>NC_065592.1:87455312-88099375 GCF_024542745.1 Macaca thibetana thibetana
CTTTATCGAACTTTTATATACAAGCCAACATTCCCCTGCCCTAATCAACCTAGGGCCAGGTACCATGCAACTCAGGATAGTCCCTACACCCCAGAGACAGCTGAAATTATTAAAACTAACCAATCCTACATCTGCCTTGCCTTGCCTTTTTTCTTGCCTTGCTCCTTCCTTGCCTTGCCCCTCCCTTCCCCTCTCCTCCCCTCCCTTCCCCTCCCTTTCCCTCCTCTTCCCTCCCTTCCCTTCCTCTTCCCTCCCTTCCCCTTCCCTTCCCTCTCCTCCCTTGCCCTCCCCTCCCCTTCCCTCTCCTCCCTTGCCCTCCCCTCCCTTTCTCTGTCCTGTAGAAACGATGATAAAGGCTCATGCCCGTGGTTTCCTCTTGCTTCTTCTGCCTCCTGACCAACACTGGTGCTTCCCCGTGTGGCCCTGTGTGGCGTGTTGTGCCCCCTCCCTCTTGGGAACTGTGAGTCACAAGCCATCTCTTCAGTGGCAGTCATCTCATTGTCTGCTGGCCTCACCATACCTAAATAATAACATCTACATTTTAAAACAAGCCGTTGTTACTGGGCCCCACCAAAGGCCCAACAGATACCATTTTTCCCTTCGCTCCTGATGTGTTTCTTTTGAAATCAGGAAGATGGAACAGAATTACCTAATTATCTAGGTCCTGATTAGCAATAATTTGCCCAGTTTTCATTTGTTTTTGAGATTCTTACTGCTGATAACTTATCTTAAGAATTTATCAATCTGCATCTCAAGTATGAAACATTCTTAAGTGTTGAGAACTAAGAGAAATGTAATTCATGGTCCAAGCCCTCAGTAAACTTATGGCCCATTGGGAAAGCAAAACTGGAAAATGTTAAACAGTTGAGACAATTTAGTGTTAAAACAGTATGGGTTAAGCAGGATGTAATGGGAATTAAAGAAAGGAAAGAACAGTTTGAAAGTGGCGTGACAGCTAGATCTCGAAGAGTGAACTTAACTCAAAGAAGCAAAGAGGTAGGAGTACTCCTTGCAAACCAGTTCAAGTTGGTTTAAGCCAAAAGGCAAAAGGATTTATTGTTTGTAACTAAAAAGATCAGGCATAGGTAGATCTAGAGGCTCATATTATATCATCATCAGGAACTTGTCCCTTGCTATTTCTTGGCTTTCCCAAACACTGTTCTTTTCTAAAAATTCTAACAGAAGCTCTAGGTAGGGCCAAATTGGACCAAGTTGGATCTTGTGCCCTTCACTGACTCAAGTGCTATAACCAAGGGCTGAGGTGCTCTGATTGGCCAGGTTTGGGTCACATGCTACCCTAGAGCTGGCTGCGGAGTCAGCCATTTCCAAATTTATGGACTCTAAGTAAGGGTCTGACGGTTCCCCCCAAAATTCTGAGAAATATTACCAAAAGGTAAAACTGATTCTGCACAGCAAAATACAACCATCTTTGGTGTAGTGGAAGAATAACAATATGAGCAAGGAGGAAAGGAAAGCAAAGACCTGTCTGATTATAAACCATGTGAAGAAGCAGGAGAAATCATATTCAATAATTCAGGTGGTATAAAACTATTAGGAACTTTACAAGTTAGACCAAAAGTTTGGATAAATCACTAAGCAATGGAGATTGTTTTTTAGATTCTAAAGCACTAGAATCCTATGATGAAAGTAGTATTATAGAATGATTCAGTAGACAAGAGCCAGGGGATTAACTGTCATCAGTAGATGAGAAAATTGTTTAAAGAATCCTGAAATGGCACGATAAAGGTTTAGGCTAGACAATAATAGCAAACGGAAGAGATTAAAGCAAAAATCCAGATAATATTTTCGAAGAAAAGACACTTGAACCCAGGAGGAGGAGGTTGCAGTGTGCTGAGATTGTGCTACTGCACTCCAGCCTGGCAACAGAGCAAGACTCTTGTCTCAAAAAAACCCAAAAAAACAACAAAAAAAACAGTGTATCTATCTGGGTCGAGTGCAGTGGTTCACACCTGTAATCCCAGCACTTTGGGAGGCTGAGGTGAGTAGATCACTTGAGGTCAGGAGTTCAAGACCAGTTTGGTCAGCTTGGTGAAATCCCATCTCTACTAAAAATACAAAAATTAGCCAGGCGTGGCGGTGCTTATCTGTAATCCCGGCTACTAGGGAGGCTGAGGCAGGAGAATCGCTTGAACCTGGTAGCTGGAGGTTGCAGAGAGGTGAGATCACACCACTGCACTCCAGCCTGGACGACAGAGTGACAGCCTGCCCACCCCCCCACACACATATATCTACCTAATTTTAGTAATTAAACTATTTGATAGGGATATCAATTATATATAGGCAGAAGGAAGAAAAGAGAGAGAAAAATGAAAGATGAAAAGTCCATCAGGTAAAGATGTCTCTAGACTGGGAGAGGGCTGGCATTGGCACTCAGACAAAGATATTCATCTTTCTTTCCTAGTTTCCCTTCTCCGGGCACTAAATCAGAAGGACAGATTCTTCATTTTAGGAAACTAGAGTGATTAGATGATTTGGTGGATAGAATGTAGAGAATGTAAGAGTGAGCAAAGAAGTAAAGTCTACAATGAAAAAAGAAAGCTGAGTACCAGCTCACAATTTCAAAACTATTGATTACTGGATTACTGGAGCACACATTAGCTCAATATCCGAAGAACTATAAGCCAACAGCTGTACTTGAATGTCTTACCCTTAGCGTTCCACTGCTACAAACTTTAGACTTTTTGTTTACATCTTTAGATAATAATAACTAATATATAAAGGCCATGTGTCCTGTGCCAGATTACTGTGATAAATGTAAAGCGTAGGTTAAAAAGTTTAATCTTCAAAGCAACTTTATAAAGCAAGTTTGTCATTATCTCTGTTTTACAGACAAGGTGACTAAGTCTCAAGACTTAGCTTCTTGAAATCACACAGCTAGATTTGATTCTGTTCTAAATGATGGACACCAAAGTTCTGCATTTTATTATTACATTATACTCTTTTCCAAACACATAGAGAAATACTGAAATTTCTTTTTGCAGGGTGACAATGTTCTAATCTGAAAACTAGGGTTTCTATTTTTTGTTGTTGTTGTTGTTGAGACAGAGTCTCGCTTTGTCGCACAGGCTGGGGTGCAGTGGCCAGATCTCAGCTCACTGCAAGCTCTACCTCCCGGGTTCACGCCATTCTCCTGCCTCAGCCTCCCGAGTAGCTGGGACTATAGGCGCCCGCCACCTCGCCCGGCTAGTTTTTTGTATTTTTTAGTAGAGACGGGGTTTCACCGTGTTAGCCAGGATGGTCTCGATCTCCTGACCTCGTGATCCGCCCGTCTCGGCCTCCCAAAGTGCTGGGATTACAGGCTTGAGCCACCGCGCCCGGCCTAGGGTTTCTATTGCTAAAGAAGAAAGGGCCGATGGAAATTGTGAGGGCTTCTCTGCCACATCCGATAAATTAGCACAATCATTTTTTACTGTCGTGCTGGAACAGACCACTGTTTCTTCAGTTGAGTGCCAGATAAAGTAACTGACTTGCAATTAGGCATCACATTCTCTCAAGAGTCAAACCATATTTAGCACAGTGGGATGTTCATACTATATGTGCATTTGGGGGAGCTGATGGTTTGTCTTGTAAATTCACTTCTCATCTCATGTACCTGCTAGGTATGCGTTCATATTCTCTCCAATGCTCCCCGCCCCTCTATTTGTCTCTCTTTCTTACTCTCTCTCTCTTTCCTCTAAGCCTATATAGTTGATTAGAATTTGATGCAATGGGATACGCTTTTTTTTTTTCCTGCTCTCTTTTCCATCACTTTGTGAAATAATATAGGACTTTCGGAAAGTTCTAAGAGCAGTACAGAAGGAGTTTGGGAGTGACTTAGCTGGCGATTCTACCTCTGGGTCTCTCACAAAGTTGAAATCAAGGTGTCAGCTGAGCTTCAGTCATCTGAAGGCTTGACTGGCGTTGGAGGACCTACTTTTGAGATGGTGCCTGTCACATGGCTGGCAAGCTGGTGCTGGCTGTTGGCAGGTGGTCCTGCTGTTTTGCCATATGGGTTTTTGCACAGAATAGCTTGAGTATTCTCACAATGGGTTGGCTGGTTTTTCCCAGAGCAAGCAATCCAAGAGAGCAAGGCAGAGCAGCTCGATCCAATTTTACAGCTGGGATTCAGGAGTCCTTGCATAGGAAAAGGTGGGTGGTATGCATAGGTTGGATGATCTAATGTTGCAAAGGCTGAGGGCCACCCTTATATGGAGTTTTAGGTACTAAAAGAAAATATACCACATGTTCCACTATACCCATTTGTTTTTTAATAAGGTGAAAATTATTAAATAATTAAAATGAATATCAAGGGAAGCCTTGAAGAGGAAAGAATAATAATTTTTAAAACTCCAAGGGTTATGGATGACTGCCTTTAGCCATGGTGATAGGCTTAGCTCTGTCTTTTAATCTTTAACATCTTTAATATTTGCAGAATCCTTTAGAGTTTCTCAGGTGATTTCATAACTTGTTATTTGAATTTAAGAACAAATCTTAGGTTTGTAGGATGGAATGAGGAGAGTTGGGATTGAAAGATGGAGCTAATAATAGTGAACACCCACCAGGTACCAGACACTTGGCTAGATGCTTTATATTCATGAACTCTTTAAATAAAATACCAAGAGGTAGAAATGAATAATTTTAATTTTGAGGGAGGCTCAGCTTCCTTAGGCTTGGGGAGGTTAAATGACATGCTCATGGCCAAGCATCAGAGTCAGACTGAGAACCCAGCTTTCCCAGTCCCATGTGCTTTCAACTCAGCTGCTTCATTTTTCAGCATGACCAGTCATTGCTGTCACTTCCCTTACGCTCCATCCCTGACTTCCTCTTCCTCTTCTGGCAGCAAAGGACTCCCCAAAAGACAGAGGACCCTAAAAACGTAGACCGTTCCATGGTGGGCACGTCTATGCAAGTTTGCCGCCAAAGTCCAAGGAAGCTGAGAGGCCAAAGGAATAGCCTGACGAATTTCGTTTCTTAGAAAAAAAACATCTAGGCCGGGCGCCATGGCTCACGCCTGTAATCCCAGCACTTTGGGAGGCTGAGGTGGGTGGATCACCTGAGGTCAGGAGTTCAAGGCCAGCCTGGTCAACATGGTGAAACCTCGTTTCAACTGAAAATACAGAAAATTAGCTGGGCGTGGTGGGGGGAGCCTGTAATCCCAGCTACTCAGGAGGCTGAGGCAGTAGAATTGCTTGAACCCAGAGGCAGAGGTTGCAGTGAGCCAAGATCGCATCATTGCACTCCAGCCTGGGCAACAAGAGCAAAATTCATCTCAAAAAAAAAAAAAAAAAAAAGAAAAAAGTATTTAATAAGGACTTAGGAACAGAAGCCTTGTCTGTGTCTTGGGCTGTGGCAAAACAAGATGGTGGATCCCTGGGCAATTACCCTTCAGATCCACAGCTCATATTCCCTAGGGAAAGAGTGGTTCAGAAGGGACATGTAGTACAATTGAAGTATGATAACACCAAGATTGTTCGATCTAAGGGCAGGATTTATAGTACGTACCTGGTCTTACATAGGGACAGTAGATAAACTGAAAATCTTAGAGGCCTTCTCAGACCTGGGGTTAATCAGAAGCCAACGTGGTAGATTAGGCATTGAAGATGGAATTGCTTTGGCCTCCAGACAGGTCCACACTTATTATGCCCTAAACAATTTTTTTTCCTTTTGTTTTGGGGACTGCTTTATTGCAAGCCTATTGGAAAGAAAAAAAAGAGAGAGAAGGAAGTATATTAGATTGGAAAGGATAAGTAGTTCACAGTTTATACTGAAATAAACCCAACAAGTCTAGCTCTAACACTGACTACTTCAGTGGCCTCAAATAACATGTTGGTGCTTCATTTTCCTTTGTTGTCAAGTGTGGTAACACTTCTCAGGGTTGCCCTACCTTTCATGGATATAGTAGAATAGGTGGCATGAATGGTGGAAAGCACTTTGTATTCCTATAGGTATTTGGGTGAAATAAATCATTTTCAGGCAGCATATGTCATCTCTATTACTAATGTCTCAAGCTTTTTAATCACTCTTTTACCTTACAAATATGCTTAAATGTGATTTGAGTCAAAGTTTCCAACTGCAAGAAGTAAACATTACTTCTTCACATGGTTTGTGGCTTACTAAAAGCAATAATAGTAATAGCTGGGCATGGTGGCTGACACCTGTAATGCCAGCATTTTGGGAGGCCAAGGTGGGTGAATCAGTTTAGGTTAGGAGTTTGAGACCAGCCTGGCCAACATGGTGAAACCCCATCCCTACTAAAAATACAAAATTAGCTGGGGGTGGTGGCGAGTACCTGTAGTCCCCAGCTACTCGGGAGGCTGAGGCACAAAAATCTCTTGATTTTCTTGAGCCTGGGAGGTGGAGGTTGCAGTGAGCTGAGATCACACCACTTCACTCCAGCCTGGGCAACAGAGTGAAACTCCAACTCAAAAAAAAAAAAGGATTAATAATAATAATACCTGAGATTATCCAATATAGATGTCAACTTTCCCACCAAATGAATCTGCTATTTCTAGCAGCTGTAGACCAGCTGAACAACACGTCCTAAATCTAGTATTATCAGGGTGATCATAGGCGAGAACAGGGGACCTTCTCTTCTGAACCTTGCAGCACCTCTGCAGGACAGTAAGGACCACATAAAAATAGAGGTCTGGAAGAGCCGTCATCTTACATGCTCCACCTATCTGGGACTCCCAAACACTCAGCCAGTCATATCCTCAGTGAAGTCTGCGGAGCCCTAATTAGGGAAAAGGAGTCAAGCTAGTGGGAGCAGAGGAAAGCAAAAAGAAAAAGCAGATAAGCTCTAAGTCTGCCTTTCTTCGCAGTCCAGGACACATAGCCCTCCTATGCAAATAACTCACAATCTTCCTGTGCCCAGCTATCACCAGACCCTGGGATGATAGAAAAATGCAAGTTAGCTCACTGCAGCCTTGGCATTACCAGTACTGCACGTAGCTCTCTCCAGCACAAGCGCTGTCCTATAAAATCCCCAGCAAGTCTTTGTCTCCTTGCAGTCAGCTCCTCTCTTGCTGACTTGCCCATTACTTCCTTGCAACATACTTTCATACTTTCTCTAATACATTTACCTTTCTTTATCTACAACTGTCTTGGTAAATTCTTCTTACTACCCACACCACCAACCCCATAGTTGGCTTTCACTCACAACAAAATCTTCTTCTTCTGACCCTCTCATTGTACTCCTGCCAATCTGGTAGACAATCACTTCCACCAGTAGAGTCCAGTGGTTAAGAGCATGGACTCTGAAGTCAAATTTGAATTTGGCTTTGCCAATACTTATGTGGCCTTGGTCAAGTTACTTAACATCTTTGTGCCTCATTTTCCTCATCTGAAAAATAACAGTATCTCCTAATAGAGTTTTTGTTTTATTTGTTTTGTTTTGTTTTGAGATGGAGTCTCGCTCTGTCACTCAGGCTGGAGTGCAGTGGCACAATCCTAATAGAATTTTATGAGTATTAAATGAGATCTATGTAGGGTGCTTAGAATGGTATGTGATAAGCACTGTACAGGTTATAGCTATTTGAGGTATAACTTGAGATACAGCTACTTGAAGTATAATCTGAGTTACCTCCTCAGAACTTCAAGACTCAGGTAAATGGCTGTTTAAGTAGAAAGTCTAATAAGCATTCACAGGCCGGGTGTGGTGGCTTACACCTGTAATCCTAGAACTTTGGGAGGCTGAGGCGGGTAGATCACTCGAGGCCGGGACTTCAAGACCAGCCTGGCCAACATGGCAAAACCCCATCTCTACTAAAAACACAAAAATTAGCCGGGAGTGGTGGCATAAGCCTGTAGTCCCAGCTACTTAGGCACAAGAATCGCTTGAACCCAGGAGTCAGAGGTTGCAGTGAGCTGAGATTGGGCCATTGCACTCCAGCCTGGGCAACAGAGTGACACTGTCTCAAAAAAAAAAAAAAAAAAAAAAAAAAAAACTTAGATAGAGAAGACATGAAGATCAGCATAGACCTAAACGAAATATCTTTAAGTACTGATATCATCGATCTTTGATGCCTTTGTGCTTTACACTACTCTATCCATCCACCTTTTGTAAAATAGGAAGAGGGACAAAAAAGTCAGTATCAGAATAAATGAGCCTCTGCAGAGTTCCTGCTGGGTCTCTCTTTTGCCTGGAGAAAGCAGCAACTCATGTCTTGAATTGACTAGCTACAGATTCCAGGTACTCCTCAATCAGCCTCCTGTGATAATACAATTAAGTGAGCACAGCATGTTCCAAAGTTAAAGGGCTTCTCTGATTGGTTCTTGGATTCTGAACTATGAAGCCTCTTCATAGAATATAGTGTGGGCAGCCAAGATGACAGAGGTGTAATTGCAAGCCACATGCATGATAGTCGCAGGCTGGGTCATAGAGTTTTGGGGCTAGCTTCATAATACAGTATAGCAGGGTGGTTAAGAACTCACTATTTGGGCCATGCAAACTTGGGTTCCAAATCTGGCTCTAAAACTTGTAAGCCATGAGACTTTGGGTAGTTACTTTACCACTCAAAGCCTCATGTTTATATGGTTGTTATAATGGTTAAATAATGTAAGTAAAGTATTGTCAAAATATACATTTCAAAGTTGAAAATATGACTCTCATACCAATATAAAGAGAACATGACTCAAAGATTCATTCATTTAACCTGGCAAGATGGTAAATCTTGTTCAAAGATAATTGGAGACAGCAAAGTATCCGTGGTGGCGGAAAGAAGAGTGTTTGAATAAGATCGTTAATTTGATATAAAACTGGTTAAGGTATAGAGCAATAAAACAGTAACTTTTAGAATGATATTTTCTACCAAAAAAATCATTTGCATCTCTAGTGGACAAATTTAATTTGTATCACAATCAGCAGTTCTCAAGTGGAGATGATTTTGCCCTCCAGGGAACACTTGGCAATGTTTGAAGGTATTTTTGATTGTCACAACTGTGTTGGAGTTGGGGGAGGTGAGTGCTACTAGCATCTAGTGGTAGTAGTTGGTAGAGAACAAGGATGGTACTAAACATCCTTTGATGCACAGGACAGCCTCCCACAAAAGAACTATCCAGCCAACAGTACTGAGGTTGAGAAACCCAGGCTGTCAGCTTCTGCAAGTTAATATCTACCTTTATGAGATTTAAAATATGCTAATTAAGAGGAAACTCCAAGTGAAAGGTATACACTTATGAAGAATTTGATAACCATTGGGTGAGTTGGTTAGACAATGCTCAGATAACCCTGAAAGGACCTCTTTTGCTTATTTCCAAGTTTTAGAATTTTTTTTTTTTTTTTTTTTGTGATGGAGTCTTGCTCTGTCACCCAGGCTGAAGTACCGTGGCACCATCTCAGCTCAATGCAACCTCTGCCTCCTGGGTTCAAGAGATTCTCCTGCCTCAGCCTTCTGAGTACCTGGGATTACAGGTGCCCACCACCACACCCAGCTAATTTTCTTTTTTTGTATTTTTAGTAGAGATGGGGTTTCTCCTGTCGGCCAGGCTTGTCTTGAACTCCTCACCTCAAGTGATCTGCCTGCCTTGGCCTCCCAAAGTGCTGGGATTACAGGCGTAAGCCACCACGCCAGACCCCAAGTTTTAGAAAATTTTCCTACAGCATTCGACACAGTACCTAGTCCATGATAGGTGCTGAGTAAATATTAGTTATTATTGTAAATTTACAGGCCACTAGGTAGAAGGCCAAATTTCCATTCAATAAGATAAGCACATTATTAGACTTGAGTCTGTGAAGTGCACTACAGTGGCCGTAGCACTGTTGGAAATTATTTTTGTTAGATTATTCCATCATAGTAACTTTGAGGTTTTAAGAAAGTCCTTCAGTATAACCTTCAGACAAACAGATGGTAGATCATGTCTAAAAAGCAAGCCATATTTTAAAATTATCTTGAAATCCTGGACTCAAAAAAACCAAGCCTCTCTTTCTGCCTGAGAAACTGTACCCTCAAATTGAGGGTATCCAGCGTATCCTTAGGAAACCCGTTGACTGATGTAGAACAAGTATGGTAAGGTAAAATTTCAGGACTGTAGTCTGTGGCACTTGTGACTGGCAAAAACGTTTTTATTCTACGAGCAAATGGTATGTGCATTGAATCTGAGAAGTAAAAGGTGGCAAAAGTTTTTTTATTTTATTTATTTTTATTTTTTTAAAGGAAAAGACAGCCATACAGTTGCCCAAATCCATCTTCTATAATTCAGTTGGATAATTCACCAAATAGGTGTATTAGTCTGGGTCCAATCAGGAGAGAAAAGCCAGTCAATAATAATGTGAACTGGAAGTTTAATATAAAGAATTATATAGGCCAGGTATGGTGACTCATAGGCCGGTAATCCCAGCACTTTGGGAGGCCGAGGTGGGTGGATCACTTGAGGTCAGGAGTTTGAGGCCAGCCTGGCCAACATGGCAAAACCCCGTCTCTACTTAAAACACAAAAATTAGTCATGTGTGGTGGTGCACACCTGTAATCCCAGCTACTCAGGGGGCTGAGACATGAGAATCACTTGAGCCCGAGAGGTAGAGGTTGCAGTGAGCTGAGATTGTGCCAACACACTCCAGCCTGAGTGACAAGAGGGAGACTCTGTGTCAAAAAACCAAACAACAACAAAAAGAAGTATATAAAATCTTTCTATAAAATAAATGTAATTATTTTTAAAAATATAGTCTTTATATAAATTTAATAATAAACAGATAATAAATTATATATACATGTGTAAAATATATTTTAAGTAGATTTATTTAAATCTACTTAAATAGATAAAATATAAAACATTCATGCTTTAAAAAGGGCTGTAGAAAATATATAACAAAAATACAATATATAGATACACATAAACAATTTAATAAATAAATATAATTAAATATTATATAAAATATAAACAAAGGATTGGCTAGTAAGAAGTAAAGAGGGAACTCTAAGAAGAGATAAAAGAACAGCTGGCCGGGTGCAGTGGCTCATGCCTGTAATCCTAGCACTTTGGGAGGTTGAGGCGGGTGGATTACCCGAGGTCAGGAGTTCAAGACCAGCCTAGTCAACATGGTGAAACCTTGTCTCTACTAAACATACCAAAATTAGCCGGGTGTGGTGGCGCATGTCTGTAATCCCAGCTACTTGGGAGGAGGAGAATCGCTGAGGCAGGAGAATCGCTTGAACCTGGGAGGCGGAGATTGCAGTGAGTGAAGATTGTGCTACTGCACTCCAGCCCGGGTGACAGAGTGAAGACTCTGTCTCCAAAAAAAAAGTAACAGCCACCGAAAGAAGAGCCTTGGTAGGAAGGAGAGCCAGACCTTGTTAGAGAGGGCACTAAAGAAAGTAGCTCTGGTGCCATGTTGGCATAATTTGCTGGAAATCTATTCTCTGGAATTTTGGGGAAATCTGCCCTCTGGGGTGCCATGGACAGGCTGCTCACGGGGAGGTGTTTCTCTATAGGGGCTCCACTGCAGCGGCTGGCCCTGGGGTGCTGCTCTCTGCCCTGCACTGCAGGAACTGAAAACTGGGGAAGTCATGCTTGCTGCAGTCACCTGGCAAGCCAGCACACAGGAAACAAAAGTCAAAACCTTTCCGTCCTGCAGTGTCTCTCCAGCGCCTTCTACTGACAATGCTCAACATTATGCCGCTTGGCAAAAGAAAAATATTTAAAGGGCCCGGATTCATTTTCACAGATGAGGCAAAAGGGGAGAATTTGGAACTAAACGTCAGTAAAATCAATAACTGGTATAAGAGCGATTCTGCAATATTTTAGGGGCTGATAATACTGATAATTTCAGGCTTTTAGTATCCAAATAACAATTCAGTGTGGGCCCTTCGGGGCCTGGAAGCTGCTATTTGTCCACTATAGAGCCGGAATTCTGAAAGTGTGGTCCCTGGGTAATCAATATCAGCATCACCTAGACACATGCTAGAAATGCAAATTTTAGGGCCCTATCCCGAACGTACTGAATCAGAAACTCTGGCATTGGGGACTAGCAATCTACGTTTTAACAAGCTCTCCAAGTGATTCTGACACATGCTAAGGTTGGGAAAACACTGCTATATGCAGGAAGTTCCAGGAATCTGCTTGTGCGAGCTTGACAGGAAGAGTCAATAGGACTTCTTTGTATGAGTTTTAGTTTCTCATTTTTTTTTTCAGAGACAAGGTCACTGTCACCTAGGCTGGAGTGCAATGGTGCAATTGTACCTCACTGCAGCCTCAAATTCCTGGGCTCCAGTGATCCTCCTGCCTCAGCCTCCCATGTAGCTAGGACTACAGACACGAGGCAGCATGGGTGGCTAATTTTTAATTGTTTTGTAGGGATGGGGTCTCACTATATTGCCAGGCTAGTCTCAAACTCCTAGCCTCAAGTGATCCTCCCACCCCAGCCTCCCAAACCCTGGAATTACAGGTACGAGCCACCACAACCAGCCTAGTCTCTATTTCTTTATCTTTTTTTTTCATTTTTGAGACAGAGTCTTGCTCTGTCACCCAGGCTGGAGTGCAGTGGCGCAAGCACGGCTCACTGCAGCCTCGACCTCCTGGGCTCAAGCAATTCTCTCATCTCAGCTTCCTGCACACCCAGCCTAGTCTTTATTTCTGATCTTGAAGAAGACAACCGAACTTTTCCAGGAACATATTACTATGTCTCTACTTTTGCATTTCTGGGCTCGTGAGCAAGAATCAGATATGCTCACTGTGGTAAGAAGTTTTGCTTTTGATGTTCTCTTATCTGCATGTCATGCTACCCTGATTAGAGCCCAAAAGCTGCTATTGCAATTTTCATCTATTTGTGTGTGTGCACAGGAGAGTAATGCCTTTTCTGCCTTTTGCATATCTTTTCAGCTGTATCACCTTTTATGATCTGGCCTAAAAAGTCACATAGCTCACTTCTACCATAATCTTTTTTTCTTTCTTTCTTTCTTTTTATTTTTTGAGACGGTATCTCACTCTGTTGCCCAGGTTGGAGTGCAGTGACAATCTCGGTTCACTGCAACCTCCGCCTCCCCAGTTCAAGCAATTCTCTTGTTTCAGCCTCCTGAGTAGCTGGGACTACAGGTGCACGTCATCAGGCCTGGCTAATTTTTGTATATTTAGTAGAGATGGAGTTTCACCATACTGGACAGGCTGTTCTTGAACTCCTGGCCTCAGGTGATCCACCTGCCTTGGCCTCCCAAAGTACTGGGATTACAGGCAAGAGCACTGCACTCAACCTGCTTTTTCTGAACTCCCCACCATTGATGGCATATTGAAAGGACAGCTAGAGTCACAAACCACAGGTCAACACGGCCAGATGGTGGCATGGAGCTCCAGGACCTCACCACTGTTCCTTACCCCATGGATAACCTCATGAGCTGGCTTGCATCCTTGACTAGGCTCCAAAGGTGCGGAACAGAAAGCTTCATTTTGCCCTGACACAACTCTTGCCTTTCCAGGCTCCTTGATTTGCTCCCTTAAAATAGGGAAGGAGAGATGATGTATTCTAGCAGGCTACTTTTCTGCCATTCTTTGTCTAAAATGAAAAATGTATGTGTGCATGCTTGTATGATGTCAGGATTGTGGACAGCTTTAGTTTCAATTTCAATATTGAGATATAGAATGTTGGACTAATACCTCAACATTTTGTGACTGTCATATATCACAAGCATATACTTAAACTATTGGCTTGAATCTCATCCTTTAGTGTAATGGTCTGTGTGTCTTCCAAACCTTTGAAATCAAACTCATGTTTAATACTAAACACGATGAAGCCTTCCTACAGCAAACTCATCTTAAAGGAACTGGGGTTATTTATGCACAGAAAGTGAAGACTTCAGCAGATTTGCTCCTTGTCAAATATGTATTGTGTCTTTCTAAATAGATAACAGTACCACCAGTAACTCCTGTAATAAAGAGTAACTGTAATATGATCAGTGCATGCAGAAATGAAGCACTGGTATTCTTATTTCAAATTCCTATTTATTTCTCACTGATACAAGTGAGCAAAAATATACTTATTTCTTCCCAAAATTACTGGAATGTTTTCCTTTTTAATGCTTTTTTTTTTTTTTTTTTTGCAAGATAAAGATATTTTCTCTGACCTTCATATGCTGAAATGGGGAGAAAACTGATGATTCTCAATCAGCAGGGCCATGCCTCTGTAGCAGGGAGGGGGAGAAGAGGGCATCTCAGAAATTCTTAGAAGTGAAGTTTAATAATCATATCGACACTCTATTTTTATCCTAATAAGACAAAACAAAAACCTCCTAATGTGTTAATAACACAAATTACAGCAACCCAAACTTGATACAATCATGGCCAGGGAAGGTATGCAGAAAAAGGCTGTGGTAGGCATCTTCAGTGGCTTTCCTATTTCCTCACTAAAAGATCCTTGATATTGTTCAGTGGCAACATCCCAAGGCAGAATCACAATTGGTCTGAAACTATCATGACATCTTCCCAGCCTCCCTTGCAGGGAGAAGTGACTATATGACCCAGTTCTGATGGGAAATAAGGATAGAGAGGTACACAGAAGCCAGATCAGAGAAAGCCTTGGAGGCCACATTAAAATATTTGAACTTTATCCTTATTCTACCCTATATCCATTCTAAATACTGTTGATATCCCCCATCTTAAAAAGAGAAAACCAAGACTTTAAATGGCTTGATTGAAGTCATAGCTACTGAGCGGATGAACTGTAATTTGAACCTGGGTTTTATTTTTATTTGTATTTTTTGTAGTGTGTGGGAGCCAAAGAATTGTCCAGTCATCACCAAGTGAGTGCAAGCTAGTTAGAAATAAAGAAATAATGAGAGCTTACTGAGTCTGTAGAGAATGGCTAATGTAACAATATATTTTAAGGATTGAGATAGTTGGCTGGGCGTGGTGGCTCACACCTCTAATTCCAGCACTTTGGGAGGCCAAGGCTGGTGTATCACTAGGCCAGGAGATAGAGACCATCCTGAAACCCCGTCTCTACCAAAAATGCAAAGATTAACTGGGCACGGTAGCGCACGCCTGTAGTTCCAGTTACTTGGGAGGCTGAGGCAGGAGAATTGCTTGAACCCAGTAGGCAGAGGTTGCAGTGAGCCGAGATCATGCCACCAAACTCCAGCCTGGCCACAGAGTGAGACTGTCTCAAAGTCAGCTTCATCCCTGGGATTCAAGGCTGGTTCAACACACACAAATAAATAAACGTAATCCATCACATAAACAGAACCAACGACAAAAACCACGTGATTATCTCAATAGATGCAGAAAAGGCCTTCAACAAAATTCAACAGCCCTTCATGCTAAAAACACTCAATAAACTAGGTATTGATGGAACGTATCTCAACATAATAAGGGCTATTTATGACAGACCCACAGCCAATATCATACTGAATAGGCAAAAACCGGAAGCATTCCCTTTGAAAACCTGCACAAGACAAGGATGCCCTCTCTCACCACTCCTATTCAACATAGTGTTGGAAGTTCTGGCCAGGGCAATCAGGCAAGAGAAAGAAATAAAGGGTATTCAATTAGGAAATGAGGAAGTCAAATTGTCCCTGTTAGTAGATGACATGATTGTATGTTTAGAAAACCCCATCGTCTCAGCCCAAAATCTCCTTAAGCTGATAAGCAACTTCAGCAAAGTCTCAGGATACAAAATCAATGTGCAAAAGTCACTAGCATTCCTATACACCAATAACAGACAGAGAGCCAAGTCATATGTGAATTCCCATTCACAATTGCTACAAAGAGAAAAAAATACCTAGGAATGCAACTTACAGGGATGTGAAGGACCTCTTCAAGGAGAACTACAAACCACTGCTCAATGAAATAAAAGAAGACACAAATGGAAGAACATTCCATGCTCATTGATAGGAAGAATCATTATAGTAAAAATGGCCGTACTGCCCAAGATAATTTATAGATTCATTGCTATCCCCATCAAGCTACCAATGACTTTCTTCACAAAATTGGAAAAAACTACTTTAAAGTTCATGTGGAACCAAAACAGAGCCTGCATTGCCAAGACAATCCTAAGCAAAAAGAAAAAAGCTGGAGGCATCATGCTACCTGACTTCAAACTATTCTGCAGTTACAGTAACCAAAACAGCATGGTACTGGTACCAAAACAGAGATATAGACCAATGGAACAGAACAGAAGCCTCAGAAATAACACTACACATCTACAACCATCTGATCTTTGACAAACCTGACAAAAACAAGAAATGGGGAAAGGATTCCCTATTTAATAAATGGTGCTGGGAAAATTGGCTAGCCATGTGTAGAATGCTGAAACTGGATCCCTTCCTTACACCTTACACAAAAATTAATTCAAGATGGTTTAAAGACTTAAATGTTAGACCTGAAACCATAAAAACCACAGAAGAAAACCTAGGCAATACCATTCAGGACATAGGCATGGGCAAGGACTTCATGACTAAAACACCAAAAGCAATGGCAACAAAAGCCAAAATAGATAAATGGGATCTAACTAAACTAAAGAGCTTCTGCACGGCAAAAGAAACTACCATCAGAGTGAACAGGCAACCTACAGAATGGGAGAAAATTTTGCAATCTACCCATCTGACAAAGGGCTAATATCCAGATCTACAAAGAACTCAAACAAATTTACAAGAAAAAAACAACCCCGTCAAAAAGTGGGCAATGGATATGAACAGATACTTCTCAAAAGAAGACATCTATGCAGCCAAGACACGTGAAAAAATGCTCATCATCACTGGTCATCAGATAAATGCAAATCAAAACCACAATGAGATACCATCTCACACCAGTTAGAATGGCGATTGTTAAAAAGTCAGGAAACAGCAGATGCTGGAGAGGATGTGGAGAAATAGGAATGCTTTTACACTGTTGGTGGGAGGGTAAACTAGTTCAACCATTGTGAAAGACAGTGTGGCAATTCCTCAAGGATCTAGAACTAGAAATACCATTTGACCCAGTGATCCCATTACTGGGTATATACCCAAAGGATTATAAATCATGCTACTATAAAGACACATGCACACTTATGTTTATTGTGGCACTATTCACAATAGGAAGGACTTGGAACCAACCCAGATGTACATCAATGATACACTTGCTTAAGAAAATATGGCACATATACACAATGGAATACTATGCAGCCATAAAAAAGGATGAGTTCATGTCCTTTACAGGGACTTGGATGAAGCCGGAAACCATCATTCTCAGCAAACTATCACAAAGATAGAAAACCAAACACCACATGTTCTCATTCAGAGGTGGGAATTGAACCGTGAGATCACTTGGACACAGGGCTGGGAACATCACACACTGGGCTCTGTCGGGGGTTGGGGGCTGGGGGAAGGGTAGCATTAGGAGAAATACCTAATGTAAATGACGCATTGATGGGTGCAGCAAACCAACATGGCACATGTATACCTATGTATCAAACCTGCACATGGTGTACATGTACCCTAGAACTTAAAGTATAAAAAAAAGAAAATTGAGATGGTTGTCTGTAATCTTTTTGTTATAAATAAGCAAAAGATTGTCCAGTACATAATTTAAATTCCAGCATTGAAAGCAGCCTCAAGAGATCACACAGTTCAGACCTCCTTCCTGTGCTTTCCAAAGATAGGTCCCCTGGATTCCACATGATTGAAGTAACTGCTTATTTCTGTGATTTTAGACCACTGGTTTGACAAAAACAAAATGAACCAGGAGTGGGGGGAAAAAACCCAGAAACCCTATTTGTAATAAAGTCTCAACAATGAGATACAATGGTATTAGATACATGCAAACACACACACACACACACATACACACACACACACCCCTACCAAAATACATAAATAATCCTAGATCTTGTAGCAAATTGTTGATTTATTCATTGTGACTGCAGCTCCTAGTAATGCTATTATTTGCAGGTGGTGAGTGTGGTATGGGATGGTATGGAGCAACATTTTCCAAATTGTGGTTGTGATCAATATATTTTTTGAAATTAAAGATGGAAAAACATCACAGTGCAGAATATATAAGGTCAATGTCCTATGATACTTGATGTATGTATGTATCACACACACATATATACACCTACAGACACACAAATACACATACAATGAATTCTACATATATTGGATTGTGATGTAATCTTTATTTCTTACTCTGAGCTCCAGTTAGAAAAGTTTGACAATCATCATTTTAGAGCTATGTTCAAAAAGTGGAGACTCTCTGACTCACTGTGAGCTCTGCTATATCTATGTGCTTCCTGGAGAGGGAGCAACTTGCTAAGCTAGAGTCCTGTCCATTGGCATGGATATTTACTGTTCCACATGTTGGGAAAACCATGTGCAATAAAAATCAAACATATGAAACAATGGCTGTCATTGTACCACAGTACACCTTGTATCTTGGTTAAGGTTCTTAAATTACTCCTTTGAGTTTCCTAATTCACTTCAGGAAGGATTTGCTGCATTCCGTCTTTATGCTGTCACTTGCAAACCTTGGGAATAAACATAAAAAGAAATTAATGGAGAATTCCAATTCTCATTTTATTAAATCTTTACATCAACAACAGTAAATCTAAGGATGTTTAAATTACGGGGATTCTGGAGCCAAAAATGCTGGTTTCCTGTAAAGAACTAAATTGAGTCCAAGTCCCATTCTTTTAATCCCTGCATTAAATTTGAAGCATGCCTGAAAATATCAGATAGATATCCAAAATCACTTGTAATTGGTATAGTAATCCTTGACTTCAGGGAATGAAATAGTTTGAAGACTAGAATAAACCCACAAAGGGTAGCTGTCTGCAGTATAATCCTTGTTTTGGAGTGTTACCCTTGATGTGGGGAAAGTATTATTACCTTTAATCCCTTTTCTTAAACGAAGGAAGCCCATGGAATACTTGATTTGGCATAGAAATTCAATGATAAACCTACCACATTCTTATTACACAGCTCATATTGGAGAGCACACATTTTTTAGTGTAGTATTTCATTTTTGAAATATGTGAAATGTAAAAATGATTACATCCTTTGACTACACAAGTGACACTTCTGGGAATTTACTCCAGGGATATAATTCAAAAAGAAGAAAACCAACATAGAATACATGTAGATATTTTGTTATAGCATGTGATTTACCCATGTGAAACACCTGTAACAACAGTAAATAGACAACAATTGGGAAATGGTTAAGTGATCTTATGTTAATTTGGACTACTGTCCTAGATAATTATACTATAATTTTATAATGAGATCATGCTTTAAATTTAATGAGAACAATGCAAACATCTGATAATTAAATTTTATTTTGCAACTTCTTATTCCTTTGATTTGAAACTAGACATGTGACATCTTTCTTCTCTACTAAAAGGTCAATGTCAAGTCTTATATTTCTCTTCCGTGTACAAAACAGAACTCAGCCTTGATTTTTGTTTTTAACTGGAAGAGCTACTTAGTTTCATTATATAATGAACTCTATAAAGCTGCAAAAAATTAAATACTAATTTAAAAACAGAGATAAGCATGGCTGATTAACTACACTGCCCTTGCAGTCTTGTAAAGGAGAGATTGATGTGAACAGTAAAAAGACTGGATGTGTACTCATTAAAATGTTAACACTAATGACTGGAGAGAACACAGGTAATTACTTGCTCCCTTTTGCTTTATAATAAACATTTAACAAGGCAGGGTGTGGTGGCTCATGCCTGTAATCCCAGCACTATGGGAGGCCAAGGCAGGCAGATTACCTGAGGTCAGGAGTTCAAGACCAGCCTAGCCAACATATGAAACCACGTCTTGACAAAAATACAAAAATTAGCAGGGCGTGGTGGTGCATACGTGTAATCCCAGCTACTCGGGAGGCTGAGGTAGGAGATTCGCCTGAACCCAGAAGGTGGAGACTGCAGTGAGCTAAGATCACGCCACTGCACTCCAGCCTGAGCGACAGAACAAGATTCCATATCAGCCGGGTGCGGTGGCTCACGCCTCTAATCCCAGCACTTTGGGAGGCTGAGGCGGGCAGATCATGAGGTCAGGAGATCAAGACCATCCTGGCTAACATGGTGAAACCCCGTCTCTACTAAAAAAAAATAAAAAATTAGCCAGGCGTGGTGGAGGGCCCCTGTGGTCCCAGCTACTCGGGAGGCTGAGGCAGGAGAATGAGATGAACCCGGGAGGCGGAGGTTGCAGTGAGCCGAGATAGCGCCACTGCACTCCAGCCTGGGTGACAGAGCGAGACTCTGTCTCAAAAAAAAAAAAAAAAAAAAAAAAAAAAAAAAAAAAGATGGAAAAAAGACTCCATATCAAAAAAATAAAAATAAATAAATAAAATAAAAAACCTTTAAAAATAATATGCTTTTATAATGAGGTGAAAATAAATGTTTTTAAAGGGAGTTTGAATGTTCCTGGTGGCTAGACTACTTTGTTTTAGTAAGAATAAGGAAATGATTAAATTTTGCCTCACACTTTGGATTTAAATAAGGATTAAATTAAATGTATAACTCCATTCCCTTACTCTGCTGAATAATTTATTGTTTCATTAACAATTAAACTCAGTCTTTCTTGTTTCCCCTTCATTATTATTACTTTATCATAATTATGATTTTATGTACTTAAGACTGAAAAATTAGCTAAACAAGTTTATGAGATGTGAGAAAAAAAAAAAAACCCTGAAGATCAGTCACTGGAAACAGGAAAGGTCTCCCTAGCTGGCTCAGTGTGTGTCATACTCAGGGTTAAACCAGGCTACACTGAGGGTACCTTCAGGACAGCTTTGCCAGGTTACTGTGGATGGAAGCACCAGGAAAGGTAATAGGTTACTAGAAATAAAACAGTAACTTATTTATGTAACTGAGAAAAAACAGCACAAATGTTAGAGGTAAGAAAAGCTGATGGATTTCTGTTTTTATCCCTCTTTTAAGTTTTTTTTTTTTTTTTTAACTTTATCTAATATCTAGAAGCCTCAAATGGCATAGCTAAATACTTTCCTGCCTGCCTCTAGGATGTAGGGAAGGAAAGAGGAGGGGCATCACAACATTGCGAAATGCACTTTCTTGTGGGCTAGCAGCACCTGTCAAAACATGCCAGCTGTATTTGGGCCTTGGAACAGATGGTGAAGGCTCAATTTGGAATGGAACTGGTTGCAATTTACCTGAGCTACATGACCAAGGCTACTTTCATCTTTATCAGTAGGTAGATCATAAGGCCAAACTCCAGTGTATGACTTAGTCATAAAGGAAAGTTGGACCCAAGCACTGGCCATCGCTGAGAAAACAAAGAGCTACAGGTGTCCAACAGCTGAAACACTTCTGGAAGTGCCTCATTAGGGACAGAAAGGGGGGCCAGTAACTCTCAGAGAAGTGGCTCTGGCTCATGTGCTATCATTTATGAAGGCTGAGCCCTTCCCTTCACCCCACACCCTCTATATCCACTCACGTTGGTGCTCTGAGATTCATTATAGGAGGCCTGACTTTCATCAAAGTAACAGACGGCAGGAGTGGGCGGGCATATCTGGCAAAGATTCTAAATTCTACTTGCAAGAAGAAAATTTAAAATGGTCCTGAAATTCCTTCAAATGGGTTCATGCCTATATGATGGGCTGATCCTGAAATCAACAATATTTAGGATCAATGATCTGCCTAGTTGGGTTCAGTCTCTTACTGAGGAAGGACAACATTTGGATTAGGGCAGTTGCCTCTCACCAAAAAAACATATAATGTTCTTCACTGCTGGAGTGAGTCATACTGTCTTCTCTGAGCCAGTTGATGATTGCATTTTGCCGGTGTTAGCCATGGAAATTCTTTTAATTCAAATAGTTCAAATATAACAATAGCTAGATCTACAGTTCTGTCCTTCCAGCATGTTTTTTCGACCTTCTTCTTCTGGTTTCTACCTCCTGCCCTGCTTTCTCTTTGGGAAATTTTTAAGTTTTTAATTTTCAGAGATAGGGCTGTCTGTCTCCCAGGCTGGAGTGCAATGGCACAATCATGGCTTACTGCAGCCTTGACCTCCTGGGCTCAAGCAATCCTCCCACCTCAATTTCCTGAGTAGCTGAGATTATAGGCGTGTGCTACTATGCCCCACTAGATTTTTTTGTTGTTGTTGTTTTGTTTTTTTTTGAGACAGAGTCTCACTCTGTCACCAGGCTGGAGTGCAGTGGCGCAGTCTCAGCTTACTGCAACCTCTGCCCCCTGAGTTCAAGAGATTCCCCTGCCTCAGTCTCCTGAGTAGCTGGGACTACAGGTGCACACTACCACATCCGGCTAATTTTTTGTATTTTAGTAGAGATGGGGTTTCACCATGTTGGCCAGGATGGTCTTGATCTCCGGACTTCGTGATCCACCTGCCTCGGCCTCCCAAAGTGCTGGGATTACAGGTGTGAGCCACCACACCTGGCAGCTAATTTTTTAAAAATTTTAATTTTTGTAGAAACAGAGTCTCTCTCACTATGTTGCTCAGGCTGGTCTTGGTCTCAAGACCAAGCCTTGCTGGCCTCAAGCAATCCTCCCAATTTAGCCTCCCAAAGTGCTGGGATTACAAACATAAGCCACTGCACCTGGCCAGAGAAATTTTTAAAATCAGAAGGTCTTAGGTGGGGTGTTCAATTACAAGATGGGTTACGTGATCCAGACCTCGCCAATCAGAGTATGCCATCTCTCTGGCCATAACGATCGCTTTGGCAAGTCATGTGGTCCAGCAGGACCAATCATCTGGGCTACAACAGAACACTGCTTTTTAGAAAATGATTTAAGATAAAGAACTTCAAATTTATGCAGAAGAAGTGAGAATAAATATGAACCTCCTTGTACTCAATACCCAGCTCCAACATTTATCAACTCGTGGTCAAATCTTGAAAAAGGTATCTTTTCACACTGGGACTGATGGACCTAGAAGGATGTTGTTATCAACAGACATCAGGTCAGTGGAGAGCCTGACTTCAAAATAAACCCTAAGTAGAAAGTAGAATAGAAGCAGAGTCCTGAGGACCTTATTTGAGTTCCTTAACCCATTAATGTTGGAGGTTGCAAATTTTTTTGTGTGAAAAACCAGACCTTGGTGATGACCTTGAGCATTAGGATATAAATAACTCCTACTAGCTTAGAGTTCCAACAGTGGATTAAACGGGTTAATCCAGCTGGGTCTGAAGCCACCATTACCCCTGTACTGTCTTTCTGCTGAAGCCATATTTAGGCAAATCTCTGGCACTTGCAGAAAGTGCTGTCCAATATGAAAACCTTAAATAAACACTTCATAATACTTTTTAAAATCTTTTGTTTATCTTTGAGGTATTTGGAAAGTAGAAATTTTATGGAAATCTTTAAGGGAATAAAAGAAACGGGGAGCTCTGGACATACTAAAACAAAATCATCAGCATTTTAATTATACTCTGCCCAAAGGATACTTCCAGTCCCATTTGGTACAACCATCTACTAAACATTTTAAAGTAAATCACATAAATAGCATTAAGAGATGTAACAAAGGGTACATGGTTTCACCCCTAAAAACAGACAGACAAACTAATTGAGTCTCGAAACCTTCCCCCCAGAATTTCTGATTCTGAATTATCCTCAAAGCAAAGAATGGATGAGCACAATCACTCCTACATTAGCATTCTGGTATTCCATCCTTTCATATGTAATGAACTATTTTCCTGGCTGTTTCTCCTCTACCTTCCACTTTGTTAGCACAATACTTACACTTTTGCTTTGCTAGTTCTTGTATTAGATCTTCATATACTTGCAAAAAGAGGTCCTCTTCAGATTTTGTTCCATCTAGGTACACTACGAAGGGGAAAAGAGAGCGGTTCAAATGCTAACAGGCTTATTAATATACAATGTTTACTTTGGCACCCAACGTCTCTTTTAATGCCAATAGGTTTAACCAAGGCACCCAGGACCATAACTTAAAAGAAAATTAATAGTGATTGAAGAAAGAAATAGATACTAGCCAGGTATAATAGGTCAAAAATGCTGGATTGTTACAGATAAATCCACACTGGCTTATGTGAAAATTATTTAATTAAAAGAGAAGAGAAAGAAAGAAGAAAAGAGGAATGAAACAGAAGAAAGTAAGTGGTGTTCTGCATATGGCACTTTTGATGCACTGAAGGTGTTCACCCAAAAGGGTCACTTAAGGAGTAATTCTTCAACATACTTAGACATGAGGATCACCTGGGAAGCTTCTTAAACCATGCAGCGGTCTGGGATCTGCAACATATGTACTAACTCAGAATTCACCAGGCTCAGAAAATATGTATGTATGTATGTGTGTGTGTGTGTGTGTGTGTGTGTGTGTGTTTTCAGCTATCAGAGAAAAGATGTATTTTTAATAAAACTGGCATAAGCAGTTTTGGAGAAAAAGTAGATGTTGTCTAGGTTAAAGGAAGGAAAGGGCCTTCTGGTCAGAAAATAGCAGGGAGAGGCAAGAGCAATGATGCACCATTTGGAATGGCTAGAATAGGGGGAAGCTCTGGTAACAACATGAGATGAGATTCTAGCGCAAGACTGTACCTCAGTACCTCAGTCATTAGAGGCCTTGATGTCTGGCTGTTTGGATTGTATCTCAAAGATCTGGAGACGTCTCAAGGTATTCAAGCAGGGCAAGAGCCTGATTAGATTTGCATTTTAGGTAAAAGGGAGAGAAGGGAAGCAAGAGGATGTTCTTGCAACCAATGGTCCAAGGTGGACAAGGTGCAGCCAGAATCTCAGCATCGGCCCTGGGGATACACTCCGTATGCATTCCACACGGCTCTGACATAGCTACCTATCCTGGAGGCCAACAGGCTTCTCACAACACGGACAAGTCCCCTTTATTGTGAAAAGCATACATCAGTTCTAACTCCTTTGTCTTATAGAACAGCCTTCTGCCATCTTCTCTGCATCGAGTGCCCTATTCCAGTGATCTGTTCTTAGCTCAAGCCCACAGATCCGGATGCTTACCTCCAAATTGCTACATATGTCTCCCAGGCACCTCAACCTTATTATATGCAAAACAGACATGCATTCCTCCCTTACAGGTCTGCAATGCCTTCACTTTTTTCTAACATCCGTCAGTTGCTGAGGCATCTGTCATCTTCCCGCCCCCTCCATAGCTGTTCTATCACCCATTTCTACTGAGTGCAGGCGTCTAACATCACACCCTATAAATCTATCCTCCTCCATTCTCCACACAGCCAGAGGGGTCTTAACTAAAAAGAATTTGTATCAATCATGTCCTTGTTTAAAACTTCTCTCTAGAGAGCTTCCCACTTCTCTGAGAATAATGATCAAAGTCCTTACCTAGACTATTGGCCTTATAGGGTCTGGACCCTGCCTGTATCACCAGCATCAATCTGCTCCCTTGGTTTTCTTTACCAGAAAGTTTTCTCCACACCAGCTTTCTTTCAGGGGCTTCTCATTCCTTCCTGTCCCCTGGTCCCTTCGTGTGCCATACCCACTTTCTGGGGTGGTCTTCTATTCCCCAGTCCATCTCCTTTGTTCAGTTAAACTCATCGAAGTTTGGTTACATGTGACTTCCTCAAGGAAGCCTTCCATGACTACTGGGATCTCGGCAGTCCTCTAGAGCTTGGTGTCACAGAACTTACAGCAGCTGGAAAGGACAGGCTGGTGTCTCTAGCACCTGTTTCCACGATAGAATGTCACCTGCATGACAGCAGGGGCTGGGTCTGCCTTATTCCCTTCACCATCTCCAGGGTAGCACCAGAAGGCATTCATTCGATACTGGTTGAATGAATAACCATCCAGAGGCTGATGAGAGCCACAGAGAGAAACAGAAACCAGGAGAACCAGCTGTGGAAGAGGAGAAGCCCAGAGTGTTCTTGCTTAAGTGTCCCTTTATACTTTTCTATGAGTCCTTTCTTTTCTATACTTTGAGGCAAATGACAAGTAAAAGGGGGACTTTTTGAACAGAGGGAGAAAAGGCACTTACCAACTTCCCATGTGATGTCTTGCATTTCTTGTCTGTGCTTTAGATACATGGGCCACACATGGCCATCAAAGTATCCCGGAGAGTCTGGAGGCTCATAGACCCTTGTACTATCAAAACATGTAGGAAACTTTATGGCGACAGAAACACACAATTGATAAAGTAAAATATGAATGGTCAGGATAATGGAGAAATCACTCAGAGGCTGAATCTAAACAGTGTGCTACATGTTTTAACTCAGTGGCAGTTAGAAAGACAGTAGTAACGTGGATTTAGTTCTCTGATCCTAAAATTAATTTTGTAATCCACTGACTATCATTCTTAATTATCCTTTTTCCTTCTAGTGCTTTATAAGAGAATTAAGAGACAAATAGTGTAAATAATGATGGAGAGACCACTATGTTGGATTAAGCTTTGAACTAATTGGTGTTCTCTGTAGCTGTGGCAGAACAGGCTCACTCACATTAAAATCATAATCACCATGGGCTTGTTTTGTTTGAGGATTTAGGAGAAATGAGCCAAAAGCTTGATATAAGGCCCTTTTCTTAGAAAGTAATTTGCATTACTCTGTGTGGATGACCATTTATGGAAAAAGGTTTTGCTCCTTTTATAAAGAAGAGTTAAGCCTTCCTGTGTCTGAAAAATGACATTGCTCAATAATGTTGCTGTCCTCATTTTTCTTCTAAATTTTTTGTTTTGAATTACAACTCACAAAGATGATTTCACAACTTACCTCCTCCTCCTTTTACATTCTTCATATGGAATAGTCAGGAAATAGCTTCTATTCCATATAGTGTCAAGGGGCCTAAAATAACAGCATACTTAGTTCACAAGGGTTTTTCTTCCCCCCATTCACTCAGAGCCAATATTAGAGTGGAGATGCTTACTTATAATTAAAAAGAAGAAAACCTTCGATGATTAAAATGGGAATTTCCTCAGCACTTTCCCGGTCTGTTGATACCACAGAGCGTCTTGTGCTTTCCATCCAGCAGGAAATGGTTGACATCATTTTTTCCATGTTAAGAGCTTCAAGCACTTCAAACAAACACACAAAAATATGCAATCAATATAGCAAAACATTTTGTGATGTGACTTTTTGTGATGCATATATCCAGGATTCTGTAAACATATAGACCAGCATTTTATTTCCCTTCAAAACTCCTAATAACAAATATTTTAGATGACACTTTGAAACTCTAATACTGATAAACCAGAGTGAAACGTTTTTATTATGGAAAATTTCAAACATACAAAAAAGTACAGTACAGTGAACTCCTGCGTCCCTAATACCAGCTCTGACAATCAGAAACCCATGGCTAACCTTGCTTTACTTATAACTTTGATTCTCTCCTGACTACACAAAAATGTAAAATTTTTAGAAGATGAAATATCTACAGATAAGTTCGAAAGATACATGACTCATGGGGGGAAATATCTGTAATGTCCTTGGCAAAGAGTTAAGATATTTAATCAGCAAAGAGCTCTTCTAGATAAATAACTAAAAGTCAGACTATTTGTAAAGAACACAAATGTGTCACTGTCACACTCTAAAATGTACATACTTCTCGAGCTAATCGTGATTTTAGAGAAGTAGCCTATAGCTTTTAAAATATGGTACTTAAACCAGTAGTATGAGCATCACCTGGGAACTTGTCAGAAAGGCAAATTCTCAGCTGCACTCCAGAACTACTTAATTGAGCCAACAGCACTTAAGAGTGTTTTTTAGCGGAAGGTTTTTCAATGATGGATTAATTTATTTAACAGACATAGGACTATTAAGGTTTTTTTTTCTTTGTTCTGGTGTTAGTTTTGGTAAGTGATGTCTTTCTAGGAAATTGTCAATTTCACCTAACTTTTCAAACTTATTTGTATAATGAGTGTTCATAATATCCTTTTATCTCTTTAATGTCTGTAGGGTTTACAGTGATATTACCTTTTTTGCTTTTGGAATTTGTAATCTGTTTTATCAGACTTAGTTAATCTGGGGATTGCTCAGATTCTTGAAGTTTTATGTCTTAAACCAAATTTGAGAAGTTTTTTTTTTTTTTTTTTTTTGAGACGGAGTCTCTCTCTGTCGCCCAGGCTGGAGTGCAGTGGCCGGATCTCGGCTCACTGCAAGCTCCGCCTCCCGGGTTCATGCCATTCTCCTGCCTCAGCCTCCCGAGTAGCTGGGACTACAGGCGCCCGCCACCTCGCCCGGCTAGTTTTTTGTATTTTTTAGTAGAGATGGGGTTTCACCGTGTTAGGCAGGATGGTCTCGATCTCCTGACCTCGTGATCCACCCGTCTCGGCCTCCCAAAGTGCTGGGATTACAGGCTTGAGCCACCGTGCCCGGCCAGTTTTTTTTGTTTTTTAAACCATTACCTCTTCGAATACTTTTTTAGTCCCACACTTTCTCCTGAGACTTCAAAGATATGAATATTAGATCTTTCATTATTGTTCCACATTTTTATTCATTTATTTCAGTCTATTCTCTCTCTGTTGAGAATAATTTGTATTGTTCTGTCTTTAAGTTCACTAATTATTTTCTCTGTCGTACTTACTCTGCTACTGAGCCAATCCAGTGAGTTTTCAAATTTTGATTAATGTATTTTTTCCATTCTAAAATTTCCATCTGGTTCTTTTTTCAAATCTTCTATTTCTTTACTGAGGCATTCTAGGTTTTCACTTGTTTCAAGCCTGTTTGCAATACTATGTTTAAAGCCTTTTAATAACGCTGCTTTAAATTCTTTGTCAGATAATTTCAACATCTGTGTCATCACGGTATTGGTGTCTATTGATTCATTTTTCTTGGTCAAGTTGAAACTTTTTCGGTTCTTGGTATAACAAGTGATTCTCAGTTGTGTCCAGGACATTTTAGATCCTGTGTTATAAGGCTGTAGATCCTATTTAATCCTCTTTTGCAGGCAGTCACCCTGTTCCTGTATAGCTTGCAGGTTCAGGTGGGGGCGGATGCTCTGCTTCCTGCTAGGCCCTGCTGATGCTGTGTTGCGGGGAAGTTGGTCCATTGTGGGAAGAGGGGGTCAAGGAGAGTGCCGGTGAAGTTTCATTGCTGCTAGCTGTGGGCAGAAGTTCATCTTTCCACTGGGTTCCGCTGACAGGAGCTGACACCACCTGAGTAAGGAAGGTGAAGTGCCAACCTGCTCCATTGCACACTGCCTCCTTCCACCTGAGTACTGCCAGGTGGAGGCGAAAGTGCAGCTCCCCATTTGGTTCCACTGATCCAACCCCCGTGGGTGACGTGGAGGTGATGATCCAGCATCACCCTGCCTTGCTAATGCTGGATGGATCTTCTGGAAGTCCAGCTCCGCACCCAGCTAACACCATGAAGGGAGGACGGTTTTGCCTTTTGTGGCTGGCTAGAGTAGGGTGGATATTATCAAAAAGGTTTTCTGTTCTGGTAGGCCACCCTTTTCCTTGTTCCTTTTTTAGCCTGTGCCCATGGATGGTTCCATGTTGTATACTTCTCCTGTATAGGTAGGCAGCAAAAAGAAAACCCAGGGATCCCATAGCCATGTCATTCCTCACCTCCTGGGATCTCTAGCCAGCATGCTTTCTTTTTTCCCTTCAGTCTTCCTTCGTCTGTTTGTTGCATTATGTCCAGGGTTTTTCATTGTAGGAGGGAGGACCAGTGAGCAATGGGACTAATCTGTCTTGGCTGGAACCAGCAGTCTTTCTAGTTTTGATATATTTTTGTGATCATTCATTAAAAATATTTTCTAATTTTCATTGTGATTTAGCTTTTGACCCAAGGAATAGATATGTGTTTTGCTTCAGATAAAATACAATGATGTTTGGGATTTGCTTGAAAACAATATAGATGAATAGAGTGGGTGAGGGTATAGATGAAATATAATTGGTCAAAATTTCATATTATTAAAACTGGATGGTGAACTCATGAGAGAGTTCATTATACTTTTCTGCTGACCTCTGCATATGTTTGAAATTTTCCATTAGAAAAAGTTTTTGAAAATCAGAAAAAAGGGTAATGCTTACTTTTCAAACACTTGGTTATTGCTTTTTAATTTCCTTCATGGTGATTACAGAGTATCTTTATATTTCTTCAATCCATAAAGTGTATTAGGACTTACTCCATGCCCTTGCATATATGGACTATTTGGGGTAATATATTCCATGTACTCAAGAAAAAAAAATATGTATTCTGCTGTTATTAGGTGCATGTTCTGTACATGTCAGTTTTTGGTCAAGTTAGTTAATTGTGTTGTTCAAATCTGTTATATCATTAGTAATTTTTGTCTGCTAGTCCCATTAGTGGCTGTTACGAGCTGAATGTGTCCCCCTATGTTAAAGTCCTCCTGCCCAGTTCTCCAGAATGTGACTTTATTTGGAAATATGGTCATTACAGATACAATCAGTTAAGGTGAGGTCACACTGGAGTAGGGTGGGCACCTGATCCAATATGACTGATTACAGAAGGAGAAAATTCAGACACACACATGGGGACAGTACCATGTGGAGATGAAGTCAGGGACTGGGGTGATGCAGCCGAAGCCAAGGCTGCCAGAGATTTCAGCAAACACCAGAAGCCAGGAGAGGGGCACCGAAAAGAGTCTCCCTCACAGCCTCAGAGGGAGCCCACCCTGCTGACACCTGGATCTCAGACTTCTGGCTTCTCGAATTGTGAGACAATAATTTTCTGTTGTTTCAGGCATTCTGTGGTACTTTGCTATGTCGTCCTAGCAAACTAATACACAAAGGAAGTTGTGTTAAAATCCCCCTCATTAGCTGCGCGTGGTGGCTCACACCTGTAATCCCAGCACTTTGGGAGGCTGAGGTGGGCAGATCACCTGAGGTCAGGAGTTCAAGACCAGCCTAGCCAACCTGGGGAAACCCCATCTCTATTAAAAAAAAAAAAAAAAAAAAAAATTAGCCAGGCATGGTGGTTCATGGCTGTAGTCCCAGCTACTTGGGAGGCTGGGGCATGAGAATTGTTTGAACCTGGGCAGCAGAGGTTGCAGTGAGCCAAGATCATACCACTGCACTCCAGCCTGGGTGTCAGAGTGAGACTCCATCTCAATAAAAAACCAACCAACCAACAAACAAAAAACTCCCACGCCAATTGTGGATTTGTGTCTTTCTCTCCTCTTAGCTCTGTCAGTGTTTAATGCGTTTTAATGTTATGTTATTAGGTAGATAAAAATTTTAGGTTGTTTTATTTTCCTGTTGAAGTAACTCATTTCTCTCTATCTCAGTAAAACTCAGCCTTAAAGTTTACTTTGTCTGGTATTAGTATAGTTGCTAGAGTTATAACAGTTCTTTCGGTAGGTGTTTCCATCATGGATCTTTTTCTAGCCTTTTACTGCCTATATTTCTATGTCCTTATACTTAAGTCCATTTCTTTTGGTTTTTTTTCTTTTTTGAGACAGAGTCTCGCTCTGTTGCCCAGACTGGAGTGCAGTGGCACAACCTTGGCTCACTGCAACCTCTGCCTCCCAGGTTCAAGTGATTCTCCCGCCTCGGCTACCCAAATAGCTGGGACTACAGTTGTGAGCCACCGCACCCAACTATTAAGCCTTTCTCTTTTAAGGAACTTACTGTTGGCTTAGAAAAAAAAAAATACCAGTGTGACAATTTTTGGAGTATTTTACTTCCTTTCACTTAATGTGGCTACTGGTATATTTGGACTTAAATCTATCATCTTACTATTATTTTCTATTTTTCCACCATCTTTTGAATTTTTTTTTTTTTTTTTGACACAGTCTCGCTCTGTCAGCTAAGCTGGAGTGCAGTGGCATATCTCGGCTCATTATAGCCTTTGCCTCCCAGGCTCAAGTGATCCTCCTGCCTCGGTCTCCTCGGTAGCTGGGACCACAGGTGCACACCACCACACCCGGCTGATTTTTGTATTTTTTGTAGAGACACGGTTTTGCCACATTGCTCAGACTGGTCTTGAACCCCTTGGACCCAAGTAATCTACCCACCTTGGCCTCCCAAAGAGCTGGGCTTACACGTGTGAGCCACTGTACCCGGCCATCCTTTGATTTTTAATTTTTGTTTTGATTTCTTTCATATTAATCAACTATATTCCATTGAAAATATAATTATTTCCTCTACAAACTTGATGGTTCCACATTTTAAAACTATCCTGTTTGTGCTTAGATAGACTTGACTAGTACTTTGATTTACCTTAAATTTGTGCATTTACCTAAAATGTTCAAATCTTTCCTTAAGATAGATTCCTGATGTCAGATGCTTGAAGTCATGGCATGAACATACTAAGTTTGGGACACATGCTCAACCTCCTTTCCAGAAAGGCTGTACCAATTTATCTATATACTTCCATCTAAAGTATATTAGGGCCTTTGTTTTACTGAGCCTGTGCTATCACTGGATAATTCTCATTGCTTTAAACATCTTTGTTTACTTGGTAAGTGGGAAAAAAAGTAATTTACAGTTCTTTAAGGTTGACTTTTATCGTACATTTATCAATCCAATAACTGACTGCTTCTATGAAGAGCTTATTCACAACCTTAGGCCCTTTTCCTACTGGGATATTAGTTTTTCTTACCAGTTTGTAAGAATTCATTAAAAATTAGAAATAGTAATTCTTTTCCAATTGTTGAAAACTGTTTTACCCTGTTTTTCACCCTTCCTTTGCAATGATTTTTCTCACTAACCTCTGGACAAGAGGAAGAAAAAGAAAAAGAAAAAATGATCCTGGCTACAACTCAAGCTGCAAGAACAGAGAGTGAGTCAAGAATTTTGCCTCTCATAAAACTATTATGTGTCTGTAAGAACTGATCATATAACACTTTTCCTAAAAGATTATCAGTTAAAAATAGAGAACATACTTTATGACTTTTTAAGAGAGCTCCCTCTGTTACTAGTTTGTATAAGTACTCAATGATCATCTTTTTAATTGTAAAGGTTAATAAGACCACCAAATATTAAACAGCCTATTAGCATGATATTCTCTACAGAAAATGTTTTAGGATAGACTGTAATCCTTTGGCCTCAAAACTGTTAGCTTGGAGTAAGGAATGAGGAGAATCCATGTAAAATATGTTCACAAAACTTTCTGAACAGTGAAAAAAACAAAACCAAACCACAGCTGTCTAGTACTTTGGCCACCAGGAAGGAAAGCTGAAAGAATGAGAGAATATAGTTTGCTCCAGGCAAAATTCTGTCATGGGGTGGTTGAGGGTGACCAACATAGCTCCTTATACATCTCCAGAACAGGCATAGGCAGAGGGACAGCAAGTTTAACTTGCTTCAGAAGAAAACCCTATGATTCCACGTGGAGAAAGGGGAACCTTCATACACTATTGGGAGGAATGTAAATTAGTACAGTCACTATGCAGGAGTACAGAGATTCCTCAAAAAATTAAAAATAGAACTACCGCATGATCCGGCAATTCTATTACCAGGTATATATCCAAAATAAAAGAAATCAATCTCTCCAAGAAATATCTGCACCGCCATGTTTATTGCAGCACTATTCACAAATAGCCAGAATATGAAATGAACCTAAGTACCCATCGATGAAGAAATGGATAAAGAAAGTACGGTGCGTATATGTAATGGAATATCATGCAGCCATAAAAAAAATGAAGTCGTCATTTGCAGCAACATGGATGGAACTGGAGGCCATTATGTTAAATGAAGTAAGTCAGGCACAGAAAGACAAATATCACATATCCTAATGCATATGTGGGAGCTAAAAAAAGTGGATTTCATGAAGATAGAGAGTAGACTGGTGGTTACCAGAGGCCTGAAAGGGGAAGTAGGTGAGGGGAATGAAGGGAGAAAAAAAAATATATTTATTACCAATGAACTGTACACTTAAGATTGGTAAAGATAGTAAATTATATAGGCATATTTTACCTCAATTAAAAAGAAGAAAAATCTATCATTCCTGTGTTTTCAGTTTTAAAAATATACATATTTTTGAGACAGGGTCTCACTCTGTCACCCAGGCTGGAGTAGAGTGGTGCGACCTGGGTTCACTGCAGACTCAGCTTCCTGGGCAAAGTGATCCTCCCACCTTAGCCTCCAAAGTAGCTGTGACTACAGGCATGCACCACCACACCTGGCTAATTTTTGTATTTTTTTGGGTAGAGATGGAATCTCCCTGTGTTGCCCAGGCTGGTCTCAAACTCCTGAGCTCAAGTGATCTGCCTGCCTCGGCATTCCAAAGTGCTGGCATTACAGGTGTGAGCCTCCAAGTCTGGCCCCAATGTTTTCAGTTTTAAATATAAAACTGGAAAAAGGTTTTCACTTATTTAAATAGTTGAACAGAAATCAGAAACCTACAAAGGCAGGCTTAAAGTACAGCAATATATTTAAACACATTTTAAGACTGCCTTCACAGATACAGTAAAGCTCTTTTTTTAAATTTTTGTTTCACAGAACCATCAAGTTCAACATAGTGAAGTTCTTTGGGTTTGAAAAAGAAAATGAACATAAGCATACAATATTTGACAAGCAAATCTACTTACCATCATACTGCAAAAATCCATTTTTATCTGTCTCTATCTCAGACTCTGGCTGGAAAAATAATAAAGTACCCATCAAAATAGTGTGTAGGAAAGAAATAATACAATTATAGACTAAAGAGGAGATAAGTTTTTAATAAATGCTTTGGATGAGCAATTAAAGATCAGCACTGATAGACAGTGCCATCTAGTGGATAAGTGGCACCATTGCACTGAGCCTAATTTCAATACAAAAGGTACATCACTCGCCAAAGACTTCTTGGATGTAATTCAATTAACTTGGTGGTTAAACCGTTTTGTATTAAATAAATAATTTAAGAAGTTTTATAGATACCTTGAAAAAATCATCCTGAGATATGACACTGCAATTTGGGAGGTGTTTCTGCAAATTCTTAGCCAGTGTTGTTTTCCCACCATTTGTCACACTGAAGCAAAGAAAAGTACCAAGAAGGAAAAACCATTAAAAATCATTAAACACTTTTTTTGCTTTTTTGAGAGACGGGGTCTCGCTGTGTCACCAAGGCTGAAGTGCAGCGGTGCGATCTTGGCTCACTGTAACCTCTGATTCCTGGGTTCAAGTGATTCTCCTGCCTCAGCCTCCTGAGCAGCTGGGATTACAGATGCCACAACCATACCCGGCTAATTTTTGTATTTTTAGTAGAGACGGGGTTTCGCCATGTTAGACAGGCTGGTCTGGAACTCCTGACCTCAGGTGATCCACCCGCCTGGGCCTCCCGAAGTGCTGGGATTACAGGCATGAGCCACAGGGCCTGGCCAAAAAATCATTAAACACTTTAAAATATTTTTAAAGAGGATATTTAAAGCAATATTTAATATTTAAGAAAAAAAGATTTCTTTCATAGATAGTGCCTTAAACCACAGGCACCAGCAGATCTGATGTACTAAACGATAAGAAATAAGCTGGGAAAGATGAAGGAGAAAGGTAACTGCCGAGTAAGTGAACTGAGTAACACTAACACTTAAAAATACAGACACTGTGTTGGAAGCGAAATGTTTTTTTGCCTATGTCAAAATATTCACATGGTTCATATGCAACACAGAGAATATGAGTAGCACGTTTTAGTGCAAGTGTATAAAACTACATATGGTCACTGTGATTTTGCTTCAAGGCACAGTGGAAAAAACAGGAGTGGCTTAGTACAAGCCCACCTACCATGAAGTCACATTTCCTCTGTGGTGCCTCCTTTTCCCCATCTCTCTCCACCTGGGGGCCAGCTGGGAGGTCCGCTGTAGCTTATCCCATCAGGCCAGTTATTTGTCCCTTCTGGCCGGACCGTGAAGTCCAGGAGAAGGGGCACTGAGTCACTCCTCTTTAGATCTAGTTTCCCAGCGTCTAGGAGATCACATGGGAGGGAGGCACTTCCCTACTCAGTCGTTTATTGAAAGAGTGTTTTAACCTGGGACTCATGTCTGTAAATATAAGTCAGGGCATTTGTGAACTTGAACGAGAAAAAAATTATACCTTTAATTTCACTGAATTCTAACAGAAATTTAGCATCTCCTTTAATTATAAATATAAGTGATATAAGTACCCCTGACATTCACCAAGAGAAATCACAGATATTTTCATATTATGTTGCAGTTGGGTTGGATATCTTGAAGTATCATCAATGTTCATTATTACTTCTGATTTGTGGCATTGTTTAGACCCAGCTCTGGGTATTGTTATTTAATATATTGACATAGAAGATTATATATCACAATATCACAAATTTGTTTTTAAAAATAATTTTATAACTATATTTCAATATAACCAATTTCCTTTGTATTCCTGTATTTTATTTTGTACACTTAAAACTATTACTCTGAGGTCAAGATTTCACCATACCACCAAATGTTCACAGCACAAAAAAACTCCTGACTACACATCTATTTGTAAGAAACGCTGCTTAATCCCAGATGAGATCAATCCACAAATACTTATAATCTAGAAAAGGGAAAATGAACTAACATCCATTCATCAAAATGGCCTGCATATAACTCTACTATTACATTATACCTCAAGGTAGAAGGAACCTGATTCACAAGATTTCTCATTTAACCTTACGATACACGATTGGGTAGGATATGGGCCATCTCTTTGAAAATAAGGAAAAGGGAGTGGGTGCTACCCTATGTATCGAGAAAATATTACAACTTTTCCCCCTCTTTAACAAAATTGTCTGTAAACTATACCAAGTGTCCATAGTTTAGGTATTAAGTTTTGGTTTAAATGAGATAGTGAACGGGAGTGACTTTATTACAATATGAACAATCTGGCTAGAAAAAAATCTGTCATTTTCTAGACTTATCTCTGTTAAGATCATGCAGTCAAACCAACAGTAGTAATTAGATCCTTTCTCACTGACTTAGCTAAAGCCAATGAGAAATACACACCCCATTTTTGCACAAGCCTTGGAGCCAGACCGGCTAGAAGATAGTCTGAGATACGGAGAGGAGAGGAGAGAAAAAGTATTTAAACAAGCCTGCACCTAAAATCCACACTCAGATTGGGAGACATCCTGGTCAGGTGACAGCTCAGGCCACCCACAACATGGGGAAAAGGAATAGGATGGGGGAAAGGACTAGAAATGGGGGAATAGAATGGGGGAAAGGAATAGGAAGGTCACCCAAAACATGTGGGAAAGGAATAGGAACCTTCTCCTATGGCACACCCACAACCACCACGTGCAGCACACTCACAGCCTTGCTTGCATGTGCTATCCAACCTGAGGAGAAGCGTGCCCAGCGTGCTCAGATCCTAGGAGCCTAGGAAGGAAAAAGGGTGACTACTTGGTGCCGCTCCCTTCTTTGCTCACAACACCCAAATAAATGCACAACTCCTGGCCCATTTATTTTTTTATGTGCCAGGTAACAAGAGGGCTCATTGTATTTGGACATAAAAGTGGGCTAGGGAGAAGTTAAAAGGCTGTCTGTAATTATTCAAACACATTCTGCAACAGGTAGATGTTAATATTCCAATTTTCCAGTTGAGGAAACTAAGGATTGAGAAGTTGTATAGTAATAAAACCAGTCCATGTTAAGAAATGGAGATGGGATACAAAGTCTAATGCCAGGATGGATTTTAATTTTTTTTACATTGTAGGACTCTGAGAGAATCCCACGAAGGTTATCATCTCTTTCCCTAGTGACTGAGTTTGGATGTTTGTCCTCTCCAAATGCCATATTGAAATGTGATCCCCAGCTGGGCACGGTGACTCACACCTGTATCCCAGTACTTTGGGAGGCCGAGGTGGGCAGATCACCTGAGGTCAGGAGTTCAAGACCAGCCTGGTCAACATGGTGAAACCCCGCTTCTATTAAAAATACAAAGCTTAGGCTGGGTGCTGTGGCTCGTGCCTATAATCCCAGCACTTTGGGAGGCCGAGGCAGGCGGATCATGAGGTTAGGAGATCAAGACCATCCTGGCTAACACGGTGAAACCCCGTCTCTACTAAAAAAATACAAAAAAATTAGCCGGGCGAGGTGGCGGGCGCCTGTAGTCCCAGCTACTCGGGAGGCTGAGGCAGGAGAATGGCGTGAACCCGGAAGGTGGAGCTTGCAGTGACCCGAGATCAAGCCGCTGCACTCCGGCCGGGGCGACAGAGCGGGACTCCATTTCAAACAAACAAACAAACAAACAAACAAACACAAAGAACAAAAATTAGCTGGGCGTGGTGGTGCACGCCTGTAGTCCCAGCTACTTGGGAGGCTAAGGCAGGAGAATTCCTTGAACCCGGGAGGTCGAGGCTGCAGTGAGCCGAGATTGCACCACTGCACTCCAGCCTGGGCGAGCGAGACTCTGTCTGAAAAAAGAAATGTGACCCCCAAGCTGGAGGTGGGGCCTGCTGGCAGGTGTTTGGCTCATGGGGGCAGATCCCTCATGAAGGGTTTGGTGCCATCCCCATGGTAATGAGTTCTTGCTCTGTTGGTTCATGTGAGAGCTGGTTGTTTAAAAAGTCTGAGACTTCTCTCTCACTCTCTTTTTTTTTGTTTTGAGATGGGAGTCTCACTCTGTCGCCCAGTCTAGAGAGCAGTGGTGTGATCTCAGCTCACTGAAAGCTCTACCTCCCAGGTTCACGCCCTTCTCCTGCCTCAGCCTCCCGAGTAGCTGGGACTACAGGCGCCTGCCACGCCTGACTAATTTTTTGTATTTTTACTAGAGACGGGGTTTCACCGTGTTAACCAGGATGGTCTCGATCTCCTGACCTCGTGATCCACCCGCCTTGGCCTCCCAAAGTGCTGGGATTACAGGCGGGAGCCACGGCGCCCAGCCCCATCTCACTCTCTCTTGCTCCTTCTGCCATGTGACATGCTGGATCCCCTTCACCTTCCACCATGAATGCAAGCTTCCTGAGGCCCTCATCAGAAGCAGGTACCAACCATGCTTCTTGTAGAGCCTGCAGAACAGTGAGCCAAATAAACCTCTTTTTCTTTATAAATTACTCAGCTTCAGGCATTCCTTTATAGCAAGACAAATGGACTAACACACCCAGAAAAATGACTATATTTACATTTGTGTTAAATCTCCAGGAGGTTCATGGATGCCCTCTGAATTCCTTCAGAACACCTGTTATTTGCAATTGAATAATTACTGTTATTACTTCCTTATGAAGTAATAATTCGGTCGAGACTTATTGGACAATTACTTCGTAGGGAAGCAAGTGGTTAAGTTCATAAGATGCAAGGCAGGAACAAAAGTCGCCATAACTGAATCTGGCATGGGCTTCACAGGTGCAGCAGCACTAAAATGAAATCAAGGCACTTGGCCAGGAGCAGTGGCTCATCCTTGTAATCCCAGCACTTTGGGAGGCCCAGGTGGGAGGACTGTTTGAGGCCAGGAGTTCAAGACCAGCCTGGACAACATAGTAAGACCCTATCTCTTAAAAGAGAAAAAGGAGAAATCATGGCACTTGCTAAAGAAAAGATAGTGGGAAGAAGGCTTTCTTAGGAAGTTATGGATAGTACCTAGTGCACAGGATAAGACAGGAGGTAGGTTTCTAGGTACATGGCCCTGTATTGGGACATTGAGCAGAGGGAAATCTTATTTACACAAATGCCAAATGAAGGGTGGATTGGATCCTGTAGTGGACTCTGTAGTTGCCTTTCCAGGTTCTATGTCTGTTTTCTAGGTCTGGTTGGAACTGCTCCCACTCTCAATTCCAGAACAGAACCCACTGACCTAAACCAATCAATGTAATCCCACCTCTTTTACCACGGTGGCTGCGTGTATGTGGACCATGCTTGTCCAGTCAAAGGGAGACCTATGACCTAGGAGAAGAGAAGTATTTCCCCTTCTGCCCAGTGACAGGCTATGAAGAAACAAGTCACAGGGCTCCTAGCAGCTCCTTGTGACCAAAAGGATAAGTCAGTTCTAAGATGAACCCAAATGAAAGACACATAGAAGAGAGAAAAACTGTCTTTGGTGATACCACTGAGCTCCTGTATCAAATCTTTCCTGCAGCCTGCTACCCCTGAGGCTAATACATTTCCTTTATTACTTATGGATAGCCTTCATAGACCATGATATTCAGATTTAATTCTCAATAACTGGGAACCACTGAATATCATTCTTCAGGCAGATAATTAAAATGTTCTGTATGAAGCTTACACTGGTAGAGGTGTGTAGGAAAGATTAGAAGGGAAAGATGGGGATTAGGGAATGACAGCCTATATGAGGATGGTGGGAGTGAGTGCGGGAAGGAAGAGAAACACAAGAGAAGTACTGCAGAGAAAACCTGAACTTTTCTTCTGATTAGATGGGAGGCAAAGCAGAGTTCTGACATTTAGTTCACTCAATTTTACTTCTGATTGGTGACTTACTATGGTAATGTAATACCATAACACAATGATCTCCCCAAAATTACAAACAAAGTAGTCTCATATTTTATTAACTGGGTCACAAATAATGTGAATATAATTAGAGTAAAGGTGAACATAATATGGTAGCAAGACAAATAGTGTCATTTTCAGTTGATGTTGATGTTTTATTTGCACGCCTGCCTCTGGGACCACAGGTAGGATGACCATATAATTTAGAACATGTTTGAGAGAAATAGAAGTGCATCCAGGACCACAAGTATTAGCTTGGGCAACATGGGACATAAGGCCACCCAAAACATGGGGGAAAGGAATGGAGGTGAAGGTGTTCTCTATAGCACATGTCTGAAGCTGGGCACAGCTGGAAAGAAACACTAAGCTTTCTCCTCCGTCATGATGGAGGAACACCCATATGGGGAATGATAAATCATCCTGAATGAAAGCAGTGCCCAATCAGACCTTGCCTCTGGTGTTAGCTCCACAAAATAAAAGGGGAAGTGGGTAAACGTGGTTGATGGACTCTTCTGTTTCTCTGTTTATAGAAAACTCTTCCATCTCTTGTTGGCATTTATGACGCCAGCACTCCACTGACATCCCTCAGTGGTCTGCTCTTCCCCAGGACTCTGGAATCCTCACTGCTTCTCCGTCCCCTACTCCATCCACACGGAAACACCATTTGCACATCCTCAGTATCTTAAAGAGCTGTTTGTACCAAAATTACTCACCCACTGATTCCAACGATAAATGTTTTCATAATTAGCTTTGAAAACCACAGCCTCCTAATATTTCCTAAAAGTAAAAAAAAATAAAAAATAAAAAAATATTCAAATGCATTTCATTTAGATGTCTAGGGAGATAAAGAATCCTAAATTAGGAACACCAGCTGAGAGGGGAGGGTGACAGTGACCTCTCAGCACAGCCCCGCATTATCCACATTCCCTGCCGTACTGGCTTCCCCTGCTACCACTGAGTGCCAACAGCCGGGACGTGCTCAGGGCCTCTCAACCAGTTGAACGTCAGGTGAGCTGCGGAGCACTCCCCCTTGAATGTCTGTTTTCCAAGCGTGGAAGAGTTGCTAGGCCACAGTGTGGTATATGAAGTTTCATTCTCTCCTTAGCCAGGTTGCCTTCCACCTGCACAATTCAGTCACCTGGGTATGACTCATTATCAGTGAGGCAGGGACCTCTGTGGGCTGGCCTCTTTCTCCCCTGATAAGACAGGAAAAAAGTTGCTACTGACCAGAGGCAAAATGAAGCTAATGCCCTTTAAAGATGAGATTTCTTCACCCAAAAGCCCAGCTCTTGGGCCTGGCTAGGTACATTTTTTTTGGAAACAGGCCAGATGGTAAATATTTGACACTGTGTGGGTCAAGAGGCAAAATCTAAATTGTTATGTATGGACTTACATAACAAGAGAAAAAATATTTTCACAAATTTTTGTGATGAAATTCAATATATAATCATAATTTTTTTTAACAGGTCTACTAATGACAAGAATGAAATTCCCTTTTATTGGGCTATCATTTCCCTTAATTGGATTTCTGTAGTGCTTTCTACATGACACTGCAAATGTTCAGGCAGAGGGCCAGGTTAAGCCACCGGCTGCTGTTTTGTGGACCTTTGGTCTAGTGGATGGAGGGCAGTTTCATACATGCCTCCCTAAGATTCACTAAAGCAGTCCTTGGTTATTACAATGAGCCATTTTTCATCATTAAGTGAAAAGGTGAAGCGCAGCTGGAGGGAACCTTAATAGTGGCTGCTGAAGGTCATCTCTGACAGTCACTGTTCTTCATTCCTATCTGCTCGGGGGGGTGGCCAGGGACCTAGGCTGTGTAGCCGGGGGCAAGTGGCTACCTGTCAAGCTGGAGGCTCCCAGCAATGCTCCAGTTCCTATGATCTGTGTCCACACTCTCCCTGGGGAGGGTTTATGCACAAAAAGCCTGGTGGGGAAAGGGCTATTGTTGCCTGACTTCTTGACCTTTCTAGAATATTCCACATTGACTACAATTGCTTAACACTGGGTCCAATTCCATTAACAAGTCTGTGTGAGACAAGAATTCAATAATGACTGTGATAAAATAGCAGCCGGGCATGGTGGCTCATGCCTATAATCCCGGCACTTTGGGAGGCCAAGGCAGGCGGATTGCTTGAGCTCAGGAGTTTGAGACCAGTCTGGGCAACATGGTAAAACGCTGTCTCTACCAAAAATACAAAAGATTAGCCAGGCATGGTGGTGTGCTCCTGTAGTTCCAGCTACTTCGGAGGCTGAGGTGGGAGGATTGCTTGAGCCCGCAAGGTGGGGGTAGCAGTGAGTGGAGATTGAGCTGCTACACTCCAGTCTGGGTGACAGCGAGACCCTGGCTTAAAAAATAAAATAAAATAGCAGAACAAGTTGGATATTTGAGTTTCATCCAGAGTTATGTTGTTGAATCACATCTCCATCCAAATTTACAAGACGTATCGAGGGAACGACTGCATACAATGAATATTGTAAAATACATTTTTATGTTGTAATTTTTCTGCTTTTGAATTTTACTTTACCCTATTCTTATTTTTTCGGTATGTCAGTGCAATGATGCCAACTAGCCTTATTTTGGGAAGGGAGAGGCTGCTCTTTAATCTCACTTTTGTGGCGATAAATGTTCTTTCTCTTACAAAATTATGTTGTCAAAAATTGTTTGCAGAGTGATATCCTCACTTGACCAAATAAAAATTCATAAAACTTTGTCATTCCTTGCCCCCATTTCACTTATTTTTGGATAGCTCACTGAAGCATAAATTCTCAAACTTGGAGAAGTACAGCTTTAGAGATTACTTGGTCTACCTCTTCATTTTGCAGAAGTGGAAACTGGCTCAGACAATAGAGCGATTTGCCTAAGGTCACACAGACAGTAAGTGGAAAAGCCAGATATGAAACTAAACCAGTTGACTTCTTTCCATCACTCCAAGCTGCTAAAAAGCACTTTATTACTAACAGCAAAGAAAGGGTGTTACATATGTGCTAGCTTAATTGTCAGGCTCTGATGGATAATTGATGTCATTCTTACTGATGTGTTATTGATGGGGCACTATTTGCTGTGCACACAGAATGGAAAGGACTACTGTTCCCCGTCCTAATTGCCACATCTGTGCTTACACGTGTGACTGTTGCATCAATTACATGGCATGTAAATAACAAGTGAGCATGGTTGTGGCACGGGAAATAGGCTTGAGGCTTGCATTCAGGAACCAGGAGTGAGATGGCATAAAAAACTCACTTATAAAATCTCTTGGATACAGTGAAATGTAAGTTTTGTTTTTGTTTTTTAACTGAAACAGGAACTCCCAGTTCTACATTAGTTAGCAGTCTGGGCCTGTCCAAGCCAGTGTTTGGGTGAATGCTGGGCATACCCTATCAGCAATGAGCAGATAACAATGTGACTGGCAGGGTGGGCAACTGGAACATGCAGAGACAAGAGAGGCAACAGGGCTAAGTGACTAGGGTGGGTGGGGGTGGGCCTAGCAATCCCTGAAGTCATTTATTTCAAAAACACTGTGCATGCACAGGGCAGCTTTAGGGGAGCTCCAGGTTCAGGCCTGGCACTGTCCACCTCCACTTCATATTCTACTGTTTCATTGCCTGTTGCCCTCTATAAGAACTATTAAAAATCACCAAGGTGGCCGGGTGCGGTGGCTGTCGCCTGTAATCCCAGCACTTTGGGAGGCCGAAGCGGGCGGATCACGAGGTCAGGAGATCGAGGCCATCCTGGCTAACACAGTGAAACCCCGTCTCTACTAAAAATGCAAAAAAGGTAGCTGGGCGTGGCGTCGGGTGCCTGTAGTCCCAGCTACTCGGGAGACTGAGGCAACAGAATGGCGTGAACCCGGGAAGCGGAGCTTGCAGCGAACTGAGATCGCACCACTGCACTCCAGCTGGGTGACTGAGCCAGACTCCGTCTCAAAAAAAAAAAAGAAAAAAAAAAAAATCACCAAGGCTACAGTGAGCCATGACTGCGCCCGCCACTGCATTTCAGCCTTGGCGATAGAGCGAGACCCTCTTTTGAAAAAAAACCAAAGCAAACAGACAAAAAACAACCCCAAAACTGCCTCCCAAGAAACCAAAAACAAAACAAAACATCAAATTTAAAAAGCTTGCAATTATGATTTGCCAGGCTTCATGAAGCAAATGCAAGCTTCGTACAAACTGTCAATCATGTGATGTGTCCAAAGAGTCATCATTTCAGGGCACATCTATCACTAGAATCCACACCACCTTCAATCTCATGGAATATCTGTGTAGTTTATTTTCCCGGTGTGTGCAAAGCTTTCCTCAACAACAGAGAGCTTTTGCATAGCGGGAGAACAAACTAGGATAGCCAAGAGCAAATCTAAAATGACTAATTTTTATTTTTTACACTTTTTTTTAATCCTAAGTAAAATGTTGTTGGGTTTTTTTTAATTCAGATGTGTTTATTATGTTTAATTCATTTCACTACTAAACATTTACATTTTGGATTCTAAACAGTAGAACGGTCAGAAGTTGCATGTGCAAAATCAGCAGATTGTACGAAGAGGGCAGCTGAGGCAAATGATCTGAAAGACAAAGTTCCTGCTAAATGTGCTCTTCAAATGTATCTACAGGACAGCCTGATATTTTAAAAAGAGGAAAATGTTTCCAGGACTTCTCACTCTGTATTCTATTGAACGGCTATTTTGATTCTCTTCTTCCAGGAGATAGGGCAGTCTTTTCCTACTATTGTTTAAACTTTGCTCCCTTTTGGTAAACAAATCCCTCAAGGCTGGGTTTTTTTTCCTAAGACAGTCTCGCTCTGTCACCAGGCTGGAGTGCAGTGGTGTAATCCCGGCTCACTGCAACCTCCGCCTCCCGGGTTCAAGTGATTCTTCTGCCTCAGCCTCCCGAGTAGCTGGGACTACAGGCGCCCGCCACCACGCCCGGCTAATTTTTGAATTTTTAGTAGAGATCAGATTTCACCATGTTGGCCAGGATGGTCTCGATCTCTTGACCTCGTGATCCACCCGCCTTGGCCTCCCACAGTGCTGGGATTACAGGCGTGAAGGGCTGGGGTTTTTGAAAACGCAATTCATGCCCCTCCCCCGTTGGTTTCATTTATGTAGGTTCTTGTGTAAATAGTTTTTTCCTTCCCCAAATACACAATTAATTTACAATATTGACTGTTATTTTGAACTTATGCCATTGGCTTCCTTGTGTGCTCCAGTTCTTTCCTCCCACCGAAGATAATACCCGCTAGATCAGGGGTCGGCAAACTTTTTCTGTCAAGTGCCAGATAGGAAATGCTTTGGGCTTTGCCAGCTGCTACTCAACCCTGCTGGGTAATGCGAAAGCGGCCACAGACAACACAGATGCAAATGAGCGTGACTGTGTTCCAGTAAAATTTTACGGACACTGAAATCGGAATTTCATGTAATTTTCACGGACACTGAAATCGGAATTTCATGTAATTTTCACGTGTCACAAAGTATTATATTTCTTTTGATTTCTTTTCAGCCATTAAAAACGTAAAAAAAAAAAAATTCTTAGCAGGCCATACAATAACAGGCAACAGGCGGGCAGTAGGTCATCATCCCAACGCTAGAGGAATGAGACCATCTCGACCCGCGAGGATCGAGTACTGAATCCTGTCCCTGGCGACTTTTCCCAGCTGCGCGGTCTCTTGGAGGCAGAGTTCCCATTTTCAGGATTATGCCAGGGCGCTAGAGCAGGAGTCCACGTGCTCCTCGGCAGGCCATCTATCAGTTCTCTGAGGGTGGCAAGAGTCCAGGCAAGGCTTTCAAGGTGTAACCAAGTCCCGAGCTCCAGCACAAAAACCCTCTGGAAACACCTCCAGGCCCCACCAAGGCGGCGCGGCGCGGCGCGGCGCGGCGCGGCGCGGCAGGGGCGAGCAGGTAAGCACTCACCTGGCGCCAGTTCGAGTCCTCCCAAACACAGCGGCAAGGGCGACAGCCAGGCGCGCGCCTGTCCCCAGTGCGCCGCTACCCGCAGCTCGCTCCCCGAGAGGCCCACGACCTCTTTCTCCACGATCCTCCTGGATTAGAGGGATGCCAGGTAGCGGTGGCCACCTGAAGCCCCTTTCCACTCAGCTCTGCCCCGGGTTCCAGCCCCCGTTGGGGCGGGGCGGGGCGGGGCGGGGCTACGGCGAGCGTGGCCTCTCCCGCGCGCCCCTGGCCAGCTCCGGCTCTTCCCTATTGGGAGCGCGCGCGGCCCGCGGCACTGGCGCGCGCCCGCTTCGCCCTCGCTCGGCTCCGGCCCGTTCCGCCGCCGTGCGCGCCGCCCGCGCTCCCACCGCGGCGAAGCTGCCAGCCCGGGAGCCAATAAGCGTTCGGCCAGGCAGGGTCCACTTCCTCGTCGGCCCGGCTGGCGCTTAGGACGGCTCCGGCGGCCGTGGGGCGGGGCGGGGCACACGGCGGAGCAGCTCTGCCTGCGTCCGTTCTTTGCGCAGCCAAGGGTGGGCGCCGGTCCTGGGAGGCGCACCGTTGTAAGCCAGACAAAAAGAAACTGGGGTGCCTGAGTGCCAGGTGGCGGGCAAGCGGTGGGCTTTTCGGCGGGGTCTTTAGGATTTGCAGCGCCAGGAAGCGAGATGTCGAAGCCGCCACCCAAACCAGTCAAACCAGGTGAGGGACGTAAGGGAGGCGCTCGTCGGGTCCTCCGGCCGCCGCGGTGCCGGCCCCTCCTCTGCCGCTTGGCAGGGAGGACCCGGCGCGCACCCGGCCCCGAGCCTGGCTTACGAGATCTGCCCCACTGGGATGGGAGCTCTTTTGCGTTCGCTGTTACCGGGGAGGGATCGATTTTGATAGCGAGAGGATTTCGAGGGTTAAAAATATATATATATATATATATTTTTTTTTAAAGGGGAGTCGACCTCACTTTTGCTACGTTGTCATTCGCTGAAACTTTCAGAGGGTGTGATGGCAACGTCCCATGGAAGTTTTCCGGAAAGACAGGGCCATTGATCTCCCTTTAAAAAATGTCTTGAAATGGTCTTTAGCCACTTCCTCTTTTCTCAGTGTTTGTCACTGTCAAGTTAGGGTTCCTGACCGGCCAGAGCGAACGGGAAGTGCAATGCTTGCAGGGTGGGGTGGGCGAGCGAGCCTCCTTCGGGACTTAGGCTAGGAGCAGCGTTTGAAATTGACCTCGGGATCGTGGAAAGAGCGTTTAGAAGACCCCGTGCTCGCGCTCCTGGTGGAAAGAATCTAGGATGCGAAAGTAATCTCAGCTGTTGCTATTCGGAAGTGTCATTTTATCATCTCCTTTGCCTTCGCTCTCCCAAAGACGTTGGCGTGGTAAACCTGAGAGGACTGAGATTACTACATTCCTCAAAGCAGTTTTCTTGGCGGATTGTCCTTGTTCATTTTTGCTCTGTTCTTAGACTATTTTTTGTGATACGCAGAAATAAGAGAATTATGAAAGAAACTGACGTATTTTAATTAAATATTGTAACCTACTCTTCCGCGCGTTCATTTGGGTAGGTACTTAGAAAGGACTGACGTATTTCAATACTTTAACAACTCTTAGGTGCTTTCATTTGGGTAGGTAATTAAGGGAAATACGGGAAATGGAAGATAAATGACTCCAATGTATTCTTGGTTATTTTCACTCCCATCTTGTGTAATTTCGGTATAGCGAAATGCTGAAATTTAATCCATTTACATCAAATTTTGAAGTAACTTTCGTTGCAGGAGATAAGAGTTTCAGTGATTAATTTTTTCCTTGATTTTCCTAAACGCTACAGCTTTCATACTTGTCTGGTTTTCTTCCTTTGCGTTCCTGCAGTTGGAGTATGAAGTCCCTTTATTTGATAATCATGTACATACGTATGTGGAATAGTCCTTCACTGAGGACTGACATCTCGGTGGGCTGAGTGTGAAGGAAGTTGCTGAGACTGGCTCTTCCCTGAGTAAAGATGGGGCACATCTAGAGTTGGGCTCTGCATTGCATTAGATGTGGAATCTGATGAGAAATTTCCATTTTAAGTGCATGTGTATGAGGTAGCTTTCTAAACCCAGGTGCAAATCAGGACCTCAAGTATCTAACAATGCAGAGTTGTTCTTTGATAGCTAAACAATATATTTTTTTTCTGACCACCTGCGGCCTATTGAAATACATTATTTTAAAGAATGCCCTGAGAAAAAGTTCATGAGTTTTTTTTTTTTCTTTTTTAAAAATCTCTTCAGGCATATTAAATGTCTGTATTGAAAATGACAGGTGTGTGTATGTGCACACAGTAGTGTATACTTGTGCATTCATTCACACTTGGGGGTTGAGGGATCATCCTGTTACTAATTGTGGATACATTCCCAGGAACCTGCTTTCTCCTTCACATCAGAAAGCTTGTGGTTAAACGTGACTGGTGTTTAGAGGGAATTTTGCATTTTATTTTATTTTATTTTGTTTTATCTGGTCCTTGATTCAGGATACAGGGAATTTTGAATGAACATTAATTTGTAAATGAGATCCAGACACAAAGTTACCATAGAAATGGGTTTGTCAGTTTAGTAATTTACAGTCAGAAACATTACTGCCAATCAGACTTGATAATGTGGGTGGGCTACCTTAGTAGAAAAAAAAGCAATGACCAGGAGCAGTGGGTCGTGCCTGTAATCCTAGCACTTTGTGAGGCTGAGGTGGGAAGAGTGCTTGAAGCTAGGAATTTGAGACTAGCCTGGGCAGCATAGCAAGACCCCGTCTCAACAGAATACAAAAAACAAAAACAGAAATGTCCTATTGTAGTACTGTCCCACATTTACTGTGTATTAGGCAATGGCCTAGTCACTTTTACATGTGTTAACGCATTTGCTGTTCTCAACAATCTTATGAGGTCAGTACCATTATATTGTTCCTGTTGCACAGATGGGGAAATAAAGATGCGCAGGAATGTTATTTAATTTGTCTAAAGTCAACAGTTAGAGTGGGGGATGTAGCAGGCAGGATTAAAACCCAGGTAGTCTGGCTTTGAAGTATGCACTCTTTTTTTTTTTTTTTTTTTTCTGAGATGAAGTCTCCTCTCTCACCCAGGCTGGAGTGCAATGGCACAATCTCGACTCACTGCAACCTCCGCCTCCCGGGTTCAAGCAGTTCTCTGCCTCAGCCTCCCAAGTAGCTGGGATTACAGGCGCCCGCCACCAAGCCTGGCTAGTTTTTTGTATTTTTAGTAGAGATGGGGGTTCACCATCTTGGCCAGGCTGGTCTTGAACTCCTGACCTTGTGACTCACCCGCCTTGGCCTCCCAAAGTGCTGGGATCACAGTGGCGTGAGCTACCGCCCCCAGCCGAAGTCTGCACTCTTAACCATTTGCAATTCTGCCTTGAGTCATAGTGCTCCACTCACATTGGTGGTCATGTGTATTTTAGAGCTGGTGGTCAGGAAGTCGAAAGGGAGGGGCCTCTGGTCTACAGACCTTCTTGTCACAGATGCACATAAAGGTCACCCCCTGGCTGGTACAGCAAGGAGAGTGGTGTGGAGCTTTACTTTCTTGTCCTGCAGGCAAGCTACATGGATACAAATCTCCAAAGACAGCATGGGATTGGGGACTTTGGGGTTGTATTTAATTTTTTGGTTTGTTTATATCCTACCTCTTTCCAAAGGACTTCTAAAAATACACATGATCTGAGAGAGAGGAAAAAAAGATAAAGCAAGGTCATTTTAGAGGGAGGGAAGAATGATAAGATGAAACAAGAGGAAAAGCTAGCTTACAGACAGACCTGCGTGTAGTAAGGTCACTGTAGATTTGGCTCTCAGCTGCAAGCCGAGAGAAAAATCTCAAGATTCACAGTGCTCATAAAATTAAAATGTGTCACTTGCTCTGAAAAGTAGTTATTTTAATGGCATTGAGATCTGAGACAGATTTTCCTGTGGGTTCTCTTAAAGTGTTGGAGTGGCCTGGATATCTCTAGCAGAAATACAAGACAGCACATCCTAGCTGTGTTTCTTATAGCTTCTTTCAGAGCAAGATGTGGATAAAACAGCATGGCTCAATTCAGTAGACAATACTAAAAGGAAAGGAGCTAGATGAGTAAGGACAAAGGACTCGCTGGAAGATATTAAAAGCGAGGGACATTAAGCTATAATGCAGACTAATTGCATCTTTCCGGCTGATCAGCACATGCCCAACAGGGGCACCGTTGGTGGAAGGAGGCTGAGAAGTCCTGGGCAGATACCAGTGGGAGACCCTGGCCGTATTTGTGCCATCTGGAGGATAGATCAGGGTTACCTTCTTGGGTTTTTGGCCATATCCAGAATTCATTTGCTAAACATTTCTTAATACATGTAGCTCATATTTTAGGCCCTGTGCTAGACACTGGGGTTCTAAGGAGCAGTAACCTAAGGTGTCATTCACGAGGGTCCTGAGTCTAATGGGGAAGACATATGTATCTATAGATATTACCTAGAGTATCCCATATCTACAACTGGATGGCTGATCTCATTCATTTTGTCAAAAAAAAAAAAAGCTTGTAATTAAAAATATAAGTAATTTTTTTATTTTTAGAAAATTTGGGAAAAGGTAAACAATAAATATATAACTAAAATCTAGAAATCATCCCTGTCATCTACCGATAATCATTATTTACATTTGGTTGAATATTGTTTCAGGTTTCTTTCTTCTTCACATCCATTTCATTTCAAAAAAAGAAAATAAAAACAATTATCCTTAGAACAGTGTCTCAGCTTCCATTTGAAATGTCTTGCTGTTGGTTGGTATATGTTTCCAAAAGGCTGTATGGTATTGCCCGCATTTTGCTTGAAAAATCAGTTCTGTCGCATCTTGATCTTTCCTTGCTTACTGATTTTGTTTCTGTAGAATCACTTTTGGCCACACAAGGTCTGTCATTGAAACTTTCTTAACTGTTATCTGTGTCACCGTGGTACTCTACTAAGATGTGTTTCAATTTCGTGGTCTTTAGCTCATTCTTTATCGTTCTTTCCTTCCTTTTCTTTTCTTTTCTTTTCTTTTCTTTTCTTTTCTTTTCTTTTCTTTTCTTTTCTTTTCGAGATGGGATTTTGCTGTGTTGCCCGGCTGATCTTGATCTCCTGTGCTCAAGCAGTCTTCCTGCCTGAGCTTCCAGAGTATCTGGAATTATCGGTGTTCACCACCAAACCTGGCTGGGACCCTCCTTTCCTTTTTCTGAATGAGTACGACCTCTTAGTTTTACACATACAGCATTTATGTTGTTTTCAGCCGCTCTCAGAAGCCTTGCAGTTCAATTAGCGTGAATCTGTCTGGCTTGTTAGAGTGTAGAAGTGTAGAAAACGGAACTTTTGTTCTCATGAAATCTTTAAAAAAAATATTTTATTCTGAGAGTAAGGATGGGCCAAAGAATACTGAATGAGATTTGGGCCATAGAATCATCTCATTCTAAGCAGGTCTGGTAGCCCTCTATTGTAGTTGGAAACCTGATGTCTGACCTTGGCCATTTTTTCCCAAATGGCTTATTGATTTTGGTGGTGAAAGTGAAGCAACATAAATATTTCATGTGCCTTGTGAAAATAAATTCATGGAACTTTGAAGAAGCAAATGTCAGTGTTTCAGATTCTTTTGTTATTCAGAGTAAAAAATGTCATAAAACTTAAAAGACATCACACACATGCTGCTTAAATAACGTTTTGAGAGAAAAAGGTTTTTATCTAAAATGAACTAAATTTTTGTGTATTTTTTTACCCCAACAAAGGAATTAATAAAAAGTGAGGTGAAATATGCATGTGAATAGTCTTCTTTTATAGACTTGATACATTTTATACCTGATGGCAGAATAAAGCCTGAAAAACATCTTGAAAATTTCAGAATGATGATGATGAAGGGAATGGTTAATGTATATTTGGCCCTATATGTCAGGGACTGCACCCAGTACTGTGTATGCTCTGTCTCCTTTAATTATTCTGACTTTCCTGTCAGGTGGGTGGGTCCTCATCTCCCTGTTTTATGGATGAAGTAGTACTTAATGAGGTCAAGTAAACTACCTAAGATCTCAAAGCTGGTGAGTGGTTGGTGTGACCTGGAAGTGGAACGCAAGCTTTAATTGGGTCCATGCATGTGAGCAGAGAAACCTGCCAGAGATGTTACTGGGTTGGACCTGCTTTGGTTGGACAGTCATTTTATCAGCTTATGCAGTTGTGTTATTGGTATTTGGTTTGTGTAACTGCCCTCTTTCAGTGGATCCGTATTAGACCATTAAACTATATACTTTTTGAGAGTGGAACAGTCTTTTATTTCTTTGTCACTTCACAGCCACTAAATCATTTATGAATGACAGATACGTAAAATGCTTTGATACAAAAAAAAAAAAAGTGTTTTTTTTGTTTGTTTTTGTCTGAAAGAAGGTGGGGGGTGGACTCAGAGACTGTGATTGGGCTTTTCTTGTAGCTTTACCACGAAGTAGCAAAGGCTGGAGGTTGTGTGCCTCTGATCGGCACTCCTCCCTTCTGGAAATACTGGGGTTCCCTCCCTTGGTGTTTCAGCATTCCCACAATCTGACTTACATGACTGGTGCAGTGAGATTTTCTAATACACACCTTATACCTCAAGGCACAACAGAAGCCATTGCCAAAGTTGTCCTCACTTGCTTAATGGACAGGGGAAGACAAACTACATTAAAAAAAAAAAAATACAGAGACACCTTTCAGTGGGCTGATGTGAGCGAGCTGTCAAGATTCTCTATCAAATTAAAGGAGTTTCAAAAAAATTTACAGGCCGGGCACAGTGGTTCACACCTGTAATCCTGGCACTTTGGGAGGCTCAGGCAGGCAGATTCCTTGAGCCTAGTAGTTTGAGACCAGCCTGGGCAACATGGTGAAACCTTGTCTCTACAACAAATGTGAAAAAAATTAGCAGGGCTTGGTGGTGCGTGTTTGTAGTCCCAGCTATTCAGAAGGCTGAAGTGGGAGAATCACTTGAGCCTGGGAGGTCAAGGTTATGGCAAGCCACGATCGTGCCACTGCACTCCAACCTGGGTGACAGAGCGAGACTCTGTCTCAAACAAACAATACAAATATTAGAACCAGGAGAACTTCCTGGTTCTTTTAAATAACTACAAGGTATTCTGCTGAGCTCATTGAACCAGACCCTAACTAATGTACTTCTGGATTGTTTTCGATCTTTTGTTATCACAAATAGTCTCCCAACAGTATTGTTGTTGCTTACATGTGTAAATCCACAGGATAAAGTCCTGGCAGTGGGATTTGTTGTTTCAGAGGGTACGCGCACTGCTGTTTTCATAGAAATTTCCAAATCGCTTTTCAAAGAGGTCGTACCAGTTTACTTCCCTCCCAATAATGTATGAGCATGTCTTAAACAGAAAGATCGCAGTGCTTGTGATAGGAGATGTTATCAAAGTGTGATCAGAGGGCTGGGAAGCACAGGGCAAGGAGCCTGAGGAAGCTGAGAAGATGTCACGGAAGAGGAGTAATCCAAGCAGAGTTCTGAATGCTAAGTAAGAGTTTGCTGGGCAGCAAAAGGGGAAAACTCATTTGATTCAGGCGCAAAGGAAAGAATGCATCCTCCTATCCACATTTGTCTAACTAAATAAGGGCAAAGCTTCTTTCAGAGAAGTCAAGGAAATTTGTTATGTGCACGGAGAACTGTGAACCACATAACTTTCTCTGAATAAAGAGAAGGCTGTTTATACCCCGTGTAACAGTTTGTGAAAAATGGTATTGCTCCACACAAAAAGCAGGAATTTAAATGCACACATCAGCTCTCTTCACAGATTGCTTATCTGTTTCTCAGAGTGTTAACAGTTGGTGTAGTAGGTGTTTAGTGTAGGGCAATGGGTTAAAGAGATTTAGCAGCTGCAAATCAGTTAAACGAGTTACTGGTGTGACTGCTGTGGCCTTTCCCCCTCCCTTTTATTCAGTTATTTACCACTTTATGTCTGTGCATCTGTAGGATTTTTAGAAAGCCACAAGGCAAATTTCTCAGCTTACATTTGGGATAAGAGTTGGGGGATAGTTTTATATTTGTGCATTTTGATTGGCATGAAATTTTAAAACTCTTTAGCATCCCTTATAATTGGATAAGCTATTTTGGTTTTATATTCTTGGGACCCAAGAATGCATCTAATGTGGATCTTTTCTGCTGGGTACTCCCAATTTCCAGGGAGCATGAGGGCAATTTGAATTCAAATTAAGGGAGATCCTCTAACCAACTCAGTTTATACTCACACTAGAGGGACTGTCTCAGGCCCCTTACAAGGGTCTGTCTGGCATCCCTACACTCCAGGAATTTTGCTTGGTTCTGAGAAACTCATGGATTCTATTTTAGGATTCCCGGCTTCCCAGCCAGGACTCACTCCCATGAGACCAAGAAATGACTTGAACCTGGAGGTTATCTTGGAATGTCTGTGTGTTTTCTAGGAACTTCCTGACCACATCCATATTTGGGGAGAAGATGCTTCCAAACTTTAGCTCGCTGAGTGTGGGTTAGAGGGGGTTGGCTGAAAGAAGCCCCTCTAGGTTTTAGACATGGTTGGAAGGTATCTCAGACTCCAGAAGATTTGGAGGATCTCAGAGTCTCATTCTTCCTTATTTGAAAACCAAACTCTTATGCTTATGTCTGAAATGTTGACTACCCAGGTTCACAGGACTTTCTGGCTAGCATGTATTATTTCACTGCTTTCTTGGGCTTATTGTTTTGATGAGTCAGTGCTCAGATTTATCTGTAGCTAGCCCTGGGACAACTTCATCTGAAGGTATTCCTACTGGTTTTTCAGGCAAGGGAAGTGTCATGAAACATTGCAATAGAAACCATCCCTGCCAAAGTTAATATTCTGATGGTGTGCCAAGCTTAAAATTGTTGTCGACCATATTTTTCTTTGGGGGAATAAATCATTCTCTTTGATCTCTGCATTCAGGTCATCCGAGCACCTGCTCACTAGAACCCGGGCCTATCTGAAGCTGAAATGTGAGGTAGGAGTCACTGCTATGGTGACTGCCTGCTTCCACTTTCAGGGAACCCTTCCCATCTGACAGGGCTTCTGGTCCTTGCCTAAGGCCTTTGCACTCTTGAAAACCTATTCTGTATCTAAATATTGGGGCTCTGAAGCGTAAACCCCAAATAAAACTCTAAGCTCCCTAACCAATGGAATGGACCCCTCCCCTCATCCAGATTTAACCTGAAAAACTAGTTCGGACCATGATACACTGAGTTGTAATCAACTTTACATTTTCCAAACATCAAGTCTTCAGTGTCTTGATGGCCGTTCATGAACAACCACATTTTTTGAGGATCTCATTGGAATCTGTGCATATAAAGCCCCGGACATATTTAGGTCTCCAGAGTTGATGTTACTGAGTTATAATCACCTTTACGTTTTCCAAACATAAAAGGCTAATGGGGGTGGGACATGCCTTATTGTGAGTGGGATGAACTTCTGGCTGTTCCCCCCCGCCCTTTTTTTTTTAAAGCAACAGCTCCATTAGCACCAATTTTATAGTTAACTTTCTAGGTGACCTTTATAAGTCACTAAACCACTCTATGCCTCAGTTTCTTTTTCTTTTTCTTTTTGCTTTTTTTCTCTTTGAGGCAAGGGTCTGGCTCTGTTGCCCAGGCTTGAGTGTGGTGTGATGATCTTGGGCTTACTGCAACCTCTGCTTCCTGAGCTCAAGCGATCCTTCCACCTCAGCCTTCCCAGGAGTTAGGACTGCCAGTGTGCATCACCATGCCTGGCTAATTTTTGTATTTTTTGTAGAGACAGGGTTTTACCATGTTGCCCAGGCTAGTTTCTTCACCTCATGCTAAATCTGATTTGAAATCATCTTCATGGCCTCATACTGGCCTCTCAATAATTTCTCACATTTCTGACTAGTTTCATCTCGTTCTCCTTCTCCTAGACTCCTGGGCCATTTTCAATGATCCCCCTCCCAACTCCCAGCTACTCAGCGCTCAGCAGCATGTGGATAGAAACATGGAGGAATTAAACACACCAAGCAAGGGCTTTTCATAAGTCCAGATTTCCATGAGAAACAACAAAGAGACAGGAAAGGACAGGATGAGGGTTAGGAAGGGGGTGGAACGTATTAATAATTAGGTCTGATCTGATTTCACTTAGGCTTTTGCTACATAGGGCAGTTTTAATTTTTTTTCTTTTCTTGTAACTGTCTAGACAAAGAGAATACTGGGGTCTCCCTGCAGGATTATGTTTGGGGCTTTATATGCACAGATTCCAGTGAGACCCTCGCAAAATGTGTTTGTTCATGAACGGCCATCTAGATACTGAAGACTTTCATGTTCGGAAGATGTAAAGTTGGTTATAACTCAACAACATCAACTCTGTAGGCCCAAGATGTGAGAATACTAGGTATTCTACTAGATTTTAGAAATTCTCCGTGCAAAATATCATTCAGGATCCTCTTGTCTCTTCTCATCTTATTTTTTCCCATCTCTTTTGGAGGTGATGGTTTTAAGCCATAGATTTAAATTCAGTCCTTTTTTTTTTACAGAAATCACTGTATTTGATTCTAGAGAGGAGGGTTTTCAGTGCTTATCTCGAGAAGAGGGAGGACTAATCTACTAAGAGAATGATTCTCTGCCTACCCATCACTCTGCCAGTTATACTGGCAGAAACCAAAAGCCTCTTTTTTTCTTTTTTATTTACTTATTTATTTGTGAGACAGAGTTTCGCTCTCGTTGCCCAAGCTGGAGTGCGATGGCATGATCTCGGTTCACTGCAACCTCCGCCTCCTGAGTTCAAGCGATTCTCCTGCCTCAGCCTCCCAAGTAGCTGGGATTACAAGCACGTGCCACTATGCCCAGCTAATTTTTTGTGTTTATATTAGAAATGGAGTTTCATCATGTTGGCCAGGCTGGTCTCGAACTCCTGATCTTAGGTGATCCACCCACCTCGGCCTCCCCAAATTCTGGGATTACAGGGGTAAAGAAAATAACATTTATATATTTAAAGAGATTCTGATAAATGGCTTTTTTTTGTTTGTTTTTGCTTTTTTTTTTTTTTTTGTTAAGAAAAGGTATTGGTCTGTCACCCAGGCTGGAGTGCACGGCTCACTGCAGTCTCAACCTCCTGGGCTCAAGTGACCCTCCTGCCTCAGCTTCCTGAGTAGCTGGGACTACAGGCATGTGCTGCCAAGCCCAGCTATTAATTTTTTGTACAGATGGGGTCCCACAGTGTTGCCCAGGCTGGTCTTATGGGGTCTCCATAGTGGGACCTCCTGGGCTCAAACAATCTTCCCACTTGGGCCTCCCAAGGTGTTGGAATTAGGCTGGGTGCAGTGGCTCACGCCTGTAATCCCAGCACTTTGGGAGGCTGAGGCAGGTGGATCACCTTAGGAGTTAGAGACCAGTCTGGCCAACATAATGGAACCCTGTCTCTACTAAAAATACAAAAAATTAGTTGGGCATAGTGGTGGGTACCTGTAATCCCAACTACTCGGGAGGTTGAGGCAGGAGAATCGCTTGAACCCAGGAGGCAGAGGTTGCAGTGGGCCGAGATCATGCCACTGCACTCCAGCCTGGGCAATAGTGTGAGACTCTGTTTCCAAAAAAAAAAAAAAAAAAAAAAAAAAAAAAGCGTTGGGATTACCCACTACATCTGGCCAAAATGGCAGTTTTAAGGACATAGAATTATACTTGTGGGAATAAATTTTGTTGCTATGGCTTTAGAATTCAAACAAAAATCATTCTATTCATAGTGGAAAATTATTACAGTGCTCAAGTGTTAGTTTTCCACTAAGTATCTTAAAACCAAAGGTAAAGAACTACAATTTGTTAGGACAGAGAGCAAGAGATAGCAGAGTACTTCTGCATGTAGACAGTAGGTATAGAAGGAGAGCAAATTCCTAGTGATTATTCTGAAAGCCTACAATTTAAATGACCACTGCATATTGGTGGCAAGCCGCTGCCCTAGAGAGCACGGATTTTTCCTTCTTCTGTCTCCGTGAGCAGAGGCTATTCTCACTGCCACGCCATCCACATCTCCAACAGTAAATAGTTCTGCAGGCTCAAGGGCTTGGGAGGGAACCAGGGCATTCCTAGAAGTTTAAGAAAAAATTCCATTGTCTCCATTTCCTCCCTTCTTGTCCATGTGCCCATGTTCATAAAAAGATAAAATGATCTTCTGGGCATCCATCAGTGAAAAAGAGTTTTTTTTTTTTTTTTAAGTCTCTGAGGCCAGCCACAGTGGCTCACACCTGTAATCCCAACAGTTTGGGAGGCCAAGGCAGATGGATCACTTGAGGTCAGGAGTTTGAGACCAGCCTGGCCAACATGGTGAAACCCCGTCTCTACTAAAAATACAAAAATTAGCCGGGCCGTGGTGGCGCATGTCTGTAATCCCAGCTACTCGGGAGGCTAAGGGAGGAGAATCTCTTGAACCTGGGAGGCGGAGGTTGCAGTGAGCTGTTATCAGGCCACTGTACTCCAGTCTGGGCAACAGAGGGAGACTCGGCTCAAAAAAAAAAAAAAAAAAAAAAAAAAAAAAAAAAGTCTCTGAGCAGCTGCAGCCTCAGGGGTAGGTGTGACCCGGGGCCTTGGCCTGGCTGAAGGTAAGAATACGACCATAGAAGTATTGTCACAACTCTCCCCCACCTTCCTGAACAAAGGGGGATTTCTGCAAGAATGGTCCTGTAATTTACCCTATTTTAATTACAGCCCCAGAAACCACAGCTTTTCACTTCCTGGCCTTCCCATTCTCTGGGGAAATCCTAAAGGACTCCATTCTCTTGTGCTTCCCTTCCTCCACCCCTAATCTGAGCTGGCTTGGAAAATACCTTGACATTTCTTAGGGTTAAAATTCTCCCCTGGCCTTTTTGGGAGTCACTTGGACTCCTTCGGTCTTTCCAGATCCTCCTGACTTCTGCCGAGCCCCTCCTTCCTATAAACAATCTCAACTCTCAGGACCAGGCCAAGCTGGAGAAAGAGCTCACCACCTGGGCTGTCTAGGCAGAGCCCTGGAATGGAGTGGCAGGTCTGGGCGTCAGGTCAGACATTTCCGGGTCACCAGGTGAGCCACTTTTATGATGGGAATGTGGCCCTTAGGAACACAACACCAGCCTTTTGAAGTAGCACTGCTGTGACTTGAGAGAGGATGCGATCAGGGAAACAATTTTCAGTTTAAAGGCTGTTGTGTTAGTGAGTAGATGATCTTGGAAGAAACAGATGCTTTGGACAGCTTGTTAGTTTCTCATAGATGGCCTTTCTGAACTCGTCTTCCTCTTTTTGGGTCTGTTAGAATTTGAGACATGGACTTTTGTGGAGGTTCTCATATGTGCTACATAAGAACATTTGAATCCTTCTGTTTTCTGAACAAAGAGGGGCTCTGTTTTCAAAGATATTGATAATCCTTTGCTTTACTTTTTCCTCTTGTGTTTTATAATCTTTCTCATATGTCCAAAGTTTGTATTATTTTACCAGAGTTCTAATATTAGCTAGAAATAGTAAAATATCCTCAGTTACAAACTTGGCCCCTGTGTATCTGTTGGGTCAGCTTTGATTGAACTCTTAGCTGAAGTTCAGTTCTGTGCCTAGTGATTCCCATTATGTCTTCTTAGATACTGTGTATATCCTGGTCTCTATATCAGGTTTGAAAGAGGTTGCGCTATAAATAAAGGGCACATTTATATCATCATGTTGTCTTGCTACCATGTATCTTCATAGATGGCCAAGACTAAGGCCATTAAAAATTTTTTTTAAGTTATTATTTTCTTTAGAGGTGGCGTCTTGCCCTGTCACCTAGGCTGGAAGGGCAGTGGCACAATTATAGCTCACTGTAGCCTCCTGGGCTCAAGCTGTCCTCCAGCCTCAGCTTCCCATATAGTAGCGCACATTACTATAGGCGCACGTTACTGTCCCAGCCAATTTTTTATTTTTGTTTTTTGTAGAGATGGGGTCTCACTCTGTTGCCCAGGCTGACCCTGAACTCCTGGCCTCAAGTGATCCTCCCACCTTGGCCTCCCAAAGTGCTGGGATTACAAGTGTGAGCTACCACATCCAGCCAGTGAGGGCATTTTTGTAATTTCATCTCTAAACAGTGGATGCACACATGCTCTGGCCTGGTGTTTTTTCACACTGTGAGTGGTGACTTGGTAGGTAGTCAAGTCAGTATAATTAGTCATGACTAGCGTCTTGAAGAAAAGAAAATAGAATACGAACAAAAAATATCAGAGTGAATCACTCAAAGTAAGGATAAGAAATTTTTGCAAGACCTTTTTTACGTTTCATGAGTGTGCGTGTCCTGATACGAAATATGTTTCTTCCTGTGGATCTCAAAAAAGTTTCAAAACCTCTAGCATCCGCTCACGCCCCAGTTTAATCTCTTGCCATCTTTTACCCCAGGATTCAGGCATGTTGATTGACTGGACATTCTTAGACCCTGCTTCCCGAACCCCAGACCCTGCTCTTTATTCTGGGGCTGCCTGACCCTGCCCCCTTTTGCGTGGGTAACTACTGTTTGTTTGTTTTTTAAATTTTTTTCTAGTCCTGTGGCATCACAGTGGATAACTACTGTTATCTCCAAAATTAAAGTAGATGCCACCTCCCACAATAGCCTGCGCTGATCATGAAGGTCTCCTCACTGTGTTCGTTTAAGTCTCCCTGTGTTCTCAGTTTTGTGGGTGTACTAGGCATGGCAATTTTTTTTTTTTTTTTGTGGTGAAGTCAGGAAGAGAAAGAATAAAGAAGGACTCATATTAGTAAATACATTGCCGATAAATCAAATACAAGTAGGCCAGATTATAAGCTCACACTTATAATACCAGCACTTTGGGAGGCCCAGGTGGGTTGATTGCTTGAGGCCAGGCATTTAAGACCAGCCCATGCAACATAGTGATACTCTATCCCTACAAAAAAATAGAAAGAAAAATTAGCTGGGTGTGGTGGCACGTGCCTGTGGTCCCAGCTACCCAGGAGTTTGGGGCAGGAGGTTCAGGAGGTCAAGATTACAGCGAGCTATGACTGCGTCACTGTACTATAGCCTGGGCGACAGAGCAAGACTCTGTCACAAATAAATGATAAATATATATAAAATTCAGGTACCTTGTAAGTTATTCTTCAAAAGGGCATTAAAAGAGAACACATTTTCCTGATTGTGTATGGGATACCTATTCACTGTAGACAATTTAGAAAATAAAGAAGAAAATAAATATGACTCATAGTTCTACCACTCAGAGCTAAGGGTTGGCATTTTGATACTGTTTCTTTCCAGTTTTTCTTCTCTGCAGATTTTTGTTTTACAGAGCTGATTGCATGTATAATATTACCACCAGCTTTTTTTTTTTTTTACATAACAACAAAAGATAAGTATATACCCCAAAAGCTAAATTTTAAGGGACACAATAAACTCTTATTTTTAATTATGGTAATTCTCTCTGTTGCTAGAGTGCTGGAGTGCCAGGCTGGAGTGCAGTAGCACAGCCTCAACTCACTGCAGCTTCGGCTGCCTGGGCTCAAGAGATTCTGTCATGTCCGCTTCCCAAGTAGCTAGGACCCACAGACCTACACTATCACACCCAGCTAGTTTTTTTTTTTTTTTTAATTATTTGTAGACAAGGTCTTGCTGTGTTGCCCGGGCTGGTCTCAAACTATTGGGCTCAAGCATTCCTCCCGCCTCAGCTTTCCAAAATGCTGAGATTACAGGTGTGAGCTGTGTTTGCTTAAAATAAGCATTACGGGCTGGGCGTTGTGGCTCAAGGCTGTAATCCCACATTTAGGGAGGCCAAGGCGGGTAGATCACTTGAACTCAGGAGGTCAAGGGTAGCCTGTGCAACATGGTGAAATCCCGTCTGTACTAAAAATACAAAAAAAAAAAAAAAAAAAAAAAAAAACGTAGCCCAGCCCCAGTGTGGTGGCACAAGCCTGTAGTCGTAGTCTCAGCTACTTGGGAGACTGAGGTGGGATGATTGCCTGAGCCGGGGAAGTCAAGGCTGCAGTGAGCTGTGATGATGGCGTTGCACTCCAGCCAGGGCGACTTAAGTGAGACCCTGTCTAAAACAAACAAAAAAACAGCATTATGGCCAAGTGCAGGGGCTCACACCTGTAATCCCAGTGCTTTGGAAGGACAAGGCAAGAGGATTGCTTGAAGCTAGGAGTTCAAGACCAGCCTGGGTAACAGCAAGACCCTGTCTCTACAAAAAATGTTTTTGAAAAGTTAGCTGGGCATGGTGGTTGTCATCCCAGCACTTTGGGAAGCTGAGACAGGAGGATCACTTGAGTCCAGGAGTTTGAGATTATAGAGAGCTATGATAGAGCCACTGTACTCCAGCCTGGGTGACAGAGTGAGACCCTGTCTCTAAAATTAAAAATAAACAAAAAAAAAAGCATTAGATATCTCTTGCTGGGATATCATATGTGATAAATTTTCTAGTATACAGGGTGAGGATTTCAGTAATGCTGTCTTGCCAGTAAGGAGAAACACAGGGAATAAGTCCCAGAATAGTGTAACAAGATGTCATAATTAATAGTAGCTAACATTTAAGGGAACGTACAACACATCAGGAGCTGCACTCAGTACTTCACACGTGGTATTTGTTGAGTGTCTTTCAGTCCCTGGGTGCCAGAATTAAGAGCCCGGTATTCAGAGCATGGGTTCTGGAGCCAGAGGGGCCTGAGTTTAAGGCTCTTCGCTGCCACTCCCTAATTATATGGACCTGGACTAGTTACTTACCCTCTCTAACCTCAGTTTCCCCAGCTGTAAAATAGGGTTAATAAAACATTTACATCACAAGATTGTTTTGAGGATTAAATAAATTGCTGTGAATTAGTACTTTGCATGATGTCTGGCCCATGGTAAGTGTCCCATAAACATGAGTGTAGAAGGATAATTTAGTTTTGGATTAAAGATTTTGATGTTAGGGAATTTTCTGTCTTTGATCTTGCATATATGTAATCATTTGCCCAACCAGTCATTTCATATGGGAGGAAGTCGTGACCCAGGTTAGTTTGGGGTTGGGAAGAAGCAGATTAGGAGCTACAGATCTTCACGTGGTGGCCCAGTGCTCTGTTTGTCTGACTTGTTACTTGCAGAGAAAGAGGACTACAAGGTAGAGGTCTGCAAACATCATCAATAAAGGGCCGAATAGTTAATATTTTAGGCTTCGTAGGCCACGTATGGCTCTTTCAGCTACTCAGCTCTGCCATGGTATCATGTGAAAGCAGCCACAGACAAAAGACAAATGAATGCTGTGCTCCGATAAAACTTTATTCATGGACACTGCATTTGAATTTCAGATCATTTTCATGTATCTTGAAATACTACTTTTCATTTTTCTCTCATCCGTTTAAACATGTAAAACCATTCTTAGCTTAAACGTCATACAAAAACAAGCATTGCCTTCATGGACGAGCCTTTGGACTGACCTTGCCTTTTGCGGAGGTGGCATGACCAGGGTAACCTTTTTTTTTTTTTTTTTAATTCCAAGGACAGAGATCATTTTCTTCCATTTTTCCCAAGGTCTCCCCAAACTGACATTGGAAGCAGTTTGTCCTGAGAGGAAGGGTTTTTAGGGACCTTGCTTTCTTTCTCTATTTTTTACCCAGTGAAGACAGTTGGCAAAGAGCTTGTCAGTTGAAATTTCAAACCCTGCTCCCTGGGATTTTTATGTTATATGGTGGAGACTAAATAAAATTAACCAGTGGGTGTGGTCCCTCAAGATGTAAAAGTAAACCAAGTTTGCTGAAAGGCACTGAGAAGTATAAGCAAAGAAAACAATGGATTAGAAAGGCACACTGTTAATCAACAGAACCCTCTTGTCAGAAAACACACAGGCTACTGTTTTTAAAGAGTCCGCTATTCCTGCGGCTGAAGTCAAGACATGTTTCAAATTCTTTAGGTTTTTTCTATTTCTTTTTTGGATTGGATAGGGGAAGTGATGGGGAAGAGGTGGTGTTAGAGAGAGGAGGGATGGAAATGTGTTCAGAGTCGTTGCTGTTAGTTTTTTCTGTAAAGGTATATGTGCAAACAGAATTAATTGAACTTGATTTAATAAATCCAAGAGTATAAGTAGGCAGGAAGGAACTTATTCGTTACATTGGAAACTATTGGGCATTGTTATGCTCACAATATGACTTTCTTTCCAAGGATTATAGCCTCTCTTTTTATTTTCAAGAGCAGTGGGCTTTTAGGCCGGGCTTGGTGGCTCATACCTGTAATCCCAACACTTTGAGAGGCTGAGGCGGGCAGATCACCTTAGGTCAGGAGTTCAAGACCAGCCTGGCCAACATGGTGAAACTCCATCTCTACTAAAAATACATAAATTAGCCGGGCATGGTGGTGGGTGCCTGTAATCCCAGCTACTCGGGAGGCTGAGGCAGGAGAATTGCCCGAACCTGGGAGGTGAAGGTTGCAGTGAGCCAAGAGATCAGGCCATTGTACTCCAGCCTGGGCAACAAGAGTGAAATTCCATCTCAAAAAAAAAAAAAAGTAAAGAAACAAAAAGCAGTGGACTTTTGTGGAATGACGCCAATAGAGATGTGGTTCAGGAGGCCTATTCTGAGCTAATCACCTACCTCATTTATGGGTGTTGGAATCCACAAAGCCGGAGGTTGAGGGGGAGCCTATGTTAGCCCAACAGAGTACAGCTGTTTTCTATCACCCCAAGAATCGAAAACGATGGCCTTAACTCTTGGATACCATCCCACAGACTCCTCCTGTTTTGTTTTTCAACAGAAAACATCCTGTTTCATCATGCATGTTTAATAGAATAATTCAAATACGCCTCATAGAAATAATTAATACTTTTTCTTACCCTGAGAATAGCCAGAGATGATGACACTGTTTTTTCATACCCACTTAATTTTCATAAATTAAGAAGATTAATGCTCCCTGCATGTTCTTAGACAGATGTGAGAAAGATATATGTATATAGTAAAGTATTATTTTCCATGATTCTCTCTTGATCAAATAATTCTCTTCCTCTTCTTTCGTTTTGAGAGCTCTAAGATTGCTTGTAATTATCTGCTTTTGGGGGAAGCGAGAGAATATTGTTTTTTATATATTTACTGAAATCCACAAAGTAGGAAAATATTCTTTGTAGAGTCCTGTAACAATTCCTAATTTCATCAGATAGTCCGGAGCAATGGCTCCCAAACATTTTTTGACCTTGAACTTCAGTAAGATGTATTTTTCTTGATAACCCAGAACATAAAAATACACACACACACATGACCAGAGGGGAACACGGAAGTTCACTTTAGACTCAGATTTCTTCCAAAATCTACCATTAAGCTTTGGATAACTGGCCCAATGGTGGAATGCCTACTTTATTTGGCACACCAAGACTTCTGCCTGAGCAAGGATTATAGATTGCATAGGTGACACTCTTGCCTAATCACTTTAGCAGCATCAGTAATGCAAACAAGGCATGACATGTGGATTTACTGTTACCTTAATATTGACTTTGAAGGTTGGGCCTGGTGGTTCATACCTGTAATCTCTACACTTTGGGAGACCAAGATGGAAAGATTACTTGAAGCCACGAGTTTGAGATCAGCTTGGGCAACATGACTCCCGTGTCTACAGAAAATTAGCTGGGTGTGGTGGTGCATACCTGTAATCCCAGCTACTTAGGAGGTTGAGGCAGGAGGATCTCTTGCGCCTAAGAGGTCGAAGCTGCAGTGAGCTATGATTTCACCACTGCACTCCAACCCGGATGACAGAGTGAGACCGTGTCTCTCAAAAAAAAAAAAAAAAAAAAAAAAGAAAAAAAGTTTGCTTTGAAAACAGGTAAGTTCTCTAAATGTAACTTATTTACAATGTGTGCTTTATATATTGGTCTGATTTGCCTTTTGTGGAGGTGGCATGACCAGGGTAACTTTTTTTTTTTTTTTTAATTCCCAGGACTGAAATCATTTTCTTCCATTTTTCGCCAAGAAAATTTTCAATATTAATAAATTGAAATTCTCTCAGTTAGTTGAATGTATAAATGATTATTCACTATTGGAGATGTAAACTATTGTAATAATGATAATGAGTCTGAATTTTAAGTATGAAAATTATTATATAAAGAGTAAACATTACAGGTATAGATTGAGAATTAATGTTGAGAGAGTGTGATTGCTAGTAATTTTGGAATCCATTGTATTCTTTGTGGGATTACTGTCGGTGACTTTATATCATCATCACTAAGCAAATCTTCAGGCCCAGGAGATGAAGAGGTTAAGTCTTGACCTCAGTTGGTTCCTATTAGGGAGGAAGGATAGTTTACTAATGTACCGGCAGCGTCACTGCCGGCAGTGGAGACTGGCAGAGCTAGCGCAAAAGCATCTTGCTTTTTCTACAGATCTCATTTTAGAGGATTTGTTCAGTTTTACAAAAGTCCCATCAGGCTGCAGTTAATAGTACCAAGGAATTACCATTTTTGTCCTTTTATATCAGACTTTCAAAGTGAGTCTACCGGAGTTTTAGTCATAAGAGTGTAATTTTAATTATTTTTTTGGATAAAATTTCAGGTAATCTTGGCTCACTGCAGCCTCCACCTCCTGGGTTCAAGCGATACTCCTGCCTCAGCCTGCCAAGTAGCTGGGATTACAGGTGTCCACCACCACGCCCGGCTAGTTTTTGTGTTTTTAGTAGAGATGGGGTTTCACTGTGTTGGCCAGCTGTTCTCCAACTCCCGATCTCAAGTGATCTGCCGGCCTCCACCTCCCAAAGTGCTGGGATTACAGGCGTGAGCCGCCACGCCCGGCCAGGTTTCAGATTTATTCTTGTATCCCAGTTGTTCATTCCATTAAAGCCACATTTGGCTTTGGCAAATATTTATTTTAGCATTTGATCATTTGGCATTAGGCCAAAAAATGTGTATTTGGTAAATTTATTAATTAAATATTCATCCACCTGTCCATTCCCAATAAAACAAAATTTCACAAAACCATGATTTCTTCTATTATGTATAGTGTACACTGGTCTTTCTGACCCATTTAATTGTCTTAAAGTCAACTAAATTAGTTTCTCAATCTACTAATAGACCATGACCTTCAGTTGAAAAGTGTTGAGGTGACTCACTGTGTTGTGGGATTAGTGAAACAGTGAGGAGGGGTTATTTTTGTATGCAATATTTTCGTCCTACGGAAGATGACCGGAAGGGATTTCTAGTTATGTTCCACTCCCAAAAATGCAACTTAAGGTTTCAAGGCATGTTAAGACTAGTAAAAATAAATTAATGCTACCACCAAACAATTTTCTATAGTGGCTGTACTAGTTTACGCTCCCACTAGCAGTATCTGAGAATTCTATTTGTTCTATAATGCTTAGCAATGCTGGTATTGTTTTTAAATTAATGGACTATTTTTTTTTTAAGGCAGTTTTAGTTTCACAGCAAAATTGAGTAGTAGGTACAGAGATTTCTCATATACCCCTCCTGCCCCACGTGTGTAGCCCCTCCATCATCAACATCCCTCACCAGAGATAACATTCTTAAAAAGACATTTGTTAGAATTGATGAATCTTCACTGACACATCCATGCATCATCGTCATTCAGAATCCATAGTTTACGTTAAGGTTTGCTCTTGTTGATGTGGTTTCCATGGGTTTGGACAAATGCGTAATGACAGTGATACTCTAATAAGCCATTAGAGTATCATACAGAGTAGTTTCACTGCCCTAAACGTCCACTGTGCACTTCCTGTTCAACTGAACCTCCCCCAACCCTTGGCAACACTGATCTTTTTACTGTTTCCATAGTTTTGCCTTTTCCAGAATGTCATATAGTTGGAATCATATAGTACATAGCCTTTTCATGTTGACTTTTCGCTTTGTAATACGCATTTTAGTTTCCTCCATGTCTTTTCATGCCTTGATAGCTCATTTCTCTTTAGTGCTAAATAATATTCCATTGTCTGAATACACCACAGTTGATTTATCCCATTGTCAGTATTTTTCACTTTGGCCATCAGAGTGGGTATGTAGTAGTTATAGCCATTGTAAGTGAAGCCCATCTAAATGTCTCACGCTTCTTAACATTCTTAAAACGACATAAGTGAAATAATCCATCTATTACAGATGGCCAGGGGCTGATATTTTAAGTAGTCATTTGTCTTGTTGTTTATTGTATGTCTGTCTCTTATAGTGAGCAGTTTCTTTCTTTCTTTTTCTTTTTTTTGAGACAGCGTTTCACTGTCATCCAGGCTGGAGTGCAATGGTGTGATCATGGCTCACTGCAGCCTTGACCTGCTGGGCTCAAGTAGTCCTCCCACTTTAGCTTCCTGAATAGCTGGGACTATGGGTGTGTACCACCTGCCACCACACCTGGCTAATTTTTAAAATTTTTTGTAGAGCTGGGGTCTCATTGTGTTACCCATGCTGGTCTTGAACTCTTGGGCTCAAGCAGTCCTCCACTTTGGCTTCCCAAAGTGCTGGGATTACAGGTGTGAGCCACCGTGCCCGGCACCAACCCCTTTTTAGTGATGTCTGAGTGGCTTTCTTTAGAGTCTTCTCCAGTTCTTCACCAACGGGGAATAAAATAGGTTAGAAATTCTTTGTTCAAATTTGTAAGCTCCAAGCCCCTCTAAGTGCTGTTTCAGGGCCTCAAAAATGAGCTGACTCATACTCTGTTTGCATAACTTAGAGCAGAAATTTCACCTAGTTACCCTTTGCCTGTAGAATATCCTGTTGCAGAACGCTTCTCTCTGCCTTTACCATGCCTCTGCCACCACGGACAGGGATTCGTTTATGGAAGCCTAGGGTCATCCCAACTCTAGAGGAAAATACAGTGTTTGGCTGATGACTAGTGGACTCACCCTTCTCTTCAGGGACGCAGTGGGGTTGGACAGAACAGAGAAGGGTGGGACTGGCAAGGTGAGGAACCGGTGAAGTGAGTCAGCAGGTGCACCACTGCTGTTGCTGTAATGGGAGTTTGCTGATCTTGCTTACATGAGGAGACCAGCGCTGCATAGATCCTTAGTGCTAATACATGCTGGTTCATGCAAGATTCACCTAAAGCCTCAGTCAAAAGATTGGACCTCTTTTTAACCTTAATTCAGTTGAATTCCAGGGTAATTTCAGGGTATTCATAGAGTCTTCTGAGCTCCACTTTTCCTCTTTGTTATATGTCACTAGACTTTGATGAGAAAATGATCAAGCTTGAGGGAGCCTGAGGAAAGCATCTAACTTAGCCTCCTTGCATATACAAGAACAAGTAAATTTGGAATTGATCAGTGCTTCCTTCCTCTTGGTGATCTATTAAGATGTTTACTGCTTTTTTTTTTTTTTTTTTGAGATGGAGTTTCTCCCTGTTGCCCAGGTTGGAGTACAATGGCGCGATCTCAGCTTGCTACAACCTCCGCCTCCTGGGTTTAAGTGATTCTCCTGCCTCAGCCTCCCGAGTATCTGGGATTACAGGCGCGCACCACCACGCCCAGCTAATTTTTTGTATCTTTAGTAGAGACGGGGTTTCACCATGTTGGCCAGGCTGGTCTCAAACTCCTGACCTTGTGATCTGCCCGCCTCGGCCTCCCAAAGTGCTGGGATTACAGGCATGAGCCACTGCGCCCAGCCTATTGCTTTTTTTTTCACCTAAACCCATTGAATTTCACCTAAACCCATTTAGTTGGCATGGGATCTTGTTTCCAAAATTAGCCATAACACTTTTTTTTTTTTTTTTAAAGATGTTTTCAGGGAACATAATATAGAAACACAGACTACTATCATTTCTTCCCCTCGGCACATAAATGTATAGACCTATAGAACATTGCTCAAAATTGAAATAAATATGATGTAAAATGATCAATGAATTCAGTATTATTGTTTTGAGAGGAATAATATCCAGGGTTGTTAAACAGTAATCATAAAAGTCATCTGTGTTTCTTCTTTATGCATTTCTTTTATATTCTGAGGCTATTTCTATTGCCTTCTTTCATTACCACTTGACTCAATTTTGAGGACGGAATAAATTAATCCCAGAACTTTTATAATGTATGGATGAAAAGGGACAAGAGGCTAATGTCCCAACATTAAGCAATAAATAAGTTTGTGTATGTGAAAGTGTTTTCTACAACAGATAGAATATTCATTTGCAAAATAGTCTAAGGAGTTGCCTGCTGTTCACTGTTTAGTATAAATCAAAATGCAAATAAATCTCACTTTCAGTTGTGGACATTTTAAGTAAGATGATCGTGAAAGATACAATTACAAAAATCAGTGGTTTAGTCACACTGCACATAGTTGTTTTCAGGTTCTATACTTTTTATTGAAGTTCACCTAAACCCATTTAGTTGACATGGGATCTTGTTTCCAAAATTAGCCATAACACATCTCATCGCTGCCTTCCCTCAGAGGAACAAGAAAGTTCTATTGTTATTGATTTTGGTCACAAGTGGACTGCTTCCTTGTATAACTTCTCTTTGGAAAGTTTGGAGTAATCAAGATAACTAATCTCTGCTTTCAGGGAGACAGTCTAGTGAGCAGAAAATACTGTATTTCTCCTGGCAGCTCCTCCTTCCGCTTGGTGTTTCCTTTCTTCGGTCTATATGAGTGAAAAACAAACTCCAGACCCAAAACAGTTTCCACTTTTGTGTGTGCGTATTAAGCTCCTCTTAGTAGAGCAGGAGAGATGTGGCCCTGGAATTCTGCTGGTGAAAAGACTGTTTTCTTGTAACAGGGATCTGAGCTGCTCTTCTATGTTAAGATGTTTAGAAGGAGAATGATTCCTCCTCCCAATCCCAAATCACACTGTTACTGTTTTCATTGATTATAAAGGTAATACACACTTGGCGTAATGAATGTAAACAGTAAATGTCAAGTAGAATATGATGCCCCCACAATTGGTGTTCTCATTCAATGACTGTGTGTTTTGTTGACATAAACAGGATGGTACTTGCCCACTGTTCTAAACCTGCTTTTTTGTGTGTAGATTATTTTCTATGTCAGTGTCTGTGGTTCTGTCTGCAGCATTTTTTTTTCTCTCTCTCTTTTTTTTTTTTTTGATATAGAGTCTTGCTCTGTTGCCCAAGCTGGAGTGCAGTGGTGCAGTCTTGCCTACTGCAACCTCCGCCTTCTGGGTTCAAGCCATCCTCCCACCTCAGCCTCCCCAGTAGCTGGTATTACAAGTGCATATCACCATGCCCGGCTAATTTTTGTATCCCTTGCTATGTTGCCCAGGCTAGGCAACGCTTTTTGTTAATTGACAAGTAAAAATTGTATACATTTATGGTATACAACATAATGTTTTGATATGCATACATTGTGGAATGACTAAATCAAGCTAATTAACGTGTGTTACCTTGCATTTTTTTTTGTGGTGAGAACACTTCAGATCTACTCTCAGCATTTTCAAGTATGTTATAGATTGTTACTAACTAGTCACCATCATGTAGACTAGATCTCTTGAACTTGTTCCTGCTGTCTAACAGAAATTTGTGTTCTTTAACCAACATCCCCCCAAGTCTCCCTACCCACCAGCCTCTGGCAACCACCATATTACTGTCTGTTTCTATGAGTTCAACGTTTTTTAGATCCCACATATATGAGTGAAATCATGCAGTATTTGTCTCTCCATGCCTGGCTAATTCACATAACATAATGTTCTTCAGGTTCATCCATGTTGTCACAAATGACAGGATCTCTTTTAAGACTGAATAGCCTAGTGCGTGTGTGTGCGCACGCGCGTATATCACATTTTAAAAATTCATTCTGCCATTGATGGACACGTAGGTTGACTTCCTATCTTGGTTATTATGAATAATGTGCAGGGTTCTTTTTAAAATGACTGTGTCTTGTGGACAAATCAGAGTTTATTTACATAATCCCCTTTTAATGGACATTAAGTCAATCCATTTTCTGATATTCTAAACCTGCAACATGGGGGAAATTAAAATAATATTAAAAATCAATTTCTCAGTCACATGGACCACTTTTCTCATGCCCAGAAGCTACATGTGACCAGCACAGATATAGAACTTTTCTGTTATTGTGTGAAGTTATGTCAGACAGTACTGTTGTAAACTACTGGTTTCAGACTTCTAAATTTTAATTTAATTTTTTTTTTTTTTTTTTTTTTTTTTTTTTGAGACAGGGTCTCGCTCTGTCACTCAGGCTGGAGTGCAGTGGTGCAATCTCAGCTCACTGCAACCTCCACCTCCCAGGTTCAAGCGATTCTCTTGCCTCCCACCTCTTGAGTAGCTGGGAATACAGGTGTGCACCACCAAGCCTGGCTAATTTTTGTATTTTTAGTAGAGATGGAGTTTTGCCATGTTGGCCAGGCTGGTCTCAAACTCCTGGCCTCAAACAGTCCACCTGCCTTGGCCTCCCAAAGTGCTGGGATTACAGGCATGATCCACCATGCCTGGCCTCAGACTTTTTAAAATTCCTGCTTCCATCTATTCCTTTCTTCATGCTTCATTCATTACTTAATTCATTCATTAATTAATTACTGAGTGCCTCGTATGTGCCAGGCACTGTGGTAGGTACTCGGGTGTCTCATTCAAAAAACAACAAAAATACTTGTCTTCATAACGCTTACAGTTGATCCACAAAAGGTTTTTGAGTACTCAGTCTATATAAATGCATATGGATTTATAAGTTGTATGTATATTATTCTATGCTGTTATATCATAAAACATGTTCAAATAGGAATAGAAAAGAATAAGGATAAAAATGTAAATAATTTCTGAGGTAGTCTTCCCGTATCCCACCTTGGAGGCCACTGTTCTGCATGATTTTCTTGTCTTAGATAATCATCTGTAAAGGTTCTTCGAGTGTTGCAACTGAGCTTTTATTTATTATTATTGTTGTTATATTTTGAGGCAGAGTCTTGCTCTGTTGCCCAGGCTGGAGTGTGGTGGCGTGATCTCAGCTTACTGTAACCTCCAGCTCCTGGGTTCAGGCTATTCTGCCTCAGTCTCCTGAGTAGCTCGGACTATAGGTGCATGCCACCACGCCTGGCTAATTTTTATGTGTTTAGTAGAGATAGGGTTTCACCATGTTGACCAGACTGGTCTTGAACCCCTGACCTCAAGTGATCCACTTGTCTTGGCCTCCCAAAGCTTTTAAATAGCTATCAAATAGATAGACCTTCTATTTTGATATCTGTTCTAAATCTATTTATTTTATTAAAAGAGGATCCCCCCCCTTTTTTTTTTTTTTTTTTTTTTTGCTATCTATAGGCTTTTTTCCTATACTGTTTGAGTTTGTTAATTTACTTTGTACAGCTGACCTTCTGTATCCACTGGTTCCACATCCATGGATTCAACCGTGAATCAAATATATTCAGGAAAAACTACTAAAAAATAACAATACTGTTCAGGCGTGGTGGCTCATGCCTGTAATCCCAGCACTTTGGGAGTCTGAGGCAGGCGGATTGCTTAAAGTCAGGAGTTCGAAACCAGCCTGGCCAACATGGCGAAGCCCCGACTCTACTAAAAATATAAAAATTAGCTGGGTATGGTGGCAGGTGCCTGTAGTCCCAGTCACTCAGGAGGCTGAGGCAGGAGAATCTCTTGAACCTGGGAGGTGGAGGTTGCAGTGAGCCGAGATTGCGCCACTGCATTCCAGCCTGGGTGAAAGAGTGAGAATCTGTTTCAAATAATATAATAATAACACAATAATATGAATAAAAATTTCAGTATAACAACTATTTACATAGTATGTACATTGCATTAGGCGTAATAAGTAAAGATGATTTCAAGTATATGGGAGGATGTATATATGTGCAAATACTATGCCATTTTATATAAAGGTCTTGAACGTCCATGGATTTTGGTATCCATCGTGGTTCTAGAACCGGTGTCCTTGGATACTGAGGGATGATTATACTCATTTAGCAAACATTGATTAAGTTCTACTATGTGCCAATTAGGTGCTGGGAAGTTGACCAAGTTAGAGTTCCTGCCCTCAAATGAGACAGGTAGCAAATCAGTGGTTATAGCCCAGAGTGTTATGGAAATGCAGTCTACAAGGAGAGAAAGGAGGAAGGATTGTTTGGCGGGAAGAAGGGCAACTCTCAGGCATGTGACCTTGTTGCCTCTTTTCTGTTTTGGGACTTAATGGACTCATAGGTTTCTCCAATGGGTCCTTTTTTTTCCTCCATGGTATTTTCTTTTCTTTTGGAAAATATAAAATTCCAACCCGCTGATTTAAGCATATCAAACCAGTGTAGATTATCACATTAAGGATTTGTTTATGTTAAGATGGTCATGTTTATATTTTTAAACTTAGATCTCAGGGTTGGAAGGACTCTGTATAGGACAGAACCGAAGCACAAATATGTAGCTCTTGCTGTTAGAAGGAAGCAAAGTCATCTTTCAGAGGTGTGCGTCTGTTCGTACATTCACTTAAGAAATATTAAAAAATATCTCCTATGTGGAAAAGGCATTCAATTCTGAAACACAGTTCTCCCACAGGCTTTTTTTTCTTGGATAGAGATATTTCAGTCAATGTTTTTATAATGACAATAGTTGCTGCTGGTACTTATATAATTTTTCTATGTAGTCACATTGATATATATAGTGATGTATTTTTTAAATTTATTTTTTCATTGACAGATAATTGTACATATTCATGGGCTACATAGTGATGCTTTGATACATATAATGTATAGCGATCAGATCAGGGTAATTAGCATATTCATCATCTTAAACATTTATCATTTCTTAGTATTGGGAAATTTAATATCTTCCTGCTAGCTGTTTGAACTATATAATAATTGTTAGCTATGGCCATCTTACAGTGGTATAGAACACTGGAACTTATTCCTCCTATCTAAGTGTGATTTTATATCTTTTTTTTTTTTTTTGAGATGGAGTCTCGCTCTGTTGCCCAGGCTGGAGTGCAGTGGCCCGATCTCAGCTCACTGCAAGCTCCGCCTCCCAGGTTCACGCCATTCTCCTGCCTCAGCCTCCCGAGTAGCTGGGACTACAGGCGCCCGCCACCTCGCCCGGCTAATTTTTTATATTTTTTAGTAGAGACGGGGTTTCACCGGGTTAGCCAGGATGGTCTCGATCTCCTGACCTCGGGATCCGCCCATCTCCCAAAGTGCTGGGATTACAGGCTTGAGCCACCGCGCCCGGCTGATTTTATATCCTTTAGCAAATCTCTCCCTGTCCTTCCTTTCTCTCTAGCCTTTCCAGCCTCTAGTAGCCTCTATTCTACTTGATCACATGGGTTTTTAATTAGGGAATTCTGAAGGATATGATGAATAATGCTATTAAGAGCAAATTCAGGAATGAAAAATTCAGTTGTTGTTTTTTCTTCCTTTTTTAGGGCAAGTTAAAGTCTTCAGAGCCCTGTACACGTTTGAACCCAGAACTGTAAGTGTTCAGTTTTTAACTTTTGAAATTGACAGAAAAACCTAAGATGATTTTATTTAGACATTTCCTCTGGTGTGAATGGTCTGCGTTTTCTTTGATAAACCTAGGTAATTCTCAGGAATGGATGTTGGGTGCAGAGCTGTGCAATTTAAGTCCCGGCTGATTCACATGTCTTCTGCATCTTGAGGTCATGTCTGTCTTGGAAAGCTTCTCCCCACATAGTGACACCACCTGCTTTCAAATTGACAAGTGACTTGCATATAAAGCATGGCGACCCTATCTTAGTCATCCTTCTGCTGAATCTCGTACTAACCTTCCTTCATTCTCCTCTTGACCTTCTACCTCAAAATAGCTCATAATGGTACCCACTGCTAGCCTTCCAGAACAATTTTTTATTTCTCTGCAGTGTGCATTTTCATTGTTATAGTTTCTGGTATCCATCCATTTATCTGTGGTTTATTAAGCATCTATTATATGCCAGACACTGGTCCAGGCCTTGGTACTAGTGCCGGGACAACAGAAAGGATGCTGTCATAGAGCTTGCATCCAATGGAGAGAGACAGAGAGTAAGCAGACAAATGAATGTGAATGTGAATGTGACTGTCAAGGGCTAAGTACTCTGGAGAAAAATAAGGAGGGTGAGGGGCAAAGAAGTGAATGGAGAAAAGAGTGCTGTCTTCAATAGCATGTTCAGAGATGGCCTTTCTATAAAGGTGGCATCGGGGGAGAGACTTGAAGGAAGTGAGGGAGCAACAAGTGCAAGCAGCATCCTTGGTGGATGCTAGAATAGAAAAAACAGGGAAGACAGCATGGCTTGGAAAGTTGCAGACACAGGAGAGGGTGGTGGGAGACTACTTCTGAGAGTTGGGGTGAACTGGAAGGGCAAAGCATTTAGGGCCTGTGGATCTCATTTCGATTTTGCTCTGGGTAAGATTGGAGGTGAGTAGATGGTTTTGATACAGGAGTGACTAGATGGTGAAGCAGGGAGTTGAGACAGGAGGGAAAGGAAAGAAATCAAGAAGGTTTCTCGGGGAGAAGGGGTGTATGAGTCCATTTTTCCTCTGCTGATAAAGACGTACCTGAGACTGGGTAATTTATAGAGAAAAAGAGGTTTAATGGACTTACAGTCATGGCGGAAGGCAAAGGCATGTCTTACATGGCAGCAGACAGAGAGAATGAGAACCAAGTGAAAGGGGAAACCCCTTATAAAATCAACACATCTTGTGAGACTTATTCACTACCACGAGAACGGTATGGGCGAAACTGCTCCCATGATTCAGTTATCTCCCACCAGGTCCCTCCCACAACACATGGGGATTATGGGACCTACAATTCAAGGTGCGATTTGGGTGGTGACACAGCAAAACCGTATCAAGGAGAAACCTGCTATCCTTGACTTTTCTCTCATATATGCTAGGGACCAGAGCTTTCTCTCTGTGGGCAGTCCGCTTGCTGCCAGCTTCATCTGGGTTTGTCCCAGACCCCACTGTCCCCAAAGTTAGAGGCAACTCAGAAGGTCACACAGAGCAAGTGACACTGAACATCAGTTCGCTGCCATCAGGCCAGGGCCTGACTTCAAATCCCAAATCTGTCTTTTACTTACTGCATGAATGTTCTTACCTCACAGCCATTGATTCCTCATGTGAAAATAGGGATACCATTCTGCAGTGGCACCATGCCGTGAGCGTGGAGTGGGGTGAATATTGAAGGCCTACCACATGGTGAGCACCAAAAAATGGTAGCCACTAATAGACTAACATGGGAGTGTGCATATTCAGACAGTTCTCCCAAGAGTTTGTCCACGAAATGTTTCTGGAACAAGAAAGGTGGGGTTTTTATTCTTCTGACCAAGAGATTCCACTGACAACTCTCCTGTGTTGGTGAGGGATTGGGAGTGGGTAGTGTTAGTTTACTGAGCCTGCCATAACAAAGTTCTACAGACTGGGTGGCTTAACCAAAAGAAATTTATTTTCTCACAATTCCGGGAGCTAGAAGACAGAGATCAAAGTGTCTGCAGGGTTGGTTTCTTCTGAGGCCTTGCTCTTTGGTTTCTAGATGTCGTACTTCTCTCCACATCTTCTCATGGTCTTTCCCCGTATGTCTGTGTTTTCATCTCCTCTTCTTATAAAGATGTGAGTCATTGAATTAGGGCTCACCCTAAAGACCTCATTTTAACTTAATTAACTCTTTAAAGTCCTTATCTCCAAATACACTCATATTTGGAAGTACGGATGCTCTTCAACTTATGATGAACCCAATAAACTCATTGTAAGACAAAAAAATCCGTAAGTCAAAGATGCATTTAATACCCCGATAAGCCCATCGTAAAGTTGACAAATTGTTAAGTTGGATCATCATATGTCAGGGGCATCTGTACTAGGGGTTTGGACTCTAACGTAAGAATTTGAGGTAGGGAGAGGACACAGAGAGCCCATAACAGGGAAGTGTGAGGCCCAGGACTGTTGTCTTTAAGCCCTGCTCACAGGGAGCGCTGTCATTTTATGCCTCGGCTTGTCCTTATCAGTTGTGTCCTGGTTGGTTGCATGACCCTAAGAGGGATAAGAGTGAGAGAGGTTAGGGGTGGTCAGGTGCCAGCCTGGGCCACTCAATGAATAGACCATTCTCTGCTGCCTCTGTGAATCTAGAATAGGACCTGCATTTACTTTGTTTTGAAGCTTGAGGTGACTCCTGACTCTCTCCTCTCTTAGTATGCTTCGTTGTCCCCGCCTTTGTCCTTTCTCACCAACCTCCTCCTTCCCCTTTGCTTCCTCATGACCTGGTTATGCCTTTCCTCACTTCCCACCTACAGACTTAGCTCCTCCATTCCATCTGTGTAGTCTGAGCTAGATTGGCCTTCCTCAAAGGTGGCTTTGCTGCCACCTCCTGCTTCAATCTTTTATTTGACTAAAGGTGTCGTCCTCTATAGTCCAGCCCCTATTCCAGCCCCGCTGTGCTCTGCTCCTTCCTGTTCTTGAACTATCCCGTCTGGAGGTGACTCACAGCAGAACCTATCTCTCAACCCTTTCTAGACCCATGGCCCTGTCCCTTCCAAGCTCACATTACATACTTCCTCTTCTGTAAAGACTTTTCTGACCACCCCAGCTGGAGGTGGACTGCCTCTCCCGCCTCTGAACTTCCACACTTGGTATTGCAGTCCTGCTCACAGGCACGGCATCTGAAGAAGCAGGGTAGCACCAGGTTCAGAGCCTACACTAGGGTTCAGGACTGGCTCCACTTCTTGAGCAGCTGTGTGACCTTGAGGAAATTACCGAACCTCTCTGTCACAGTGTTCTCATCTGTAAGGTGAGGATAATAATAGTCCCACCAGGTTTTAATGAGAATTAAATGAGATTAATTGCATAAAGCTGCTATTGCTACTATTAAGGAGTACTTGTTACTATTGACGGAATAGTGGTTGCTGTATTAGTAGACATTTAACAGATATTTTTGATGGGTTGTGTATTGATTTATTTACTTCCAGTTCTACTCCAAAATGGAGTTTCTCCACTGCTTTTAAAAAGATCTTAGTTATGATTGAATATACAGGAGAATATACATTTAATTCATTAGGCTTTAAAAAATATTCAATATTTAAAATGTTGTATTTTTAATATTTTTAGTCCCAAGGATTGTAGGCCACAGTCAGTAATGACCACCTCAAGCCCTGTTGCCGCCATATTTCTCCCCTGTTCAGCTCCCTTCAATCCCGGTATGAAGTGGGTAGCATCTGGCACAGCAGGCAGCCTCTAGCTCCCACAGGCCTTCCTGACTGGTAAAGTGCCATGCCATACCCATTGTTAAATTTTGAATATCATTCCAGAACTAGATTTGTCTTACCTTCTTTTTCTGAATGAGAATTTCTGTTGGAAGCTGTTTGGTCTTTCTCCCCTCTGACCAGCAGCCATCTCCTCTGGAGGGATAGATACACCACAGCATATCCCAAGCTGACCTGGCCTCCTCGAAGTCACTGGGACCAGGCAATATTGAAAGGCTGAGGTGGGCTCTGAGGGACATTGCTGGCATGTGCAGCCCCCCAGGCAGGCCTGGGTCCAGTGTTAAGCTCCTGTTCCCCCTCAGGAGATGGGGACAGCAATGCCCAACCCCAGTCTTGGGGATCCATTGAACCGGAAGAACGCTAGGTAGCTCCTGGTTCTTCTTGCCAACCCATTTCTCATCTGTCTTGCCTAAAGGCAGGGGTGTCTTGGCACCACCCAGCCCCATTTGGTTCTTTTTTCTCACCCAGCTCCTTTCAATAAAGTGTCAACCACAGACCTGGCTGGACTGGATTGACGAGTGTCAAGACAGACTAATGAGGAGAGAACAGAATTTCCTGTGTGGCTGAGGTGCATTGATTTCCAAAGGGAAACCAGCAGGACCCTGCTCTGTCATGTAAAAGCTGCTGGGCTGCACTAGGTTAATAGAGCCACGTGTAGAGGAAGGAGACTGGGAATCTAAGAGCTGAGGTAGGAGCCCAGCCCTGCCACTCACGCTGATTTTCAGAGATTCTTTAACTTCTCTAAGCCTGGTTGTGAAATAGAGATTGTATCCATGACCCAGCCAAGCCTAGTGAGTTGTGAGGACTAAATGAGGTCAAGTATACTTTGCAAGTAAAATATGCTGCCATTGGTTTTGTTGTACTGCACTATAGGGGTGGGGGAGTTGGGAGTGGATAGAGACAGGTATTTTCCAAGGCGGCCAGCTTTTAATCTGGTCATGACACCATGATGGCCAATAATGGCTGTGTGTGATGCCTTTTGTATGAGAGAAAGCATAGGTGGTGGGTAAGAGCAGGGACTCCGCAATCTGACTTAGAGTTCAAGTGCAGGTTCTACCATGTACCTGCTCTATCGCCTTGGACAGGTTTCTCATCTATAACATGATGATAAGAATAGCACCCACTTCATGTAGTGTTGTTGGTGAGGAGCAAATTAGTTAATATTTCTGAATGCCCAGACCAGTATGTAGCACATAATATAGACAATAAAGTGTTAAATAAAAACATCTGTGGAGAATTTGTTTTCTCTTTTTATGAAGTTTGAGGGCTTCAGACTAACAAATCTGAAAAATTTCAAAAGTATATCAGTTTTTCTAAACTTTTCATAAAGTATATTTGCATAAACCAACAAAATTAATGCCTTGGGAATTATATGTTACCAAGAATATATGGAATGGGAATGGGAATATATGTTACTAAGTGTGTACTCTTTGCTGTAACATCCCAGTGGACAATAGCTTTCTTATTCTGATACCTTGTTCTTCAAGGAGAGAGGAAAGGAGGAATGTAGTTAAAAAACAAAGAACAAGCTGGAAATGGGGAAGTGCATACTTCATTATGTTACTGTTTTCCCATTTCTGTTCCCTGACTATGATGCTGGGAATTTAAAAGTAGATGCTCGTTGAACAATTTACATCAGGTATCCTGCTAGTGGTTTCTTAATGGAAAATGTGAATATTGCAGGTGAAATCTGTTCTTAAAACCATGAAATTACCGTGTTGTATGTACTGCCACCAACACTGCGAAGAATTTAGTAGACTTAGCTAGATTAGGAAAACGTGTCCCTGGTTTCTTTGGAAGAAGATATTTTACGAGCAGTAGCCTTCTGTGTCTGGGAGCTATGGATTAAAAGAGAATAAACTGTCGACTGTAATTTCTCGGGATGAAAAAATGAGGTCACTTTTTGCCTGACTGAAATGGACTGCCTGTTCTCGTTGCCTCCGTTGAAAAACAAGTCTGACCTAATGGGCGGCTTGTGGCAGACACCACTATTGAACGGCAGCCATTAATTCAAAAACCGAAATAGCACTGAGAGGTATCGAAGCGACTGGTGCTCAGTGGTCTTTCTCAAATGATGCACTTTCCCAAACCACAGAGGACAAGAATTACTTGAAAGACATTAAGAGTTTTAACTATTTTGGGCCTTAATACTTTTTTTAAAAAATTGAGGTAAAATTCACATAAAATTAACCATTTTTAAAATTTTTAATTTCTATGAGTACATAGTAGGAGTATATATTTATGAGGCATATGAGATGATTGGATACAGGCGTGCAATGTGGAATCATCACATCATGGGATATTAAGTATCCATCCCCTCAAGTGTTTGTCCTTTGTGTTACAGACAATCCAATTATACTCTTTCCAATTATTCTCTTTCAGTTATTTTAAAATGTACGATTATTATTGACTATAGTTATCCCATTGTACTATCAAATAATAGGTCTTATTATTTCTTCTTAAATTTTTTTTGTACCCATTAACCATCCCAATCTCCCCCCAGGTTTTCCCATTACCCTTCCCAGCCTCGGGTAGCCATACGTCTACTCTCTATGTCCATGAGTTCAATTGTTCTGATTTTCAGATCTCACAAGTAAGTGAGAACATGCGATGTTTGTCTTTCTGTGCCTGGCTTATTTCCAAATTAACCATTTTAAAGTGAATCATTCAGTGGTGTTTAGTACATTTACAATTCATTACCTCTGTGTAGTTCTAAAACATTTTCATCATCCTACAGATTAAGCCTGTACCCATTAAACAGTTACTCCCTATTCCCCCTCATTTATTGCTTGTTTTTATAAGAAAGAGTCATTACCATGATTGTGTGTGTGTGTGTGTGTGCTTTGTTTTTAAAAGCTATTTGTTTGGTACTTTTTCATAATGTATTTTGTTTGTTTAAAGGGTGAGTGGTTTTATTAAATGGAAATTTAGGGAGACGTGACTTTTGTGATTTTTAGAAGGAGGGTAAAACTGTAGGGAAAGATGACTTCTTAACTTCTTGACAGTACTGTTTGAGGAGGATTTATTGTAAGACATAACTGAGTGAGATTAACTTTGGGAGACGTGCTCAGTAAGAATAGCCCGGGACGGCTCAAAGATGGGACAGACCTCTTCATGGCATTGAACTCTTTCAAGTTCCAGGAAATGAAAAGTTGCTCCAGGAAAATGTTGCTGTCCACATGTCCTATTTTCCTTATACTCTTCTTCCTGCATTTTCCCCTCCCAGGCCTTAGCACCATCTAAAGGAGAGTCAGATGGGGTTAAAATTGTCAACAAAGGCCAACCTTAATGTTGTGGGGGTGAGTGGTGGTGGTTGCTGAGTCCAACTGGGATGCTGTGGTGGGGAGAGAGCCATCTTTCTGGCCTCTCTGGGAGTAATCCGGTTTGCATCAAAATAAATACTAAAGGAAATAGTTTCTTTACCTAATCACTTTCTATATCTATCACATATTGGTAGTAATAGTGATCATTGATCATCAGAACATTGTAGAGACAGGTTTGAGAGAATATTAGTGGTTATTAATTTCTTTTTTCCCAAATTCAAGCAACAAAAATAAAAAGTAAAAACTTGTTTCAAATAATATCAAAATGTATGTCACAAGGTCTAGTACATATAACCAATTTTCCATAGTTTGTGCTATGTGTCAGACTAGTCTGTGCAAATCAAAGTATAAAAGCAATATATGTTTCAGAAAGTTACCTTTTAAAGGACTTTAGCCATTTGGGGGCATCAATAATAATCGTTTGCTAATTTTTATATTTGAATGCTTAATGCATCTAAATATTTTCCTGTATTATGGTTGCTTAAAGCATGTTATGGCTGATAATAGCCTTAATTTACATTCATGGAGAAATAGTTATAGTAAGAATGTAGATCAGCCTTAAAACTAAGTAAATTACTAGTGCAGAATCATATTTGCTGCCCTAGTCTGCTACTGAGAGGAGGTAAACAAATGGAAAAATGAATGGATGAAATATTAAAAAAATTTTTTGAGACAGAGTCTCGCTCTGTCGCTCAGGCCGGAGTGCAGTGGTGTAATCTCAGCTCACTGCAACCTCTCCCTCCCAGGTTCAAGTGATTCTCATGTCTCAGCCTCCTGAGTAGCTGGGATTATAAGTGTGCACCACCACACCTGGCACAAAAACACACACAAACCCCGTGTGTTTTTAGTAGACACGGGGTTTCACCATGTTGCCCAGGCTGGTCTCGAACGCCTGTCCTCAAGTGATCTGCCCACCTCAGCCTCCCAACGTGCAGGAATTGTGCAGGCGTGAGCTACCACACCTGGCTGGGTGAAGTAATTTTCACTAGCATAAATTTGATTTATATGGAATAGTAATTATAATCACAAACATCAGAGCCTTTCTTTTAATAGTATTTTTCCCACCTAAACTATGAAAGCAACACATGCTCATGACAGAATTTGGAAATTTTTCTGTGTCTATTTAATGCATAGTTGTGTTCTTATCACATGTGAAATTTGTGTCCTACATTTTTCATCCACCATGATGATGTAAATATTTCCTAATATCTGAAATTTGCTCTCAGTAGGCATCACCCTACTTACTTATAAAGTCACGGCAAGTGTTATCTACTAATGGGGAAAAGATGTTTAAAATGTGTATCTTTATTCAGAGAGGTTTTTTTGTTTTTTGTTTTTTTTTTTTTTTGAGACGGAGTCTCGCTCTGTCACCCAGGCTGGAGTGCTGTGGCGTAATCTCGGCTCACCACAACCTCTGCCTCCTGGGTTCAAGCAATTCTCTGCCTCAGCCTCCCGAGTAGCTGGGATTACAGGCATCCACCACCACACCCAGCTAATTTTTGTATTTTTAGTAGAGACGGATTTTCACCATCTTGGCCAGGCTGGTCTTGAACTCCTGACCTCATGAACCACCTGCCTCGGCCTCCCAAAGTGCTGGGATTACAGGCATGAGCCACCACACCTGGCCTCAGAAAGTTTTTAGAACATTTGGTTGGTACGGGCCAGAGCACATATGGTTGGTGTAATTAGCCAACTCCTTAGAGCTGCTTGGGGTTTCTGGACTGCCTGAGTTACTGCTTCATATCTTTTAGCTCTTTAGCCTTATTCATGGTTGAATTACATATTAACTTTTCTCATACAGAAAATGTTCATTCTCCCTGAACATGAAGAGTTAGGACAATGATTTTCTCGTAATAAGCAGATAGCAGATGTTGATCTTAAAGTGTTCCAGGATTGAGGCCTTGTTTAAGAGAAAGCCAAGCTTCTGGCTGTTTTTCATGATTCTAATTCTAGACATTTATCTTTTTATGAAAAAAAAAAAACACCTTTTAGAATTTCTACAAGGAAGAAGTTTTATTAATATTCTATTTTGATATACAAATGTTTTGCTTTGGTTGTAGAAGAATACAAGATGTGTTGGAGAATCTTTATATATGTAATTCTTTGAAGTTCATCATGGGAAAAAATCTATTCATGTATTAATTTTTCAGTAGTGTTTTATTATATGGCTTATGTGCTGATTTAAGTGTATAAAACCACATTATTTATTAGAATATGATAGAATTTTGAATCTATATAATGATTATATTCTAATTCATGAAAAATCACATGGAGTCAAACTTTTTTTTTCTTCTAGCCAGATGAATTATACTTTGAGGAAGGTGATATTATCTACATTACTGACATGGTAAGTCCAGATAATATCTTGTAATACCACATATAAAGACTGTTTTATGTAGCTATAACATTGTAAGTTATTTAAATGTATATGTACACAGAAATACATATGTACAAGTCTGTTCATTTTAGCACAATTGATAGTAGCATAAGATTGAAAGTAGCCCTTATCTCCATCAATAGGAAAAGAGTTGAATAAGCTTTGGTCTATCGACAAACAGAATATTATGCAGCTATAGAAAGAAATGGGGAATATCTCTATATGCTATTATGAAGTGATTTAAGTGAAAAAAAAGCAAAGTGAGAAAATATAGATAGTATATCCTCACTTTTTAGGAAAGGGTGAGAGTGTATGTATACACACACACACGCAGACCCTTGTTTTTCTCAATTTCGAATAAAAAATTGAAAGATGAGTTGCGAAGTAAAATTTAGTTTTATTCTGTGAAGAGTAAATATCCTTTCTCTAGGTGGAGGGAGGGAAATAGGGTATAATGGACATAGATGGAAGATAGACTTTTTGGGAAATTATACCTTGTTTTGTGGATTTGACTTTGAACTGATGTAAACCTTGACATAGTTAAAAATTGGAGTAAAAAGCAATCCCTAAAAATTAAAAGCAGAATGAATCAAATGACCTTAATTGTACTCTGGTAATTGACATAACCACACAGAGAGGAAATATTCCAAGTTTAAAACTCAGCAATTTGACTGAACATCCATAGTAGAATATGGATATATATATATATGAGGAATATATATATGAAGAACATATATACGAAGAATATATATATGAAGAACATATATATATGAAGAATATATATATGAAGAACATATATATACATATGAAGAATATATATATGAAGGACAAAAAGAACTGGCCAAAAAAGGGTAAATTGATTTAAATCATGCCTTTGTTAGGGAAATGTTGGTATTGCTAAGTGTGAGATTGTTGCATGTGTATTGTGGTTTAGAGCAAATGAGTCATTAGGTCGGTGATGTTGCTAACGGATTTTCAGCATGGCAAAAAGGATACAAGATTAATGACAGATATAAGATTAATGACAGTTTAAGAAAAGCTGTGTATTCCTTCATCTGAATTGGAAGGATCACATTGTATTTTATCTAAAATAAAACGAAAATATTCCCTGCTGTGTTCTTTGAAAGGGCCTAGGAAAAATGACCAACCCAATAATAATATGTTATTTTCCATTGAAACGAACAGGCTTCTTTGAGAAATGGTTAGTACCAACTCAGGGGCAGCAGAGGTACAAGATAAACCCAGAACATCCTCTTATTAGAAACCATGGAAGCTCCCAAAGACAGTAGGGTCATAATGAAAGGACTTGGGAAGTAACTTGAAGAGACTCCCACTGGCCAAAGATAGGACAATTTGAGCATCAATTAGGGCAACAACTTTCAAGAATTGAAACATATTCAATACATTTAAATTTATGAGTTCCTAATGTTACTTCTGAACAAATCTCATTGGTCAGCATGAGAGAATGCTAGGAAACCAGGTTTTTATTCTGACAACCGTTAAGGGGAAGAATTCCCATTTATTCTGTGTTTTCTTTATGAATTTCTTATCTGGGCAACCTGAGAGTTGATGAGGAAGTTTTTGTTTGAAGAGGTATTCAGGTTATTTCAATGAAGAAGGAATGATAGAATTAGCATGTCACCATCTTGCAGCCCCCAGGAAATAGTGGATCTAGACAATGATCATCAAAGGCTACCAACATTATGAAAAGAAGCCGACTAGATAGTACGCGTTTCCCAATGGAAGAAATCAGTACTGCCTAGGAAATAGCTTTGCCAAAAAACATTGAAGCTGAATCTAATTAAACCTCTAGAACGAATGACCAATTTATAGGCAATACAGGGAACAGAGGAACATGTTTAATGATAACACAGGGATACAACAGGCAAAATCCATAGAGGTTGAAACTACAGGACAAACCAACTGGATTCTTCAACAAATATATTTCTAAGAGATAAAAAAGAATGGAGAGACAACCTTTAGATTAAAAGATACTTAAAAGACAAATCAATCATATTGTATAGCCCTTATTTGAATCCCAAATTATGGGGCAGTTGGGAAATTTGAGTATTGACCTTGAGTATTGTTGGAAAAAACTTTTAAGCTGTGATAATGGCATTATAATTGTCTTTCAAAAAGTATGTATCTTTCCGAGATACATACTGAAATATTTACAAATGAAATAATATGATGTCTAGAATTTATTTTAAAATAATGCAGGAGGGGAGTGAGGTCGTGGGGGCATATATGAAACAATATTGATCATTAAGAAATAATTTGTGCAGTTGGGAAATGGGTATATATAAGGTCGTTACATTGTTCTCTTTTTTTATAAGTTTAAATTTTTCTATAGTAAAAAGTTACCCCCAAAATGAAGATAATATAAAGAGATCTTTAGAACTTCCTCCCCCATAAAAAATATTATCTCGGAGCTAAGAGAAATGAAACTGTGGACACAAAATCATATAGCTAGTCTAAACTAGCGTAATTTGTTTTCTTCTGTTTCGTATCATCTCTGATTTGTTTGTTTGTTGGGACTCTGTCATGAAACGTATTCCATTTGTTGCAGGCAGATGCACATTTATTTGTGACTTAGTGGTAAGGGAGACGGACACCCACAGCTAGGCTGTGAGGAAACTTGACAGTGTGGGTAGGGTTGACGGACATTTTGTAGAACAGGTACTCCCTAGGAGCCAAATAATTTGAAAAGTGAATGAATGCAGTCTGGATTTCACACCGCTTAATTTAACTCTTCTTTTACCAGAGTGACACCAACTGGTGGAAAGGCACCTCCAAAGGCAGGACTGGACTAATTCCAAGCAACTATGGTAAGTGTTGCTGAGTGGTTTTATTCAGCTATTCTTCGTTCACTTGGAATTTTTTTGGTTCTTGAGGCTTTTCTGCTTGCTGCTGTGGCTGAGAAGGCAATGGAGTCACTGTCAGTCTCGGACATTTTCCATTCCATGAGCCTCCTGTTAATAAACTGGTCATGACCACCAGATGTGCTTGAGCCTGACTGTGTGGCCTAAGAGAAAGCATTATAGCATTCTTAACCCAAGGTTTCCGAGAACGCTTATGGTTTTACTTTCTTCAGCTCCTAAAACAATTGTTTTTAATGCTGATAAACTCAATCTTGCAGATCGTTTCTTAGACTAGCCCTTTCTTTTGTGATGGAGTAACACGACCTTGTTAATTCATGTTCGGGGCAGTGACGTTCATTAAATGCTTATCGTGGCAGTCTGGGGACCTTGAGAGAGGAGAGACACGGCTCCCGCCATGAAGCTGCTTCTAGCTGCAAGTGGGACAAATGGACAAAACACTTATTTAGTTGTCAGCAGAATAAAGTCAAAAGAGCACAGAATTGATAAACAAGGCTCCTGAGTTTTAATCCTTTTTCTTCCATTTCCTAATAACACTCCCTACTGATTCTAGGACAGCAGTGAACACATCTTCTTTTAGAGGCAGGTAGCTGTGCTGATGGTTCTTTCTGAATACAGGAAGCAAAATAATGCCCCCGCCACCCACTCCTACATAAATACACACAAGAGACTCAAAATTACTTTTAGGCATCTTTAAAGCAGAGTGATCTACAAAATGTAAAAATGAACATCAAATGCTTTCTTTTGCATTTTTGTGCTTTGTTTATTGAATACTTGAGTAATATCAAGTATGCATTCAACTCAGGTATGCAGGTTTGTTTGTTTTTGTTTATACTTCCAGTTAATTACTAGGTTATTGCGTTATTGCCTGGCTTCCTTTCCCTTAACACCTAATTCAGCTTCATTTAATGCAAGAACTATCCATTTGATTTTCTGTTACTTTTTATCCACATTAAGTAAAGGAAACTGTGTTGAAGGCCCTGGTACTCCTGAAGCTGGGGGACTGTGGTGAATGAGTGGCTTCAGTAAATCATTTGTGTGGTAATTCAACATTGGGCTAACACTTTTTATTTTCAATCTAGTGGCTGAGCAGGCAGAATCTATTGACAATCCATTGCATGAAGCAGCAAAAAGAGGTAGGTGTGATTCTTTTTGACTGAGGTATACAGTACAGTAAAATGCACGGATTTCAATTAGTTTTGACAAGTGCATACACCCATGTAACCAACACTCAGATCAAGATCTGGAACATTTCTACCATCCTATAAAGTTCCCTTTGCACCTTCTCAGTTAAATCCCTGCCTTCCCCAGAGACAGTCTGTCCCAACATCTATTACCCTAGAGCAGTGTGATTTTAATTTTAAAATGTCAATCAAGAAACACTGTTGTGGGGAGACGCAAGTCGAAAGACATGGTCTGTGACTTCCAAAGCTCAACATCTGGCAGGGGAGAGAGAGATGTAACAGATCATTAAAATATGGTATGATAAGTACAGTAATTGAAATGTGTTTAACAGGCTGTAGAGGCCAGGGTGGGTAACTGGAGGGCAGAAGAATGGAACGGTCTGGTGGGTACAGCATTTAGGAGAGCATTGGTGTGGTGAGCACTTGGCCAGGGAGGGCATAACAACAGGGATGAACCTGGGGAGGATCCTTGACCAAACAACTGTCAATCTTGTCTTGGGCTTTATTCTGTAGATCAGTAGTCCTCAGCTAGGGGTGATTCCTCTTTCACAAACCCTGAGGATATTTGGCAATATCTGGAGACGTGTTGACTGTCATGACTGGAGGGATGTTACTGGCATCTTTTGGGGAGAGGCAGGGGTTATTGCCACACATCCTACAGCACACAGGAGCACCCCCACAATAAATCCAACCCCAAATGCCAATGGGGTTGCTGCCAAGAAACCCTGCTATAGATAATGGGGAGTTTTTGTAAAGCCTCAGTGAGCTCCATTTCATTCAATTTTTAGATTTTTTGGAAATCTGAATGTACACAAGGAAATTATTGGTTAGGATTGTGAAAAAGTAAAAGGAGTAAACTGACATTTTAAAAATTCTTTGTAAATTAGATACTTGGGACATTAGCCTGAGGATTTTAAATTAATAGTTATAGTTTAGCATATAAGAGCAGCAGCTTTGAGTAGGTTATTTAGCCTTTCTTATAGGAACTGAAGATGCATTGTAAATATGAATATGAATAGTATCTGCTTGTTCTTAGGTTTGATTGTTTTTTCCTCAATTTCCAGAATTTCACAAAGAAAAAATAATATATGTATATACACATACAAACACACACACACATATATATATTTTTTAACAGAATAGAAATACCTTAAGTATACCCATTTAGGCAACTCTTCCCATTAACCTATCATTAGAAACATTGATGTTAATACTTTACATTAATAACCTGGAAGTCAAAATGTACCATAATAAATGCATTAATGGGCAGGTCTTAATTTACTACTTACTGATTAATCCATTGCAAATGGAAATTTGTGCAGAATGAAACAATGAAATTTATTTAAAAGCAAAATAAAAAGTGAAAGCTTTTTTTCTTGTGTTTTTGTAAATGTAAAATTCTTTCAGGCAACTTGAGCTGGTTGAGAGAGTGTTTGGACAACAGAGTGGGTGTTAATGGCTTAGACAAAGCTGGAAGCACTGCCTTGTACTGGGCTTGCCACGGGGGTCACAAAGGTATTCCATTTTGTTTGTTATATGTTTCTATGCTGCTGAAAATATGTTTCACCTACGGGAGCCAGATTTGCAAAAAATGAGAAAGAAAAAGCATTGGCTATTGTTTTTGAATCCTTTAGAACAGCGGCCAAAAGCCTTGTTCCTGGAAGCTCTGTAGAACAGTGGGTAGAGTGTGGTCAGCCAGTCTGTCCGCATGGGCCCCTCTCGCTTGAAAGACTGGACACTTCCTTTCCTCTCTCAGGCTTAGAAAGGTTACTGGAAAACAGCAGTAATATCAAAACAAAACCGCTGTCTAATCTTACAGAAGAAAAGATCAGAATTGGCTCCCTAGCTTAGCTTTTCACAAGGTCTGCTTTTATGATTTGCATTTTAAGTTTCATGCAAACTATTAGATTCAAGAGAAAGCCAACATTTGCCTAAGTTAGCGATTCCATTGATACTTTTTCTGTTATAATCAATAATAATGACAAAGTGAATTTTTAGATGTATTTTTTCCTGGCCAAAAATGTATTACCCACTGCTTTTCTACGTCTCTCTATAACAAAGGAAATAAACTCAACAACAATAAGAAATGAAGATCTCAACAAATTAAATAGCAGTGCCAAAGGAAAATTTGTAACTGTCTCCTAAAAAGATGCTTATCTTATTTCAGCTAATAAACATGTTAGTTATATGAATGAAAAGTATTATAATGAATGTAAAAATATTCCTGTGTCATATGAAAATGCAAAAGCCAAAACTATTAGAAAAAGTGTATTTTCCTAAATAATTCCACTTTTTAGATTCTTAAGTTTTTCTATTTTATAAATTTTAGAAAATGTGTTAACATTTTCTTGAAGGTTCTTCTAAAGAATCTCGCTTTTATAAAATTATTGTACCTAGATTTGTCAGGCTTCTAATTTTAATTCTTAAAAAAGTATCTTTTCTCTTTGAATTTCAGATATAGTAGAAATGCTATTTACTCAACCAAATATTGAACTGAACCAGCAGGTAAGACTGCTTATCTGAAAATTATTTAACACATACCTGCTTGTTCTCTTTAGTACAGAGCAACTTATGGGCATGTGAAGTATTGTCAAAATACTACAAGCGCATAATTTAAAAATTATAATTGCACTAAAATTCAAATTGTCCACAGCCCCAAGTGCCAAACCCACTCCTCCTCAGATGTCACTTTCAGCTTTTAGCTCTTTCTTTGTGTACTTACCTTTGTCTTACCAAGGAATAGGCTGACGGAGCTATCTCTCTGTGCGTTATCTTCATGTGTACTTTGGCCTCCTGTTGGGTATGTGAAGGGTTAAGCTTGTCACTGCCCCAGCTCTCATCTTTCAGCACCCCAGCACCCAGCCTGTCCTCTGCTCCTCAATGCACTTCATCACAGTTTTTGGTTATATTACTATATGACGTTTACTTTATTATGGGTGTCTAAATAGTGTTCACTGCTTATATAACCTTTTTTTTTTGTTTCTGTACTTATTGACTTTTTAAAACTCATTTTTTGTTATCTCACTGTGACTTCTCTACTGTTTTATACAGTCTTGACATATAATACTTTTCCAAAATGTGTAAGATCATCAACAGCTTTCTTTTTTCTCCCTGGACTCATACTTCCTGAAGTTCTCCATCATTCTCCAGGCTGAGCAACTTGGTCCCTGTGGCCCTTTGCTGACCTCCAGGGAACCCCTTCCATTCTCTGCCATGTTGCATCTTCATTTTTCTGGATCCCTTGTGTTTCTTTTGTCAGAGAACATCTTCAAGTAGATTCCTGAGAAAGAGAAGCTTGGGATTGATTATTTGACTGATCAGAAGTCTAGGTCAAAAACAGTTTCCCTCAGAATTTTGAAGGCATGGCCCTGTGGCATTCTTGTTTCCAGGGCTGCTGTTGAGAGGTTTGGTGCCATTTTGATTCCCCTTCTTTTATGTGTGATCTGCTTTTTCTCTTGCTAACAGTATTTACTTTTTTGTTGGTGTTTTAACATTTTATGATGATGTGCCTTAGCGTTCATCTCTTCCCAGTGATTATGATGAGTTCTTTCAGCCTGGAAAATTATCTTGTATTATTTCTTTTAGGGTTTTTATCTGACCCTTCTTTGTTCTTTTTGTTCTGGAATGCCTGATTAGTAGGATGTTGGACTTCTTGGATTGAACCTTCAGTTTTCTTAATTTTTCCCAGAGATATTCTCACCTTTGTTTTATTTTGGTTATCTTTTTCATTCCGCAGAGTTCTGTATTAGTTTTCTATTGCTGCCTAGCAAACAACCACAGGCTTAGCAGCTTCTACTTTCTGTACGTCAGAATTCTGGGCATGGCATAGCTGCGTTCTCTGCTCAGGGTCTCCCAAGTGGAAATCAAGGTATTGGCTGGAGCTGGATTCTCATCTGGAGCTTGGGGTCTGCTTCCAAGTATATTTAGGTTGCTGGAAGAATTGATTTTCTTGTGTCTGTAGTGCTGCTGAGGCCCTCAGCTTTTAGAGGCCGCCCCTCTCTGTAGACAGCTCACAGTATGGCTGTTTGCTTTCTTCCTCAAGGCCAGAAGGAGATTGTCTGTCTGCTGCTTCATCGGTTTTAGTTTTTAAGGGCCCACCTGGTTAGGTCAGGCCCACCTGGGATAATGTCCCTTTTGATGAACTCAACATCCGCTGACTAGAAACCTAATTACAGGAGTGATAGCCTATTACATTCACTGCTTTCACTCGCAGTCAAGAGGAGGGGGCCTATACCGGGGGCCAGGAACCTTGGGGGCCGTTCTTAGAATTCTGTCTGTTATAAGCTCTTATTTTACTCTGATTGTTACTTTTATGTAGTATCTTTCTTTTTCTTGTTTCATGATACAATATGATCTTGTATCTTGCTGATATAATATGTATAACTTTTCAAACTGTATTTTTTGGCTATTCACTGTACTGTGTTTTTTCCCTTTGAGATCCATTTATTTTGTTTGTTTTGGTCTTTCCTAAAATATTGTAGGCTTTCCATGAACACTTGATGTCATTATCTATCCATTCATTATTATTTTTTAAATTTGAGATCGTGTCTCACTCTGTCATCCAGGCTGGAGTATAGTGGCGCAATCTCAGCTCACTGCAACCTCTGCCTCCCGGGTTCAAGCTATTCTCCTGCCTCAGTCTCCCAAGTACCTGAGACTACAGGCCTTTGCCACCGGGCCTGGCTAATTTTTGTGTTTTTAGTAGAGACGGGCTTTCACCATGTTGGCCAGGCTGGTCTCGAATTCCTGACTTCAGGTCATCCGCCCTCCTTGGTCTCCCAAAGTGCTGGGATTGTAGGCATGAGCCACCATACCTGGCCCTTATCCATTCGTTTTTAAGTGTGATTGGAAGCTGTGTGTGCTTGGTGAGGTCTGCTGGCTGGTGGGCTCCTCCATAGGGCGATCTGGTGAGGTCCTCGCTATTTCGCTAGGTGACACCCAAATACTAATGAAAGTACACTCCTTCTCTCCCCTGCACATGGGACTGCACTGCTTCACCAGAGGAACCCTCCAGTCTCCTGCCTGGGGTGTGTGCACACTGGGCAGTGGGGTACGTGAAGGTACCTGAGAGAGGGGTCTTACTGTTCAGTCTGTAGGTTTTTTACCTAACCCTCAGCTTTTAGTGTTTGGCCTTTTGCTACCTTCTGTTGTACCTAGTATTCATGAACTTGGAAACTATCAGGTTACTTTATTAACAAGTAAATCTGTCATCATTATTGGGTCATCTGGCAGCAAGAGAAGGGGAAGAGGTTCTGAGATTCTACTTTTTATAAGTACTTTTAACCAGTATCTCTGTTTTCCCACCAATGCCTCATATCAGCCCTAATGCCTCCAGGAATCTCCAGTTCCTCATTTTTGCCAGGTTTCTGCATGTTCAAATCTGCTTGCTTCCTCCTGGGTCTCCCTCTGCAGGCATCTGCTTTTCAGCTCGTGCTCCACCAAGTGAGCTTGTACTCCTCCGTCCAATTCCATCTCCCAAAAATGACTCCTCTCCCATCTCTTGAGTCTCCTTTCCTTTTCTCTTTGGAATTCTATAACTTCATTCCCATTTTAGGTTTAATTGGGTTAAATTAAACCTAAATAATAATTTAAGATTCCCTCTATCTTAAAAATGGTACTTTCTCTTTTTATCACTACAGAACAAGTTGGGAGACACAGCTTTGCATGCTGCTGCCTGGAAGGGTTATGCAGATATTGTCCAGTTGCTTCTGGCAAAAGGTAAAGTTTGTGCTGAGTTTATCTGGTCTTTGCTTGCCCTGAAAAATAGTCTATATCAAATTATGCCATTTGAAATGGTAGGAAGAATAATAGTCTTATTTCAGAATAGGGTTTAACCTTTGCTCTGCCTGTATATCGTGGAGTAGTTATGATAAAATGAAATTATTGGGTGTTGGTTTGTGTTAGTTTTTAATATAAACTAAAACCATGGCAAGCTTTAACATTACATATATTACTTTTAGTAAGAACTGTATTGTACATTTCTGCAGGATTATAGAGCCTTAGAAACAAAGAATGTGTGTGTACACATGTGTTGGGGAGATCCTGTCTGAGAAAGCTGTATAAGTAAAGTTGCTGAGGCCCCTGTTCTCACAGGGAAGTCTTGATGGATAAGCAAGAATGATGTGGCTGCAATGTCCTGCTTTGAGGTGAGCAGGTGCTAGATGTAAAGTGAACGAGAGAGGATATCTTGATCCCCTGTTTTTATAAGTCAGGGGAAACAGTGAAGTTATAAACAGACTATCCCTTTATCCATTTGTCCTGTAAATATTAGTTTACTCTTAGAGAAGGCCAGGCAGACCACCCATACCGTACCCTAGTCCAGAAGCCTATCATGTAGGATGCTTGAGTCCCCAAGACACTTGTCATGGAATTACCCTTATTAGGGATCCTCAGAGCAATATTGTGGGATATATGATAGGAATGGTTTAGATTTTAAGTATGCTGGTGAGGTAAGCTCCAGGTCTAAAAGGCCAGACACTATGAGAATCACTCTAGGGCCCTGTAAAGGGTTTGCTGAGGACTTTGATGTCTAATATGGCAGCCACTAGCCACGTGCACAACTGAGCCCTTTAAATGAGGCTATCTGAATTGAGATGTGCTGTAAGTGTAAAATGCATACCAGATTTCAAAGACTTAGTGAAACAAAAAGTAAAACATCACAGTAATTTTCGTGTTGGTTATGTGTTGAAATGATAACATTTCGGACATGCTGGGTTAAATAAAATATATAATTAAAATTAATTTCACATTTTGCAAATGTGGCTATTAGAAAATTAAAAATTATATATGTGGATCACATTATATTCCTATTAGTGCTCATCTAAAGGGACCCAGGAAATGGTTGTGTTTCTTCTCTATCATCACTCTCTGAATATTTCCTGTTCTGATAGAAATCATGTCTATGAGCTCTAAAGTGTAACATAATATATGATTAGTCACAGAACTGTTAACCCTCGGGAGTTTTTGACCTGTAGCACACTGAGAGAATGAGATTTCTTATATAACCCTACTGTGAATAGAACGATCTGCTTAGGAGAAAGATTTTGACACAAGATCATTATATAACTAATTAAACATACTATTTTTTTTTCTTGATGCAATATTTCTGTGCCTTTAAATTTGGGGACACTTCTTTCTTTCTTTTTTTTTTTTGAAACTTGGTCTCACTCTATGGCCCAGACTGGAATGCAGTGGCATGATCTCGGCTCACTGCAACCTCTGCCTCCTGGGGTTCGAGTGATTCTCCCACCTCAGCCTCCCGAGTAGCTGAAATTACAAATGTGCACCACCACACATGGCTAATTTTTGTAGAGGCAGTTTTGCCATGTTACCCAGTGTGGTCTTAAACTCCTGAACACAAGCGATCTGCTTGCCTCAGCCTCCCAAAGTGCTGGGATTACAGGCGTGATGAGCTACTCTGTCGGCCTATTTTTGTTTATTGAAGGGGAAGTGGTTGCAAAGAAAATGACACTTTCCTACACTGTGGCAGAAAGTATGAACTGATAACGCCTTCTGTTTTTGGTTTTTGGTTTTTTTGAGACTGAGTCTAGCTCTATTGCCCAGGTTGGAGTGCAGTGGTGCAATCTTGGCTCATTGCAGTCTCCGCCTCCCGGGTTCAAGTGATTCTCATGCCTCAGTCTCCCAAGTAGCTGGGATTACAGGCATGCGCCACCATGCTTGGCTAATTTTTGTATCTTTAGTAGAGATGGGCCATATTGGCCAGGCTGGTCTTGAACTCCTGACCTCAAATGATCCACCCACTTTGGCCTCCCAAATTGCTGAGATTATAGGCGTGAGCCACCATGCTTGGCCTAAAGCCTTCTTGGAAAGCAATCTTAAAATCAGAGATGAAAAAGGAGATATTACAACTGATACCACATAAATTCAGAGGATCATTAGAGACTAGTATGAAAAGCAATCTGGCAGTAGCTGGCAGAATTTAAAATGGACTTAGCCTTACTTTCCAATACCACTTTTAGTAAATCATTCTTCAGAAATACATGTGAACAAAGATGTTGTTCAAGGATGTTCACTGGAGTGTTTGAGATAATGAAAATTAGGAGTAGCCTAAGTACCCATCAGTACAGGAGTAATTAAATTTTGGAGCATCCACAAAATGGAATACTTAAATGGTTGAGTTACAAATATATGTATTGCTAAGAAAACAGTACCATTAGACATTAAGTTTTAAAAACATGAAATTACAGACCAATACGTGTAGTATGATTTTGTGTCTATATCAATATGTGTATGAATGCATTGATGCAGATAAGGGAGATAAGAACTCACGCCCACTTGTTAAGAATAGTTACCTTAGGAGTAGGTAGAAGATGAAGGGATGAAATGGGACTTGTGCTTTTGTTCAGCATACATTTGTATTTTTTGAATCTTTAACAATGCAAATGTATTTATGAATTCTGATGTAATTTTGAACACAATAAAGGCAAAGGAAAAGTGGGTAGAAGATGGCTTATGGGAATAATGAATTGCCTCTTGGTTTTATGTGTTGCTATTCTGCTAATTTGCATGAGAACCTGCTTACAGATATAAAATATTAATCCCCTCAAGCACTACCCACTTGGTCTTTTCTAAAGACCCTCTTGAGCAAAAGAGTAAGCAAAGGGCTCATTGAAGTTAAGCTCCACAGGGACCATAAACTCCTCACTGCAAAGTTCACATGCAATTCTAAAGGGACTCGAAGGGAAAGGCTCGGAATTAATTGTTATCACAGGTGCAGCAACAAGCTTCCTGATTAAAGATGCCAAATATACTGCATGAGAAAGTTTGTTGTTTTGAGAACGTTTACTTCTGGGCCAGAGTTGTTCACTAGTTTGTTTTGCCAAAAGTGGTTAGCTATGGGGAGAGAGGATTGGCTACTACTGTATAGTCTTCAAAGACACCTAATTGATTTTTCTTGTGTTGGGAAGGTGCTAGAACAGACTTAAGAAACAATGAGAAGAAGCTGGCCTTCGACATGGCTACCAATGCTGCCTGTGCATCTCTCCTGAAAAAGAAACAGGGAACAGGTATTTGTTTTAAACCCTTCTTTCTTCTCTGGTGCCCCATAACTAAGATTTATTAACTTAGAATTGCGCAAAAGAAATAAACTCTGCCGAATGCAGTGGCTTATGCCTGTAATCCCAGCACTTTGGGAGGCCAAGGCGGGAGGTTCCCTTGAGCCCAGGAGTTGGAGACCAGCCTGAGCGACAAAGTGAGACCCCATCTCAACAAAAAGTATAAAAAATTAGCCAGACATCGTGGTGTGGGTCTGTAGTCCCAGCTACTCAGGAGGCTGAGCTGGGGGATCACTTGAGCCCTGGGAGGTTGAGGCTGCAGTGAGCTGTGATCATACCACTGCATTCCAGCCTGGGTGAGAGCGAGACCATATCTTAAAAACAAAACAAAACAAAACAAACATAAACTCTTCAGATGATTCTAAAGTTTGTTTCTATATCCTTGATCTTAATCAGAACCCCCAAAATAGGATACCCTCAGTTAAACAGAAATTAGACGAGAAACATAATCTTTTACCTTTATTTTGTGTTTCTTTTATTCCTTGCAATCAAGTTCTAATCACCTTGCTTTCCATTACAGTCCTTTTCAGAGAAAGATTGTCTTCATTCCCTCATTTCAATATGTATTTATGAGTGATTATCACTAAATATTTTTAAAAATCATATTTGATAGCTCCATGATTATATTTTGTTTCTATTTTAAATGAGGATATCAATAAAATGTAATCAAAATAATTCTAGACTTTGCTAAATAGTTTGGACTTTATTCATAGTACTATGGGTGGTTTTTTAAAATAGAGTTTAGGTGTACATTATTATTATTTTTTTAGATGGAGTCTTGCTCTGTTGCCCAGCCTGGAGTGCAGGGGTGCAGTCGTAGCTCACTGCAGCCTCAAACTCCTGGGATCAAGTGATCCTCCCATCTCAGGTTCCTGAGAAGATGGGACTACAGGCATGTGTCATCATGCCCAGCTTTTTTTTTTTTTTAACGTAAAGATAGGGGTCTTGCCATGTTGTCCAGGTTGGTCTCAAACTCGTGGACTCAAGCCATCCTCCCGCCTCAGCCTCCCAAAGCACTGGGATTACAGGCGAGAGCCACCAAAAGGTGCCCGGCCTCCTTTTGTTCTTTATTCTAGATATGTCTTTGTTCCAGATTTCTTTTCTTTTTTTTAACTTCAGTTTGAATGTAGTGTAAACTGTTAATCAGTTGGTATTCCTTAATTAAGCCATGAGAGCTCACTGGCAGTGCAAGCCTTTCTTTAAAGTAATTCCTCGTGGATAGATGGAGATGGGTTCTACTAAGGGAATGAGAAAGTATCAGCTGAGCTGGTGCCCCCCAGCTACATTATGATTGAGAAGCCATATTTGCAGCTGTGTGAGAGACATACTTCTGCTTGAGGTCAACCTCTTACTCCTTGCTGCCTTGATTGGGTCAGGAAGTAGGACTCTGGCCTAACTTCCTTTCTCTGCCACTGACTTCCTGTTGTGTGGCTACCCTTAGCCTGTCCTGACCAAAGAGTGAGGCTTCTTATGACCTGAAGGTACCAGAGTCTCATGCATGCTATGAGCTCCATTTTGATAGACAAGGCATATACCAAACTTTCTTAGATCCCAGAGAGCTTACCCAGAAGCCTTACTCAGGAGTGGTTTGAGTTGAGGGAAGCAGGTGATGGGCTTTCTGCAGCCTTTGTAGAACAGGGCTGGGAGGCAGGTACTCTTTTCTCTGTGTACCCCAAGTGTGTTTAGTCTGCCTTCCTAAATGTGAACTGATTAGGTAATGGGTTCATTAATGAGGTAATCTTAGGGCCTGGCAGACAGAGCCAAGAAATGAATTTTGATATTTCAATTTTCATGTTACTTTTAAAATGTTTTTTCTTGCTTCATTTCCCCAGTTATACAGTTAAAAAAAAAAATAAAATAAGCTTTAATTTGTATATTGATCCTCATTGGAATAGGTTTGGACTATTTGGCCATAGAGTTAATTGTCAGCATGAGCTCTTAAGTTGGAAGAGGTATATTCTGATATTGTTGTCCTTTTTTTTTTTTTTTTTTTTTTTTGAGACAGTCTCACTCTGTCACCCATGCTGGAGTGAAGTGACCGATCTCAGTTCACTGCAACCTCCGCCTCCCGGGCTCAAGTGATTCTCCTGCCTCAGCCTCCTGAGTAGCTGGGATTACAGGCATGCGCCACCACGCCTGGCTAATTTTTGTATTTTTAGTAGAGATGGGGTTTCACCTTTTTATCCAGGTTGGTCTCGATCTCCTGACCTCAAGCAATCTGCCTGCTTTGGCCTCCCAAAGTGCTGGGATTACAGGTGTGAGTTGCTGTCTACTTTTAGAAGCACAGTGTGGATTTTTTAATAGGTACAAAAATTCACATGTTGTAGTTACTATGGAAGATAACTAGGATATAGGGCTGGGGGTTATACTCAAGAGTTGAGCCCTTTAAAATGTTTTCCAACTTTTAAAATTCTGAGTATAATTTACATTAAGTAAGTATATAAATCTTAAGCATACAGCTTGATGAATTTTTTTTACACCTGTTTACCACAACCCAGATGAAGCTAGAGAACAGTTCCCACATGCCACCCTCATGCCTCCCACACTCCTCCCTCAGTGTCTTCTGCTTCTCTCACCATAGATTAGTTCTGCCCGTTTGTGAATTTTATGTAAATGGAATCAGACGGTATGTACTTTTTGTGACTGACCTCTTTTCATTTACATTATGTCTGTGAGATTCATCTGTGTGCCTGTGTTTGTTTCTCCATCATTTATTTATTGTCTGTATGTTTGTTGGTTGGTCTTAAGTGCTGGTTCTTGATTTGAGATGTGTAAACCCAAGGTGATAGGATTGAGTTAAAATGAACGTGAGCTAGGGAAGGATGGCAGTGCTGCAGGAAGATGCATTCCCATGCATGCTACGCCGAGGTGGGCTATGAAGAGATACAGCTTATTAAACAACACCTGACCATGTGAGAGGTTTCCTGAGAAAACTGCCTCAGAACAGTTCATGAAAGGAAAGAAGGAGAAATAATTTATTTGCCTGACTTGTTCCTGTCTTTTGATGACCACTCAGTCAGAGTCTGCACCGTGGCAAATCATCCTCCCTTTTTAATAGGAGAAGTGAGAATAAAATAAAGAACAGAAGTAACCATCTGAGGACACAGGATATGGGCAGACCTTAGGATAGCAGAGTAGAAGGGGAAAGAGTTCTCCTATTTGTCTCTCAGGCTTTAGCTTAGAAAGCTACGTTTTACCAAGTTGACATGAAGTCCTGAAGTTCCTGGGTGTGTTTTGGGGGAGAACAAAATATATTCCTCCCAGTTCTTGTGAACTCCTCTTGAGGAGAGTGGAGAAAAATAGAGTCAACCTGGAGACTTCCAGTAGCTTGGAAGCTGGTGTGAAGTCACTGAAACATGGCCAGGCGCGGTTTCTCACACCTGTAATCCCAGCACTTTGGGAGGCAGTGAGGGTTGCTTGCATCCAGGAGTTCAAGACTAGCCTGGACAACATAGTGAGATGACATCTCTACAAAAAAAAATTAAAAATTAGCTGAGTGTGGTGGTGCACGCCTGTAGCCTCAGCTACTTGGGAGGCTGAGGTGGGAGGATTGCTTGAGTCCAGGAAGTTGAGGCTGCAGTGAGCCGTGATTGCACCACTGCACTGCAGCCTGGGTGACAGAATGAGATCCAGAAAAGAGACCTCTGTTCTTTCCTTCTCTCTCTTGCAAGATAAATCAGCTTCCACCTCCCTTGTACTGATCATCCCTTCTCCTTTTTCTTTTTCTTAACAATCATTTTCCAAAACCTGTAAACGTGAAGACTTTTTTTTTTTAAAGAGAGCATTAGCATACCTAAAAAAATAATTCCTTAATATCATCAAATATCTTGTCCTTGTCCAAACTTCCATTTTCTCGTACATCTTTGTTTGTTTTTACTTATTTATTTACTTACGGTTTATTTACGTCAGGATTCACATAAGGTCAGTTTGTGGTTGGTAGATATATCTCTCTATTTTTTAAGCGACAGTTCCTTTCCCTCCCCTCTTCCCCCTTTTTAACCTTACCATTTATTTATTAAAGAAACTGGGTCAACTCACTTGAATTTCCCATTCTGGACATTGCTGACTACATTCCCATGGTGTCATTTGTCATGTTCCTCTGTCCTTTAAGTTTTTGTCAATTGGTGTTAGATTTAGAGGTTTGATCCAGTTTAGATTCATTCTTTCATCCATCCATCTATCTATCTATCTATCTGTCTGTCTGTCTGTCTGTCTGTCTGTCTGTCTGTCTGTCTAGAGGTTTGAAGCAATTTAGGTTCTATCCATCTACTTACCTACCTACCTAGCTATGTATCTAATCTATCTATGTAGCTAAAGGTTTGATCCAATTTAGGTTCAGTCAGTCAATCTATCTATCCATCTGTGTATCTACCTGCCTACCTACCTAATCATGTTTCTTGGGAGTAGAAGGAATAATAGGTCATATAGAATATTGTGGTTTTTTTTTCAGGGGCACATGATACCTGGTTGTCACTTTTCCTGTGATGTGACATCCATTGATGAGCATTGCCTAGATCTGTTACTAAACAGCACAAAATGATAATATTCTAATTAAATCACTTCTTTCTGAGTTATTAGCTGGAACATAAAGAAAAGTTTTCCCTCATCAGTTGTTTTGTTACACAGTGGAATAGTTAATGTAGCAAGGGTGGGATAAATGCTGGATTTTTGCCCTTTATTTAAGAGTTTTTAAAAAACAAGCTGGTCTCTGTCATCCTCCAAAGGGTGAAAAATGAGTTCTTTTTGGGGTGCATTTATGTGCTTTAATCCATTCCAATTAGTAGCTTTATCCATAGCCCATCTTTGGCTAGTGGAGGCCTCTTTAAGTTGAATCTCAGACCCTTTCACATGATGCTGTCTTTTATAGGATCCTTACTTTATGGCATGACTAGGGTTCTAGGTCCATCTCTTACACTTCCTGCCCCATACTCGGAACTGGTCAAATGTATGATAAGCTTCAGAGATGTGATACTTACAGACCATGATGATCTGGGTGCTGAGACATATATTTATTGAACTTCAACAATGTGCCTGTGTTTGCATTCTGTTTTTCCCAGTAAAATTATACTTGGGGTAATCTGTTGCTATAGGAATTTGACTAGACAGTTGAAGAGGTGACAGTGAAAGATCAGATGTCTTCCTTTCAAGTCCTGTTCAAGGTTGCTTGAACATTTGATGGGGTCCAGCTCTTTCTATTTTAAAACTTTTCCCCCCATTTCAGCCTTTTGCTTTATTGTCGGTGTTGTCTACATTGAAATTGAAGCTTCGTTGTTTTCATTCTTTCTTTTCCTTTTTTCCCTTCAGTAGTTAACTTCCTAACCCGTGACCCTGCCTTTAGGAAAGACCTCAGGCTGTCACTGGGAGAGGAGGTTGGAAGCGCAGTTGTCAGACTGGAGTGCTGCTGGTGGTGTGTCCTGTTGGTCATGGTGCCTGTGGCTGGGCCTTTCTGTTGGAAATGGATGCATGGCACCTAGGGCCAAAACTCTTCTGCATGACTATGGAACCAGCACATTGTCAGCCTCTGTGGCAACAGAAACTTAATGGTCAGGCTGAAAATCTAAAGCAGAGAAAGATCCTCAGGGAAAGTACAATCCATGGGTCAGATGGAAGATTCTATTCTATTTAAGAGCTTTGAAAATGAAAAAATAAAATCTGAGCAGTTTATAATTTCCCTATTTTGCTTTTTCCCCTCCTCTTTCTTTTAGATGCAGTTCGAACATTAAGCAATGCCGAGGACTATCTCGATGATGAAGACTCAGATTAATTCCTTTCTGGAGCTTTGAGATCTAAAACTTCTGTTGCTTTTGCCATTCCAAAACTTTGTCTTTGCCAGAAAAGTGTTGGTAACTATAAAGCAAAGTATATATGAACACGGCAGTGTTGCACTGTGTTTGAGTAGCACGTGTAAATGACTTGCTCCCACCTTTGGCTTGCCAATAAGTGACTGGATTCTTGGCTGTATAAAATACATTTGTGTTCACCAGAGTAGAACAAAAAGATATTATTTCTATTTATCAAGCTAAAGGAATTTTAAGATTTTTTTTTTCTTTAAAACAAATCAGGATTTTTTTTTCTTTTTTTTTTTTAGTTAAAGTGCTTTACCTCAATGGTTGAAATATTTTGAATGGATTTTTTAAGGGGGAAAAATGCTTATTATAATAATAAACCAAAATACTTAACAGAAAATCGTCAGCTATTCTGACAAAAATAAACATTTTGAGAAACTTTATTCCTTTCGTCTGTTTCTGTGGTATCACTCGTTGTCACTAAGTAAAGCTTTTTACATTTAGGTAAGAACTGATTTTATTTTTTCAATTATATTTAATATTTTTTAGCACAGAAGAATAATGAGAGCCACATGTTAGTTCAACTTCTTGTGTCAGCTTTGATCAAAGTCAAGACAATAATCATTGAGAGGGTGCATGTCTAATAAAATAGGTAAATTTAATAATTATGAGACTTCCAGTTTTAATCTCCAAGGTTGTATTTAGAGTGGAGAAACCCAACTCATTAGAGTTTCTGTAAGATTTGAAAGGTTAAAAAATTTTATTTCCTTATGTTAGATGCCATACTTTTCCATATAGAGTAGTCAGGAACCATGAAATTTTTTGCATTCAGTTTTTTAAATAACATTTGTTTTCTCACAGTATGGATCTAGTTCATAATGATTCAGATTCTTTTGCTGAAACACAATTAACATTGCAGGGAGCCTTCTGTACCACTGACACGACACTTCTTTGGCATTCTAATTTGGGATCACCACAGTGATGATATTAAAAATGATATGGATTAGAATTTGCCTGGAATCCCGGCCCTAGGTCCAAAAGTATATTTTGCATGATTTCAATGCTACTTTCAAAAAACACGTTGTTGAAGAGAAGGAAATGTGTGAAGAAGGAAGTGGGTTAGCTCAGGAAATGAATAACTGCCTCTATAAGAGTTTATTCTGTGACTCTTTGGTTTTTCTCTCTGTGGGAGCCTTGAGAAACGATACCCAGAGAAGCCCATTTGAGGTCTTTCAAACACCCCCAACTAAATTTTAGTAGAAGGGAATCTGTACCACTAGTGACAACAAAGTATGAACACAAATTCTGGCACCAATGAAAGAGGGCATGTTATTCTTAAATATGTTATTAAATTTGATGTAACCAGTTGTATTTCTTCTTAAACATAAACTTGAAGGTATGAAATTCTTCCTGAAATTGTTATCTATTCCCATAGATCCTTTAAGATTTTTCTTTAAAATGGGGCTTGTTTCTTAACAAAAAGCTTTTAGAGAACCCTGTCACTTTTTGTTCTTCTATACTTTGGGCCGGAGTAATTGGGATAGATTTCAACTAAAGATTCTTAATTTTTAAAACATGGGCAGAAATAATACAGCTTGTGTGGCTATAGACAGTGTTTATGAAAATACCATGTACTTGCTTTAGACATATTATTTGTATATCTGAGGGATAGAATAGTGGAGGTTTCACTATCATTGTTTTTAACATTAGCAAACTTAAGAGAATTTTAGAAAGTTGGACAACTATAGTTTTTTTGAAGATGAGGAAAGTACTTAGCTATGTGCATGAATTTTTGGTGAAACAGGACAACTCATTTAGTTGTGGCTAAAACTCTACTGGAAATTTTTTTGGTTTGTTTCTTGTTTGTTCAGCCTGACTAATCTGAGCTTTCTCAGAGATTGTTTAGTGCTGAACTCAGCAACAAAAATCAGTTCTAGGAATTTGCCACTGCCCTGACTGTGCAGAGAGCTTTGATTATGTTTTGGAAATAACTTCAGAGGTTTTGCTGTAATCTGAGCTTGCTGACAGTCACTGTGGCCTGAACTCCTTTCTAGCGATTGCACCCTTTAGGAAATGCCTTCCAGCTACTTGGGCAGTGCGATACTTGTTTAGTTGTAGGCCCAGGAGCCTCATGCAAAGGAAAATTCTTAGCAGGGGTTCCCATTTCAGTTTTCTTTCTGGATTGTTCTGTTGCACATTTTGTTGTTGTTGGGCTGGCATGTATTACCTCATTTCTTTCTGAGCCCCCATGGCTCCTCTTTTCAATAGATTAATCATGTTATTACCCAAAGGGAAATGTTGAACAAAGCAATGGCGACTCCATTTTATTAATCTTAAAAAAAACTGGAAATAGACTGGGTGTGGTTGGCTCACGCCTGTAATCCCAGCACTTCGAGAGGCTGAGGCGGGAGGATCACCTGAGGTCAGGAGTTCGAGACCAGCCTGACCAACATGGTGAAACCCTGTCTCTACTAAAAATATATATATATAAAAAGTAGCTGGGCATGGTGGCGGGTGCCTGTAATCCCATCTATTTGGGAGGCTGAGGCAGGAGAACTGCTTGAACCCGGGAGGCAGAGGTTGCAGTGAACCAAGATTGTGCCATTGCACTCCAGCCTGGTCAACAGAGAGCAATTCCGTCTCAAAAAAAAAAAAAGGAAATAATGCTGAAAATGAAATTTTAGGTAATTTGCAGATAATTCTAAAGATGGAAATGTAATTTTTCCACATAAGCCTTCTTCATAAATGTTTTTTACTGTGTAGAGTTTCTGATTTGCTGATTTTCTCATTGTGAGCACTATATTCATCATCTTTGTAAATGATTTCTTTTCTGATAGGCTGTGGAAGCTAACATTTACATCTGATCATCTGCATTCCCTGTTGACTCAGACTGTGTATTTTTTGTCTTGATTTTTATATTGTAAACATGTACATAGCAGGAAAATATTGTATAGCCAAACTTTGAAGTGTCCAATTACTAAAAGTTGAGGTTTTAGTGGGAGAAGTATCGTAAAAGATTCTGGTATTCCTGTTTGCAAATATAGCTTTGGTGAACAGTTTTCTTATATGCAGGAAAAATTGCAGACCACAAATTTATGGCTTCTGTTTCCTTATTTCTCAATAACAAGCTTTTACATCTGCCCCTCCCTTAAAATGACATGAAATTAAATACAACTACCATTTATGAAATGTCTACTCTGCCAGTGCCTGTGCGAGACATTTTCACAGACATGATGTCATTTGATCTTTGCAGTAACCTTAGGCGAGGAACGTTAATGCCCCAACTTTTTACAGAGACGCTGAGGTTTGAAGAAGTGAAAGAACTGGTTCAAGTGCACACTGCTTGAAGGTGGACACACGGGTCTGGGGGATGCCTGAACCCACGCGCTCTTGCCTGCTGCAACAGTCAGATGTCATCATTCGCATTGTCAGAAAAATCTGCAGAAACAGAACAGCTTCTTTCCAATGGAAGCCCTGATACGAGCATCTAACAAATTCAGCATATCTGCTAATCAATTCACAATTTATTTAAAATGACCCTAAGTGCTTCCAGAGAAATTTTTGTAAAACTTTTAGTTCCCAGTAACCCTAAAGAAACATGATTTAATGAAGCAGGTTTTACTCCCAATTTTCCAAAATTTCCTACTCTGTGCACATTAGAGTATGAGCAAGTATAAGAGAAGGAAAGCTTAGATCAGCAGCTACTCACTTTGCTTTGCGTTTACATTGCTAAGTTCAGCAGTTCTCAGAATCTGAGAGCCTCACTTCTGTGTAACCATGAAAATAAATGCATCCCTTGGAAGGGTCAGGGGATGTGGTCTTACCTGAGTCTGGGAGCTCGATGTGTACATGGAGGTAAGTAACCTCACACTTCCCAGGCAGTGCTGCTGTGTCTGTTGTCAGTGGCCAGCGGATCGGGTTTCCCAGCAGGCTCAGCCTTTCTCCAGAGCTTGCACTGTGAGCAACTGGGAGCCGGAGGGAGGCCAGGTTCCTCGCTGTGACTGGAAAAGAACACTGAGGAAATCCAAAGGTATGCATTAGAGAGCCTGACCGGAAGCAGGAAGGAAAGTGGAAAGAATAGACAAGTAGTGAAGAAGCTGAGCCTCAAAGGAAAAATGGTTCCCTTTTCTAATGACCCATAGTTCTGACAGAAATCAGTAGAATGCTTTCAGAAGTGGTGAGGCGTATGGGCTTTGGAATCACACTGTCTGGATTCAAGCCAGATTCTGCTGAGTGACCTGGGACTGGTTACCTAAACACCCAGATTCCCTAGCTGTGCAATGGAGGAAGTGGTAGTATCTACTGCCTGGAGTTCAAAGGATTAAATAAAATCATATATGCAAATGACTTAGTTCCTGAAAAACTCTACTACTGAGCAGTTGCTCAGTTAACATTGAGTATAACCATGAACAAGGAAGTCTACATTAAAACCAGATATGTGTGTTATTCAAAGGAGTGTGTCAACACGTTTTTCAGTTTCACCACCAATATTGAAGAGCAGTATTTTTAAAGTATTTAAAAATACTTTAAAAATGAGTGGAGGGGCCAGGCGCGGTGGCTCATGTCTGTAATCCCAGCACTTTGGGAGGCCGAGGTGGGCGGGGTCAAGAGATGGAGACCATCCTGGCTAACACGGGTGTGAAACCCTGTCTCTACTAAAAAATACAAAAAATTAGCCAGGCGTGGTGGCGGGCGCCTGTAGTTCCAGCCACTCGGGAGGCTGAGGCAGGAGAATGGCGTGAACCTGGGAGGCGGAGCTTGCAGTGAGCCGAGATCGCGCCATAGCACTCCAGCCTGGGCAACAGAGCGAGACTCCGTCTCAAAAAAAAAAAAAAAAAATCAGTGGAGGACAATGATGTTGCTTTCCAGTCATTTAGGTTTCTTTATATGTGGTAGTAGAGTTTTTCTTTTTCTCTTTTTCTTTTCTTTTTCTTTTCTTTTTTTTTTTTTTTTGAGACGGAGTCTTATTCTGTCGCCAGGCTGGAGTGCAGTGGCCGGATCTCAGCTCACTGCAAGCTCCGCCTCCCGGGTTCAAGCGATTCTCCTGCCTCAGCCTCCCGAGTCGCTGGGACTACAGGTGCGCACCATCACGCCTGGCTTATTTTTGTATTTTTAGTAAAGACGGGGTTTTGCCATTTTAGCCAGGCTGGTCTCGAACTTCTGACCTCAAGTGATCCACACGCCTCGGCCTCCCAAAGTACTGGGATTACAGGCGTGAGCCACTGTGCCCGGCCGAGTTTTTCAATATAAATGTACTTTATTTGAGTTACAGGGAAGAGGTCTGTAACTGGAAAAGACTATTATTGTTAATATTATTATTAATAATATTATTATTAATAGAGTAATTCAAAGATGGTTACTATTGTTATTATTGTTAATAGAGTAATTCACAGATGAAGTAGGGGGAATGTCTCTGCCACTGTTTCAGTTTCATCTTGTTGCTTTCAAGTGGTTTGATAGGCTTGATAGACCCTGGGTCTGATGTTTGATACATGATGATTTGAAATCAGAAAGGGGTTAGGTGTTACTATCCTGCTCTTACATGACTTCAAAATTCAGACAATACTGTTATTCAAATGAATAGACTTTGCACCTTCATAGGTTCCCCTATAAAGTCTAAACTTCAAGAATTTAGTCTCACAGCATCAATGAGAAAAAGAGAATTGAAGACATTTAAAAGTTAAGTATCATACAATCATCTTTAACTTTGAACAACAAGGCAAACTAAAAAGAACTAAATTGCATATTTTGTTACTACCCATTTCAGAAGGGGAATTCCTGAGGCCGCAAGAAAATGCTTTATGGCAACAGTAAGTATGAGATGTGGATGTGATGCCTGTTTGGACACAGGTTGGCTTGAAGAGTCACGCAAAGCTGGTCATTCACTGAAACTAGAAATGGCTTTGGAGAAATTCGTGGCCCTGAAAGCTCTCAAAGAGGGCGTGTCACCCTGACAGCAGGGTTCAGGGAAAGCTGGCATTCAGTCCTCTGTCATCCTGAGCCTGTGACTTTGACCCGGTCCCTTGGTCCACATGATATGTCCAAAATTAGGATCAGGTGATATCGGCTCCTCCTTGTGTGAAGCAAGGTATCATTGCTGCATCAGTTTCTTAGAGATCCTCGACCATGACCTGATTTTTGAGCCTCAGATCACAGCATAACCTTCTGTGGTGGTTGTGTCAACTTTCCAGGGTGTGGTACTCCTCATCTGCATCAGGATGCGTGACAAACCCCTGTGCTTAGTCTCAGATCTGGGGTTCAGATGGTTGGTCTCAGGATGAAAGAGCACTCGAGGGCCCAGCTGAGTATGTGAGTGTGGTCTGGTGTGGTGGAGATGTTTACCCGATCTTTAGACCTGCTCTGGGCGGTGCTGGGATTCTTGCTCTTCGATGAACCATTGCGTTTCACAAACTGTTTATGTTGTGGCCACCATATATAGATACTGTATGAAGTTAGTGAATGCCTTTCTTCTGTTTTTGAAAATGGGAAATCATGCCTTATCAGCTCTCCCCCCATTTCTCATTTTTAGTTAGCAATAGTGTCTGGTATACTGCGATGTGAATTAATTATTACCACTACCACTACTATTTATTTAATGTATTTATTTTCCTCTGGTGTTGAAACTGAAACTACTCCTGCTACTTCTAACTACTAAGCATTTATTCTTTGCTAGGAAATCTCAGCAGGAAAACTATAACTGCTCACATGAGAATTGTTCTTCAATATTGTCTTTAAACAGTCCTTAGATGTCCAGTCCAGTGCCTTGCCCTCATCCTCTTTTTAATAGCTGGAGCCTGAGGCCCAGAAGTGACTTGCTGTGAGAAACATAAGTCAATACCAGAGCTGACCAGCAAGTGAGGAATTGGAAGCAAGGGGTCTGAGATGGTTGCCATGGGTATTTTCTTCTAGATCGTGTTTCTGTGTGAGATCATTTTCCCACTGTGGGCTTGTTTTCCTTGAGTGAATTTTCCAGGTACTCTATATTCTGCGCTCTCCTCCTTCCTTTTCTTTAATTCCATTTTAGCCACGCACAGGGGAATGGAAAGGGCCTGATTAAATCAACTATTTTTTAAAAAAACTTTTATCTTCTGAGGCCGGGTGCAGTGGCTCATGCCTGTAATCTTAGCACTTTGGGAGTCCGAGGCAGGCGGATCACCTGAGGTCAGGAGTTCGAGACCAGCCTGACCAACGTGGAGAAACCCTGTCTCTACTAAAAATACAAAATCAGCCGGGCGTGGTGGCGCATCCCTGTAATTCCAGCTACTCGGGAGGCTGAGGCAGAAGAATCGCTTGAACCCGGGAGACGGAGGTTGCGGTGAGCCATGATCGTGACATTGCACTCCAGCCTGGGCAACAAAAGTGAAACTCTTATCTCAAAACAAACAAACAAAACTCTTTTATCTTCTGATTTAATGTGGCTAATATGAGAAGAAATTGAAATGCCAACCAAAATGTCGTTTGAGATGATAGAGTTTATAATTCATGTTTTTTGACCATCCCCTATTACCTCTCCTAGATAAACAGGAGTTGAATGTCTTGTGTCCTGATTTTTATGGTCTTTTAATTACTACAATAACAAGATCACTCGATCCCTTGGGGTCTGTCCTATTACAGAGTATCAGTGTTCACTCTGCTTTTTCTTTATTTCATCTATCAGCAGTGAATAGCACTTTCATGTTTAAAATGCTTCCTTTTAAAGTTGGAGAATAAGAATAAACGTATTGAATGGCTTTCTTTAGTAGCAGCATTGTCGTTTAGGCCCACTGAGGAATCTTAAGAATGAAATAATCATGAATAGGCAAATAGGTAATGTTTCAGTAAACACTTGTGGTGACTATGTTTCCTTTTTAACCAAGAGCCCAGTGAAATTTGTAATTACTTCAACTGAATGAGAACACAAGGCCATTTCATGTCCTCAATCTTTATTGATATGCTTTGCTTATTTTAATGGCTCGCATATATTTTTTATTGTGCTGTTGATAATGGTTTTACATAATTCATACCGATACACAATAAAAGTCTCATTGTGTTCACATTCCTTTGTGGGTCTCCTCTGTTGCATGTTGATTGTGGTTTAATACTAAAACTGTAACAATGTACATCCAGTACTGTTTCATTTTCCTTGTTACTACAAGCTATGTGATAAGCTTACTTTATTCTGTATATAAGTCATTTTCATTTTTCAACATAATTTCTTTATTATGAAAGAAGCCAATACTTAAGTCTTAAGAAATTCTTACCATGTAGTATTTTCTTGTTCTCTATTTTATAAAATCTATGAAAATTCTTTACTCATCTCTACCTCAATAAGGAGTTTTAAATTGTGATTTGAGGGATTGTTGATTGATTGATTGATTGATGGAGACAGAGTCTCACTCTGTTGCCCAGGCTGGAGTGCAGTGGCATGATCTCGGCTCACTGCAACCTCCGCCTCCTGGGTTCCAGCGATTCTCCTGTCTCAGCCTCCTGAGTGGCTGGGATTACAAGCATGTGCCACCACACCCAGGTAATTTTTGTATTTTTAGTAGAGACGGGGTTTTACCTTATTGGCCAGGCTGGTCTTGAACTCTTGACCTCAAGTGATCCCCCTGCCTCAGCCTCCCAAAGTGCTGGGATTACAGACGTGAGTCACCGTGCCCGGCCAGATTCCATAACTTTAAAAAACAAATTCCTTTTCTTTGTAAATTACCCAGGTTCAGGTATTCTGTTGTAAGCAACAGAAAACAGACTAAGACACCTTTCTGCACACTATTGACAAGATAATCTTTCTAAATTTTCACATGGAATGATCATTTGCCTTTTCTGGCTCTTGAAAGTGAGATCCAATGCAACCTCCACTCTGAAGCATTTTCTGTGTAGTTGAGCTAGAAATGATCTATTTTTCCTTTAATTTCTTATAACATTTGCTGTTTTTATTTTTTAGTTATCAGGTAACAAATATTTTTGTGTTGTAGTTACTTTGTGTTTATATTCATGCCTTAACTCATTGCACTCTTTGAGGATAGGGTCTGTCATTGCTTTTGCCTCAAGATAGCACAGTGCCTAGCATACAGTAAGTGCTTAAACATTAAAAAGAAATGCAGAGTAAAACTGACTTCTTTCTACGTTTAGGTCTACAAATTTTAACACTTTGTATAGATTTAGGTAACCACCACAACCAGGACACAGAACACTCTAAATAACTTCCTGTGCTATCACTCTAGAGTCACACCCTCCCCTTCTTCTTCCCCTTGCCAATCACTGATCTATTCTTCATTACTGTAGTTCTGTTTTTTCCTAGGATGTCATATAAATGGAATCATGCAGTATATAGTCTTTTGAGGCTGGCTTCTTTTACTCAACCATAAGGACTTTGAGATTATTGTATCAATCGTGGCTTCCTTTTTTACTGTTGAGTAATAGTCCATTATATGGATATAACACAGTTCGTGGCTGGACATTTGGGTTGTTTCCAGCTTTTGGCAATTATAAAGAGCTATAAGTATTTGTGTACAGGTTTAAGCAAGTGCTTTTTGAATGAACAGATGAATAAATGATCAGTATAATTTCAACCATGTGGTCTTATGGACTGCTATACGTAAGTAAAATTTGTGATAAGCCTCATTGGAGGCACATACAGAAATGGACATATACATAATATTTATATATATTATATAGATAAAGATTATATATAATGAATAGTTCTAAAATAGACATACAAACAATTTTTTTTCAGAGTTCAAAAAAAGATGGGGTTACTTCTGGCTAGTTGTGGATGCGGGTAAGGTATCATCAACATTATTAGGATTCTGAAATCAAACAATTGCTTCCCAAACTCAGAGGCCTACAAACCAAAGAAACGCATGAACCTGCCCAAAGAGTTGTTTATTTTGTTATTTATATAGAATTAATTGACTGTTTTTAAAATGCTTCCATGAGGTCCAAAATGTCTGTTGATATCATTGACAAAATTACTCCCTGTGATTCAGAAATACAAAACACGTTAAATACAGTTTTAAACAATGTCATTGTAGACATTCTCAGAAATTTCAAATAGAGCAAGAGATTCTCAAAAATTTCAAATAGAGCAAGACACTCTCAGAAAATTCAAAGTAGTGCAAAGTGTTTTGACTTCCCCTTCTAGAAAAATGCATCCACTTTTAGGGAGAACTGAGTTTTGGACCTGGATTTAACTATAAACTTAACTAAAAAGCATCAGCCAAGTTTTTTTTAACCTCTTGAACCTCTGTTTTCTCATCTCTAAAACTGAGATTACTATTGGCTGCCAAGTAGGACAGTTACAGTTTCAAGAGATCATGTGTAAAATGGTTGTCACGGCCGGGCGCAGTGGCTCATGCCTGTAATCCCCGCAGTTTGGGAAGCCGAGGCTGGCAGATCACCTAAGGCCAGGAGTTCAAGACCAGCCTAGCCAACATGGTGAAATCCCATCTCTACAAAAATATAAAAATTAGCTGGACATGATGGCAGGGGTGCCTGTAATCTCAGCTACTTGGGAGGCTGAGGCGGGAGAATGGCTTGAACCCGGGAGGCAGAGGTTGCAGTGAGCCGAGATCACGCCATTGTACTCCAGCCTGGGCAACAGAGGAGACTCCGTCTCAAAAAAAATGCTTGTCATATAATATTCTTTCAATAAACGCTAAATCCCTTCTTCTCTGAGCTTCGACTTGCTTATCTTTGAAATGCGGGACTAAGAGTACGTGATTTCTAAAAATTTTTCTAGCTCTGGATTTATTTTGTTTTAGTTTTTGTGACTGAGTGAGTTATGAACAGGTATATCTACCAGGCACACAATTCTCTGAATTGGTAAGTAAAATATTGTGTCTCAATTCTCTTTTATACTCCAGTTTGACTTGCATTAGATAATTTAAAATAAAATGTTAATGATTTTTTTCTGTTTCAAATTACTTTGGAGGCAATAAGTTAGGTATAGTGCTCCAGGCCTTCTAATTAAGGAATATACTTGATGATAATGAAGGAATAGTGACACCAAATGTCTAACCTTGAACTCAAAGATTCCCAGTGGTTCTATATAACTTTTTTTTTTTTTTTTCCAGTCTGGTATCCACCTTTACAATTCTTATGTATGTTCCTAAAGCACAGAGAAAATGAAAAAGTCACAGAACTCTAACCAAGGCATCAGACTGATGGTCAGGAGGAAATTTAAAACTGAGTGCTGAGCAACTAATATTTCTGGGATTCAGTTGCACAAAGGGCCTCATTATCTCTCAGAAAGGCTCATATTTGGTGGTAACAAACGTGCTTATTTTTAAAAGAAGGAAATATTTAGTTGGATTTCAGAAACTATAGGCCAGTGGGCTTTATGTTAATCATTGTCAAAATTATAGAATGAATGATAAAACAAATAATCAGCTTATAGAAATGTAGGACATTTTCCTACATAATTACAACACATTCAAGACACTCAAGAAATTTAACACTGTTATAATGTTACTTCCCCAATTGTCTTACTAATGTCCTTTTAACATTTTTCTTCTTCTTTTGAGAGGGAGTCTCACTCTGTTGCCCAGGCTGGAGTGCAGCGGCGTGATGTTGGCTCACTGCAACCTCCACCTTCTGGGTTCAAGCAATTCTCCTGTCTCAGCCTCCCGAGTAGCTGAGATTACAGGCGTCTGCCACCATGCCCAGCTCATGTTTGTGTTTTTAGTAGAGATGGTGTTTTACCATGTTGGCCAGGCTGGTCTTGAGCTCCTGACCTCAGGTGATCCACCCACCTCAACCTCCCAAAGTGCTGGGATTACAGGCGTAAGCTGCCACGCCCAGCTGCATTCTTCTTCTTTAGTACAGAATTTCTCTTTCTTTCGTTTTTACACAATTAGTAACATATTCAATTCTTGCTCTTTTGTTATTTGAGACAAGGTCTTGATCTGTCACCCAGGCTGGAAGGCAGTGGCACAATCTCGGCTCACTGCAACCTAGACCTCCCAGGCTCAAGCAATTCTCCCAGCCTCTTGAGCAGCTGGTACTATAGGCGTGCACCACCATACCTGCTAATTTTTGTGTTTTCTGTAGAGACAGGATTTCCACAGTTGCTCAGGCTGGTCTTGAATTCCTGGACTTAAGCCATCCTATTGCCTTGGCCTGCCAGAGTGCTAGGATTACAGGCTTGAGCCACCATGCCTGGTCTTTGTTTATTTTTTATTGTTATTGTTTAAAATTTTATCTTGGCAATAGCATTTTTAAAAAAAAATCTGTCCCTTCTTTTAAATATAAATAGTATCATATGTTACACTTTTTTGGGGGGATGAAGTGAGATTATTTTGTTTCTGTTATTGCTTAAAATTTTACTCCTCATTCAGTGGCTCAGGCCTGTAATCCCAGCACTGTGGGAGGTCGAGGTGGGAGGATAACTTGAACTCAGGAGTTGGAGACTAGCCTGGACAACATGGCAAAATCCCATCTCTACTGAAAATTTAAAAAATTAGCTGGGCGTGGTGGCCCATGCCTGTAGTCCCCAGCTACTCAGGTGGCTGAGGTGGGAGGATCACTTGAGCCCAGGAGTTGATGGCTGCAATGAGCTGTTATTGTGCCACTGCACTCCAGCCTGGGTAACAGAATGAGACCCTATTAAAAAAAAAAAAAAAATCTTGGCAGTTATTCTCTGTCTTTACATAAGAGCTTTATCATTTATTTTGAATTGTCAAATGGTATTCCGGAGTATGGCTGTACCATAATTTATTTGACTGGGCTACAACTGGTGGATATTTACACTATTTTCAATAATTTAGGATTACAAACAGTGCAGTGATAAATTTATTACATTATATGTATTTCATTTTATTACAAGAGCATGTCTATCTCTGGGATGAATTCCTGAAAAATTGTTAAGTATGTACATATATTTCCATAAATATTGTCAAATTACTATAATAGGGTAATTGCCCTACATCAACACTGTATGAGAATGCCTGTTTACCCAAAGCATTACCAACACAGGATTTATCAAGTATTTTGTGATTTTAGGACATTATTGATAGATCCTCTATCTTCTAAACATTTTTCTCTCAAGCTCATGGAAGTGCCTGACTCCCTTTATTTAGTCTTACCACTCTTAAATCCATTCTTTATAGAGCTGCCCTTGATGGTATTACCATCTTGCATAAAATCCTGTAATGGCTTCTCTGTACACTGGGATAAGGACTCCTCAGTGTAGCTTAGTCAGGTTTGTGCTTGTATCTTTAACCTCATCCCTCACTGTCCCCTCGATGATGGCCTCTCCCTCCCCAGTTCTGCTCCAACTTTGTTCAACCACTAACTAACAGTTTCCCCCTAATGCCCGAAGTTTGTCTCATTGACAGCTTTTGCCAACTTCGCTTCTTTCTTGGAATGCTTTGACCCTTTTTCATCTTATAGCCTTACCCAATCTGTTTTAAATTAAGTGCTCCTGTTGTGCGCTGCCTAACTTCCCAGGTTTACATTTTTCCCTGGATTTATCAGGGTTGATGTTGGCTGGTCCACCTTTTCTACTGGATTGTAAATTCTTTAAGCTCCGAAATCTTGTGCACTAGAGCATTCACAGAGTCTGGACCACAGAGGGCCTTTAAGAAATGTTACTTAAATAAATATTGTTCTCTATTAAAAAGCAAATATTCTTAAGACAGATATCTGTTCACATTCTTTTGTTAGTGTAATTTATTTTACTGTGGTAAAATATATAAAACATTTAAAAAGGGGCATTAATTTCATTAACAATGTTGTACAACCATTACCTCTATCTATCTGCAAAACTGTCTCACTACCCAAACAGAAACTCTGTCACCGTTAAGCAATAACTTCTGATTCCCCTCTTCTTCGAGTGCCATGGCAATCTCTACTCTATTTTGTGTCTCTATGAATTTTCCTATTCAATATATTTTATCTAATTAATATAATATTTGTCCTTTTAACATCTGGCTTATTTCACTTAGAGTAATATTTTCAAGGTGCATCCACGTTATAGCATGTATCAAAACTTTATTTCTCTTTATGGATGAATAATATTCTTTTTCTTTTTCTTTTTTTTTTTTTTTTTGAGATGGAGTCTCACTCTGTCACTCAGGCTGGAGTGTAGTGGCACAATCTCGGCTCACTGCAACCTCCTCCGTCTCCCAGGTTCAGGTGATTCTCCTGCCTCAGACTCCTGAGTAGCTGGAATTACAGGTGCTCACCACCATGCCTGGCTAATTTTTTTTATGTTTAGTAGAGATGGAGTTTCACCATGTTGGCCAGGGTGGTCTTGAACTCCTGACCTCAGGTGATCTGCCCTCCCTGGCCTCCCAAAGTGCTGGAATTACAGAATGATATTTTATTGTATGTACATTCCACATTTTGTTTTCCTATTCATCTGTTGGTGGACACATTTCCACCTATTGACAGCATTATTGTAAATAATGCTGCAATGAATGTTGCCATACAAGTACCTGATCAAGTCCCTGTTTTAAATTCTTTCAGGTATATACCTACGAGTGGAATTCCTGGGCCATATGGTAATTCTGTGTTTAGCTTTTTAAAGGAATCACCAAATTGTTCCCCACAGCAGCTGCACCATTTTATATTCCCATCAGCAATGTAGGAGGGTTCCAGTTTCTCCACATTCTTGCCAACACTTATTTTCCACTTTTAATTACAGCCATCGTAGTAGATATGAAACAGTATTACACTGTGGTTTTAATTTGCATTTCTCTAATGACTAAAGGTAGTGAATAATATCCTTTTGGTACTTCTTGGACATTTCCATATGTCCTTGGAGAAACAGCTATTCAAATATTTTGCCCATTTAAATTGGGTTGTTTTTCTTCTTGTTGAGTTTTAGGAGTTTTAACTATATTTTGGATATAACTTTATCAGATATATGACTTACAAATATTTTCTCCCATTCTGTGGGTTTTCTTTTCACTTTCTTGATAATGCTCCTTATATACAAACATTTTATATTGATGAAGTCCAATGTATCTATTTTTTCTTTTGTGGCTTGTGTTTTTGGTGTCATTAAGACTCCATTATTAAATCCAAGGTCAAGATTTATTCCCATGTTTTCTTCTGAAAGTTTTATGGTTTTAGTTCTTATATCTAGGTTGTTCCATTTTAAGTTAACTTTTGTATATGGTATAATTTGGGGGTCCAACTTCATTCTTTCACCTGTAGAAATATAGTTGTTATAGTGCCATTTGTTGAAGAGCTTGTTCTTTCATTGTTGAGTGGACTGTATATCATTGTTAAAAACTAATTTGCCATACATATATGGGTTTATTTCTGAATTCTCAATGCTATTCCATTGATCTATAGTCTACCCTTATGCCAGTACCATGCTGTTTTAATCACTGTAGCTTTATAGTGAGTTTTGAAATTGGAACATGTAAGTCCTTGACTTTGTTCATTTTTAATATTGTTTTGGCTATTTGGGGTTCATTAAAATTTCATATGAATTTGATGGCTTTTCCATTTTTCCCAAAAGGCTGTTGAAATTTTTATAGGAATTACATTAATTTGTAGTTTGCCTAGTTGTATTGACATCTTGATAATTTTAAGCCTTTCTATTCATGAACATGAGGTGCTTTTCCATTTTTTCAAAAGGTAGTTTCTTTTTTTGTGATGGCTTTATTTGGCTTTGATATTGTTGGTAGAAGAGCTGAGGCAGGACTGGCTTGTCTGTCATAATATTGAAGAGTCTTGGAAGATGTCCGGGGTCCAGGGACTAAAACCCCTCGTGGCCCTTAGAACACCAAGCTCTGTGCCAAAGGATGGAAGGCTGCCCTGCTGCACCACAAATCTAAGCCCAGGGCATAAAACCCCTTGTGGCTTGGATAGAATCCAGGGCTCATGGCATAAAACCCCTCGTAGCCTCTGGAATGTGCACAGACTTGTTGGTTGCTCTCCCAGGCTCGTAAACATGTTCTCCATTATCTCAAGCAGTAAAGCATATTCTATATGCGTCAAAGAAAATGCTAAACCATCACAGCAACACTTCATGCACCGCTACCTTTCTACCCCCACCTCTGCACAACCTCACCACCTGCTTCTTTGTTTAATCACCAATAAATAGTGTGGACTCCCAGAGCTTGGGGCCTTCGCAGCCTCCATACCAGCGCTGGCCCCCTGGAACCACCTTGTGTATTCTTTTTTTTTTTTTTTTTTTTTTTTTTTTTTTTTGAGACGGAGTCTCGCTCTGTCACCCAGGCTGGAGTGCAGTGGCCGGATCTCAGCTCACTGCAAGCTCCGCCTCCCGGGTTTACGCCATTCTCCTGCCTCAGCCTCCCAAGTAGCTGGGACTACAGGCGCCTGCCACCTCGCCCGGCTAAGTTTTTTTTGTATTTTTAGTAGAGACGGGGTTTCACTGTGTTAGCCAGGATGGTCTCGATCTCCTGACCTCGTGATCCGCCCGTCTCGGCCTCCCAAAGTGCTGGGATTACAGGCTTGAGCCACCGCGCCCGGCCCACCTTGTGTATTCTTAACTTGTCTTTTCTCATTCCTTTGACTCTGCCAGACTTTGTAGCTCCCACGGCCTGGTGTTGGGTCTGATCACCTAAACAGATATTAGATAAGGTAATGATGATTTCATAATAAGTTAGGTAGTGTTCTTTTTTCTTTTATTTTTTAGAAAAATGTCAGAAGGATTGGTGTTAATCCTTTCTAAAATATTTGGTAAATCATCCAAGTTTGGTACTTCACCAGTGATGCAATTTGGTCCTGAAATTTTCTTTATTCGGAGGTTTTCAATTACTAATTTGATCTTTTTTGTTATAGATTTGTTAAGATTTTCTAATTCATCTTGAGTCAGTTTAGGTAATTTGTGTGGAATTTGTTCATTTCTTGCAGGCTATCTAATTAGTATATAATTATTCATAATAGTACCCTTTTTATTTCTGTAAAGATACTAGTATTGTTTCCATTTTTATTTCAGATTTCATTTAATAGTTACTTGTGTCTTCTCTCTTTTTCCTTTGTCAGGTCTAGCTAAAATTTTGTCAGTTTTGCTGATCTTTTCAAAAAAACAACTTTTGGTTTTATTGCTCTCTATTACCTTTCTAGTTTCTATTTTATTTTTCTCCACTCTAATCTTTATTATTTCCTTCTTTCTAGTAGCTTTGGGCTTAGTTTGTTCTTCTGCTTCTAGTTCATAAAGGTATAAAATTAAGTTATTGATTTGAGCTAATTTTTAAAATGTAGTTGGGTATAGTTATAAATATTCCTCTGAGCACTGCCTTTGCTGCATCCCATAAGATTTTGTATATTGTATTTAATTTTTATTTGTCTCTCAGTATTTTAAAAATTCCCTTGTGGTTTCTTCTTTGATCTTCTGGTTATTTAAGAATGTGTAATTTAATTTCCATATATTTGTGAATTTTTTCCCCTTAAAGCCATATTGAATATTGTGAATTTAAAAATGTTTTTCTTTTATTATTTATTTCTAGCTTTATCTCGTGATTGTGATTGAAGAAGATACACGGTATAATCTCCATCTCTTAAAATTTATAGAAACTTGTTTTGTGGCATAACATATGCTCTATCCTGGAGTATATTCCCTGTGCACTTTAGAATAATGTAGATTCTGCTGTTGTTGGATGAAGTCTTGTATATGAGTCTGTATATCTTGTTAGTTTATGTTGTTGTTCAAGTTCTCTTTCTTATTATTGATTTTATGTCTACATGCTCTATCCATTATTGAAAATGTACTGAAGTCTCCAACTATTATTGTTGAACTGCCTATTTCTCCCTTTAATTCTGTCAATATTTCTGTTGTCTGTTGTATATATGCTTATAACTGTTATATCTTCTTGATAAACTCCTTTTCATATAATGTCTTTCTTTGTGTTTTTTAATAGATTTTTATTTAAAGTCTATTTTGTCTAATTTTAGTATTGCTACCTCAGCTTTCTTTTGATGCATAGAATATTTTTTCCATCCTTTTAATTTCAATCTTTGGATCTTCTTGTAACAGGATGTAGTTGGATCATGGTTTTTCATCTGTTCTGCCTATCTCTGCCTTTTGATTGGAAAGTTTAGCCTGTTTATATTTAAAATAATTGCTGGTAAGAAAGGACTTACTTCTGTCAGTTTGTCTTCTGTACATCTTATGCCTTTTTTGTCTTTCATTTTTTCTATTACTGCCTTCTTTTGTGATTAATTGATTTTTGTTGTTTTGTAGCAGACCATTTTGATTCCCTTCTCAGTTCCTTTTGTATATATATTTAAGATTTTTTGTGGTTATTACAGGAACTACATTTAACATCCTAAAATTTAAAAAATAAAACAAATAACTAAATTTATAACAATCTAATTTGATTGGATACCAACTTTAACAGCACACAACACTTGATTCCTATACAGCTCTGTCATCCCTCTCCTTATGTTATCACAAATTACATCTTTATGTGTCTAGAAGCATATATTTATTATATTTTAATGCATTTTTCTTTTAAATTCTACAGGAAATAAGTAGAGTTACAAACAAAAAATACAATAATAATCGCTTTAATATTTGATCATGTATTTACCTTTACCAGAGGTCTTTATTTTTCTTGCATTTGGCTTTGAGTTACTGTTTAGTGTTCTTTTATTTCAATATGAAGGACTCTTTAAATTTTTTTTTTTTTTTTTTTTTTTGAGACAGAGTCTCGCTCTGTTGCCTGGGCTGGAGTGGCATGATCTCAGCTCACTGCGAGCTCCGCCTCCGGGGTTCATGGCATTCTCCTGCCTCAGCCTCCTGAGTAGCTGGGACTACAGGCACCGCCATCTCACCTGGCTAGATTTTTGTATTTTTTAGTAGAGACGGGGTTTCACCATGTTAGCCTGGATGGTCTCGATCTCCTGACCTCGTGATCCGCCCGTCTCGGCCTCCCAAAGTGCTGGGATTACAGGCTTGAGCCACCGCGCCCGGCCTAAATGTTTTTGTAAAACAGGTCTAGTGGTAACAAGCTCCCTCATCACTTGTTTATCTAAGAATATGTTATTTTTATCCATCATTTTTGAAAAATTGTTTGTTGGTTATAGAACTCTTAGTTGACAGTTATTTCCTTCAGCACTTCACATATGTTATCCCACTGTCTTCTAGCCCATATTCTGATAGTTTTTGAAATCAGCTGCTAATTTTGAGTCTCCCTTATATGTGATGTGCTGCTTCTCTCTTGCTGCTTTTAAGATTATCTCTTTGTCTTTTGACAGTTTGATCATGATGTGTCTTGGCGTGGGTCTGAGAGCTTATCTCACTTTGAGTTGGTTAAGTTTATTGGATTTGTAGATTCATGTATTTCATCAAATTTGGGAAGTTTCAGCCATTATTTATTCAAATATTATTTTGCCCCTTTCTCTAGCCCCTCTTTTTCAAGCTCTTCTATTGTATATATCAGTCCTCTTGATGGTATCCCACAGGTCCCTTAGATTCTGTTCACTTTTTTTTTCTTTTACTCAGACTCAGTATTTTTAGTTGTCCTATTTTCAAATTTGGCCATTCTTTTTTCTGCCTACTCAAATCTGCTTTTGAATCTCTCTAGTTAATTTTAAAATTTTTTGTTCTTGTACTTCTCACTCCAAATGTTCTGTTTGGTTCCTTTATATAATTTCTACCTATTCATTGATATTCTCATTTTGCCCATATGTTATTATCCTGATTTTCTTTTGTTCTGTGTCTCTGTTTTCCCTTTGCTCTGTAAGCATACTTAAGACAGTTGTTTTAAAGTTTTTGTCTAGTAAGTCTGATGTATGTGCTCCCACAGGTACAGTTGCTTTCAATTTATTTTGTTCCTTTGAGTGGGCTATAATTTCCTGTTTCCTGTATGCCTTGTGATTTTTTTAAATTATTGAATGTTATAGTAGTCTGTTTGTTTAGTATTTTTTCCAAATTATTATTGCAAAGACTATATTTCTTATCATGTGAGGTCACAGAAGTCTTTGTTCCTTAGCTTATATTCAGCTAGTTTTCTGACTAAGATTTCCTTCAGTGCCAGGAGCTAAAAACAAAACAAAACAAAACAAAGGGAGAGAAAGGGAAAACCACCTCTACTAATCTTTCCAGACTGCCTCTGTATATGTGCATGTGTGCCCTTCCTTCAACAGTTAGCCACCCTCACACTGAGTCTGTGGAGCAACTCAAGGTGAAAGTTTAGGGTCTTCTTAGGTCTTTCCTCTGTACATGTTTTGTCCTGGGTGTGTACATGGCTTTCTAAATGCCCAGTATACACGACTGCTTTTGAATGTCCTGATTTCCTAAAGAAATTTTCCTCAGCCTTTGACTTGGGCAACTTATTTTATGTTTTCACTGTAATCTTTTGTCCAAGGCACCTGAAAGTTGTTAGTTGGGCTTGTAGTATTTGTGAGCATTGCTTTTTTGGCCTGATTTCTGAGGTAGAAAAAGAGATGTTTGCTTTCCATCACTCCTTCAGGTAGTCCCCAGACAGGTTAGAACAGACATACATGATTTGTGAATAATATCTGCTCTGCTCCACTCCCTCCTGAATCAGAGAAAAGTGTCCTACACTAAGAATGTAGGTAGCCCCTGCTTTAAGACCAAATCTGCTATAAAATCACCACAAACTTTCCTAACATGTTGTTGTGCTTTTTTCTTCATTCAGTTTTGTTTGCTAGAGTTCTGAAAAAGTTGGTTCTGATAGTTAGTTTATGCTTGTTTTTTTAGAGTTTCTGTAGGAAATGAGAACTTGTAGCTGCCAACTTCACCATTTTGCTGATGTCACTTAGTGCAAGTTTGACTTTTCAATTAGACCATCTATGCCTAAAGAGTAAGAGCTGTGGTTAATCTTTACAGTTGTGTTTTTCTCAGCATTTAGTGTAAAACTTTATATAAAATTGAATTCAATGTATATTCAACTTGAACGGTGCTGTATTCATCATCTGCTGCACACTCATGTTAAGTCATATATACATTCATTGATTCAACAATATTTATTGACCTCTTGTATTCAACACATGCTCTAGCTGAGTTACAAGGGTGAATCATAGAGGTAAGATTTCTTTCCTAAAGGAGTGAATGTCTAAAGAAGGGAAGACAACAATAAATAACATTAACAAAGCAACAGGTTGGTTAGTGTTTCCTTGGAAAGATGGCTCTTTTGGTGATGACTTCTTAGATAACAGAAGCTGCAGACTAGGCTCTGGGGAAGGATCTAAAAGCAATCCCTCTTCCTGGACATGGTGGTTTGTGCTTGTAGTCCCAGCTACTCAGGAGGCTGAGGCAGAAGGATCACTTGAGCCCAGTAGTTTTGAGTCCAGTCTTGGCAACATAACAAGGCACTGTTTCAAAAGAAAAAAAAAAAAACACCCTCTTCTCTTTCTGACTTCTTCCTGGACCCTTTGGGCTTGCAGAAGAAACTGTGGACATTCAGGAAAGTGCTGAAGAGGGGACAGCTCCTAGTTCTCCAACTCTTTTGTTATTTGTTTGAAAATTCTGAAATCTAACTCTTGGCTCAGCTCCCTTGTTGAGCTTTGGCTTTGAGGCACCTGAAATTCATCCCTCAACTTCCCCTGTAACCTCCACTCTCTAAATTGAGGATTGCTTAATTCCTTATTTAATATTTCAAATGTGGATGGTTGCATCTCGAAAAATATTCTCTGGAGGCATAACATTTAATTAAGTTTCTTCAGGGTAATGGCAAGGAAATTAAATTACACATTGTTTTTGTCAGAGTAGTCAACTAGGGTGCCACTTGCATATCAAGGCTTTTTCTCAACAAAGGTTTTAAGAATATTTGTATGCTTGGAGAAGATTTTTGTTTTTGAGTTGATTTGCCTTTCATATTCATATTATTCTACCACAGTCTACAAATAAAGGATAAAACAAAACATCAGAAAGCAAAATTGCCTTGATGAAAAAAATATATAGTGCTATTTTAATTTTAATCTTAACCTTAAAGTGTTTACCCCTGTGGGATAATGGTATTATCTGAAGGGAATATAAGTGCCACATGCTTATGCTAAGTGAGTAAAAGAGTATCTGTGAGGTTATTCAAAAGGATAGAAGAGACCTGGGATGGGGTTTTTTTTTTTGGGGGGGGGGGGGCACACAAACCCCATGAAGGTCAGTTAATAGCAGAGAGTTGTATCAATAAATAATTTTGGATTTAGTGCTATTTTTAGAAAATTCCTGAATTGAGAAAAAAATAGCCCAGAGCAGTCTGAGCTCTGTGAGGTGTGCAACATTTATCAGGTCTGGAGATTCACGAATATGGGACACAGGTCATCCCCCAGCCCCTACCCATGCCCAGGAGCAATTGTTTAAAGGCATTTCATTCTTTTCTTTTTTTTCCATGTAGTTTCCTGACTAGCTGACTCACCCATTATCTTCATGTTCCTAGAATCTGTGATACAAAGAAAAATGTATAGCCAATCTAGCTTATGTTATTTTAATGTAAAATCTTGGTAAACAACCTAGAAACTGCCTCTTCATTTCTCCTTTAAAAACCCACTTGTGGCCGGGCGTGTTGGCTTATGCCTGTGATCCCAGCACTTCGGGAGGCCGAGGCCAGTGGATCACGAGGTCAAGAGATCGAGACCATCCTGGCCAACATGGTGAAACCCTGTCTTTACTAAAAATACAAAAATTAGCCGGACGTGGTGGTGTGCGCCTGTAGTCCCAGCTACTCAGGAGGCTGAGGCAGAAGAATCCCTTGAACCCAGAAGGGGGAGGTTGCAGTGAGCCAAGATCATGCCACTGCACTCCAGCTTGGGCGACAGAGCGAGACTCCATCTCAAAAACAAACAAACAGACAAACACACACACCCACTTGTATACTTGTAGCTGCTGCTAATTAGAGCATATATTCTGGGAAACTTGAAACTATGCTCCTCAGTTGCAGTCCTCAAACTTGGTTCAATAAACTCTCTACTTGTATTAATTTTACCTCAGTTTATCCTTTAGGTCAACAAGATGAACAGTTGAATGAAGTCATAGAATAATTGCATACTTTTGTTGTTCATTTTGGCTAGGTTGCCCTTGCTCAAATGCAGAATGAAATGTATGGATAGCATGGCTAGTAGTGTGCTCTATCAGAAAAGCTCATTTATTTATTCATTTAATCCATTCATTTATTCAATCATACAACAAATATTTATGTTGTGCCTAGTGTATGCCAGGTATTAGTGGTGAATAAAACTAACATGGTTTTTTTTCCTATGTTTAACTGAGGTCTAGTTTAGGAGATAAACAATAAATAGGTAAAGAATATGAATTATTATCTGTAGTATGCAGAAAGGAAGCAGGGGCTGTGTTAGGGAATAACAGGATTTCTTCAGTTGAGATTGTCGTTTGAGAAAAGGGAATTAAAATGAAACTTGATAAATAAAACCCTAAGCCCCCCAAATGACTAAGTGGACCCCCTCTTGGCCAACAGGATCCAGAGTAACCTTGAAAACTGAGTTCTTGGCCATGATGGGATGGGAGACAGGACACGTCTTGTTATACTTATCCCCTCTCTAACCACCACCAGGCTTTCTTCCCTGAGGGCTAAATAGAAACCAGTTCTTTCAAAACGTTTTCCCTCTGGTGTCACCCAGCTTCCTGAGGCTGGCCCCTTTTTGCAGTTTTATCACAACTGACCAGCATTCCTTCCTGGTAAGAGACCACCAACCACGGAGTGGTTCTGACCAGTCTACAAAGGATGAGTAGTGTGGATTTTCATGTCCTTTCTTCACCTTTTGACATCAGAGGGCTGAAAACTCCACCCTTGGATCATGCTAGTACTGCCATTGTTTGAACCTGGTTTCCTTAGAGAGTCATGAAGCTCAATTGTGCATGTGCTTGTTTCTCCTTTCATAAATACTCATGATTCCTCCTCTAGCTTATTTTTATTTTTTATTTTTTATTTATTTATTTATTTTTTTTTGAGACGGAGTCTCACGCTGTTGCCCAGGCTGGAGTGCAGTGGCGCGATCTCGGCTCACTGCAAGCTCCGCCTTCCCGGGTTCCCGCCATTCTCCTGCCTCAGCCTCCTGAGTAGCTGGGACTACAGGAGCCCGCCACCGCGCCCGGCTAATTTTTTGTATTTTTTTTAGTAGAGACGGGGTTTCACTGTGGTCTCGATCTCCTGACCTTGTGATCCGCCCGCCTCGGCCTCCCAAAGTGCTGGGATTACAGGCTTGAGCCACCGCGCCCGGCCTTATTTTTATTTTTGAGACAGAGTCTTGCTCTGTCACCCAGGCTGGAGTGCAGTGGTGCAATCTTAGCTCACTGCAAACTCCACCGCCCGGGTTCAAGTGATTCTCCTGCCTCAGCCTCCCGAGTAGCTGGGATTATAGGTGCCCACCACCACGCCTGGCTAATTTTTACATTTTTAGTAGAGATGGGGTTTCACCACGTTGGCCAGGCTGGTCATCTCAAACTCCTGACCTCAGGTGATCCACCCGCCTCGGCCTACCAAAGTGTTGGGATTACAGGCGTGAGCCACTGCACCCGGGCCTCCTCTAGCTTACTGAATATGTATATTTGGTCACCCTGTTCATCATCAATTCCTGTTCCCCTTGCCCTTCCCATGAAGTATGTTTCTGGCTTCTGGCTGGAGGCTACACTTTCCCAGACTGTTAGAGAGACCACCCTGCAGGCTGCAAGCCTTTATATCTATAAAAAAAAGCTCTCTTTTTCAAATTTATGAAACTCATGATTCTTCAGTTGACAGACTGGATGAGAAGGAACTCTCCAGGTGAGGCATATGGGATACTGAAGCTTCCAGATCCAGGGGAAGGAACATGCCTTGAAGCTAGAAAAACCTTTCTTTGTTTAAGTTATAGAAAGCAGGGCTGGAACAGAGTGAAGGAGGGAAAGACTTTCTAAGACAAAGTTAGAGAGGTAAGCTGGAGCCAAAACCAGGTCAGTGTCAGTCCTTGAACTAGCTCATGATGGGATAAATACAGAGATTGAAAATAAGCTTGTAAAGCCTTTTCAACGATTTGACATAGTGGTTTGATATCTCTTCAATCTAATGAAAAAATTGGACTTATATTTTGATGTCTTATTTCTAGTTTCATTTTTTCTAGTAATCCATTTTTATTTTATCTTATAAAAGTATTCATCAGAGAGGAATTGAAAATTGAAGAGAGAAAAAAAAGAAAAACAGAAAAACAAGCTGGTTCTTTGTCACAGATAGTTTGAGAAGCATTGCTGTGAGATCTTATAAGTTCCAATAAAGAGTTAGATTTTATTATTACGTTCAAAAGGAAGTCATAGAAAGTTTTAAGAGTCACTTGAATTGATTTATCTTTTAAGAAGACCACTATGGGGCTAGTTTGGCTATGACACGTGTCAAAAAGTGGACTCCCTTGGCAGATGAGGATATATTTCCTAGGCGTTTTATTGACACATGAAAAGGAAAGGAATAATGGAAAAAATGGAAAAAAAGAATTAACGAGAACTGAAAGATTGCATCTTAGAAATAGTAAGAACTGATACCTCACCTGTTCCTACAGTCCAGTAAAAATTCTGTAAGCCTTTTTTTTTTTGAGCCATTTGGGGCTGGGGTAGAGAGAAATGGAAACACATGTTAGATAAACAAATTACTTTTTGAAAGAGCCTTGGCGTTTGCTGGATGGAGAGTAGATTGAAGGTCTTCAAGGCAGGTATGGGGAGAGCTGTGAGGAAGACCATTACAAGGTCTGCTGTAGCTGATACTAGGATTGTGGCTATGAAAAAATGGGTAGTGGATGGATTCTAGATATATTTTGTACATGGACTCACAGAACTTGTTAATACAGATTTGATATGGTAGAGTAAGGGAGAAGTAGAAGTCAAGGAAAATTCTTGGGTGTCTGACTAAACAACTGAGTCTATGGTGATGCACCATTTACTGGTATAGGGAAGACTTACAGAGTAACAGATTTGGAGAGGAGGGTGTATGAGGAATGGTATGGGTAAAGAGCAAAATCAAACAATGTATTTTCTACATCTTGAGTTTAAGGGATGTGAAATACACAAGTAGAGATGTTAAGTAGGCGTTAGATATATAACCTATATATACGTGGAGCCCTTAGGTGCGGTCTGGCCTCAAGATAGACATTGCGGGGGTGATCAGTGTATAGGTGGTATAGATGGTGTTTAATAATATGGCAAAATAATAGTTATGATGGGGCTTGAGGACTCCCAGTCTTTACAACAGATGTCAAGAAGGGCCAGCAAAAGGAATGTGGGTGGAGTAAACTGACAAAGAGGAGGGAGCAGGAACAGTGTAGAACCACTGAAACCAAGAGAGGAAAATGTTTAAAGAAAGAAAGAGGAATGTGGCCAGGTACGGTAGCTCATGCCTGTAAATCCCAGCACTTTGGGAGACTGAGGTGGGTGGATCACCTGAAGTCAGGAGTTCAAGACGAACCTGACCAACATGGCATAACCCCATCTCTACTAAAAATACAAAAATTAGCCAGGCATGGTGGTACAGGCCTGTATTTCCAGCTACTTGGGAAGCTGAGGCAGGAGAATCACTTGAACCTGGGAGACGGAGGTTGCAGTGAGCTGAGATTGCACCACTGCACTCCAGCCTGGGCGACAGAGTGAGACTCCATCTTAAAAAAAAAAAAAAAAGAGAGAGAAATGAAAACTTGTGTGAAAAGTTACTGAAAGAAATAGTAAGATTAGCCCAGAGGACGGTAACTGTATTTGGCAATATCAAGGTCATTGGTGAGCTCATAATTAAGATTCTAATTATTCTTCTGGTAAAGATGAAACACTTTCCCTGTGAGAATGATCTATGTGGAGATAGTAGTCTTTAGTCTTGTGATAGCCTGTTCCTTAGTGACTGAAGCCCTTGCCCAGCCTAATAGTACAACCATGCCCATAACTATCCCAATATTTTATCCCAATAATCCTAATGATCTCTTACCTAGTGATGGCAGATAAATGCTACTACACTCAAGGTTCCTACCAGGCTTGCTTTCCTTCTGCTTTCAAACACTATACTTTGTGCACTGACTTTCCTATGCCCCCAAACCAATAGAGGCCACATCTTATTATATCCAATTCCTATGTATCTCTATTTGTATGGCATGTTGGACTTTTTGCCATAGCACAAGTGTGCAGGATCTGTTAGCCATTCTACTGGGTCTTCTAGTAATGACTCTACAGCTGCACATATTACAGTTGCTGGTAAGAGTTATTATTACTCTCCCAAATTCTGCTGCATGGGTCTCTTGAACCTCAAAGCCGTTCCCTACCTGGGAAGGAATGGTTAATATATCACATACTGACAGGATTTTACATACATAGATTGTAAAAGAAGGCATGAAAACAAGAAGTGAATTTTATTTGGACTATAAATTGTATACAGTCCAAAGGACACTTGGACATCATATAAACAACTTGTCCCTGATCGACAGTTGCAGGAATTCTTCTGTAACATCTCCACAAAATAGTTATCCAGACCCTGCTGCTACCTACCCCTCCAGGGAATGGAAAAATGTTACTTTCTGAGACACCTCATTCCATTTTTAATCAACTGTAAGAGAAAGAGAATGTTTAGTTTATTGTACCAAGACTTTCATACACTCCTCCAAGATTTTTTTTGTTCCTTTGGAATTAAATCTGCCTTTTCTAGATGACAGCCCTTTAGATATTTGAAGACAATTGTGAAAGACAGCCCACATCTTCTGTCCTTCCTTTCAAAAACTGTGACCAGAAGATAATCTGGTAGGTTATACCTCATCTCTTAAGGCTGGACACGCCTCCTCTCTCAGGTACTTGGATCACCAGTCATTTAACTTTATCCCATGGAAGTAGAGAGGGCTGCGTGGGGGCTGGGCAGAGAAGAAAGGGTGTAACTTAATATTTGAGAAAGCTGTTTCCCACCCTCTGCCTGATAGCTGTTGCTAGAGACAACCATTATTGGGAATGCTTCATAATGGACTTCTTGAGCAATACAGAAACAAGTTATTATTTTAAAAATGTTTCAACAAAGCTAGAATAGCAAAACTAGAATTCATATACCTCTGAAAAACTATCATTAGCACTTATGGTGGCTATGATTATTGAAGAAACCTGGGAAAACATTCGTTGAAGAAATATAGAGTTAATAAAGATGACAAAAGTTCTATCAGGATATCAAAATATATACCTACTTTATGCTCCTATGCTGATTTTAGGAAACTAAAGCGCTTTATCTTTTGTTCTATGTTCTATTCAGTAATATCTCCAATGACTGTACCAGCTCACAGAGTACGGTGGTTAGTTACTATGTAAAACACTTACATAAGTGGTGGATTTAAGATGGCCATATATTCTTTATTCCTCTACCCAGTTACAGGTAGAGTTGAATTCTCCTCCCTGGCTTTTGTGACACGCGTCACTAGTAGAATGCAGTGGAAGTGACACTCTGGGACTGAAGGCTTTGTTAAAAGAAGCCTTCCAGCTTCTACTGAGGTGTCTTGGAACTCAGTTGCCAGACTTTCGGGTAACTTCAGCAGCCCTTGTGGGAAGGTGCACTGGAGAGGAGCCGAGGGCTCTGACTGCCAGGCCTGGGTGATCTCCCAGCTGACAGTCAGCATCAGCATCAATTGGTCGGTCATGGGAGTCAGCGTTCTTGGAAGTGGATCCCCAGCCTCAAAGGAATCAACTTAGTTGATGCTTTATGGAGCAGAAATGAATGCTCAGCCAAACCCTTACCAGATCCCTGACCCACAAAACCATGAGCAAAATAAAATTGCTGTTTTAAGCCACTAAGTTTTAGGGCTATTTGTAATATAGTAACAAGTAAGTAGACAATGTGCATTAACTTATTTAATTCTCACAATAACCCTATTAGAGAGGCAGTATTATATATTCCATTTTACTGGTGATGAAACTGTCCGAAAGGTATTAAGTAATTTGCCTAAAATCCTACAAGTAATAAGACAGGAAGATGTGAATTGAATCAAGGTCTGCCTGACTTTAGACTCCCAATTTGGACTTTTGAGCTAAATTGTTAATGTAATTCTATTGTTTGGATGTCAAATGAGAAAATTTGCTTTAATTGAGTGTATGGAAGTAAATTTGCTTTAATTGAGTGTATGGAATCTTTAGTTTTTCAGATGCCAAGATGCTTCTTTCACATTTTAGGATCATGGTGGTTTGTAAACAGATAAGAAAGTTTGGAGTCACCCAGAAAGAAAGCATAGTCACGCTTCACCAATCCAGGGCTCGTTTATCCATGTCAGCTCTTTAAGTCATGTCTGGGATCCCTGAGGTAAGCACAAAGAGGTCTGAGTGGTGAGAAATAAACAGAAACCACGACTTGCAAAACTGTTCTATAACTTGCAAAACAGACAAACTGTACCAAACCATGACATGCAGGACAAACTATCCAAGCTATGACCCTTTCAACATCAGCTCATCCCAAACCCTATGTTCAAAATAAGACCACAAACTTGATTTCACAGTAACTGTACAAGGACTTGTGTCTTTAAAGATAAGACCACTGATTGTTCCAAAAACTCATTGAGTTGACAGATTCTGACTCATCACTGCTCATTCTCACTCATCATCTTCTGCCCTAAATCCATGCTATGACAAACCCCAGTTCCCCAAACCCTGTAAGTATCTAACTGCCCTAGTTTGAGACGTGCCACAGTTCTCATGGCGTGTGTTCTTCTTGCTGCAGGAAGCAGATAAACCTAACCTCTTTTTGACCCCAGGTGTGTCTTGGTGATCCTTAGTGGGTAGGGAATTTTTATTATTTTTTCGTAACCACCAGACAACCAGGGATGGATTTTTTTTTTTTTTTTTTTGAGACAGAGTCTCACTCTGTTGCTCAGGCTGAAATGCAGTGGTGCAATCTCTGCTCAGTGCAACCTCCGCCTCCTGGGTTCAAGCGTCCCTGGCTCAGCCTCCCGAGTAACTGGGATTACAGGCCCCTGCCACTACACCTGGCTAATTTTTGTATTTTTAGTAGAGACAGTGTTTCACCATGTTTGCCAGGCTGGTCTCGAACTCCTGACCACATGTGATCTGCCCACCTCGGCCTCCCAAAGTGCTGGGATTACAGGCATTAGCCACAATGCTCAGCCAGATAATCTTTTACAGCAGAAAAAAGAAAAGTCTAGCTTAGATGACAGAAAATTAAAAATGAGACATAATGCCTTGAGGAATGTGCTTACTTGCTAGGGATACCATGGCAAAATACCATAGACTGGGTGGCTTAAACAAGAGGAATCCATGTTCTCACAGTTCTGGAGGCTGGAAGTTCAAGATCACGGTATGTCAGAGGGTGGCTGCTCCGGAGGGCTCTCTCCTGGGCTTGCGATGGTTGCCCTCTCATGGCGTCCTCATTGGTCCTTCCTCTGTGCTTCTGTATCCCTGGTGTCTTAGTGTGTGTTCCATTTTTTTTTTTTTTTTCTTTTAAGGTCACCAGTCAGGTTGGATTAGGGCTCATGATAATCACCTCATTTTAATGTAATCAACTCCATAAGGCCTTCTCTCCAAATACAGTCACATTCTGAGGTACTCCGGGTCAGGGCTTCAACTTGCCAATTTGGGATTGGGAAGGAGGTATAGTTCAGCCAGTACAAGAACACATGGGACTACTTGGGTGGGCATATGGGCCTGGGTTTGAGGATACTGAAGGGGTAGAGTTATTTTGTGGATCTCTGCTTCACATTGGTGAAGCCTCCTGCAGCTGGAGGATTGTGAACAACATATCAGGGTTGTGGTGGAGACAGAGTCCCTGAGCTGCTTCTATGAGTGGATCATCTTGGATGTTTTTCCCACTGTGACACATGTGCTACCCAAGGTTCACCAGTACAACACACCCATGGGAGGTTCCTGCCCCCTTGGGCTAGCTCTAATTGCACCTTTGACTCTTGTTTCTTCTCAGGTTCCTTTACCCTAGGAGAGAGCATGCTTGTTCACGGCTTTAGATACCACTAGATGACTCCCAAATTTATCTTTCCATCCCGGACCACTCTGTCCTTTTGACTCCAGACCCATGTCTCCCACTGCCTCCCAGGCTTTTCCACTTGAACTTTCCCAAGGCATTCTAAATCCAATGTGTGCAAAACCCAACTCAGGATCTTCCCTCATTCCCACACTCAGACTTTTTAGGAACAATGCTCAAAATCCTAAGGAAATGGAACACTCGAACAAAGGAGTCTTAGCAAAGCAATTTTACTTCTGCGCAGAGGGGTGCCTGCTTGGCCAGTTGCCATGAGAGCACACCTGAACAAAGGGGCACGGGAGCCTTTATTCCTGACACAAGTCCTGCCCCTGTACCCTTTCCCCATTGGCTGGGATCGGGTCGTAAAATCTAAACGAATCCTGGTTGGCTAAACATTTGATTTTTTTAGATAGAGTGGGCACGTAAAAGAAAGCAGAGAGGAAAGAGGAAGGAGTGTCTGCAATGAGCTAGAAAGTTCGTCCTCTTTCCAAATAAGGAAAGGAATGTGAGCTGGTGCTGATAACACCTGGTGCTGTGGTATGCCTGGGCATCTAACAAAGGCAAAAAGGAAAAAAAGGGGAAAAAGGGAAAAAGGCGGGGGGTACTATGAATTAAAGAATAAAAGATTGATTGGGTTATTTGAAGAGAAACCTCATCATGTCCCACAGACTTTACTCAGCATTTTCTATCTTAGTGACAATACCGTCTGTCCTTTTGTCTAGGTCAGAAACCTAAAATAATCCTTAATTTCTCCCTCACCTTAACCCCTCACTTTCAACCCATTATTTATTCCATTGACCACCTCACTGGAACCTGACCACTCCTCCTTAGCAGCCTGGACCACGCTAGGTCATCTCTCCCGGCCTTCCAACTGATCACTCCATGTCCCTGTATCCATTTTCTGGCCATCCAACCAGCTCTGCATGCTTGAATCTCATCCCCGTGGATGAATTCTCATTTGTTTTCCAGGGTAATGACAAAACATTTTTAAAAGCCCTGCATGTTTCATCCTTCATCCTTCCCCTCCAGTCCCTTTCACACGGCTCTCCCTCTGGCTATCCCTGCCCCAGCTACCTGACCTTATTTTATCCCATTCTGCATGCTGTGCTCCCTGCTTCCAGAGGTAATTCCTATGAGTTCTCTCTGTTTGGAACACTCCCTTTCTTTGCTTGTGAATGTCCACTTCTCTTTCAGATCTAAAGATTTAAGCTAAATCATCGCTACCCACACATAATCTCTCTCATGCAGATTGTAAATGCACTCTCAATCTGCCTTTTTCTTGGGAAGGTCATATGGTTTAGTCGTAAGGGTCATGAGTTCATTAATACAAACTTCTTGGCTTCAAGCTCCAGCACTCCCACACTAATTCTACCAATCTTGTGTAAAACTTTAAAACACTCTGTGCTTCAAAGTTCTCAGTGATAAAATAAGAATAATGCGACAATAACAGTACTGACTTTATCAGATGATCAGTGTATTAGGCCGTTGTTGCAATGCTATAAAATACTCAAGGTGGGGTAATTTATAAAGAAAAAGGTTTAATTAGCTTATGATTCTGCAGACTGCACAGGAAGCATGGAACAGCATCTGCTTGGATTCTGGGGAGGCCTCAAGGAGCTTTTACTCATGGCAGAAGGTGGAGCCATCTCACATGGCAGAACAGAAGCAAGTGGGGGCCTGGAAAACATATTGGGAGAATAATCGAGGAAGACTTCCTCAGCCTTGTGAGACATCTAGACAGCCAAATACAAGGAGCACAAAGAACACCTGAGAAATTCATCGCAAAGAGATCATCCATATACCTGTCTCCCTGGGCAGGTGTTTTTCTAGGGTTGGGGCCTGAAAATGGAATTACTAGATAGAAAGGTATGTGGTGTCTCTATTTCACTAGGGTTTGTAGTTGTACCAATTTATACTCCTAGTAATATATGAGCTGCCCTTTCCTTACATAACCTCCAAAACTTGACATAATTAGATTTAGTCATCTTGATGGATATAAAATAATATTTATTATTGTTCTAATTTGGGTTTTTTTCTGATTATTATCAAGGTTAAATTATTTAGTTTTCCTCTTTTGTGAATTGCCTATTTATCTCTTTTGCTCATTTTTCTACTGGGTTATTTGTTTTCTGCTTATTAAATTTTAGGAGTTCTTTATATACTAGAGAAGAGAATCCTTGGTTCATTATATGTGTATATTACAAATATTTTCTCTCATTCTGTGACTTATCCTTAATTTTATTTAGACTGTTTCCTTAACACCAAATTAAAAAAATTAGTAATTTTATTTTCCTTTTGTGTTTCTGAAAATGTACATGAATTTGAAAATAATGGTCTTCTTTGTTATCTTGTCATGAATATAGTGTATCTCTCCATTTATGGAGTTTTTTTGTTTAGGGATTATTTCGTGTCCTTCACTATAGTATTTTGATTTTATTCATGTCTTGCACATCTTTTTTGTTGTTGTTAGATTTATTCCTAGGAATCTTATGGTTGCTATTGTAAATTCTTTTAATTGACATTTTCCAGTTGTTTATTGCTATTGTACCAGAATGTTAATTTTCATTTATTGATCACATGTAGAACAATCTTGCTGATTTATTGTCATAAAATTGTTTATAGTATTCACATATAATTTTTTAAAAATGCAGTTTATGGTCGGGCGCAGTGGCTCATGCCTGTAATCCTAGCACTTTGGGAGGCCGAAGCAGGTGGATTGCCTGAGCTCAGGAGTTTGAGACCAGCCTGGGCAACACAGTGAAATCTTGTCTTTACTAAAACAAAAAAAAAATTAGGCGTGGCAGCGTGTGCCTCTAGTCCCAGCTACTTAGGAGGCTGAGGCAGGAGAATTGCTTGAGCCCAGGAGGCGGAGGTTGCAGTAAGCCAAAATCGTGCCATTGCACCCTAGTGTGGACCACAGAGTGAGACTCCGTCTCTAAAAAAAAAAAAAAAAAAAAAAAAAGCAGTTTCTTCTCCTTTTGTATTCTTACCTTCTTATCTTCTCTCTCTTTGTTGATCAATATTGTCAGAAATTTGTCTATTTTAGTATTTTCAAAGATTGACTCTTTGATTTCTTTGATCCTCTCTATAATTTGTTTGTTGTTTACTTGTTGACTCTGGCTCTTATTTTTACTATTTCCTTCCCAGCTCCAGAGTTCAGACTGTTGTTTTTTATTAAAATTCTGTATTAGTGCATTTATTCATTAATATTTTTTTCTTCTCTTTGCATGTGAACATTTTAGGTGATGGCTTTTCTTCTAAGCAAAATTGGGTTTAGCCCATTGCTTCATGTTTTGGTTTTTCATCATTATTAAGTTCTAAATATTTTAAAATTTTTGTTATGTTTTTTTTCTTTTGACCTATTAATTGTAGATTTAAAATCATTCCAAATATATTGTTTATTTATTGGACTATTGTGATAGGCAGACCCTCCCCGACTACCAAAATATGTCCACACTCTAATCCCAGGAACCTGTAAATATGTTACTTTACATATTATTATTTTTAATTTTTTAAATTATTTTTTAAGGCTAGTCAGGTGAAGCAGTGGGAGTGGAGAAGAAACAAATAAATCTATAACTGGTTGTGATCAATTAGCTGTAAACACCAGTGCACTCGGACCAGCCAAGATGTTACTCTACATGGCAAATGTGAGTTACAGATATGAAGATGATGGATCTTAAAATAGGGAAATTATCCTGTATTATCTGGGTGGGGAAAATCTACTCAAACATATCCTTAAATGCAGATAACTTTCTCTGGCTGGAAACAGAGAAATGTGGCAGAAGCCAGAGAGATTGGAAGTATGAGAAGCACTCATCACTGCTGCTGGATTGCAGGAGGCAGGGCACATGGAAAGCATGAGAGGGAGTACAGGCAGCTTCTAGGAGCAAAGACTGCCTGGGGCTGACAGCCAGTAAGGAAGTGGGGACTTGGATCCTGTACCTGCAAGGAGCTGAATTTGACCGACAATCTGAGTTTGGAAACATCCCCAGGGCCTCTGGAAAGGAACGCAGCCCAGCTGAACACCTTGATTATAACCTTGTGAACCAGATGATTCATGCTGGTTCATGCTGATTCATGAACCAGATGATTCATGCTGCACCCAGATATCTGACTTACAGAACTATGAAATAATAAATGGGTGTTGTTTTAAGCCACTAAATTAGTGACAATTTGTTATAGCAGCAATAGAAACTTAATACAATTATATTTTACTTATTGAATTCTACATTTTTCTACAGTAGCCAGAGAGTCTGGTATGCATGACATTAATTCTTAGTGTTTGCTGAGAATTACCTAGTATATGGTAAATTTTGGTAAACATACCATACGTGTTTGAAAACGATGTGTGCTTACTAATTGTTTGTTACAGGTTTTTCTCTATGTAATCACTATATAAAGATTAATAGTTTTGCTCTGCTCAAACTGTCGATTGCTCATAGACCTATGTTGATATTTCCCATTGTGATTGTGAATTTGTCATATTCATTTTGTAATTCTCTCAATTTTTGCTTTATATCTTTTTAGGTGATGCAGTTAAGTATATATAAGCTAAAAATTATTATATCATTGTGGTAAATTAGTTTTCACTATTATATAATGACCCTCTTTATCCCTAAAAGGATTTTATTTTTAAATCCTAAAGTCCATTCTGTCTGCTATTAATATTAACATGGTTACATTAGCTTTCTTTTGGTTAGTATAACATTTTCCATATTTTCCTACAAATTTTCTGTGCTGTTGGGTTTCAAGTCAATCTCTTAAAGAGAGCATATATGTGTATTTTATTTTTCTAAACCTTTTCTTAGAAAAATTCTTTTTTAGAATATTTGTCTCTTAATTGGTGAGTTTATTTTAATCACTTTCGGTTACTGATCTATTTGAACTTATTTCTATCATCTCATTTTGTGCATTTTATATACTACATGTTCTTTGCATCTTTTTTCTTTTTAAAATTTGATTGGATTGATCAAATAATTTCTCATTTTTTGACTCTAATAGTTTGGAAGTTACGTATTCTATTTCAATTGTTCTTACATTCACTCTTAAATTTATACATACTTAGTTGCTTTAATGGAATCTAAGCTTGCCTATATCTTTAACTCCCTTCCAAATAGTCTCTGGATTATTTATCTCTGTTTTCCTCTTTTATTATATGTTATTTATTGTCTAGTATTTTAGTTCCTCTGTTTCTGTATTCTCAAGTTAATCATTTTTATTTACCTATTTTGAAGATAAAATGGTATTTCAAATGACTGACCCAGGGATCTTCTTGATTGCTGAGCATTGAGCAAGCTGGAACCAACATGTATCAGTCTGTTTTCACGCTGCTGATAAAAACATACCCAAGACTGCGCAACTTACAAAAGAAAGAGTTTAATTGGACTCACAATTTCACGTGGCTGGGGAAGCCTCACAATCATGTCGGTAAGCAAAGAGGATCCAGTCCCCTCTTACTTGGATGGCAGCAGGCAAAGAGAGAATGAGGAAGACGCAAAAGCGGAAACCCCTGATAAAACTACCAGATCTCGTGAGACTTACTCACTACCACGAGAACAGTATGGGGGAAACTGCTGCCTTGATTCAGTTATCTCCCACCGGGTCCCTCCCAAACCACGTGGGAATTATGGGAGATACAATTCAAGATGAGATTTGGGTGGGGACCCAGAGCCAAACCATATCACAAGGACCCTTCTTACCCCAGTGGGGCTGGGTGGGGAGAGGGGAAACTGTGCTTGAGATCACCAGTGCTCACTATGGACACCAAGTGTGGACAATTGGCATTTACCAATAAAGAGCTACCTCTTGTGTTGAGACTATCTGGGGCTAAGCCCAAAGTGTTTTCTCCTGCCTATCAGCACCCTAAAAAGGGAATGCAAGATGGGGGATCCCAGTCCCCTAACACAGGGCTTCCCAAACCAAGCCCTCCTCTCTACTCATGCCAAGAGAAGGGAATTCTCTATTCTCTATCTTACTCAACACTCAGTATGTATGTATGTATGCATGTGTGTGTGTGTGTATGTATGTATCTATGTATGTATGTATTTTGAGACAGGTTTTGGCTCTGTTGCCCTGGAGTGCAGTGGCTGGAGTGCAGTGGCACAATCTCGGCTCACTGCAACCTCTGCCTCCCAGGCTCAAGTGATTCTCGTGCCTCAGCCTCCCGAGTAGCTGGAATTACAGGCGCCTGCCACCACGCCCACCTAATTTTTGTATTTTTAGTAGAGTCGGGGTTTCACCATGCTGACCAGGCTAGTCTCGAACTCCTGACCTCAAGTGATCCATCTGCCTTGACCTCCCAAAGTGCTGGGATTATAGGTGTGAGTCGCTGGCACCAGGCCTCAGTATTTAATTTATCACATATTATCAATGTGCTTACCAATGTTTCTTACATACAATTTATCTTTTGAGATTCAGTTTCCTTCTTACTGAAGTTCCTCATTCAGTATTTGTATTAGTCGGTTCTTTCATTGCTATAAAGAAATACCGGAGACTGGGTAATTTATTAAAAATATATTAAAAAGAAAGTTTTAATTGGTCCTGCAGGCTGTGCAGGAAGCATAGGTGCATCTGCTTCTGGGGAGGTGTTAGGAAGCTTACAATCATGCAGAAGGCAAAGGGGGAGCAGGCACGTCACACGGCAAAAGCAGGACTGAGACAGAGAGCAGGGAGGTGCCACACACTTTTAAACCACCAGTCTCGTGAGAACTCACTCACTATCATGAGGACAGTACCAAGGGGATGGTATGAACCTGTTCATGAGAAATCTGCCACCATGATCCAATCACTTCCTTCCAGTTCCCACTTCCGACAGTGGGGGTTACAACTTGATGTGAGCTTTGGTGGGGACACAGATCCAAACCAGAGCAGTAGTTTATTTTATATTTTATTTTATTTTATTTTATTTTATTTTATTTTATTGACAGAGTCTCGCTCTGTCACCCAGGCTGGAGTGCAGTGGCACTATCTTGGCTCACTGTAAACTCTGCACCCCGGGTTCACGCCATTCTCCTGCCTCAGCCTCCCCAGTAGCTGAGACTACAGGCCCCCGCCACCATGCCTGGCTAATTTTTTTGTATTTTTAGTAGAGACGGGGTTTCACGGTGTTAGCCAGGATAGTCTCTGTCTCCTGACCTCGTGATCCACCCGCCTCGGCCTCCCAAAGTGCTGGGATTACAGGCGTGAGCCACCGCGCCTGGTCGGAAGATTCTTTTATTGGGGTTTAAAAAGAAAGATCTCAGAAGTTGGGCTCTCCACGTGAACACTCCCCCAGCTTCCCTTCCTGCCATGGCCTCTTCGCCCCTCAGTACCTCCTCGTCTTGTGAAGACCAATACAACTCTTGGAAAACCCTACTCAGATCAGGAGTTCTCATGCCTGACATGACTCTGCTAGACACTTACCCCATACATTTAGTCAAAACTGAACTTACTTTTGGTCTGGTGATGCCAGTTTCCCATGATTCAATTCTTTACAGATTTATTCTCATGTTTATTTTATTTTTTTTTATGTCCATGGGATTTGGGGAGGAAAGAGTAAAATGTGTGTGCTTGATTAGTGACCTCTTGAACCAACTTGCTATTCTTCAAAATGTCAAACAGATATAAGGATTAACATGAGAGATAAAGGAATTTCAAAGAGTTAAAATTTTTATATTGGCATGTACAATTTATTAAATCATCACACCACGTGTTTCTGACCTGAGTTATAGTTGTATATTTCATTCATTTTTCATACATTATACATTTTCTTGGAATTATCCTTCTGGACGAAAAAATGTTGCTCACTAGAACATCTGCATAGTTACACTAATGAACTTGAAATGGTTTTCATAGATTTTAATGAAACAAATATTCCAATCAAATATTCCAGCATCTCTGGAATAATATAGGAAAAAGTTGAGCTTTTGAAGGACTGCATCTGAATTTGACTTGTCTAGGTGTTTTATATAGACATCTACAGTATCTGACACACATTGCTTTTTCAACATACATTATTTAATCAGTAAGCAAGAAAAAAAATGAAAATGTTTATTTTTTACTATCAATTCCAACATTGACCACTAGAGGACACTGGTTGCAATGGGAAAAACAGAATTACTAAACCATCTACAGCATTTGTTATCTGTAGTATTAATTCTAAAATCAGATTTGATCACATTTTATGTGAAATATGATTTTTGATATTTCACCCAGAAAAGGAAGGCTTGTTTCACTATTCTGAATTTTCTTCTAAAACAGAAATGCAGTTTGCAGCCTGAACGAGGCTATAAGAAGAGTCAAAAAGTAATGGAAAAATTTTTTCTCAAGGAATATGAGGAAAAAGAAAAAATTAAATAGTGGAAAAGAAATAGAAACACATAACAATCAAGGGAATAAAAGGAAGAGAAAGAAGTGAACAAGAGGAGAAAATGAAAAGGGAGGGGAGGATTTGTGTGAAATTGAAGGGCGCACCTTTCCATGTGGAATTTCCTCATTCATTCTGCCTCTACCACTGCTTCTCAAACTTGAGTGTTGTAGTGGGTTGAATGGTGTCCCCCAAAAGATACGTCCCCAGAACCTATGGATGTGAGGGTAAGGGGGTCTTTGCAGGTGTAATTAAGAATCTTAAGATGAGATCATTCTGGATTACCAAGTGGGCCCTACATCCAATGACAAGTGTCTTTGTGAGAGACAGAAGAAGGGAAGACACAGACACACAGATGAGAAAGCCACGTGAAGATGGGGGCAGAGACTGGAGGGATGCAGCCCCAGTGAAGGCCAACAGACACCAGAAACTGGAAGAGGCAAGGAACTGGGGAGCCTTGGGAGGGAGTGAGGTCCTGCCACGCCAACACCTTGATTCAGACTTCTGGTCTCCAGAGCTGAATTTGCACTTCTGACAAGCTCCCAGGTGTTGCTAGTGCTGCTGATTTGGGAACCACATTTTAAGAATCACTATTGTTGTTACCGGAAAGGGGGTTCTGATCCAGACCCCAAGCGAGGGTTCTTGGATTTTGCGCAAGAAATAATTCAGGGTGGGTCCGTAAAGTGACAGCAAGTTTATTAAGAAAGTAGAGAAAAAAAGAATGGTTATTTCATAGACAGAGCAGCCCTGAAAGCTGATGATTGCCCACTTTTATGATTATTTCTTGATGATATGCTAAGCAAGGGGTGGATTATTCATGCCTCCCCTTTTTGGACCACATAGGGTAATCTGTCATTGCCATGGCATTTGTAAACTGTCATGGCGCTGGTGGGAGTGTAGCGGTGAGGACTACCAGAGGTCACTCTTGTGGCCATCTTGATTATGGTGGGTTTTATCTGGCTTCTTTACTGCAACCTGTTTTATTAGCGAGGTCTTTATGACCTGTATCTATGCCGACCACCTGTCTTATCCTGTGACTAAGAATGCCTTAACCTCCTGGGAATGCAGGCCAGTAGGTCTCAGCCTCATTTTACCCAGCCCCTATTCAAAATAGAGTTGGACAGGTTCAAACGACTCTGACATTGTGAACCTATGGTTTTCAACACCTTATATTAGAATAACCTGGGATGCTTTTAAAACATCTAGAGATTCAGATTTTTAATTGGTCTGTGGTGGTGTCTAGGGATCAGTATTTCTGAGGAAAGAACTCCTCAGGTTATTCCAATTTATAGCTGGCGAAAACTACAACTTTAGACTTGACATTTACTTAAAAAGTTCTCCAAAGTAGCTTGCAATATGAAAATGGGCATTTCTCTGAGACACCAAAAGAAATGGTATGAAATCATTCATAAAAGTTATGATTACTAAAAATCATTAAGAATTTTAATGATTATTAAGAATATTTTTGAGAGGTCAGGAATGAGAACAATGCATTTTAAAATGATTTGGATCTTGGTGTTATAGTTTATTCTGTGGATGCTGGTCAAAGGATGTGCTACCATTTGTGGTAAGCACATTATATGACAAATGCTTTGATATGATTCTCCTCTGCAATAGGTTCTGAGTAATATCCTTAACATGATGTCATGTGGGATTCTATGGTGTTAGAAATGCACACCTTAGAGAGTGGGACTTACATAAAAGACATAAAAGATGATATTGCCAATGAGGCAGAATCAGCACATAAAGGAGTTGAAGGCACAGGTTTTGCATGACAGGTTAGGACTGGAATCCTAGCACTGCCGATTTCTGAGTATGACCTATGAAAACCTACTGACAATTTAAAAGCCATAGTTTCATGATGTGTAAAATGGATCCTCATGCTTAAATGACATTCCTTAATATTTTAGTTTTCGATGTATTCTGTTGATTTTCTATTAGCGTAGTTGAGATTTTTATCTCTTATGTACTCCCGCATCATCAATGCTTTCTCTGACCCCATGCAAGCATCTACTTACATTATGCATTTTTGGTGAAATCCATATTCACCATTTACATTCTTTAGATTATGTAAGTATTGTTCACAACATTATCATAAAATGTAATACAATTACATTTCTAACTTTTTGTTTTTTCTGGAGTTAGTAGTTGCTAGGATCCTCCCCCCCACCACCAATATATTTGGTTTTCCATGTGTCTGTCAATTCTTCCCCAAGTACTCTGACAGAATTGTACATGTCCTTTCTGTATAGCCACTCTTGATCTATTAGTCCTTGCCTTTACTCTCTGTGGTGGAAACAACTCTCTTCTGGAGCCTTTTATCCTACTGATCCAGTCTGGATTGGCTGACCTCTAGACTTTTGCATAGCTGCCATTGAGGAACCAATTCTCATCCAAATTCCCCTCACCTCTTCTGTGTTTCATTCCTTCTTTTGAAACTCATGTCTTCCTAGTTTACTTCCTTCTTGTGGTGGAATTTACCTTACAATAACTTTTTGGGAAACAATGCTTGGGAGATAATTTTGGAGGTAACCTGTATTCTAAAAATGTTTTTATTTTTATTTTACCTTTTGTTTGGTAATGTAGATGGGACAGCATTGTATGTTAGAAATAAGTTTTCTTCAAAATTTTGATGATACTTTCTATTCCTTTCTCCTTTATTTTTGCTCTTTAAAAGTCTGATGACTTTGGTTGGGCATGGTGGCTCACGCCTGTAATCCCAGCACTTTGAGAGGCTGAGGTGGGCGGATCACCTAAGGTCGGGAGTTTGAGACCAACCTGACCAACATGGAGAAACCCTATCTCTACTAAAAATACAAAATTAGCCGGGCGTCGTGGTGCATGCCTGTAATCCCAGATACTCAGCCGACTGAGGCAGGAGAATCGCTTGAACCCAGGAGGTGGAGGTTGCCGTGAGCTGAAATTGATTGTGCCATTATATTCCAGCCTGGGCAACAAGAGCGAAACTCCGTCTCAAAAAAAAAAAAAAAAAAAAAAAAGTCTTACAACTTTTTATTCCTGAATCTTTATACATGGTCTCTTTTTTCTTCTATTTAAACTTTCAGGATTTTCTTTTTATCCCTTGGTGTGCTGAAATTTTATGGTGACATGCCTTGGTCTTTTTTGGGTACTTGGGTAGGGCTTTTCAAACTACAGATTTATTTTCTTCAGTTCTGGCAATTTTCCTTCTATTATATCTTTTATATGTTCCTTTCTTCTACTTTTTTCCATTTTCTTTTTCTGAAGTTCTTATTATTTAGATCTTAGTAGATCCTCTATTTTTGTTATTTTTTTTCTACTCCTGTGTATTTAAATTTTACAGGTTTTTTTTTTTTTTTTTACCTTGCCTTTCAAGTGTTCTTTTGAACTTTTATTTTTAATTGTAATTATCACAGTTTTTGTTTCCATTTGCTCTCTCGTTTTAAAATGTCTTTTTATTTAACAGTGTCTTGTTCTGTTTTTATGAATGTCCTACCTTCTCTTGTTTTTTCTGTTCTTAATCATTCCTTAAAAAGTTTTTTTTTTGGTTACCATTCTCTGTATTGTCAGTGTTTCCTCTGAATTCCTTAATTCTGTTTTGTTTTTCTGCTTCTGTTTCTAGTTTTAGAGGTGTGCCATTTATTTATCTGCTGTCTCCAAGCTGAATACTTATTCTTCCTTACTTGCTTCTGTACTGCTAGTTCTGGGAGTCTACAAACTACAGTTCCCAGGATCCTTTGCCAAGAGACTGCCTTTTAGGTTCTGTCAGTAAGTGGCATTTATGAGAGTTCAGAAGTGGGAGGAAAGAGTAAGCTTTCTGATTCTGGCTTCCACAACAGTGGAAATTGTTGGGTTGCCAGAAATTGCTGGTGATTGTTGTGAGGATTGTGGGTTATGGCAACTACCAACTCCAGGTGTCTGTTCCAGCAGCAGTAGCACCTCTTAGGCATTTCCATATCTCCTATGTCTGGGGAGCCTTTCACTGCCCTAGGCTGCCTCCTCATAAAAAGAATGAAGGAAATGAAATAGTCATTGATTTGCTGACATCCAAACAAATCTTTTTTTCCATGGAAACCAACACCAGAAATAGTAAATGGGAAATCAATTAACCTCACCAATTCTCTATTCTTGCTGAACAAGATGGATAAATTATATTAATGTGCCGTATATATATATATATTTTTTACCTGAACTACTGGAGAAATAAGAGAGCCTGCTAGATTTGAAATAGATTGGTAACATTTACAGAAAGCTTGCTTGTTTATAACACAGCACTCTGGCCAGGACATATACTTCATCAGGAAAATGTCATAACTGAATTGGAAATAGGAATTTGAAGCCATTTATTTCTCTATAAATGAAAACACATTCAGTCTTACTCTTTCAGTGATACCAGATGATACCATTTAAAGGCCATAGGTTCTTGCTTTAATTATATTTGTCACCAGGTTAATTAATTTCTGCTTCTGTGTATAGTTGCCCAGGTAACACATGTATGTGTCTGTGTGTGTATGTGAACTATATAACTTAATCAGTGGAGGACACTGGTCATGTGGATCACCAGAGTTTTTCCATATTAATTACCTTTACAAGTCAATGAAGGAACAAAGGTAAAGCCAAAAGAATTAGAACCAGGCCATTTTTTTTTTTTTTCCTAGCATAACACAGTTTTCCCTTACTTGGTTAAGCAAGGAAAGTTGAAAAACTCTTAAAGAGACTCTAGCCTAAAGCATTGAGTCTTTCAGAAGGGATTTCCAAACTAAACCATGAAGACAAAGTTGGACAAGAAGTCAATTTTTTTCTTGGTTACATGCCTCTGAAAAGCACATTATTTAATAAACGGTTGGTCAATTTCTCTGGAGTGAGAACTGCATTCTCCTGAATTGAATGATCAACATAAACTTCTATTAGCTTGGTACAAAAGTAATTGGGGTTTTTGCCATTACTTTTAATATGTGTGTGTTTATGGGAATCTTTGCTTGTTTCTGTGGTTGTGTCAATCTATGTACAGCAAATTTAGTATGATCCCTGTCTTCTCAATTTGGTGTAGAGAGATAAACACTAACTTGGGAATCAGGAGAATTGGGATCTAGCTTTGGATAAAAAAGGCTAATACTTTAATATGAAGAGCCTCTTAGGAGACTTTACCACAAGAAGGATCATGCATAGTATTGTTTATAACAATGAAATCTGGAAAAAAAATCACTAAATTTCCAATAATTGTGAATTGTTTGAATAAATTTTGGTACATTTATGTAATTGAATTTATGCAGCCATTTAAAATATTGCTGTAGAATCATTTACTGGCATAAATGATGTTTTCATAGATAGGTTTACTTCATATAATGACTGTTCATTTAATAATTTTTGGCCATATTGGCTGTTTCACAGTTATACAACGTTTCAGACAATGTTTAACAAAATTTAACTATTTTTCACCCAAGCAATGCTAAGTAAATATGTTATATGAAACATTATAGTTTTAGGATAGCCATGTTAACCAAACCAAATTGTTAAACATTATGCTTTTAGGATAACCATGTTAACCAAATGGTTTTAGGATAGCCATGTTAACCAAACCAATTTTCTCAACACAGTAGTTTCTAATCAAATAATATAATGTGAAACAAGTAGAATTGGGCAAATGTTAGGTGATTCTAAAATACTTTGCTTTGTGTAGGTTCACCAATCCAGTGGGGTAAAGACATAGTGTCTCTGTGTGCTCTTTCCATACGTTACTAAAAATTATAAAACTGATATGGTTTGGCTGTGTCCTCACCCAAATCTCATCTTGAATTTTAGTTCCCATAATCCCCACGTGTTGTGGAAGAGACCCAGTGGGAAGTGAATAAATCATGGGGGCGGTTTTCCCATGCTGTTCTCGTGTTAGTGAGAGAGTTCTCATGACATGTGATGGTTTTATAAGCGTCTGGCATGTCCCCTGCTTGCACTCATTCTCCCTCCTGCTGCCCTGTGAAGAGGTGCCTTCCGCTATGATTGTAAGTTGCCTGAGGCCTCTCCAGCCCTGCTGAACTGTGAGTCAATTAAACCTCTTTCCTTTATAAATTACCCAGTCTTGAGCAGTTCTTTATAGCAGTATGAAAACAGACTAATACAAAGACTTAAGCTTTATTTTGCCCTACAGATAGCTTTCAGTGCTCTAACTTTATTTCTAAGTCCAATTATTTCTAATTTGAGTGTCAAATATAATCATGAATCCCTGAAAATGTGAAAAATTGGTAAAGAAAATGGTGCATAGAAAATTCATCTTCCAAAGGAATGACTTTCTCACAAATGTCCCCAACCAACATCTACTACAAAGACTATTCATCTTCATTTTGTGAGTACAATAGATCTTTATTTTATTTTAGTCAGTGTACAAACCATATTCAGATATTTCAGAATACTGTTGTCAGTTGTTTGTATAAACTTGATTTTATTGCATAGTTAGCAATGTGAAAATTGTTTAGGTAAGGTAGGTTAAGATAAAAATGTGTCATAAATTTTTTCATTAAAAATTAAAGAAAACATTTAAATTTACTTTTTTAATTTAAAAAGGCTTTTCAGAATGGAGTAATGCTGTGAAGCATGAGAGAAGTGAATTATTACATTCAATAAAGCAGACTGCAACCTACAGGTAGCAAAAGATAGACATAGTAGAAATATATAGATGGATATATAGATAATAAATTGAAAATATATATATCAAAATTGTTCCCAGTGATTGTGTTGTTAGATGATGGGGGTGATCTAATTTTTAAATTAAATCTGATGACTTTCCTCCCTCCTTCCCTCCCTCCTTTCCTTCCTTCCTTCTCCCCTTCCTTCTCTCCTTCCTTCCTTCCTTCCTTCTTTCCTTTCTTCCTTCTTTCCTTCCTTCCTTCCTTCCTTCCTTCCTTCCTTCCTTCCTTCCTTCCTTCCTTCCTTCCTTCCTTTTCTTTCCTTCCTCCTCCTTTCTGTTTCTCTCTTTTATTTGTTTAAGTGGCAAGATAGTATTTTGAGATATAAACTAAAATTCCCTCTCTGTAGGTTTTGTACATCTTTGTCAGTCTGATGCAGTACGAAATTTATCTTAATGCCATAGGGATGGGTTGACACAGAGCAGATTGCAGGTGAAAGAAAAGTACTTTTTAACTTTTTTGTTTTTTAAGTGAAGACCAGGCAAACACAAAGTTTGGAAAAGCACATGAACAGTTAGAGCCAGTTCTCCCACATAAATACTGGATAAAGTCTGCCTGGACTTGGGAGGAGCAGAAGAGAATCAGAGGGAAAGGAAGGTTATGGGTCTTGGATGGGCCAAGTTCTGGGATTTGGAGGCAGGAGGAGAGTGATAGAATCCTCCAATACATTTGGGGATTTGAGAGCAGGGAAGAACTCCTTGCAGAGGAATTAAAGCTCACAAGTAAACAGAAACGTCTCAAAATAATGTTAGCAGGATTTTGCCAAGTGTTGGTTTAGTGCTCTCACATTTGGATGATTATAGAGGGAGAGAAAAAGTGGGAGGTAGAGGGAGAAGGCAAGAGTTAGCACTTCCAAGACTCTTACTACAGTCCAGAGATTTCTATCTCAACAATAGTTCAGTAAGGCTTTGGGTCATTATGGATCATTCGGTTATAATAATGTACGGAGTATTATTGTCTCCAAATCACCATAATGACAACCAATATTACACACACAGAGATAACTTTCCTGGAATTTGCCTGATGTCAGAATGTATTTATAGTTGCTCCCAAGCCACTTTACAAATAAACAAAAGTAACCATTTTGAAAGCTTAAAAGTTCACGAGGCTTCATTTCCATTAAAACCTAATCTGAACAAAATATACCAATCTAGTTCCACATGAGGTTGAAATGTGACTTCATTTCTAACCTGCCATATAGTCTAATTTAAGACATAGCATTACACAAATAAAGTGTCTCCTTATGCCTTCTAGTAACAAATTCCATCTTCCTTTTACATCTATTAAAAAATTACAGCTCAAGAGTAAAAATATTTACAAATATGCTTTGATCTTATTTCTGCTGTTGTTTTGCTTCCACTTCTTTCAGAGTTTATTCTGCTAATTCTGCCCCTTACTCTGCACCTGACTCTGCCCTTGCCACTCCACTGAAGGTCCTCTTTTCCAGGTTGCCAGCATCCCCTGCACTGCTGAACCCATGCATCCCTTCGCTACCTTGACCTAACTTAGTTTCCCATAAACAGCCAATGCTATTGTTCATGCTTTCCCTCTTGATGTTTCCACACCCCCACTTATGTTTGTCCACCATCATTTTTTGATTTTTTCCCCTTCCACTTTTAAACTTCTCCAAAAGTTCTTCTTTTTCCTCTCCGTTCCTTAAACATTGGTGATTTTTTGATGTATGTCCTCAGTCTTTTTTTTTCATTTTATTCATCCTCATTCTCTTCCTGAGAAATCTCTTGTTGTTTCAAGGCTTTAATTATCAGTTATATGCTTATTGTTAAATCTACATCTCTGATCTAGCTGCTGCTTCTGAGCTCCAGACTTATGTATCCAACTGCCTACTGGGCATCTCTACCTGGATGTCCTATAGTCCCTCAAACCCTATGTGCCCAGATTGGAACTCATCCTCCCCACAAGCCTGTTCCTCCTGTGTACACCTATCAGTGCTGGCATTCCAGGTTGCTAGAACCCTGGAGGTCCCATTTGACTCCTTTCTGTCTGTGAACCCCCATCTGTATTAGTCTGCTTAGGCTGCTATGACAAAGTATCATGGGCTAGGTGACTTAAACAACAGAAATTTATTTTCTCACAGTTCTGAAAGCTTGAAAGTCTAAGATGAATGTGCTGGTAAATTTAGTTTTTGGTGAGAGTTTTTTTCCTGGTTTGCAGATGGCCACCTTTTTAATGTGTCATTACGTGGCAGGCAGAGAGAGAGAGAGAGAGAGCAAGTTCTCTGGTGTCTCTTCTTATAAGGAAGGACACATCCTATTGGATCAGGGCCCCATATTTATGGCCTCATTTAACCTTAATTGCTTCTTTAGAGGCCCTAGCTCCAAATATAGCCACATAAAAGTTAAGGGTTCAAAATATAAATTTTGGCAGGGGTTGGGAGAGACACTAAGTTTCAGTTCTTAAAACCATCCATCAGTCACCAAGGTCTTTAATTCTGTGTAATAAATAGTGTGTGAAATGCCCACTTCTCTCAACTCCATGGTCATTAGTTAAGTTCTGACACCATCATCTTTCGTTCACCTGATTTACCACAGCAAGCATCCTTACTGTTTCCCTGCTTCCAGTCTAGCCCTCTCCCATCTAGTCCCTACACTGCAGCTAGGGTACCCTGTCTCAAATGCAAATCTGATTACATTACCCTTCTGTTGAATCTTTTCAACATCCTCCCATTACTCTCACAATAAAGCCCAGTCTGGTTCATGTGGCTCATTAAGACCTTTGTGACCTGGGCCTTGCTTGTCACCCCAGTCTTACATCTCCCAGCTCCCCACTGTCTTAGTCTGTTTTGTGTTGCTGTAAATGAATACCTGAAGCTGGGCAGTTGATAAAGAAAAAAGGATCATTTGGCTTATGATTCCAATGACTGGAAAGTTCAAGACTGGGCATCCGCATTGGGTGAGGGCCACAGGCTGCTTCCACTCATGGTGTAAGGGGAAGGGGAGTCGGTGTGTGCAGATATCACATGCTGAGAGGGGATAAGCAAGAGAAGTGGGAGGTGCCAGCTCTTTTTAACAACCAATGTTTGAGGGAATTCATAGAGTGAGAACTCACTTACCCTCGCCCCCCATGGAGGGCATTAATGTATTCATGCAGAATCCATCTCCATGACCCAAACATCTTCCATTAGGCCCCACCTCCCAGCATGGCCACACTGGGGATTAAATTTTAACATGAGGCTTGAAGAGGACAAACAAACATCCAAACTATAGCGCCCACCTTGTGCTCAGTGCTCCAGGCTTAAGAAGCATCCACTTCCCCCAAGGAACTACATTTTTTCTCTTGCAAGTCTTTAAGAACTTACTATTTTTTCCTGCAGTTGTGTGCTGCTCCTTCTCCCTGCCTCCTCTCTTCTCTTTTTCCCTGTCTCCTCCCCAGCATCTGAAGAGCCTGGCTAACGTTTACTCATTTCTCAGGTCTCAGCGTTGTCAACACCACTTTCTCCCAAAAGCTTTTCCTACCCTCTAAGTCTGGGCTGGTGTCCTTCCTCCAGAGGCTCCTTTGCTTGCTCATCTCTTCTTACTGTGTCCTAGAGTCTAGCACAGAGCTTGGCACAAAGCCAGCTTTCACTAATGAGAAATGGATGAATACGTCTCACCTACCGTTTAGGCCAGTTAATCAGGCAATAAACCCGTTCTCTTCTGGTAACAGTGTCCTCCACCTCTGAAGGAAAAAGTAAACCACATCTACATTATATCAATGTGCTATTTTAGGGGAGTCAGCAGGTGATGTCATAGGACAGAGCTCTGCAGGGTGGGTGGGAATGGTCTTGGATGCAGGGAAGTCGGCTCAGTCACTGTGTAGGAGGGACAACTTCATGTCCCCTCATTTGCTGCCAGGCCCTCATGACAGCTTTCTGTCTCTATGTGAATGAATGGCTGCAAACCTGAGAGGTATTTAAAACACCCAACAACTGCTATGGTTGTATAGATAAATAAGTGAATGAGAAAATGACAGTCCTTGCTTTAGTGGCACACATACCAAAATTGGAATGATACAGAGAACATTATCACAGTCCCTGCATGAGGATGACGCGCAAGTTTGTGGAGTGTTAAAGAAAAAAAAGAAAATCAGAAATGTGTTTCTGATTCTCTAAACTAAACTTTATGTCACAAAACAAGTGATATAAGTAATTCTGGTGCATATCACTCACCAAATTATTCTAATAATTTCCAACTTGTTTACTGATTGTAGAAAAAATGTTTTTGTGGTTTTCACTGACTAAATAATGCTCCTTTCTGAGCCATGATTGAACACAAGAACTACATCAAGGTCTTCCAAGGATTTTACGATTAGCAACGGTGTGCAAGTAGTTGCCAGCACCTCCTCCACAGTGGGACTTGGAGAGCCCACGTCCCAGCCTCACCAATAACGCCAGGGCTAAGTTGCTGCCCACCATTTACTCTGTTATTCCAACCCAGACCCACGTGGCTCAGTGGGGCCTCCCCTGCTGCCTCTGCCACCGCGTTGCTTAGCTGAGTGGCCACCAGGGGCCACCCTCCCTAGACCACCAATGCTTCCAGACACTTTCACTGCCTTTCTGGCCTCAGCAGGTGACAAAGCCTGGAAGTGGAAATGGCTCGGATGAGGTATCCTTATTAGCCAGAGGAACTACCAGCAGCCCAAGGCAATGGATTTTGGTGGGGGAGGAAGGTTTGAGCTTCACAGCATTTCCCTGCTCGAGAACGTTCTTTCCTTCTAGTAGGAAATATTTATGTAAGAGTCCCTTGGCCTGGCATGGGGGTGCCTCGGTGCTATGTTCCAGTCTGTATCCCTGCCCCATGTCCCTTTACTTCTCTATGTGTGCCATGTGTTGCAGACAAGCTGGAACATTCCCGTACACACACACACAGACACACACATACGCGCGCACACACACACACACGCTCCTGCCTCTTTCCTTGTGCTTGTGTAACCCCTCAGTGTGTTCTTCTTGCCCACCGCTAAGATAGAGCTGATTTATCAAGACAGGGGAATTGCAATAAAGAAAGAGTTTAATATGTGCAGAGCCCGCTAGATGGCAGACTGGTGTTTGATTATTACTAAAATCAGCCTCCCTGAAAATTTGGAGGCTAGGATTTTTCAACCATAGTTTGGTGGGCAGGGGCTAGGGTATGGGTGCTGCTGATTGGTTGGTAATGCAATCATAGGGGTGTGGAAAACCGTCCTCCAGCGCTGAGTCTGCTTCTGGGTGGGGGCTACAGAGGAGTCGCTGGTCCCCGTAGGACCATCCCATCATTAGAAATGCAAAAGTCTGAAAAGACATCTCAAAAGGTCAATCTCAGATTCTGCAATAGTGATGTTATTTACGGAGTACTTGGGGAAGTTGCAAATCTTATGACTTCCAGAATAATGGCTGGTAGTCATTTAACTACGAATTGAGGCCCCTCTCATCCTCCTAACCTGGTGGCCTTTAGTTTTACAGAGGTGGTAGTTTTGGGGAAAGGCTATTATTAATCAAGCTATAAACTGAATTTCTCCCTAAATTAGCTTGGCCCACACTCAGGAATGACTATGGGCAGTTTGGACATTAAAGGCAAGATAGAGTTGTTTAGATCAGATCTCTCTCACTGTTGTAATTCTTGTTGTTATGATTTTTGTAAAGGTGGTTTACCTTGGACTGTTGCCTCTTTCTCAATTGTTCTCCCTCCTGCTACCCTTAATTCTACCTGTTAATATTTCGTCTCTCCTTCAGAGCTTAGCTGACATGCTGCCACCTCCTATGAAGGGATTCCTGATCCCTCCAACCAGATTATCATCTTTCTCTCACATTTATTCCTTCTCTTATGACGGTGACCCTACTAGACCTTCTATTTTTACATTAGCATTTGCATAGTTAATTTTTTTTTTTTTTGAGACGGAGTCTGGCTCTGTCGCCCAGGCTGGAGTGCAGTGGCCAGATCTCAGCTCACTGCAAGCTCGGCCTCCCAGGTTCATGCCATTCTCATGCTTCAGCCTCCCAAGTAGCTGGGACTACAGGCGCCCGCCACCTCGCCTGGCTAGTTTTTTGTATTTTTTTAGTAGAGACGGGGTTTCACCGTGTTAGCCAGGATGGTCTCGATCTCCTGACCTCGTGATCCACCCGTCTCAGCCTCCCAAAGTGCTGGGATTACAGGCTTGAGCCACCGCGCCCGGCCTGCGTAGTTAATTTTTAAAATATTCTATATTTTCCTAAACTGATGATCTCAGAGAGAAATTTGCTCTGCTTTTCCTTTTCATCCCCTGAAGATCTTAGTCTAGAGCCTTTCACATAACAGGTATATAATCCTCTTTGGGTGAGATTTGGAATTATTATTTTTTCCTTTTTTTAATTATTGTCTATTTATAGTCTTGTTTGATGGAATTATTTTGTGTGATACATAAAAGTGTTATCAAGGGAAATTTCTAGAACCAATGTGAAAGCTACAGAAAGAAATGTTTCTGGTTTCTGCATTTCTCTAAGCCTTAGATTCTTCCTCTGCTGAAATGTGGGTAATAATAGTCCATGCCATGCAAGATTGTTGTGTGGATTAAATGAGACCATGTGTTACTTAGCACAAAGTTCACCATGCAGTAAGTGGTCAGGAAATAGCAGTTGTTTTTGCTATTGCTGCTATTATTACTTTGCTCTAATACAGCTGACTAAGTATGAAAAATGCTGCCACACGGATCTTCCTTCTTTCACTGGTATTTGGTAATTCTTTCATTCAACTTATATTTATTCTCTAACTACTGATATTGAAAATCCTGTGCTTAGAAAAAATTCCACACAAGTCTCCTGTCTTCGTGAAGCTCAGTCTAGAGTGGAGTCAGATATTTATCCAGCAATTATGCAAGGAGTGATACATGGTTCTTCAGGACCCTAGTTTAGGGAGCCTAGACCTAGGGAGAGAAGTCAAAGAAGATGTTCCTGAAGTGTTCAAATGTGGCTGTCAACTTCCTGGAGAAAGTAGTTTAGGGGCTAGTTTGACCAGGGCTGGGATTAGGGTAAGGCAAGTGAGGCATTTGCTATAGGGACAAAATTTAAGGGAGTGTCAAAAGATTCAGCGATCAAGATAAACAATATTTTACTGCGATATTGAAAATAAAAATTAATGCGAAAAAGTTCCCAATGCACAAAACATCACAATTTTGGATAAAGATAGGATCAGTAACAATGTTGTATTGAATCATATTGAAGCCTTAGGCAAAAGGAGAAAATCAAATACTGATCCTCAGTTTTAGCCCTGGATTTGACTAGGTAAGAATAACTTTAAAAGTCCATTTATGTCCAGAGATTCTGGAAAACTAAGTACACTTACATGGAAACTTCTAATTCTATCCAGCAGAGGGCAGTGATGCCTAAATAAACAGTTGGAGGCTTTTGCTGTCATTTTCATCAATCATCATCATCAAATTTGGGGAGGGATTAACTTCAAGGTTAAAAGTTTTTGCAATGGAAATAGGGTATGCTGTGGAAACTTTATGTAACTCTGGTGTTAGAGGACCAGCAAACTCTTATAAACTGCCATACAACAAGCTTTCTTTTTCGTAGATGTATTTTTACAGATAGATTTGAAATGTAGCCAATTCCAGGACTTACAAATCTTGAAACCACATAGTGAAGAACATTCTGTAATTTTTGCGGGGGTCAATTTTTGGAGGCAGCAGTCAATTAGTGGCTGATTTCCTTTTCATTCCTGTCTTCTTTCAGTATTAAAATCAGAGACTTAGAAAGAAAGCTGGACACAATGTAGAAAGAGAGATCCCCTCATTTGCAAGCTAATACAGGCGAGGTTGGCTTATTATTTGTTAATTCACTTGTTCACTCATTATCTCATTTATTCAAGGATTTCACAAGCATATGTTGTCTGCCATATGACAAATACTGTGGTGGCACAACGGGACACAGAGACCCAGATGAGTCACAGTGCTCACCTTTCTTGAGCAACTACTTAAGAACAGGAAACGGTGGCAGAAGTAGATCCTTGTGACACTCAAGCTAAGTTGGTGTGCTGAAATATATGCCAAGCACTCTAGGAACTTGGTTCAAGAGCAGCTAATAGTTCTTCATCTGTTTACTGTTAAGGGTATTTTTGGAATCTAAGATAATTTTGGAAGTTTAGTACTTTGTTATTATTTGACTCTGATTTTGGCACAAAAAAATACCTCTAATGAAACGTCAAGCATTTCTCAGGTTCTAGTTCAATGGGGACATCCATCACGTGCTTCTTGATGACTGCCTGAGAAAAAGGACGGAAAGGCCAATCCCTAGAGAAATAATCTATGCACGTAGTTTGTAAACTGTGCCTTGGGAACTCTAGGGCTCTGTTTCTCCAGTGTGGTCTGTATCACCTGCATCAAATACTTTAGAGTACTTGTTAAAAATCCGAATTTCCTTCCTGGAGACCTACAGAATCAGAGTCTGGAGGGACTTGGGGCAGGAAGGGTAGGGACCTGCCCTTCCACAAGCGTTCCAGGTAGTTCTTATGCATACTAAAGAGCTCCAGGAGCTCTACTCTTTGCCTTTGCCAGCTCACATAGACCCTTCAACCGTATCACCCCTTCTTCTAAAGTGTAAGTTCCATGAGGTCTAGGCTTTTTGTCCATTGTATTCACAGCTGTATCCCCAGTACTTTGAACAATGGCACACAGCAAGTATTTGTTGACTGAATAAATTAAGACATTAGGTAAATTGAATTTCCACCTAAGAGTTCATTTTGATCAAGGTTTCTAATACTAAAAAAAAAAAAAAGTACCTAGACCATAGTTTTGGATCATCCTCTTTCCTTACAGAACAGAAGCAAAGGTATCTGAAAGCCCTTAGGTTTCCGAGCCCCTCTTAGATAATTACATTGAGTATGGAACCGAGTTAGCCACATTTTCAAGACCAAGTTCCTATTGCCTTCAGATAATAATCTGGTAACCGTTAAGTATCATTCCTGCATTTACTCCAATAAGGACTGGACTTTAGGAATGTCAAGTGTCAATTACTGGTGAGTTTGATTTCCCATTCCGCTGTCCTGACTTATAGACCAAAGCTCTTAATGCTGGAATGTCTGACACTCTTGATTCAATTTAGGGCACAGCAGTAATGTGACTTTCTGTGGGTTTTTACATTGACAGTGATGGAGCTGAAACTAGGCACTTCCGGTTGGATCTTAAGCTCAGTAAGATGGCATTTTTTGATTTTTATCAGGGAAGAGCCCTTGTTTCGGTGACCCATGTGTTCAATTCTACAACGAAAAGTTATTTATTTATTTATTTATTTGTTTGTTTGTTTGTTTATTTTTTGAGACAGTTTTGCTCTTGTCACCCAGGCTGGAGTGCAATGCCTTGATCCCGGCTCACTGCAACCTCTGCCTCTCGGGTTCCAGCTATTCTCTTGCCTCAGCCTCCTGAGTAGCTGGTATTACAGGCATGCACCACTACACCTCGCTAATTTTGTATTTTTGGCGGAGACGTGGTTCTACCATATTGGTCAGGCTGGTCTTGAACTGTGGACCTCAGGTGATCCGCCCACCTTGGCTTCCCAAAGTGCTGGGATTACAGGTGTGAGCCACCGTGCCTGGTCTGAATGTTAGTTATTCATTCATTCATGTACCTGTTTTTCATAAATATCAGTCGAGCATTTCTGTCTAGAAATGCCTTTATTCAGCTTTACAGATAGAGTTGGGTAGTCTTTATATATTCATGGGAAGAACCTACTTGTTATTCTATACTGAGACTGCCAAATTTGTGTGTGTGCGTTTTGTGGATGCACTGCTGAAAGTGAAGTCCTTGGATAAAAAAGGGGGCAGTCCCTTATTCCTGATTCTGTCTTCTCAGTACAAATAAAGATCAACTTAAAAAAAAATAAATTATAGACATAAGCTGTTTGTATGAACTGGAGCCTGAAATCAAGAAGTGGATAATAGGAAGGGAGGGAAGCAATGTGGAGTAAGAACAACCAGCTTGGATATTATATATCTTTAGGTTCCCCAAAAGCAGGATGCTGAAACAAGAATTTAGGTACAGCCTGTTTCTTTGGCAGGTGATCCTAGAAGGCACTGCAAGGGAGTAGAGAAATGAGACAGAGAAGGGATCCTCCCCTTAGAGATGGGGTAGACTGAGTCTCTGAATGTCACTCTGAACCACGAGGAATTTTAGGTTATCCACCAAATTGCACCCCTCATTAGTTAAAGGTTGTCTGGGAGCATTCACTTCCTGGTACTTTCAGCCTGTGTCTTTCCTCCTTTGTGTGGTCAGAGGATAACCTCACACAAAAGATGCTGCAAGAAGTCTCGATAGTAAATGGGAATTGTGCAGGTGGCCTCTAGGTAGGTAGGGGGAAGCATGACTTTGTGATGATATATATGTGTGTGTGTGTGTGTGTGTGTGTGTGTGAGAGAGATGGTGAATTTTATGAGTCAACCATTATTGTGGGTCTTTCTGTGAGGGTGTTTTTGGGTGGGATTAACATTTAAATCAGTGGAATTAAGTAAAGCAGATTGCCCTCCATTTTATGGGTGGGCTTCATCCAATCAGTTGAAAACCTGAGTCGAACAAAAAGATTGACTCTCCCATTAGTAACAGAATTCTCCAGCTAACTGCCTTCAGACTTCATCTGCAGCATCAACTCTTCCAGCCTGATGACCTTTGAGCTGAACCTTTGCTCTCCCTGGATCTCCCACTCCACTGGCCCACCCTGTGATTTTGAACTTACCAGTCTCCACAATCGTGTGAGTCAATTCCTTAAAATAAATCTCTCTGTCTCTCTCTTTTATTGGTTCTGTTTCTCTGGAGAACCCTGGCTAATACAGTATGCCTGTGCTTGATTTCTTCTGGTTAGGAAAGAAAGAAGTAACTCCTTTTGGACAAAGAAGGTAATGTGTGTTGGTTTTACGTGTTTATTTTACCTAAAAAATAAATTGATATTCTGATAATTTTTCTAAAGCTTGTAAAACACTTTAGTTAAATCTTTTTAAAAAGGTAACCAAAAGTACAAACCCAGATAACTTTAAACTCTTAACACCAAGCACCATCACTGACAGAAGCATTTTCATTTCAGGAGCATTTTATTCTGCATAAGACGGGATACAATGGTACAAATCTGCAGTTTGGTGGTGGTGGTGGTTCTTTTGGGAATCCTGCATGTGTAGGCTATAAGTTTTTACAGTGGGTTTAGCTCATAATACATTCTGTCCATGAAGCACATTACCGTTGAAGGTGTGTTTGGCCTTTGCCTGTTTATTGCTACCCAGAGTATATATAATTAGAAAGAATTTATTATTTCCTAGAAGGTGTTAGGTGCCCACTCTTGTCTCTCTGATTCTTTTGATTCCTAAGCTCCTGAAAGCAACTCTTAAGAATAACTCTGGATGCAGGTTGGCAAAATAAATGTATTTTTTTTGTACAGTGAAATTTCTCTACTGCATATACTGTGGTGTTTTGCTACTTGTCAATATTCAGTCGAAGTCCCTTGAACATCTGAAAAGCTAAGCCTGATAAGAAGCATTAAACGGTCTCTTATTTTCTGCATTATAAAACTAATTTTCAGAGCAGCAATTTGTATGAAGCAAATAATCAGATTATTGCCTTTATCTCTAAGTGTTTCCCAGATGGAACAGCATATAGAACAGTATATTATGCAGCTTGAGTTGGATGTACATCAAAATCATTAGCTTATATTGAAAGCTTCACTGGGAAGATTAGAACTATAGTCAAGATAAAACTAACTCTTTGAAGATGAATTCCAATGAAGTAATGCCAAATAAGTGGAAAAAGGCATCTTTGGAAAAATATTTGTTGTCTATATTTAATATTCTTAGATTTCTGTTAGACAATCTAAAGCAGAGAATTAGTGAATAAGTTATTAATTTGGAGATGATATTGGGAAGAGAATGTTTATTTTCAACTATCCCTGTTTTACTCATGCCATTCTGCCTATTAATAGAATAAAAACAATTGCTGGCTGTATTAACATATTGTGGGATGTAAGTGACAGAAACTCGGCCTTCAACATAGCCAAGCAAAACTGGAGAGAGTGATAAGTAGAACCGGGTACTTGAACACTTTCAAGATTCTTACTCTGGGTATCAGCTTCATGCTTCTTTGACTTTCCTCTGAGTATCTTCATGATACCCAGACCAGACTGGCTTTCTCCAAATGGCAGAAGATGACCAGTGGTAGTTCCCAAGTTTTACATCTTTAATTATACTCGCTGGAGAAAGTTTGACTTAATGTACATCGACTCATGTACTTATGAAACACACACCTCTCCCCAATTTAATGTGGGAACACTCAGCCCTGGCAAGGAAATGGGGGCTCCATCACTGAGTACCTGCCACATTCCAGGTAGAGTTTACCTAGGGCTTTCCATACATGATCTCTAATCACGGAATTCTTTCCAAGTAAGCCTCACTCTTTTCCAGATCAAGCATAAAGTGGTTAAATCACCAAAGTCACACTGCTAATAAATGATGTACCTTGGATTTCAACTTTATTTTTTGAATTTTACTTTAAGTTCTTGGATACATGTGCAGAACGTGCAGGTTTGTTACATAGGTATACATGTGTCATTGTGGTTTGCTGCACCTATCAATCTGTCATCTAGATTTTAAGCCCTACATGCATTAGGTATTTGTCCTAATACTCTCTCTCCCCTTGCCCTCCACCTCCTGACAGGCCCCAGTGTGTGATGTTCCCCTCCCTGTGTCCACGTGTTCTCATTGTTCAACTCCCACTTATGAATGAGAACATGTGGTGTTTGGTTTTCTGTTCTTGTGTTAGTTTGCTGAGAATGATGGCTTCCAGCTTCATCTATGTCCCTGAAAAGGACATTAACTCATTCTTTTTTATGGCTGCATAGTATTCCATGGTGTGTATGTGTCACATTTTCTGTATCCAGTCTATCATTGATGGGCATTTGGGTTAGTTCTAAGTCTTTGCTATTGTGAATAGTGCTACAATAAACATACGTGTATGTGTGTCTTTATAGTAGAATGATTTATAATCTTTTGGGTATATACCCAATAATGGGGTTGCTAGGTCAAATGGTGTTTCTGGTTCTAGATCCTTGAGGAATTGCCACACTATCTTCCACAATGGTTGAACTAGTTTACACTCCCACCAACAGCGTAAAAGCATTCCTGTTTCTCCACATCGTCTCCGGCATCTGTTGTTTCCTGACTTTTTAATGATCACCATTCTAACTGGCGTGAGATGGTATCTCATGGTTGTTTTGATTTGCATTTCTCTAATGACCAGTGATGATGAGCTTTTTTTCATATGTTTGCTGGCCGCATAAATGTCTTCTTTTGAGAAGTGTCTGTTCATATCCTTTGCCCACTTTTCGATGGGGTTGTTTTTTTCCTATAAAATTGTTTAAGTTCCTTGTAGATTCTGGATATTACACCTTTGTCAGATGAGTAGATTGCAAAATTTCCTCCCATTCTGTAGGTTGCCTGTTCACTCTGATGATAGTTTCTTTTGCCGTGCAGAAGCTCTTTAATTATATCTCATGTGTCAATTTTGGCTTTTGTTGCAATTGCTTTTGGTGTTTTAGTCATGAAGTTTTTGCCCATGCCTATGTCCTGAATGGTATTGCCTTGATTTTCTTCTAGGATTTTTATGGTTTGAGTTTTACATTTAAGCCTTTAATCCATCTTGAGTTAATTTTTGTATAAGATGTAAGGAAGGGGTCCAGTTTCTGTTTTTTGCATATGGCTAGCCAGGTTTCCCAGCGCCATTTATTAAACAGGGAATCTTTTCCCCCATTGCTTGGTTTTGTGAGGTTTGCCAAAGATCAGATGGTCGTAGATATGTGGTGTTATTTCTGAGGTCCCTGTTCTGGAATTTCAACTTCATCTTCATCTGTGTTCCTTCCTCTGTACCATGCTGCTTCACTAAAAAGTTTGTTTTGTTTTGCTGTGTGACAACATGACATTCATAACACAGTTTGATCAGTAATATGCCCTTTTGCCTGTTAGATACCCTCAGCTTTCATCACATTTATTCTAATCCCGAGCAGTGGGAAAACAATTTTAGATAATTTTTTTCCAACTTCTGCAAGTGGTAAAATGCACAAGTATTAAGCTCAGATGAGTATTACTTATAATGATCAGTCAACCTAGACTCAGAAACCAGTGATATCATTGAAGTTGTGCTTTTAATGTGAGAGTCTCAGGTGCCCAATTCTTTCCCTCCACAGTTCACTGTGGCAGACAGTGTTGAATTTCACCTGAGCTCTGAAAACAGTAACAGTTTTCCGTTCTGGGAAACAGCTTGTCACCAACCACCCTTCCCATGTGACTTAGATAAGGCTTCTTGTCCACTCTTGACTCTCATGACAAATAAGATGACTCCCTTGTTTACCTGTGACAAGGACAGATACACACCCTCCAATTTCACATGCTTTGTCTTATGAATAATTAGATGGATTGTTTGTCCTCCTGTAACTAGCTAGACACAGAGATAAGCATTTTCTTTTAAGCTGACTGCCTGAGACTTCTCCTGATTGCAAAATCAATCCCGACTGTAAACCACTCCACTTGTAACTTGTCTACACCTACCTATAAAGGTGTAAGACAAAGCCCCCCTACTGGGACACTCTGATCCTCAGATCTGAGGTGCTCCCCATTGCTCCCCATTGCTATAGCCAGAATAAACTCAGTTTCTGTACTCGTTCAGTTCTTGTCTTTAATGAGCCCTATCAGGTCTCACAGATTGAATTCCATCTCTCCTGACCCAAGTGTGTCTGTGTTTGTGCATACATGTACACTCACGTGTGTACGTCAATATCCCAAAAGGAAGTGTGTACATCAATATCCTGGAAGAAACTTTGGAATTTACATTGAATATGAGTAGCAAACTTCAAATTTTATAACAGAAAACTCCCATGCTCAGTGTAGATTGGTGCTACAATCATAGATTCAGAAGCTTGCCAAATGCTGCTTAGAGAAATCTCACCGGTGATTATTGCCATTTAAGATTCATGCTGAGGACCAGGATAGCTTTTTGTCCAGGTTCATTTAGATTTTCTTTCATTCTAGGAAGCTGTATGTCATAAATGTGTTTTTTGTGTTGCTCCCTTCACCTGTGATAGTTAGAACCTGTATATAACCAGAGCACCACGAGGCCAAATCTCTAGCAAGTGCAAATTCAAAGAAACAGTAATCTGACAAAGTGTAATTGATTGCAAGCAAATTGTAAATGGAGGTTCTCAAAGGACATCAAGAGGCCTCTTAAAACCTATTCTATTTTTCCCCCATCCATCTCTTAATCACCCCAAAACTTTTCAGTTGACTGTTTTCTCCCTCTGCTTCCACATACTGAAGGACACCATGTAGAATAGTAGTGTTTGCCTTCTCTCATCCTCTGAAGACATTTCTGTCCTTGCTCACTTAGTTTCTAGGCTTTTGAAATGTAGAATTAAGGTGAGCAGGAAATGAAAAAAACAGAATAGGACTGAGGTTTACTCATGGAAGGAAAAAAGAATAGTGATTAAAGAGAAATGAGTGTGTGTGTGTATGTACACAACAGAAAATCACAACTCCTATGTAACTCAGTTTACGTAACACAGAATTTTGCATACAGTAAATTTTAGGAACTATTTGAAACACATTAATGACTTCCAGCTGTGTGTGTGTTTTTTTTTAAAGCAGTGGAACCATGTTTTTTTTAAATAGAAATATTAAGTGGAATTTTAATAAACAAAACTGAAGTTTGGACAAGCAGCCTGAATATCTGTGTACTCTGCTTCTCCCCCTGGAGAAGACAGTTTGAAAAATAGTTAGAAATTCCAGTTCAATAAAAATATATGCTATTAATTTTTAAAATTAAGAAGCAAATCATCATTGATTTTTTCTTATTATAAAGGCAATATGTTTATTTAGAGAAAATTAAAAATATAAATAACTACTGAATATTTCATAATTTCAGCACCCCAAGATAAACTTTATTAACAATACTGTTAATATTCTCCTGTCCAGTCACCGATTTTTAAATCTGTATCATGTGTCAATATATCAGTGTTTTAATATGATGATGCCATGGTTTTTGTTTCTGGTTCATAGAAAGAATCATGTAACGTCATTAAAGCCTTAACAGTGATCTTAAGTGCTGTCCAAAACACATTAAACTGTGGTCTCCAGGTTATTTAAAAGTTGACTTTCCTTTGAGGTTTTTTTTCTTAGAGATTGCCATTATCTGCCACATCAAAGGTAATGATCTTTCTCCTCGTTTCTTACACCTGAGTAAATTTTCTGGCTCCATTGGACTCGGTTCATAAATACCCAAGCAAATGAACAGTCCAAATGGTCTAATTAAACTGTTCTGCATTCTGCTTCCCCTGTCAGAAAGGGCAGAACCGGGCTTCAAGTCCGGGAGTGCAGTAGCAGCTGGAAAAAAAAATGGCACTATGGGACCTTGAGAGGTCTCCACAATTTTACAAGGTGCTGTCACTCTGAATGAATTAAATAAATTATTTATTTATCTTAACCTACAGATTCTGTTTAGTCAATTTATTAAGGAAGCCTAGGACACTAATAAAACGGGGCTGAAACAGGGGTTTGAGATTAACTGTGAAATTGATTTATCCTCGTTATGCATGACTCCTCATTTGCCTAGATAACTGAGAATTACACTCTTTTCCTAAGGAAAGAACAGTTCTGGTTTGAGGAAGATAAGAGTGTAAATGAAAGAAGGGACACGGGATTTCTAAGCAACACTCTGCCCCGACTTCTACCTCAAGCAGTTAGGGCAGAAAGAGTCCACTGTCTTTCATATCAAAGCCAAGTTTCAATCGCTCACTTGACTTTAAAAAGTGCAAAGCATGTTCTGCTTTATGTTTTAAACTCTTGACCCATGATCATTATCAGGTAAGAACCATATCAATTACCATAACTGTAATTGCATTGCTTTTAATATTATCTAGAAAATCATGCACATTAATAGTGGAGCTTTCTATCTCTGTTGAAAAACAATTACTCCTAAAAATTTACTATACTACGAAAGTAGATGATTTTTATTTCTTTTTTTGTGTGTGCAAAAGAAATCCCAGCATTGAAGTATCTTTAAAAAATTGTTTTTGGGAGAAATACATTAAGTTTTTTCAACAAGATCTTTTAGTGCAGTAGTAATTTCCCATTATAGAAATGCAAATTTTGTTCCTTCAGGATTAATGTGCTTATTTCTTGATTGATGATCAGCCTTTTTATCTGCCAGGGGTGTGATAAGCCTAGTTTGACTACTTACATGTTTTGTTTTACAAAGCTTTATAGTTCCTGTGCTATTTCATTTTGGCTGTAGGCTATAACAGCTTAAAATAATTATTTTAATATCTGGAATTGATAACAGCAGTCTAAAAAATACAGCATTGTTTGCATTATATCTTCACTTAGAAGGTAATGGCTGTAATAAGATTGAACTCATCTATGAATTAATCACATTGCCTGCTTCATCCTTTCAGTGAATTCTATCTTTTGAACAATGTACAGAGAAACACTGTAAATTTGTAGATTGTACTTGCTTTTATCTCTTTGGTGGTAATATATTTGTTGAACAGACAGCAACTATCTTTATGGAGGACCATCATGCTAAGGTAATATTTTTAGGGTTTTGGTTACAAAGTAGACTTCTGATTGTTCTATAGTTTCCAAGGTCAACTGCTGATGTGTGTTTCTTTTCCCATATAAATATGGGTGCACCAAAAATCTCACAAATCACCACTAAAGAACTTACTCATGTAACCGAATACCACCTGTACCCCAATATCTTATGGAAAAAAACTCTTGATAAAAAGATTACTTTCTTAAGAAGCAAATATAATTTCTTTCTTTCCAGTTCTTTTTTTCTATAGATTTTTTTTTTTCTCTTCAGCAACCTTTCCCCTCAACGTTATTTCTTTTCTCTGACAAAAATCACCAAGTCTTTGGGGTTTTTTCTCAGTGATATTTTGTTCCATAAAAAAAAAAAATAGCCTTTAACATCACTACAGATCATCACAGTTGATCTGATTTTGTGTTTGAGTATAACTTATTATCAACTAAGTTGAAAACAAATACCTTTATTTATTTATTTTTATTTTTTTTGAGACAAGGTCTTGCACTGTTACCCAGGCCGGAGTACAGTGGTGTGATCTTGGCTCACTGCAGCCTTGATCTACTGGGCTCAATCTGTCCTCCCACCTCGGCCCTGGAGTAGCTGGGACCACAGGTATGTGCCACCAGGCCTGGCTATTTAAAAAATTTTTTGTAGCGACAGCGTCTCACCATGTTGCCCAGGCTGGTGTCTAAACCCCTGGGCTCAAGTGATTCTCTCCCTTTGGCCTCTCAAAGTGCTGGGACTACAGATGTGAGCCAGCATACCTGGCCTGAAAACAAATATCTTAATGGTTAAGATAAAAAAAATTGGAGTGAAATCTACCGAACATAAAATTAGCTAATTTAAAGTGAGCAATTCATTGGCATTTAATCTATTCACAATGTTGTGCAATCATCACTTCTACTTAGTTCCAAAATATTTTTGTCACCCCAAAGGAAAACTCCTACCTATTAAACAGTTACTTTTCATTTTTTCCTCCCCACTGCCTGTGGCAACCATCAATCTGCATTGTCTCTATGGATTTACTTATTCTGGATGTTTCATATAAATGGAATCATACACTATTTGTCCTTTATGTCTGGCTTCTTTTGCTTACATGATGTTTTTGAGGTTCAGTCATGTTGTAGCCTGTATCAGTACCTTTTTCCTTTTAATGGTTGAATAATATTCCATTGTCTGTCTACACCATAACTTGTCTATCAGTTCATCCATTGATACATATATGGATTGTTTCCGCCTTTTGGCTGTTGTGAATAATGCTACTATAAACATGCCTGTACATGCATTTGCTTGAGTAGCTCTTTTCAGTTCTTCTGGGTATATACGTATGAGTGGAATTGCTGGGTTGTATAGTAATTCTATGTTTAACTTTTTGAGAAACAGAATTTTTTATTTCAAATTTTGGGCAAATATTTATATCAGTAGTCCTAGTCAGACACTCAGCTGTGCTTGATTTATCTCATGGCTCACTAGGCAAACTTATGTGAAAAGCAAGCTTATAAAGAAAAAATAAGATTGTTCCAAACTGAGAACAGAACTCTATCTTCCTAATTTTTTTTTAATAAGGGGTATTCAACTACAGATTGTGAAATGAATGAGATATGTAGTAGAATGTGAACAATAGCACTTTCTTAGACCTGGGCAAGCAGGACCCCTGCCTGGACCCTAGGCTTTGGAGTACTTTCATCAAAAATTCTAAGACCCTCTTGGGTGCCAGGCACCTGTAATCCCAGCACTTTGGGAGGCCGAGGCAGGTGAATTATTTGAGGTCAGGAGTTCGAGACCAGCCTGGTCAACATGGCGAAACCCTGTCTCTACTAAAAATACAAAAAATTCGCTGAGTGTGGTGGTGCATGCCTGTAATCCTAGCTACTTGGGAGGCTGAGGCAGGAAAATTGCTTGAACCCAGGAGCGAAGGTTGCAGTGAGTCAGGATTGCATCACTGCCCTCCAGCCTGGGTAACAGAGTGAGACTCAATGTCCAGAAAAAAAAAAAAAAAAGAGAGATGGCCCCAGTGACTTCCAGAACTGTGCCTGTGGGTTGACCTGGGGTCCTGTAGCTGGGCTGTTTCCAAGAGGGAGGATTGCTTCACTGTGATACGTTTTGTGGGATCACATGGTATCAGACCACCAGAATAATGCTAATACACTAACCTTGGGTGACTTTCATCACATCAGACCCAGGTTGAGTTCTGAGGTCTGGGCTTCGATGGTCCACCTTGGGCTTGAGCCATATGTGTGCCTCGTGTGTCTTCTCTTGCCTCCATCATGTGTCTTGACCATGGTGCCACTTGTAGTCTACAGCACGATGTGGCAGGGGTCAAGGTGGGGAGATGTGTCATTTCCCCTCAGTACCTCCCTCCATTAGCACCCAGAATGGTCACTTCACCCTTCTTCAGTTTGCACACCAATTGTTAGTCTTCCAGGCATGATGTGCGTATGGCTTCCGTGGACTTTGGAGACCTTTGTTTTGTGACACCAGTGGGCCCTTCGGATCCATGTTCTCTCTTGCCTCCAATCAAGGTGTTGATATGGTACTCTCTGAGGTTGGCCATAAGCTATCCTGGACAAGGGATTACCATTCCCTTTGTGAACAGGACTGCTCCTTTTACAGCACCCCCAGACCGCCAACTATTCTCCTTATAGGTGGCAATGTGTGGAACGCAGGTGTGTGGTTACCATGAAGAGTTCACATTCTAAGAATGCTGTGATTTAGAGGGAAGACATAGTTGGAAGATATGTTGTTCTATGTTTATTTTATTGAATTTTGAGGGATAAATTTAACATGGCTAGAAAACAAATTTTTGTCCATATTTTTCTTTATTACTGTGGGTAAATTTTACATGTATGGCCTTCACCAATGAAGTGCAATAACAACCTTTAAGATAATCTGTTAGAAGCCAGCTTCACAGGCAGTGCGATGGATGATGCAGCATCATGAGGAATGATATAACTAGCTCTAAATAAACAGCATTAGGGGACTGCAAAGGCAAACACATCTATGTTATTTCAATACAAAGAGATTCTGAGTAGCTAGGGCATTGAGAAAAAGTACATGGCTATTTTTTTCACGGTGAGAAATATGGCATTGATGGGCCTGAACAGAAAGACCTGGTGCCTAGGCACTCTGAAGAGCCTTCACATGCACTGATTGGACAGTAAGTCAATCTAAATACCTTTCTTTACCTTTTCTTTAATAATTCTTGATTAGTCATTATTGTCATTATTGTAACTCACATGGACCCATGAATTTCGCAATGCGTTTTAAAATAAAATATCGCCCAGGGCCCTGCACATTCTAGGGATAGCTCTGGTGGGTCATGTTGTGAGTTTATATAACTAATGAATGCTTCCTATGACTGAACACTATAGTTGAGAACATATTGGAGAGGGTAGCCCTCTCTAAACAGATTGATCTTTATATTAGGTTGTAAAAAGAGTACTGTGCACATAACAAGGAATATCAATAGAGTCTAGGTCATGAAGAGTCCTCTGTCATGTTTGTAACTTGGACATTATTTCATATTGAAAGTTAGTTTAGAAAGACTGTTATTGAGTAGAGGATCACTGTGAAAGAGCCAAGACTAGACAAAATGATATTAATAATGAAGCCATTGCAACAGTTCTAGAAGATATCATGAGGGTAGTGATATAAGGAGTAGACATAATAGATGATCTCTACAATGCTATTTACAATAATTTAAAGTGAAAGATATTCAAATTATTCATTAACATAGAACTGATTAAAATTATGGCATGTCGATTTGATGAAATATAATTCAATTACTATAAATGATGTGGATCTATATTTGATCTTTTTAACTGAAAAAAGATGATACAACAGTTTGCAAAGTATGAACTAATTTTGGGGGCACTAACTCTGCCTCACATCTGTTTTTGTATATTTACACAAGAAACATTTGTGAAGGTGTATATCCCCGAATACCAACAGTGCTTATTCTGAATGGTTGAATTAAAGGTGTTCTTGAAAAATTACTCCACCTGTGTCCACCCCCACAACCTATAACATCAATATAAAACAAACTGCTACATATATCTCATTAGCTTAGGATATAAAAAGACTACAACATAATTACCATTCAAATGAATGTAGCATAGTGTCTCAATCCATTGAGATGTATGAAAAGTTCATTTTTCTACAGAAAGTTTCTTCTCTAATGTTTCCTGGAACACCAAGTTTACCTACTAAGTCCAAAGTGACCAGTTAAAGTGTTTGTTCAGGCTGCTGAAAAATCCCAGTTTCTTTGCTGCTACTTCTGGTTCTGCTGGGGCACATCATTACCTCTAAGATCAGGTAATTGAGGTTACTGTGCAAGACCACGTCCTTGGCAGGGGCTGTCATAATGGTTGAGGCCCTGTCTGCCACAACTCTGCCCCTGCAGTCATTCCTCACAATGCTAGATCAAGAGCTGTTCTAGCATCAACTTTTTGTGTCCAGGATCATCCCTTTTCTTCCAATTTGCTCCAAACACAAACATAGTGATCTTACTTAACTGCCTCAAATCACAGCCCAGTGTAGACTTTCTGTTTCAGTCTGAACAATCACAGTAGTCCACATACTTTTGAAAATGTTGGTCATCCAGACTTAAATAATCCTATGTGATTGTGCATGTGTCTGAGTGGGGGGAGGGAAGCATAGAGAACCTTGTGTATAATAATAATCCTTCCTCTGGGAATTCCATTTCTGTTCTCTCAAGGATACAGTTCAGTTATACAAACCTTCAGTTTACATGACTATGCTCAACAGTGAACATCTCAGGCAGTACTGTTTTCATTTGGATATGAGGTGGCCTCCCATTTTTCTCCGAAAGCAATGATTGGATAATTGCTTTACATTGATGTGATTGAAAGATATATCCTGGTAGTTTTGCAAATAGGGTTGTTCTAAAGGCCCTCAAAAATGTTCAGAAGCTCCCCAAATAGTGGTTTTCTTTTTAGAATAATAAAAACATTAACAAAGTACTTTGTTGATCATCAGGCTGGCTGATATTTACTGGAGTAGTAAAGAAGCAATTTCATGACTTCCCTCATTTAAGAGGAATCATTGATTTTCTTTCAAGTAAAAGGATATCAGTAGTACTCACGATGAAAGGAAAATGTGTTTAAGATTTTCAAGTACTGTGAGTTTGGATTTTATTCATATTATTATATTTCTTCTTCTTCTTCTTCTTTTTTTTTTTTGAGATGGAGTCTAGGTTTGTTGCCCAGGCTGGAGTGCAGTGGCATGACCTCAGCTCACTGCAACCTCCGCCTCCCGGGTTCAAGAGACTCTCCTGCCTCAGCCTCCTGAGTAGCTGGGGTTACAGGCATGCCACCACGCCCAGCTAATTTTTGTATTTTTAGTAGAGACGGGGTTTTACCTTTTGGTCAGGCTGGTCTCGAACTCCTGACCTCGTGATCCTCCCACCTCAGCGTACCAAAGTGCTGGGATTGCAGGTGTGAGCCACCGCGTTCGGCCATATTATTATATTTGTTATTAAGAACCTATGCTGAAGTCCTGGAATTAGCTGTCTTTAAACAATTTATATTTTTTATGAAAAGGATGCATACATAATGCTAAAAATCATATAAAATCCCCAAATACCTCTATTTTATTTTAGACCTTTATTTTATTTCTGTTCCCACTGGTTCCCCTGACCATTGCTGGTCTCCTTTCCAGAGACATCCACCAATAATTTTTTAACCTATGTTTTCTGTATTTATCCCCATATTTTCAAATAATATATGTATATATCTATAGCTTTAGTCTTCAGTTTTAGACATCTTTGACTTCCTGTAGCAGAATAGAGTTTTGTCTCTTTTTCAACTTTTTAAAATCCACTGATTATTTCATGTAGTTTGGTTAAATCTAGATTCAAGTAAGCCAAGTGACTACAGTTTCTGGAGATTATAATTCTCTTCTTTCTTCTCATACTCTCTCTCTTCTTCCATTTGCTTGTATGTTTTTGAACCCATTGATAATTTCCCTCACCTCCATTACCATTGTAAAATGCCTCTTAATTCAATTTCACATAAACTTATCAGATAAAATTTGTTTCATCTTATCGTGTAGATACTTTTTCTCACCTTCCTTGTCCTGTTCTGGACTAGTTACTAGCTTGGTCTAATTCACAACTATTATGTTTGCCTTTCATTTCACTACCTTTCTGAAAATTCTCTTTGCTTTTCTTTCTTCACTTGCTTTTCTTTTTCTTGGTGACTCTCTTGTTTTACTGGAGCACATCCTTCTGTAGTTTCCTTAGAAAAGGTCCAAGGGAAGGAATTGTTTTGAAAATTTGTGCACCTGATGCCTTTTTTCTTCTGCCTTCATACTTAATTGACAGCTTGCCTGGGCACAAACTTTTTAGTAAAACTGATTTTCTCTTCAGGCTCCATGGTTTTCTAGCTTCCAAAGCTGCTGCTGAGATATGGAATGTAATGCAGACTCCTGAAACTTTGTGAACGTTTTTCCCTCCCTGTGGAAATTCAGGATTTTCTCTTATTCCTGGTATTCTGAAATTTCGGAATGTATACCTTACCCTGATCTTTTCCATTTATTGGTCTGGGCATTTGGTGAACCATTTTAATCAAACTACACTGAGAAATTTTCTTGTGATTTTTTTCCCCTTCAACTTGGACTATATGGATATGATGAATCTCCTGCACTGATGTTCTAATTTTCTTAGTTTTGTTCTATTTTCCTTCTTCTTGTTTTTACTTTCTAGAGGAGTTCCTTGATTTTACTACCATTTCGCTGAAATTTTTATTGGTTATTGTAGTTTTAGTTACTAAACGTCCTTTTCTTCTCTAACTAATCCTTTATGACATAGCATCTTATTCTTTTTCATGAATACTATAGCTTTTATTTTCCCTCTGATGATAATGTAATTATTTTTAAAGGTTTTTCTCATTTTCTGCATTATTTGTTTTATCCAAATTCCCTGTTTGTTTTTCTCTCTGCCATTCATGTTGGAGACATTGTTCCTTTGCTTCTAATGATCTATGGCTGTCTATTCATGTTTAATAGTGATAGCTAAAAACTTATTGAAAACCACTGTTCACTGATATTGCTGACTGATGGGCCTTTGTATTAGTCCATTCTTGCACTGCTATAAAGAAATATCTGAGACTGGGTAATTTATAAAGAAAAGAGGTTTAATTGGCTCATGGTTTCCTGGGCTGTACAGGAAGCATGGCAACATCTACTTCTGGGAAGACCTCAGGAAACTTACAATCATGGCAGAAGACAAAGTGGGAACAGGTGGCTTCTATGGCAGGAGAAGGACCAAGAGAGAGTTGGGAGGTGCTGTAGACTTGTAAACAACCAGATCTCATGAGAACTCACTATTTCTCTGACAGCACCAGGGAGGGATGTTGTTAAACCATGAGAAACTGCCCCCATGATCCAATCACCTCTCAATAGGCCCCACCTCCAGCAGTGGGGGTTACATTTCAACATGAGATTTAGGTGAGGCCACATCAAAACCATATCAATCTGCCCTTGGCCCCTCCCAAATCTCATGTTCTTCTCACATTGCAAAATACAACCATGCCTTCCCAACAGTCTCCCAAAGTTGCAACTCATTCCAGAATTAACTCAAAAGTCCAAAATCTCCTCTGACACAAGGCAAGTCCCTTCAACATATGAGCCTGTAAAATGAAAAACAAGTTAGTTACTTCCAAGTACGATGGGGGTATAGGCATTGGGTAAATAATCCCATTCCAAAAGGGAGAAATCAGCCAGGAGAAAGGGGCTACAGGCCCCATGCAAGCCCAAAACCCAGAAGGTCAGTCATTAAACTTTAAAGCTCCAAAATAATCTCCTTTGACCCCATATCTCACATCCAGAGCACACTGATGCAGGAGTGAGCTCCCAAAGCCTTGGGAAGCTCCACCACTGTGGTTTTTCAGTGTTCAGCCCCTGAGGCTGCTCTCACGGGTGGTGTTGAGTGCCTGCAGCTTTTCCAGGTACATGGTGCAAGCTGTTGGTGGATCTATCATTCTGGGGACTAGAGGATGGTGATCCTCTTCTCATAGCTTCACTAGGTAGTTCTCCAATGGGGACATGGTATGGGGGATCCAACCCCATATTTCCCCTCTGCACTGCCCTAGTAAAGGTTCTCTCTGAGGGCTGTGCCTCTGCAGCAGCCTTCTGCCTAAACATCTAGGTTTTTCTTTACATCCTCTGAAATCTAGGTGGAGGCTCCCAAGCCTCAACTCTTTTTTAATTTTTTTTTTTTAAATTGCCATAGGTTATTGGAAAACAGGTGGTGTTTGGTTACATGAGTATGTTCTTTAGTGGTGATTTGTGAGATTTTGATGCACTCATCACTGGAGCAGTATACACTGCACTCAATTTGTAGTCTTTTATCCCTCACCGCTTCCCATCCTTTTCCCCTGATTCCCCAAAGTCCATTGTGTCATTGTTATGCCTTTGCATCCTTATAGCTTAGCTCACTTATGAATGAGAACATATGTTTGGATTTCCATTCCTGAGTTACTTAGCTTAGAATAATAGTCTCCAATCTCATCCAGGTTGCTGCAAATGCCATTAATTCATTCTTTTTTTATGGCTGAGTAGTATTCCATTGTATCTATATACCAGTTTCTCTATCCACTCGTTGATTGATGGGCATTTGGGTTGGTTCCATGATTTTGCAATTGTGAATTGCGTTGCTATAAACATGCATGTGTGAGTATCCATTTTGTATAATGACTTCTTTTCCTCTGTGTAGATACCTAGTAGTGAGATTGCTGGATTGAATGGTAGTTCTACTTTCAGTTCTTTAAGGAAACTTCAAACTGTTTTCCTTAGTGGTTGTACTAGTTTACATTCCCATCAGCAGTGTAGAGGTGTTCCCTGTTCACCACATCCATGCCAACATCTATTATTTTTTGATTTTTTGATTATGGCCATTCTTGCAGGAGTAAGGTGGTATCACATTGTGGTTTTGACTTGCATTTCCCTGATCATTAGTAATGTTAAGCATTTTTCATATGTTTCTTGGCCATTTGTATATCTTCTTTTGAGTATTGTCTATTCATGTCCTTAGCCCCCTTTTTGATGGGATTGTTTGTGTTTTTCTTGCTAATTTAAGTTCATTGGAGATCCTGGATATTAGTCCTTTGTCAGACAGATAGATTGTGAAGATTTTCTCCCACTTTGTGGGTTATCTGTTTACTTTGCTGACTGTTCATTTTGCCATGCAAAGGCTCTTTAGTTTGATTCAGTACTAGCTGTTTTTTTTTTTATTGCATTGCTTTTGGGTTCTTGGTCATAAAATCCTTGCCTAAGCCATGTCTAGAAAGGATTTTCCGATGTTATCTTCTAGAATTTTTATAGTTTCAGGTCTTACATCTAAGTCCTTGATTCATCTTGAGTTGATTTTTGCATAAGGTGAGAGATGAGGATCCAGTTTCATTCTCCTACATGTGGCTAGCCAATTATTCTAGTACCATGTGTTGAATAGGGCATCCATTCCCCACCTCGTATTTTTTTGCTTTATCAAAGATGAGTTTCCTTTGTCAAAGATAAGTTGGCTATAAGTATTTGGGTTTATTTCTGGGTTCTCTATTCTGTTCCATTGGTCCATCTACCTATTTTTATACCAGTACCATGCTGTTTTGGTGACTATGGCCTTAGAGCATAGTTTGAAATCAGGTAGTGTGATGCCTCCAGATTTGTTCTTTTTTCTTAGTCTTGGTTTGGCTATGTGGGCTCTTTTTTGGTTCCATACGAATTTTAGGATTTTTTTTCTAGTTCTGTGAAGAATGAGGGTGGTATTTTGATGGGAATTGCATTGAATGTGTATGTAGATTGCTTTTGGCAGTATGGTCATTTTCACAATATTGCTTCTACCCATTCATGAGCATGGAATATGTTTCCATTTGTTTGTATCATCTATGATTTCTTTCAACAGTGTTTTGTAGTTTTCCTTGTAGAAGTCTTTCACCTCCTTGGTTAGGTATAGTCCTAAGGATTCTATATATATATATATATATATATTTGCAGCTATTATAAAACGGGTTGAGTTCTTGATTTGATTCTCTGCTTGGTTGCTGTTGGTGTATAGGAGAGCTACTGATTTGTGTACATTAGTTTTGTATCTGGAAACTTTGCTGAATTCTTTTATAAGTTCTGGGAGCTTTTTGGAGGAGTTTTTACAGTTTTCTAGGCATACAGTCATATCATCGGCAAACAGCAACAGTTTGACTTCCTCTTTGACAATTTGGATGCCTTTTCTTTCCTTCTCTTGTCTGATTGCTCGGCCAAGCCTCAACTCTTGCACTCTGTGCACATGCAGGCTTACCACCACATGGAAACTGCTAGGGCTTACAGTTTACACTCTCTGAAGCTGTGGTTCAAGCTGTACCTGGGCCTCTTCGAGCCATGGCTGGAGCTAGAGTGGCCAGGACACAGGGAGCAATGTCCTGAGGCTGTGCAGGATGGCAAGGCCCTGGGCCTGGCCCATGAAACCACTCTTCTCTCCTGGGTCTGTGATGGAAGGGGCTGCTGGAAATCTCTCTGAAATGCCTTCAAGGCCTTCTCCTCATTGTCTTGGATATTAGCACTTGGCTTGCTATGCAAATTTCTGCAACCTGCTTGAATTCCTACCCTGAAAATGGGCTTTTCTTTTCAATCACGTGGCCAGCCTGCAAATTTTCCAAACTTTTGTGCTCTGCTTCTCTTTTAAATGTAAGTTCCAGCTTCAGGTCATTTCTTTGCTCATACTTATAAGTATAGGTTTTTAGAAGCAGCCAGGCTGTATGTTGAATACTTTGCTGCTTAGAAATTGTTTCCACCAGATACCCTAAATCATCTCTCTCAAGGTCAAAGTTCCACAGATCCCCAGGGCAGGGGCATAGTCCAACCAAACTCTTTGCTAAAGCATAGCAAGAGTGACCTTTACTTCAGTTCCTAGTAAGTTTCTCATTTTCATCTGAGACCTCTTCGGTCTGTACTTCATTGTCCATATCACTATCAGCATTTTGGTCACAACTATTTAAGAAGTCTCTAGAAAGTTCCAAATTTTCCCTCATTCTCCTGTCTTCTTCTGAGCCCTCCACACACTTTCAACCTCTGGTTATTACCTAGTTGCAAAGCTGCTTCCACATTTTCAGGTATCTTTATAGCAATACTCCACTCCTCAAAACCAGTTTTTTTGTGTTAGTCCATTCTTGCACTGCTATAAAGATCTATGTGAGACTGGGCAATTTATAAAGAAAAGAGGTTTAATTGGCTCACAACTCTGCAGGAGGTACAGGAAGCATGGCAGCATCTACTTCCTGGGAGGCCTTGGGAAACTTACAATCACGGAGGCAAAGTGGGAGCAAACATGTTACATGACAGGAGCATGACCAGGAGAGAGAACGGGAAGGTGCTATCAACTTTTAAACAAGATCTCATGAGAACTCATTATCATTATGGGGGGCGGGGATGGTGTTAAACCATGAGAAACTTCTCCCATGATCCAATTATCTCCCACCAGGCCCACCTCCAGTATTGGGGATTATATTTCAACATGATATTTGGGTGAGGACACAGATCCAAACTATAGCAGCCTCAAAGGACAACCAAATGATTATTCTGCTTTTTAATTGGAAACCCTTATATGGTAATTTCTTACTGTCTTTTATTCTGGGGTGGTTCAATTTTACCAGAAAATAGCATCCAGTCTACTGCTTGAGGGGTAAAGACTGGACTGCTAGAGTTCTGAAACTGCTTAGGGAAAGAGAGTCTGAGGGTTTCTGTTCAGCACATAAACTTTAAAATTAGCTCCTGGTTTTAGTTCAGCATCTCATTTGTGCCCGGTGTCCTCACTTCTGTAGTCTCTTATTTATTTTCCCCCAGAATATGCTGCCCATCACCTTCAGGGATTGGAGGCACTTTCACCTGTTAGTGTGGGGGAATGATCTGGAGTCTAATTGTTTCTTACACCACTTCTAACTAATTTCTCTTTTTTTCTTCTAGCCTGCTTCCTCACCTGTGCCTGCTGCCTCACCAGGTGTAATTCTTAAGAATTGTTTGTATTAAGCTGGCTTGCTTCTTGGCTAGATGGGTGTTCCTATTCCATCATTTTTCCATCCTAATATGTTGTGGTTCTCTGTTTTATGTCTTCTAGATTTATAAAAATGGAGATTGTACTTCTGTTTCTTATTCACATTGTTGTGTTAATTTTAGAGCATAAAATGGAAATGTTTACTATTCTTAATTGATCTGAAGTATTCACCTCTCAAGTCATTATTCCTTATAATAAAAGCATGACGAGAAACTCTGTTAATGTATTTGCAAGTGATTTGTCTTTATTGGGGATGTTAGCTGGTGCTTCTCTTCAATTATGAGATGTGTACTTTCAGTTGACAATGAGAGATATGAGATGCCAAAAACCAGTCTGGCCAAAGTAGTTATGGTTATAGGAACATAGAAAATTTATTCCTGAGACATTTCTTAATATAGTGACATAACTTAAATGAACAATTCTACCAATAACTAAAAATTAAAATGAATTAATCATTTAATATCTATTAAGTGCTGGGCTCTAAGACGGCAGAAAATAATGACTGAATTGTACACTGTTAAAAGTAAAGCAAATTCTTACCCAGTCAAAGCTATATCTACCCTCTTCACAATAGCAGGGGGAGTGTTCTTTTCTGCTGTTCTCATCCAGCTCTCAGGATAGTTTGCTCTGTGCCATTTTCTCCTCTGCAAGTCTGCTCATTACAACTACATCTCATTGGTCTTGATACAGGTTACATATTGAATTGATAGGAATTACTGTTAACTAACTCAGAAATCCAGGAAATACTGCATTTAATTTTTGTTTTCTGGAAATAAGCTTGATTTCAGTTTGAAGCTCCCAACCTCACAGCATACTCTTGCTCAAACTTACCTCCCTGCAGGGTAAATGCACCTGAAAGCAATAACTTAAGCATAACCTTAGAATGACCCTGTATGGCAGGTGCACCTGAATGTGTGTTCCAAACTAGGGAATCTGGGAGTGGCCAACCTGGAGATTATTCCTTGTCTATGAGGAATAGCTGAGCCACCAGCCGACCCGTGGAACGTGAGCCAGACAGGAGATTGAGGCCCTGAATTCTGGGTTAAATGAAGGTTGCCAGGTGGAGGTTGTTAGGGGGCAGGGTGTTAAGTAAATTTCTATATAAACTGCAAGCCGTTCGCAAGTGGTGGCGGCTTTCCTGCCCAGCTCACCATCGCTGGCTGTGCAGTTATCATGTCCGGCCCACCGCCACTGGCCTATGTAAGGTGGCTACCTTGCCCAGCCTGCCACTATGAGACTGTGTGGTTCTCCTGCCTGGCCTGCCGCCACTGAACTCTCTCCTCTGTAGGTAAGTCCACAATAAAACCCCATGTTTTACTTGTTGGCTCTGGGCCTCTTCAGCCTCTTGAGCCTGGTGCTATAGCCATTGGAGTCGATAGCATGATACTGAACCCCTTGAAACCACTTGCAAACAGCACCGTCCCTCTAACCACCTCCTGGCAACCCTTATTTAACCTAAAACTCTGGGTCTCATTCCCCTGTATGTCCCGTGTTCCTTGGGTCGACCATTGGCTCAGGTATTCCACATAGGCAAGGAATGAATCTCTGGGTTGGCCACTCCTGAATTCCTTGTCTTTGAACACACATTCAGATGCATCTGCTGTAGAGCGTCATTCTACGGACATGCTTAAGCTACTGCTATCAGGTGTGGCTGCCATACAGCCAGGGAGCAGTCTACGTGTCATTTGCTCTCCAGATTTACAGACCTCTTTGTCTTCAACTTTATTTCTCAAATTCTTCCCCCTATAGGGTCTTGGGTGTTTTGGGGGGTGGGGAGGGAAAACAAACCTGGCAAAGGAATTGTATGCAGGCAGCTTTTGAGTTCTGGCCTGTTGTAAGGAACATGGCTGTGCTGCAGCCAAGCAGGCACAGGGCAGCAGGCACAGGCCAAGGTAAACAACCTGGATGACTCGGCGGGTTTGTGGCACAGGCACACAGTCCCGTGTCTTACATAGGCATAGCCATGTAGACATAACAGAAGCTCACCACCTGGCTCTCAGCCTCGATTGTTTGTGCAATGTATAAAAGTAACACCCTGTGAGGAAGCTGCTGAATGAAGCCATGTCTCATCTATCTGCTGTTTCTCAAGTGTTCTTCCAGCTCCCTGCCGCATGTCCCTCAGTCTCCCACCCACTCCCCTCAGCCGGGGCTGAAACCTAACCCTGAGCATAACACCTGCCTCACACCATCTCTAAAAGATGGATACCTTGACTTCCACCTTCTTTTTTTTTTCATGCTCAGCCAGGAGGAGGAGACATCTACCTTAAATAGGAAGGAGGAAAATATATGAAAAAAATTAGTATCCCAAAAGTATTCTTACTCAATTGTGAGCAGTCAAATCTACTAGTGTATTTGGAAGACCATGCATTCAGAGAAGAAAAAAAACTTAGAGATCACCAAATCCATGCTTCTCATTTTCTTTTCTTTTTTTTTTTTTTTTTTTTTTTTTGAGACGGAGTCTTGCTGTGTGGCCCAGATTGGAGTGCAGTGGCGCAATCTTGGCTCACTGCAAGCTTTGCCTCCCAGGTTCACGCCATTCTCCTGCCTCAGCCTCCCGAGTAGCTGGGACCACAGGTGCCCGCCACTGCGCCCGGCTAATTTTTTGTATTTTTAGTAGAGACGGGGTTTCACTGTGTTAACCAGGATGGTCTCTATCTCCTGGCCTCGTGATCCACCTGCCTCGGTCTCCCAAAGTGCTGGGATTACAGGCGTGCTTCTCATTTTCTGGTGAAGAATCCCAGGATCCCAGGGCTGAAAGGTCAATGCCCTGATGAAGGGCAAGTGGACTGTTTTTTTTTTTTTTTTTTTTTTTCCCCCCTGTGCATTTGGTTACTGTTTCTGTCGACTCTAAACAAATGCTGAGTCAATTTCATCGAGGTTTTTGGTCTACAAGGACAACTCGAAATTGCTTGAATTTGACCTTCTATGTTGTTAGATAATGTTTGGAACCAAGGCCTTATTCTATAGAGTGCCTAAAACTGGACTTTCAGTGACTATCAATCAAAAACAATATTCGTGTTTTCTGATTCTGGGGAAATGAGAAAGGTAAAGGGGCCTAGATATGGTTTTGACAGTATGCTTGCCTAATCTTGTGAGTCTGCAACTTATTTGCTATGGAAAACAGCACGCTTCATTATTTCATCGCATCAGGTGGATAAAAGACAGCACGGGGCTCTTGACCCACCTGACCTTGAATGAGTTGAATTCTAGCTCCATCACTTCAGGAGTAGTGTTACGGCAAATCACCCTAAATATTTCAGGTCTTGAGTACCCTCATGTTTAAAATGAGTTTAATGCTACCATTGTCCACTCATCTTCCAGCATTATTATGAAGATTAATGTGCAATGGTGTCACTAATTAATGCAGCCAACAAATATTTATTCCACAACCATTATGTTCCAGAGCATGTACACTTAATACAGTGGTGAGCAGAACTGCCTCTACTCTTGCCCTTATAAATCCAGTAATCACACAAACAAGTCTATAACTGTGTGGTAAGTGCTCTGATAGTAAAGTGTTATAAAAAAGCAGAATGATGGTAAAGTTCCATGAGGAAGTGACATTTAAATTGAGGTCTAAAGTGCAAGTAGGAGGTCACCAGGCATGGAATGATGAAAAGAACATTCTAGGCAAAGGGAATAGCAGGTACCAAGGCTCCAAGGAGGTCACCAAAGCAGGCTTGAGGCTGGAGCATAGGGAAAATGGCAGAAGATGAAGGTGGAGCTGGAGGCACAGGCCAGATCCTGCTAGCCTTGCACGTGAAAGTTCTTTGCAGGCTTGTTAAGAATTAGATGTTAAGAGTCAGTGAGGCTCCAAGTGGGGCTTAAGAAATCATAGATGTTTGTCAGGTTTTTGGGGTAGCTATTAATGCTTAGTCTTTGATGTACAGTATCAAATAGTGGTTGTGAATATGGGATTTGGAGCCAATGGCCTGTGTTTGAATTCAGGCTCTGGCAATGCTTAGCTGTGTGAGCTCAGGCAGCTACTTAACATCCCTCTGCTTCTGTTTCCTCATCTATAAGATAGGGAAATAATGGCATGGACTCAGAGGGTTGCTTTGAGTTGAATAAGTCAATATATGTAAATTAAGGATACCCTGGGGCATATGAAGCACTCAGCACATGATGATTGTGTCTGGGCTATACTGTGGATGACATTAGTCTGATTTTCAGATAAATGGTGCAAGTATTTTTTTGACAATACGTCTTCCATAGCATTCTTGTAGTATAGACAGAAGACTGAGTCTGGGATCAGACTTCTTGGCTTTGCAAGGGAGTAACCTCTAAATTTCAGAGTCCTCATCTGTAACTTGGGAGAACTCTTCCTCTCTGTCACTATTTTCATCATTTCTATCCTCCATGTCATTTTCAAATAAGGTATATTTAATATGTGGAAATGGGTCTCCTTTAGAATAAAGAGGATTCTGTCTTTGAAATCTGATAGCGTAGCAGCACTTCAACAGCTGAATGCATTTGCTCTCCCTGGTCTGAAAAGTATCCCTGGTTTGGAAGAACTGGAGCAAAAGAGGCAAAGCACCATGCCTATTGTTATTACCTTGATAACAACTTTTATTTCTCACTGGAAAATCCTGTTCTATCTCCCTATTGCTGCCTTTGTTTCACAGAATAGTGTTACTTTTGTCAACAAACCATGTCCTTTCTATTTTGTATTGTATTTGGATTCTGCCTAATTTCCCTTTCCTTTGTGAGAACACCTAACACTCATACAGAATTGAGATTGGGGATTTTTTTTGTGATTGCCTTATTGCCTTCTCCTGAGTCCTGTGTTAATGGGGGTAGCATCTCCACATGGTCTACATCCTTTGTGTTAGATTACAACACCTTGATATTTGGGATATCAAATGGGACCCATCTGTGGGAGAATTAGATCACAGTAGAGAATGAATTTCTATACATTTTGAGAGAAGGGAGTCCAAGGGAAAAAAGGTAGAGAAATAATGTCTTACGAAATGCTCTCCCTTATGTTGCTTCATCCAATCTACATCCTTCTGAGGAGTAGCAGATATGATCCCTATTTTAGAAATTAAAGCCTGACAGCCTTATTAGCAGAGCTTTGCTTACCCAAAGTCATGCAGCCAGCATATGGGAGAACTGAGGCTTGAATCCTTGTCTTCTGACAACCAAACTCACGCAACTGTAGGTTATCAAGGAGTCAGACACTTGATTGCTAATTATTTTCTCCTTGGCTTTCATTTAGTGATGTTGCTTGTGTACTATTAGAAATAAGTAAGGAATGCAGTGGGGCAATTCAAGTCTAGCGGTCTCTGCTACAGATGTTGTCCTTCTCAGTGATTCACAGCTGGTGATGCAAGTCTGTCGAGATCAACAGGGGGTTTGTGCCTGACATATTGGGGGTACTGTGAAAGAACAAAAACTGAATCAAGCACAGCTCTTTCTACACATGTGACAGCCCAACCATGTCGACCACGCTCTTGACTGTGACTCTGGACCAAATTGATTAGTGACAGTTACTCTACACGGAACTAGGGTTGCATTATATCTTTAATCTGATTAGAGAAGTAGGGAAGACTTGGGATGCCCTTATATCCTTCTGCTTTAGAAACAATGCCCAGGATTGTTAATCCTTGAGGCAGGTGACTACCTCTTTTCAACAGCAGAGAGCTGTAGGAGGCAACACACGTGGTAGAGTAAGCTGGTTTAGTAAAGTCATTGTAATATTCACAGAGGATGTGCATTAGAGCCATAATAAGTCTTTGATAACATTTCACAGGTGGGAAAACTGAAGCCCAGATTGGCAAAATGACTTGTCCAAGGTTACATGCAAATTAGTGTCAAAGCAGAGCCTAGAATCCAGGACCTGTTCTCCTTTGGTGTTCTTTCATCTGTAGGGCACTTTGAAGCACTGGTTCTCAACTTTGACTTGCATGTTGGAAATACCTTGGGAGATTTACAGACGCTGATGCCTGGGTCCTATCCCTAGGGGTTTGGATTTAATTGGTGTAGCGTGTCGCCTGAGACATCAGGATTTTAACAAAGCTCAGGTGATTCTAATATACAACAAAGCTTGAGAACCTTAGACCAGTAGTTCTCAAACCTTGCGTACATTAGAATCATCAGGGAGCTCTTAAATATATATATCTGAAGCCCCACCCCGACACAATCACATCAGAATCTCTGAAAAGAAAATTAACAGAGTGGAGGAGAAAGTATCTTCTGATGCAACCTATTCTCTTTTATTCTCTTTTGGTTGGTGGGTCTTCACCTCCAAAGTTACACCTGCTCCACCACTCTCGAACTGTCATGGCTGTGTTTTGGCTCCCTGTAAAAATGAGCAAGACTACTTGATTTCAGCTGCAAGTGATCTTCTTAGATTTCATGTCAGTGATGCTATCACTTGTGTGGGGCTGTTAGAAAGGAATGAGGAAGGACAGAGCATCTCAAACACAGAAGACCCTCCCAGATGCTAATGTGTCTATTTCCATTGGATCACCGTTTGCTGTGGTTTTAATGGCCACTCCAAAATTCAGGTGTTGCCAATTGCGATGGTGTTAAGAGGTGGAGCCTTTCAGAGGTGGTAAGGCCGAGAGGATGCCTCCCTCATTAATGGAATTAAGGCCCTTAGAAAATAGGCTTCATGCAGCAGCATTTGGCTAGTTTGCTGTCTTGTCCTTCCACCATATCAGGATGCAGTAAGAAGGCCCATGTCGGGTGTTGGCACCTTGATTTTGGACTTCCCAGCCTCCAGAACTGTGATAAATTTGTTTTTTATAAATTGCCCAGTTTCAGGTATTCTGTTATAGCAGCACAAACTAAGATGCTTGTCACAGTGATTCCATTAGAATACCCTGAGAAGCTTTTAAATAACAGATACCTGGGTCTTATCCCTCAACTATTTAATTAGCCAGATATGACACCTGGGCTTTGGCATTTTTTTAAAAAAAGTTCCCAGAGGCAGTAAGGAGTTATTAAAGCATTAAGTCCTACTGGGTGCTAGGCACCACAGCTGTACACTCAGGGCTTGAATGATCATGCCATAGTCCATTCGCCAAGCATGCAAAAAGCTGCCTTTGCTGTGCTTGAGCCTCTAGTTGGCGAGCAGTTATTCAGTATTCCATCAGCATGTGGTGCTATCATTTTGCTCATTGCTCCTGGGCTCTTTTAATTAAGTTTGGAAGTACTGTGCTCTCTATATTTTCCCATAACCCCCAACCCTGGGAACCTAAAGTCAGGGACAATAGCAAGCAAATTTTGTGTGAGGGAGCCCATCAGTGTTGGCGGGAGCTGTAATGGTAACTGCAGGAGTTTATCCACCCACACTGGCCTCCTGGGCCTTTGACCATCGAAACGTTTGAATATCAATAAAAACAATCATGTTGCATGTAAGTAGGGAGCCAAAACCCTCTTAGTAAAGGGAATCTGGAATGAATAAAAGGTAGCAGGTCAGGAAACATCTTGGGAGATAGGAAGCTCTAGGTCTTGGTCTTCCCTCTTTGGTGGGAACCTGACCATCATTCTTCCAGCCTTCACAGCCAGCCTTCTCAAAATGGCTTTTCTGCCTTTCATAAAGGTGGCTAAAAATGCCCAGGTGTTCAGGTTGTTCTTGATCTTCTTGTACCTGGAAAGAAATGGAAATGTAACTTACGGTGCTAAAGAATATCATTGGGAGGGTACTGTGGAAACATACTGTAAGGTTCTAACTGAGGTTTGAGGGGAGTGGGTGGACAAGTGGCAGGCAGCTAAAAGAACACCCAAAGAATTTTAGGGAATTTTGACATGGCTTTATTCTCTCTCTGGGTGCAAGTGGGCTGTGGGTGCAAGCAAGGTGTATGTACAGCATCAGCAGGGTAGTTATACCTTGGTGGCCCAGCCAAGCACAAGCACACATGAGTGGTTACTTACTACACCTCATGTGGTATGTTTGCATCATGTGTGGAGCTGTGTGCCTGTACTCCAAACCTGCTGAGTCAGACCATACCAGAAGGTCACCTTGGCCTATTTCTGACTAAAGCACAGCCATTTCCCTTATACTCTACTCCCTAGGCTGAGGGCGTCCTCTGGGGCAGGGACACCTACCCATAGGGCAGAGCCCTGAATCTATAACCCGCAATACAAAGAATAACAGCTGACTACTAGGATCCCAGCTATGCTACTTATGACTGAGGGTCCAGCATGGGCCAGAGCCCAGAGATGCCCACCATCTCTACAGGGGGTTGTCAGTAAGGCTCTCAACCACCTTAATCTCCTTCGAGACCCCTGGTGGGGCCGCTGTTACGTTATGCCAACTGTCAGGGATAAAGGTACAACATTGTGTTCCTAAAAGGGCACAGAGGCCTCCTTGGGCAGCAGTTACTATGTCTAAAGCCATTCAGTTTTGCAACACCATCTTTCTGATCCGATCGTGACAGATACCTACCTTGCTATACGTTGGTGGAAAACCAGAGGATTGCTAATTTCACATGTGGCCTCCAGTCATCTGGTGTCACCCCAAGTTGGGCACCTTGGCCAGTTCCCTAATCAAACAGAAAAGGCTCTACACCCCCACCCCGCTACAGCACTTAATCTTTGAGCTAGAATGCCTGGGCAGGACTGGGTCGTATGGCATTCTCCTCCTGAACGACTTGCATCAAGTCTGTATACAACTGCCATCTACTGACAGTTTTTGGCATTTCACTGGCATCCTTCCAAGCAGTCCATATGGCTGCCTATGTTCACTCAATCAGTATGTGGTCACCTTGCCCTCGTGCCAACCACCTACTCATTAGCAGTCGCTGATGGAGGGAGGGGTGTCATAAGAGGCCAGCTTTTCCATCTCAGAGGCGGAATGGGATATACTATCTGTCCCCTTGTCCCACAGATGAAGCATCCAGGTGGGCAGAGGTTCCCCTGGATGCTGATGGCACTATTTAATTCCCGGAGCTCTGTGTGGCATCCCGTAGGAAATGAGCATGCACTTCCCACAGCACAGTCACAAACACCCATCCAACTCTGCCGGCAAAGCTTCATTCCTTCTCGGTGCTCTGTGCTTCCAGTTTCAGCTCTTTCTCCACACTTGTGGGGGATCGATCTACCACTACCCAGGTTTCCACCACAGCCCATCCGAGCAGCACATCTGCCACCAGTTCCCACAACCCATGTTGTGGCCATGAGGCCAACCTGGAATCGTCAGGGACTTAAGGCTCACCGTGGGATTCTGCTTATAGTGCCAATTGTCAGGCTCTAACTGAGGTCTGAGGGGAGTGGGTGGGCAAGTGGCAGGCAGCTGAAAGAACAAAGAATTGCAAGGAATTTCAATGTGGCTTTATTGTCTTTCCGGGTGCAAGTGGGCTGTGGGTGCAAGCAAGCCATACGTACAGCGTCAGCAGGGTAGTTATAACTTTTACAGACAATAGTGGCTCCAAGCCAAGCATGAGCACGCATGAGTGGTTACTTAATGCACCTCACATGGTGTGGTTACATAATGTGCCTCATGCGGCATGGTTACATGACATGCAGAGCTGTGCGCCTGCACTCCAAACCCTCTGAGTCATGTTGCTTCGGAACGCTGCCTCGGCCTGTTACTGACTAAAGCAGAGCCGTTTTCCTTAAACATATGAAGCCACATGGAGAGGGGACAAATCCCATGGAAGCTTTCTCTGGCTTTCTGCCTGCTTAGTATACAATATGCAAGTGGATTGGGGGCTGGCATGGCTTTGCTCAGTTATCCTTTCAGTAGCTCCCATCTTCTCAGTGCAGACCACCTCTCTTTTGTGAATCCTGACTGTTCATCTGAATCAAGCCCTGTTCTCTCCTCTTTCCCAATGGTACAAGCTTTGTTGTACCATTTAGACACTGTTATACTAACGACACTTCTCTCTGTCCCACCACACTAAGTCGTCTCAGGCAGTAACCTGCTCGATCATTTCTTTGGCTATGTAGCTAACACAGTACTTCGATATAATTGATGCTCACAGAAATTAAACAAATGATCGACAAGGGCCGCCTTCTCTCTCCATCTTCTTGACTTGGATGTTTATAACATTTCTTCCGCAGTTCTCCAAGTTAAGGTTCAGGTGAGAAGATCTTTGTGGAAGGCAGTTGCAGCAGTGGAAGAGTGGAAGCTGATACCTTCATCTGTGTTTCACAAGTTGAGGTGGTCAGCAGAGCTGCAGACCGGATAGGAGAACTGGGGAGTCAAGTTCTCACTTTCCCGATCTGAATGACTCTTGAAAGATCTAAAATGAGGGCCTCTCTGAGGTGGGGGAGCTGATTGAAGCAGAGCAAAGAAATAAAAATTCTTACCAGTTCACGAATAGAGACACAGAGGATCTCACCTGTGTCTGGCACTTAGCGGACATGCAGTAAATATTTGTTGGGTGAACTTGTCTGCCATAACCTAAGAAGAAGGCATCAGTTCACAGGGACTTCACGTAGTTTCTAATGTGCAGCTTGGCTCCATTTCTGTTGCTTTCCTGGCATGACAATTACTATTAAGTTGAGATGATTCATTAGTCATTTCCAGAACAGTTTTATTGGGATGACTATTACCATGTATTTAACTTCCCAGATCTCCATAGCATTTTATTACTGATTATTGTTCCACCAATCCATTCAACGGTGATGGAGCGGTATCAGTCTTGGTAAGGGCCAATCTATTCAGCTAGCTGCATGTCCAATGAGCCCCCAGTTAAAATCCCCACAGAGGCCCTCCCAGATAATACAGACCTTTAATTGTGTGGTGTTAACAAAGATCACACAGATTTTCCTTTGATATTTTTTATTAGCCAAATATTATAGTGGTCAATGATTACCATTGTATAGAAAACATACTAATGAAGATACAATTAAAATAGGTTTCAAGGTACCAGCATGCAGGAAATCAAGTTCTTTAGAAAAGAAAGAAAAGATGATTGATAGGTATCTGGGATTTTTGTGTTTATGTGTATACCTACGGAAACCAATTTAAACAATGTTCTTTTTGTTTTGGTCTCCTTGAAAAAGTGCTATAAACTGTTCTAAGATGCATTGATATATAGAGAAGGAAGGCAAATAGCTATGAAATGTAGTTACAAAACAAGGGTTTGCGTTGTTGAAAGTGTTATACGTGCCATTCCATGAAATCAGAATTTTGGATCTGTATGATGACTTAGTGTTATGTGTCAGATGCTTTCTAGCAGCAACAGAAATGTTTTCTTGGGAGAAGGAATGAAAGCTTATATGGAACCCTGATATATATGATCAAATGTATATATTATATATTCTATATTTTTTATATACTTATATATAATATATAGTATAAAATATATAATATATATAATAGGATACATAAGAAAACTATTTAAGTTGAAAACAGAACTTGATCCTTCCACACCCTCACTTTATAGCTCCTTTGTCTCCACATACTGTCCAAGAAGAAGCACATTTCTGGAACTCTTGGGCTCTGTACAGTTTGTAAACTGCCCCATTGAGTAGTTTTAGAGAAGCATTCTCTAGTGTGAAAGTGGACCCCTTTTCCTTTCTGAAAAGACAAATGAGGCAACTTCAATCACCCTCTTGGCCCCTGAACTTTGTTTATTCAATAGCAGTGGTAATGGCTGATTTATCAGCTCAATTTTAAAACATTTCATTTGTTTAATCTTTAGCTTTGATGCTGGGGGGATCCTCAGGGAAATGTGTTGCTTGTTCTTTTGAACACCCCAGTAGACGACAGGTGAAAAGTATAAAATAATGGGTCTCAGAACTTGTAATTAGCCCAATAGGCAAGAACGGCTCAACACATCCAAAATAGAAGACACACCATAGCCATCTCCCTATCCTGAAAGCATCTTTGCTCCTGGTCTCCTCTCCTGGTCTCCTCTCCTGGTCTCCTCTCCTGGTCTCCTCTCCTGGTCTCCTCTCCTGGTCTCCTCTCCTGGTCTCCTCTCCTGGTCTCCTCTCCTGGTCTCCTCTCCTGGTCTCCTCTCCTGGTCTCCTCTCCTGGTCTCCTCTCCCTCTCCTGGTCTCCTCTCCCTCTCCTGGTCTCCTCTCCCTCTCCTGGTCTCCTCTCCCTCTCCCTCCCTCTCTCCTGGTCTCCTCTCTCTCTCCCTCCCTCTCTCCTGGTCTCCTCTCTCTCTCTCTCCCTCTCTCCTGGTCTCTCTCTCTCTCTCTCCCTCTCTCCTGGTCTCTCTCTCTCTCTCCCTCTCTCCTGGTCTCCTCTCCTGGTCTCTCCCTCTCTCCTGGTCTCCTCTCCTGGTCTCTCCCTCTCTCCTGGTCTCCTCTCCTGGTCTCTCCCTCTCTCCTGGTCTCCTCTCCTGGTCTCTCCCTCTCCCCCCCGTGTCTCTTTGTCTCTCTTTGTCTCTCTCAGCTCGAACATCTAACAAAGTATTCCACACATAGGAGTTATTCAATAAATAGTTGAAACTTAAGAGTAATTTGTAGAATCTTTACACTTTTGAGATAGACGCAATAAACAACTCTATTTTATATCACAACTTAGTAGTCACATTTTAGGAATTTGTACAGAAGAAAGCACTGAAGTCTCATGATTCAGGCTACAGTCTTGCCTTAGAACAAATGAGTTGGGATGACATTAAAGCCCAGAGAAGCTAAATTATTTGCCCAAGTTCCTTATCTATAAAATGAGGAGGTTCAGTTTGATCTCAGGTCCTTTCAACTAGAGCATTTCAGAAGCATCCATGATCTATGTTATTGTCAATTGTACTACTGGCTATAATGTATGTAGGTGAACTCAGCTGGAGCGACCAACCTGTGATTTGTGCTTTCCTACTCCGCATTGTGATCATTAGACTTCCTTTCCAACCATACCAGCCTAAATTCTGTGCCGTAAACTTTCAGTTCACGTAAAAATCTTGCCCAGTTAAAAATTGAGGCCGGGCACAGTGGCTCAGGCCTGTAATCTCAGCTCTTTGGGAGGCTGGATCACTTGAGGTCAGGCTGGATCACAGGAGTTTGAGACCAGCCTGGCCAACAGGGTGAAACCCTGTCTCTACTAAAAAATCAAAAAATTAGCCGGATGTGGTGGTGGATGCCTATAATCCCAGCTACTCAGGAGACTGAGGCACAAGAAGCACTTGAACCTGGGAGGTGGGGAGGTTGCCGCGAGCCAAGATTGTGCCACTGTACTCCAGCCTAGGTGATAGAGGGAGAATCCAACTCAAAAAATTGAGATTTTGTTCTCTGGTTTCTGACCCACAGCAGATTGGAACATTTATTGTTCTGCTTTTTAGGCTTGGTGATTAGCAATTGTGTTCCTGTTAAACAGCCTGTGGTTGAATTCTGCACATTGGAATGGCTTATTGACTCCTTTGTAAGTTAGGAATGTATTTTTATGGCATCATTTGTATCTTCAAAAATATGTATTATGATAAAATGAATCACATTTGTCACTTAACACCATAATTCTGTAAAGTAGTTAGTTAGAATGTAGTGTTTTCATTTATGGTATCCTATCTTAGCTATAAATCACTTTTATTTTTAAATCTTCCTGACTCGGGACCTCCTGTAGTATGTTTGCATTTCTCCCCAGTATTACGTATATTTCCTCTTGTTTCATTTCTTTCTGCTTAAGTGTCACTTCTCTGTACCATAACGTTGAAAAGGCACAGAAGTCCAATTGTAAACACTTGGTTGAGGGGTTGCTGTGAACGACATGAATCTAATTGTGAAACTTCCCTTTAGGGATCGTATTCAAACTCTAGTGTCAATAAGTCACCACAGATGTTTGTTAAAATATTAATACATATTTTAGACTTAGTCCCCAGGGTTTTTGATTGGGACACATCCCAGATCTATTCAGTCTCCGAAATCTGTATTTCTATCAACCTCAGTTGATTCTGGTGCAAGAGAAGATCACACCTCACCATAAATGTCATTTAATGGCTCTTTGGGTGAGAATGTGATGCTGTGTGGCCAGGAACCGATACTGCCTATTCCTCATATGGCTCAGTTTCCTCCCTTATCCTTGGATGTTGAATTGCACTGTTTCTCTTAAGCTCGAATTTTGTTTGGCTTTCATAGAAAAGGCATCTCTTCAGAAAACCACTCTTCTTTTTCTTAGACGATTTCTATGTGTGCTAAAATTTGAGAACCACTTCTGGAAGGAAATATCACAATTAGATTTAAAAGCTTTAAAAAGTTTTCTAACCAAATACTTGTACTAAAAATATGTAGGTTTTATTTATTTTCTCCTTCCAACTTTTAAGTTCGGGGGGTACATGTGTATGTTTGTTACATGGGTAAATTCTGTGTCACTGGGGTTTGTACAAATTATTTCATCACCCGGGTCATGAGCATAATGCTTGATAGGTAGTGTTTCAATACTTATCTCCCTCCCATCTCCATCCTCAAGTAGGCCCTGGCCTCTTGTCTTTTGTGTCCATGTGCACTCAATGTTTAGCTCCCACTTATACATGAGAACATGTGGTATTTAGTTTTCTGTTCCTGCATTTATTTGTGTAGGGTAGTGGCCTCTGGCTGCATCCATGTTGCTGCAAATGACATGATTTCTTTTTTTTGGCTGTGTAGTATTTCATGGTGTACATGTACCACATTATCTTTATCCAGTCCACCACTGATGAGCATCTAGGTTCATTCCATGTCTTTGCTGTTGTGAATAGTGCTGCAATGGACATGCAAGTATATGTGTCTTTGTGGTAGAATGATTTATATTCCTTTGGGTATATACCCAGTAATGGAATTGCTGGGCCAAATGATAATTCTCTTATAAGTTCTTTGGGAAATTACCAGACTGCTTTCCACAATGGCTGAACTAATTTGCATTCCCTCCAACAATATATAAGCATTTTTTTTCCTCAGCAATCTCATCAGCATCTGTTATTTTTTGACTTTTTTGATAATAGCCATTCTGACTGGTAGGAGATGGTGTCTCATTGTGGTTTTGATTTGCTTTTTTTTTTTTTTCTTTTGAGATGGAGTCTTGCTCTGTCACTCAGGTGCCCAGGCTGGAGTGCAGTGGTGCGATTTCGGCTCACTGCAAGCTCCGCCTCCTGGGTTCACACCATTCTCCTACCTCAGCCTCCGGAGTAGCTGGGACCACAGGCACCTGCCACCACGACTGGCTAATTTTTGTATTTTTAGTAGATATGGAGTTTCACTGTGTTAGCCAGGATGGTCTCGGTCTCCTGACCTTGTGTGAGCCACCATGCCTGGCCTTGATTTGCGTTTCTGTAATAATTAGTAGTGATGAGCATTTTTTCATGTTTGTTGACTACTTGTGTGTCTTTTGAGAAGTATCTGTTCATAACTTTTGCCCATTTAAAATATTACTTGTTTTTTGCATGTTGATTTAAGTTCTTTATAGATATGGGTATTAGACCTTTGTTAAATGCATGGTTTGTGAATGTTTTTTCCCGTTCTGGATTGTCTGTTTGATAGTTTCTTTTGCTGTGCAGATGCTTTTTAGTTCAATTAGGTCCCACCTGTCTATTTTTGTTGCAATTTCTTTTGGAGTCTTCATAAAATCTTTGCCAGGGCCTATGTTCAGAATGGTATTTTCTAGGTTTTCTTCTAGGGTTTTTATAGTTTTAGGTTTACAGCTAATTTTGAGTTGATTTTGTATATGGTGAAAAGAGGATGAGTTTCAATCTTCTGCATATGGCTAACGAGTTATCCAAGTACCATTCATTGAAAAGGGAGTTCTTTCCTCATTGCTTGTTGTTATTGACTTTGTTGAAGACCAGGTGGTTGTAGGTATGTGGCTTTATTTCGGGTTCTCTAATCTGTTCCATTGGTCTATGTGTCTGTTTTTTGTACTAGTAACCATGCTGCCTTAGTTACTGTAGCCTTGTAATATGGTTTGAAGTTGAGTAGTGTGATGCCTTCAGCTTTGTTCTTTTTGCTTAGGGTTGCCTTGGTAGTTTCTTTTTTAAATCAATTTTATAACTCATTATTGGTCTGTTCAGGGTTTCAGTTTCCTCCTGGTTGAATCTTGGGAGGTTGATATGGTTTAAATTTGTGTCCCTGCCCAAATCTCATATCAAATTGCAATCCCCAGTGTGGGGGGCAGGAACCTGCTGGGAGGTGATTGGATCATGGGAAGGAACATACCCCTAGCTGTTTTCATAATAGTGAGCTCTCATGAGATCTGGTTGTTTAAAATTGTGTAGTACCTCCTGCTCCACACATTTAGAATATGCCTGCTTCCTCTTTGTCTTCTGCTGCAATTGTAAGTTTCCTGAGCCCTCCCTAGCCATGTTTCCTGTACAGCCTGTGGAACTGTGAGTCAATTAAAACTTTTTTTTTTTAATAAATTACCCAGTCTCAGGGAGGTCTTATAGCAATGTAAGAATGGACTGATACAGAAAACTGGTACTGGGAATTGGGCATTGCTATAAAGACCTGAAAATGTGGAAGTTACTCTGGAACTGGGTAATGGGCAGAGGTTGGAACGGTTTGGAGGACTCAGAAGAAGACAAAGATTAGAGTAAATCTGGAACTTCCTAGAGACTTAAATTGTTAATAATTTGTTATTAAATTGTTGTGATCAAAATGCTGATAGCCTGGACTTCATTGTCCATATTACTGAGGAGGTCTCGGATGGAGATGAGGAACTTATTGGGAACTAGAATAAAAGTCACTCTTGCTATGCCTTTGCAAAGAGACTGGCAGCATTGTGACCCTGCTCTAAGGATCTGTGGAACTTTGAACTTGAGAGAGATGATTTAGGGTATCTGGTAGAAAAAATTTTTAAGCAGCCAAGTGTTCAAGATGTGGCCTGGCCACTTCTAACAGCATGTGGTCATGTGCATGAGCAAAAAGATACTCTGAAATTGGAACTTATATTTAAAAGGGAAGCAGAGCATAAAAGTTTGGAAAATTTGCAGCCTGACCATATGGTAGAAAAGAAAAACACATTTTTCTGGGGGGGAATTCAAGTAGGCTGCAGAAATTTGCATAAGAAAAGAGGAGCCAAATGTTAATAGCCAAGACAATCGGGAAAATGCCTTGAAGGCATTTCAGAGACCTTTGTGGCAGCCCCTCCTGTGACAGGCCCAGAGGCCTAGGAGGGAAGAATTGCTTCATGGGCTGGGCCCAGGACCCCACTGTCCTGCACAACCTTGGGACACTGCTACCTGGATCTTAGCCACTTCAGCTCCAGCCATGGCTCAAAGGGCCCCCAGATACATCTCAGGCCACTGCTCCAGAGGGTGTGGTGTTAAGCCTGCAGGTATGCAGAGGGCAAGAATTGAGGCTTTGGAGCCTCTGCCTAAATTTCAGAGGATGTATGGATATGCCTGGATGTCTAGGCAGAAGTGTGTGCTGCAAGGGCAGAGCCCTCATGGAGAACCCTTACTAGGGCAGTGCAGAGGGGAAATGTAGAGTTGGAGCCCCCACACAGTCCCCCCTGGGTCACTGTCTAGTGTAGCTATGAGGAGAGGGCCACTGTCCTCCAGACCCCAGAATGGTAGATCCACGAACAACTTGCACCATGTGCCTGGAAAACCTGCAGGCACTCAATGCCAGCTTTTGAAAGCAGCCAAGGGGGCTGTACCCTGCAGAGCCGCAGGGTTGGAACTTCCCAAGGCTTTGGGAGCCCACCCTTTGCATTGGTGTGGCCTGGATATGAGATATGAAATCAGAGATTATTTTAGAGCTTTAAGATTTAATGACTGCCCTGCTAGATTTCAAACTTGCCTGAGGCCTTGTCATAACTTTGTTTTGGCTGATTTCTTCCTTTTGGAATGGGTGTATTTACTCCATACCTGTATTCTCATTGTATCTTGGGAGTAACGAACTTGTTGTTGATTTTATAGGCTTATAGGTGGAAGGGACTTGCCTTGTCTCAGTTGATGCCTTGGACTATGGACTTTTGAGTTAATGCTGAAATAAATTAAGACTTGGATTGTTGAGAAGGGTTGATTGTATCTTGCAATCTGAGAAGTACATGAGATTTGAGAGGGGCCAGGGTGTAATGATATGGTTTGTCTGTGTCCCTGCTCACATCTGATGTTGAAGTGTAATCTCCAGTGTTGGAGGGGCCTGGTGGGAGGTGATTGGATCATGGGGGTGAACTTTTCCCTTGCTGTTCTTGTGATAGTGAGTTCTCATGAGATCAGGTTGTTTAAAGGTGTGTGGCACCTCCCTACCTTTCTTCTCTTCCTCCTGCTTTAGACATGTAGAATGTGCATACTTCCCCTTCACCTTCTGCCACAATTGTTAAGTTTCCTGAGGCCTACCCAGCCATGCTTCCTGTACAGCCTGCAGAGCTATGAGTTAATTATACCTGTTGTCTTTACAAATTACCCAGTCTTAGGTAGTTCTTTATAGAAATGTGAAAATGGATAGAATACAAAAGTTGTATGTTTCCAGGAGTTTATCCATTTCTAGATTTTCTAATTTTTGTGCATAGAGGTGTTCATAACAGTCTGAGGAATTTTGGGTTTCTCTGGGATTGGTGGTAATGTCCCTTTTGTCATTTCTGATTGTGTTTGTGTGTATTTGGATCTTCTCTTTGTTTTAATTAGTCTAGCCAGAACTCTCAATCTTATTCTTACAAGGAACAAAGGTTTGCTTATGTTGATCTTTGGTATGATTTTTGACATCTCAATTTCATTTAGTTTAGCTATGACTTTATTTCTTCTGCTAGCTTTGGGATCAGTTTGCTATTTTTATAGATCCTGTAGGTGTGATGTTAGGTTATTAATTTGAGATCTTTCTAATTTTTTCATGTCAACATTTAGTGCTATAGACTTCTTTTTCTGTTTTTTTTTTTTTTTTTTTTTTTTTTTTTTTTTTTTTTTTTTTTTTTTGAGACAGAGTTTCACTCTTGTTCTTGTTGCCCAGGGTGGAGTGCAATGGTGCAATCTCGGCTCACTGCAACCTCCACCTCCTGGGTTCAAGTGATTCTCCTACCTCAGCCTCCTGAGTAGCTGGGATTGCAGGTGTCCACCACCATGCCTGGCTAATTTTTGTATTTTCAGTGGAGATGGAGTTTTGCCCTGTTGGCCAGGCTGGTCTCAAACTCCTGACCTCAGGTGATCCACCCACCTCAGTGTCCCAAAGTGCTGGGATTTCAGGCATGAGCCACTGCATCTGGCCTAAACTTTCTTCTTAGAATTGCTTTAGTTGTGTCCCAGAGATTCTGATATGTTGTATGTTTTCATTAGATTCAAAAAATTTCTTGATTTCTGCCTTTATTTCATTGTCTACCCCAAAGTAATTCAGAAGTGTATCATTTAATTTCCATGTAGTTGTATGGTTTTGAGAGGTCGTCTTGGTATTGATTTCTATTATTGCGCTGTGGTCCAAGTATATTCTTGGTATGATTTCAGTTTTTCTTGACTTTATTGAGAATTGCTCTATGGCCAAACATATGATTGATTTTAGAGTAAATGCCATGTGCAGATGAGCAGAATGTATATTCTGTTGTTGGGTGGGGTGTTCTAGAGATATGTTAGGTCCATTTGGTCATGTGTTAAGTTTAAGTCCTGGATGTCTTTGTTTAGTTGTCTGTCTTGATTGGTGTAATAATGTCCATGGGGTGTTGAAGTCTCCTACTATTGTGTGGTTATTTATATCTCTTTGTAAGTTTCTAAGAACTTGTTTTATGAATCTGGATGCTCCAATGTTGGGTGGATATATATATATGCAGGAGCATTAAAGTTTTCCTGTTTAATTGAACACTTATGTAATGCTCTTTATCCTTTTTGATTATTGTTGGTTATAAAGTCTCTTTTGTCTTAAATAAGAATAGCAATTCAAGCTCTTTGTTTGCTTGATCTTTCTCCATTTTACTTTGGGTGTATGTGTGTCATTGCATGTGAGATGGGTCACTTGAAGGCAGCATATAGTTGGGTCTTGCTCCTTGATCCAACTTGGCACTTTGTCCTTTTTTAAGTAGGGTGTTTAGCCTGTTTATGTTCAAGATTAATATTTATATGTGGGGACTTGATCCTGTCATTGTGGTAACTGGTTGTTATGTAGACTTAATTGTGTAGTTTCTTTATAGTGTCAATGGTCTATATACTTAAGTGTTTTTGTGGTGGCCATTATAGTCTTTTATTTCCATGTTTAACACTCAATTAAGAACCTCTTCTAAGGCAGGTGTAATGGCAATGAATTTCCCTAGAATTTGCTTGTCTGAAAAGGATTTTATTTATCCTTAAGCTTAGTTTGGCTGGATATAAAATTCCTGACTGGAATTTCTTTAAGGATGCTGAATGTAAGCTCCAATCTGTTCTGGCTTAAAGATTTCTGTTGAAAGGTCTGTTTTTGTTAGCTTGATGGAGTTTCCTTTGTAGGTGGTCTGACCCTTCTCTCTAGCTGCCTTTAATATTTTTTCTTTGGCATTGACCTTATAGAATCTGACTATGTGTCTTGGGTGTGGTCATCTTTTTTGGCATCTTGCAGGGGTTCTATGAATTTTCTGAATTTGAATGTTGACCTTTCTAGTGAGGTTAGTGACGTTTTCATGGACAGTATCCTCAAATACATTTTCCAAGTTGCTTGCTTTCTGTCCTTTCAGGGACACTAATGTTTGTAGTTTTGGTTTCTTTATATAATCCAATATTACTCAGAGGTTTTGTTCGTTTTAAAAAAAATCTTAAATTTTTTTTCTGAGTTCATTTAAAAAACTGACCTTCAAGTTCTGAGATTGAGCTTGACTTTGCCTATTCTGCTGTTAATACTTATAATTGCATTATGCAATTCTTGTAGTGAGTTTTTCAGCTTTATCAGATAAGTTTGCTTCTTTCTTAAAGTGGCTATTTTTTCAGGTCTTGAATCCTTTTACTGGATTCCTTAGATTCCTTGGGTTGGGTTTCAACGTTCTCCTGAATTGCAATCATCATTGCCATCTAGCTTCTGATTTCTATGTCTGTCATTTCCATTATTGCTGTATGATTAAGAACCATTCCTGGGGAGGTAGTACCATCTTTCAGAGGTAAGAAGACACTTTACCTCTTAGAGTTGACAGATTCCTTGCACTGGTTCTTTCTCATTTTTGTGGGCTGATGTTCCTTTATTCTTTGAATTTACTGTCCTTTGGATGGGGCTTTTTGCTTTTATATTTTTCGATGTCCTTGAGGGTTTGACTGTGGTATAAGTTGGGTTTAGTTGACTGGCTTCGTTTCTGATTTCTTGGGGTCAAGGCTCAGCTCAGCTCTCCTTGGTTGCATGCTGTAACCATGGGGGGCTGAGACCAGGTGTACAACTTTGTTCTCTTGCCTCTTGAGTTTAAGCACCTGCTGTTTGGAGGGTTCAAGGTGTTCCTGGCTTGATGGCAACAACCCTCTGATGAGGGTTGCTAGGGAAAGCACTTCATCTGGGCAGGACAGTAGCAGTGGGGGGTCTGTGTATGTGCTGTCCATGGTAGGGTAGTGGCAGCAAAGTCCTTATGCATACTGGCAAAGCAGTGGGGGAGACTATGGACAAGTATGTGCTGGTGGGGCCTGTCTAAGCCCTCTGATGTTAGGCAGAGTCTTCTGGTGATGGAGCTGATGGTGGTGGCCAGTGGGAATTACCCCATTTGGGCATCTGAGTCTGCTGAGCAAGTGGGTTCAGCCAGGCAATCCCTGAGAGGCTGGCAGAAAGGATAGTGTTGACATCAGACTGGCCCCGTGTCATGCGCAAGATAGTCCTGTTATGCCTGGGTCTGACAGTCAACAAAGGCAAGAGCCTCCTATAGGAGTATGGCAAGGCTTGGGATATGGGCATCCCTGGCTGTACTCCCCTGCAACCATTCCTGTGTCAAACCCCCTAGGTTTATACAGGGTGAAGTCCTGTCTCTGTGAACTCGCCAAGCAGCTCTCCCTGCCAGCTCAAATGTCCTTGGGGGTCATGGGGTCTCCTGCAGCTAAAATTCTGGAGGTCAGTGGTGAGAGTAGGCTACTCCTCACTGATTTAAATTACCTATTCTCCAGGAGCTGCTCAGGGCCAGGAATGAGTCCTGGTGCTCAGCAACCCTATATGGAGTCCCAGCTTCCTTTCCCTTTAGTCCGGAATCTGCATCCTCCTTGCATTCCCTCTCAATGCCTTCCTCCGGAAAATCTGCTCAGAGTGTGCTCATCTTCTTGATGGTTATGGTTTCTTGGTGGGAGAAGCTCTTTCTGGCTGTGTCTAATCAGCCATCATGACTCCTCTCTCCTAGATTTTAGTGTTTGGATCTGGAAAAGCAACATCCTAAGCACAACAATGATAATAAGTAGATGAGATACTGTCAGGAAAGCAAATGCATATAATATTCAATAAATAATATATTCCAGATTTAATAAATGCTTCTAAGTGCTTAATGCATTGAATGGTTACTTCATTCCCCTGAAGATGAATATTTAACCTCCCTTTTGGGGCAGGTGGTCAGAATCATGCTTAGAATGCCTTCTCTGAGGAAGGCACTTTTGAGAAGCGGCTACACTGTGGATTTCTATTTCTACAAAACAAAACTGAAGAGTGGTGAGGAGAAAGGGGTAAGTTAAATCGGTGAGAAAGTAGTCTGCTCTTACCACTGACTTCCAGAATTTTAGCTGCAGGAGACCTCATGACCCTCAAGGACATTTGAGCTGGCAGGGAGAGCTGCTTTGAGAGTTCAGAGACAAGACTTCACCCTTCTCATTAGATTTCTTTACTCAAATGCCCCTCCTTACTTCTAATGTTGTTCAAGTGAGCATTCTAGAAATTTATTCTGTGATTCCAGGCCATTTGTGTCAGCATCTCCTGAAAGTGCAAGTTAAAAAGGAAGATTTCTGGGTTCCACCTCAGGCAGTAAAATGCAGAGGGTAAAGCTTGAGAAATGAGTCCATATTTTCATAAAGCTCTTGAGCTGATTCTTAAGCATGCTGAAAACTGAGGAAGGCATTTTTGAGAAGCTGCTATAATGCGGAATTCTGTACTTCTACAAAACGGAACTGAGGAGTGGTGAGGAAGAGGTGTCCAAGATCCTAGAAATTTCCAGAGTTTGAGGCTTAGAAGATAGCAGCTTCTAGCCCCGCTCAACCCCTAACTGGCTGCATGAACCTGGGCAAGTACCTGAATATAGGGTAGGCCCAAACAGCCAGTAATTCTTAAAACTGGGAGCCAATTCTGTCCTGAAATGCTGCTCAAGTTTTAGAAACAGGACTGCTGTCTATCATAAACTGATCTTGGCAAATCTGACCAACAATATTCAGGCCCATTTGTTAAACTTAAATTCTTCTACATGTTCATTCCCTCCACAATTTTGTTTTCTTAATTATGGTTTTGAAAATGTTGTGGGTACATAGTAGGTGTGTATATTTATGGGGCACATGAGATGGTTTGATGCAGGCATGCAATGTTGAAATAAGTACATCATGGAGAATTTGGTATCCATCCCCTCAAGCATTTATCCTTGAATTACAAGCACTTCAATTACATCCCTTAAGTTATTTAAAAATATACAATTATTATTGACTATACTCACCCTCTTATGCTAATAGTAGGTCTATTCATTGTATTTTTTTTTTTTTGTACCTATTAACCATCTCTACCTCCCCACCAGCCCCCCACTATCCTTGCTGGTATCTGGTAACCAGCCTTTTACTCTATCTCCATGAGTTCAGTTGTTTTTATTTACTTTTAAAAAATATATTTCAAGCACTAGGGTACATGGGCAGAACGTGCAGTTTTGTTACATAGGTATACAAGTGCCATGGTGGTTTGCTGCACACATCAACCCGTCACCTACATTAGGTATTTCTCCTAATGCTATCCCTCCCCTAGCACTCCACCCCCTAAAAGGCCCCGGTGTGTGATGTTCCCCTCCCTGTGTCCGTGTGTTCTCATTGTTCAACTCCTACTTTATAAGTGAGAGAACATGTGTTTGGTTTTCTGTTCTTGTGTTAGTTTGCTGAGAATGGTGGGTGGTTTTCAGCTTCATCTGTGTCCCTGCAAAGGACATGAAACTCATACTTTTTAAGTTGCATAGTATTCTATGGTGTATATGTGCCATCTTTCTTTTTATCCAGTCAATCATTGATGGACATTTGAGTTGGTTCCAAGTCTTTGCTCTTGTGAATAGTGCTGCAAAAATAAGTGTGCATGTGTCTTTATATACCCAAAGGATTATAAATCATTCTACTATACCCAGTAATGGGATTGCTGGGTCAAATGGTATTTCTGGTTCTAGATTCTTGATGAATTGCCACACTGTCTTCCACAATGGTTGAACTAATCTATACTCCCACCAACAATGTGAAAGTGTTCCTATTTCTCCACATCCTCTCCAGCATCTGTTTTTAATGATCACCATTGTAACTGGCGTGAGATGGTATCTCGTTGTTGTTTTGATTTGCATTTCTCTAATGACAAGTGATGAGCTTTTTTTCCTATGTTTGTTGGCTGCATAAATATCTTATTTTGAGAAGTGTCTGTTCATATCCTTTGCCCACTTCTTGATTTTTTTCTTTCTTGTAAATTTAAGTTCTTGTAGATTCTTGTAGATTCTGGATATTAGCCCTTTGTCAGATAGATACATTGCAAAAATTTTCTCCCATTCTGTAGGTAGCCTGTTCATTTTGATAGTTTCTGTTGCTGTGCAGAAGCTCTTTAATTAGATCCCATTAGTCAAATTTGGCTTTTATTGCCATTGCTTTTGGTGTTTTAGTCATAAAATCTCCAACCATCCCTTGTCCTGAATGGTATTGCCTAGGTTTTCTTCTAGGATTTTTATGGTTTTAGGTCTTACATTTAAGTCTTTAATCCATCTTGTATCCTGAGACTTTGTGGAAGTTGCTTATCAGCTTAAGGACATTTTGGGCTGAGGTGGTGGGGTTTTCTAGATATACAGTCATGTCATCTGCAAATAGAGACAATTTGACTTCCTGTTTTCCTACTTGAATACCATTTATTTCTTTCTCTTAACCTGACTGCCCTGACCAGAACTTCCAATACTATGTTGAAGAAAAGTGGTGAGAGAGAGCATCCTTGTCTTGTGCCGGTTTTCAAAGGGAATGCTTCCAGCTTTTACCTATTCAGTATGATATTGGCTGTGGGTTTGCCATAATAGCTCTTATTATTTTGAGATACATTCCATCAATACCTAGTTTACTGAGTGTTTTTAGCCTGAAGGGGGTGTTGAATTTTGTTGAAGGTCTCTTCTGCATTTGAGATAATCATGTTGCTTTTGTCATTGGTTCTGTTTATATGATGGATTACGTTTATTGATTTGCATATGTTGAACCAGCCTTGCATCCCAGGAATAAAGCCAAATTGATAGCGGTGGATAAGCTTTTTGATGTGCTGCTGGATGTGGTTTGCCAGTATTTTATTGAGGATTTTCGCCTCAATGTTCATCAGGGATATTGGCCTGAAATTTTTTTTTTCATTGTGTCTCTGCCAGGTTTTGGTATCAGGATGATGCTGGCCTCATGAAATGAGTTAGGGAGGATTCCCTCTTTTTCTATTGTTTGGAATAGTTTCAGAAGTAATGGTACCAGCTCCTCTTTGTACCTCTTGTAGAATTCGGCTGTGCATCCATCAGGTCTTGGGCTTTATTTTGGTTGGTAGGCTATTACTTCCTCAATTTCAGCACTTATTTGGCTATTCAGGGATTCAACTTCTTCCTGGTTTAGACTGGGGAGGGTGTATGTGTCCAGGAATTTATTCATTTCTTCTAGATTTTCTAGTTTATTTGTGTAGAGATGTTTATAGATTATCTGATGGTAGTTTGTATTTTTGTGGGATCAGTCACGATATCCCCTTTATCATTTTTTTATTGCATCTATTTGATTCTCTTAGTCACGCTAGTGATCTATTTTGTTAATCTCCAAAAAAAGCAGCTCCTGGCTTCATTATTATTTTTAAAGCTTTTTGTGTCTCTGTCTCCTTCAGTTCTGCTCTGTTATTAGTTATTTCTTGTCTCTGTTAGCTTTTGAATTTGTTTGCTCTTGCTTCTCTAGTTTTTAACTTTGATGTTAGGGTGTCGATTTTAGATCTTTCCTGTTTTCTCTTGTGGGCGTTTAGTGCTATAGATTTCCCTCTACACACTGCTTTAAATGTGTCCCAGAGATTCTGGTATGTTGTATCTTTGTTCTCATTGGTTTCAAAGAACATCTTTATTTCTGCCTTAATTTCATTATTTACCCAGCAGTCATTCAGGAGCAGGTTGTTCAGTTTCTACATTGTTGTATGGTTTTTAGTGAGCTTCTTATTCCTGAGTTCTGATTTGATTGGACTATGGTCTGAAAGACTTTATTTCTATTTTGCATTTGCTGAGGAGTGTTTTAATTCCAATTATGTGGTCAGTTTTAGAATAAGTGAGATGTGGTGCTGAGAAGAATGTATATTCTGTTGATTTGGAATGGAGAGTTCTATAGATGTCTATTAGCTCTGCTTGGTCCAGAGCTGAGTTCAAGTCCTGAATATCTTTGTTAATTCTGTCTCGTTGATGTGTGTGGGGTATTAGTTTCCCACTATTATTTTGTGGGAGTCTAACTCTCTTTGTAGGTCTCTAAGAACTTTGAGTCTGGGTGCTCCTGTTGTGGGTGCATATATATTTAAGATAGTTAGCTCTTCTTGTTGCATTGATCCCTTTACCATTATGTAATGCCCTTCTTTGTCTCTTTTAATCTTTGTTGGTTTAAAATTTGTTTTATCGGAGATGAAGATTTTAACTGCTGCCTTTTTTTGCTTTCCATTTGCTTGTTAAATATTTCTCCATCCCTTTATTTTGACCTTTATTTTGACCTATTGTGTCTTTGCATGTGAGATGTGTCTCCCAGATACAGCCCACTGATGGGTCTTGACTCTTTATCCTGTTTGCCAGTCGTGACTTCTAATTGGCTCATTAGGCCCATTTACATTTAATTTTGTTATGTGTGAATTTAATCCTGTCATGCTAGCTCGTTATTTTGCACATTAGTTGATGCAGTTTCTTCTTAGTGTCATTGGTCTTTATATTTTGGTGTGTTTTTGCAGTGAGGGGCTTTTCCTTTCCATATTTTATGCTTCCTTTAGGAGCTCTTGTAAGGCAGGCCTGGTGGTGACATAATCTCTCAGTATTTTCCTCTCTAATGATTTCATTTCTCCTTCACTTATAAAGCTTAGTTTCACTGAATATGAAATTCTGTGTGGAAAATTCTTTTAAGAATGTTGAATATTGGCCTCCACTCTCTTCTGACTTGTAAGGTTTCTGCAGAGAGATCTGCTGTTAGTCTGATGGGCTTCCCTTTGTGGGTAACCCAACCTTTCTCTCTGGCTGCCCTTAACATTTTTTCTTTCATTTCACCCTTGGCGAACCTAACGATTATGTGTCTTAGAGTCGCTGTTCTCAAGGAGTATCTTAGTGGTGTTTTCTGTATTTCCTGAATTTGGATGTTGGCCTATCTTGCTAGGTTGGGGAAGTTCTCCTGGATTATATCCTGGGGAGAATGAAACCAAGTTGGAAAACACTCCTCATCACTTTCAGGTACACCAATCATAGATTTGGTCTTTTCACATAGTCCCATATTTCTTGGAGGCCTTGTTCGTTCCCTTTCATTCTCGTTTCTCTAATCTTGTCTTCTTGCTTTATTTCATTAAGTTGATCTTCAATCTGTGATATCTTTTCTTCTATTTGGCTATTGATACTTGTGTATGCTTCACGAAGTTCTTGTGCTGGGTTTTTCAGTTCCATCAGGTCATTTATGTTCTTCTCTAAACTGGTTATTCTAGTTAGCATTTCCTGTAACCTTTTATCCAGGTTCTTAGCTTGCTTGCATTGGGTTACAGTGTGCTCCTTTAGCTTAGTTTATTACCCACCTTCTGACGCCTACTTCTGTCAATTCATCAAACTCATTCTCTGTCCAGTTTTGTGCCTTTGCTGCAGTGGAGTTGTGATCATTTGGAGAAGAGAGGCGTTCTGGTTTTTGGAATTTTCAGCATTTTGTGCTGGTTTTCCTTCATCTTGGTGGATTTATCTACCTTTTGATCTTTGATGCTTATGGCCTTTGGATGGGGTTTTTGTGTGGGTGTCCTTTTTGTTGTGTTATTGATTTCTATTTGTTTTCTAACAGTCAGGTCCCTCTTCTGTAGGTCTCCTGGAGTTTGCTGGAGGTCCACTCCAGACCCTGTTTGCCTGGGTATCACCAGTGGAGGATGCAGAACAGCAAAGATTGCTGACTGCTCTTTCCTCTGAAAGCTTGGTCCCAGAGGAGCACCTGCCTGATGCCAGCCAGAGCTCTTTTGTATGAGGTGTCTCTCAACCTTTGCTGGGAGGTGTCTGGCACTCAGGAGGCATGGGGGTCAGGGACCCACTTGGGGAGGCAGTGTGTCACTTAGCTGAGCTCAAGAGCTGTGCTGGAAGATCTGCTCTCTTCAGAGCCAGCAGGCAGCAATGTTTGTTTGCTGAAGCTGCACCCACAGACTCTTCCTCCAGGTGCTCTAGGAGATGGCAGTTTGATCTATAAGCCCCTGACTGGGGCTGCTGCCTTTCAGAGATGCCCTGCCGAGTGAGGAGGAATCTAGAGAGGCAGTCTGGCCACAGCCACTTTGTTGCACTGTGGTGAGTTCTGCCCAGTCCAAACTTTCCAACAGCTTCCTGAACCCCGTGAGGGGAAAACCACCTATTTAAACCTCAGTAATGGTGGACGCCCCTCCCCCACACCAGGTTCGATTGTTCCAGGTAGACTTCAGACTGCTGTGCTGGCAGCGAGAGTTTCGAGCCAGTGGTTCTTCACTTGCTGGTCTCCATGGGAGTGGGACCCACTGAGCAAGACCACTTGGCCCCCTGGCTTCAGCACCCTTTCCAGGGAAGTGAATGGTTCTGTCTCACTGGGGTTCCAGGTGGCACTGGGGTATGAATAAACTCCTGCAGCTAGCTCAGTGTCTGCCCAAACAGCCACCTAGTTTTGTGCTTGAAACCCAGGGCCCAGGTAGTGTCGGCACATGAGGGAATCTCCTGGTCTGCAGATTGCAAGAACTGTGAGGAAAGCATAGTATCTGGGCTGGATAGCACAGTCCCTCATGCCTTCCCTTGGCTAAGGGAGATAGTTTCCCGGCCTGTTACACTTCCTGGGTGAGGTAACGCCCCATCCTGCTTCTGCTAGCCTTCCGTGTGCTACACCCATGGTCTAACCAGTCCCAATGAGGTGAAGTCAGTACCTCAGTTGGAAATGCAGAAATCACCAGCCTTCTGTGTTGGTCTCGCTGGGATCTGCGGACCGGAGCTGTTCCTATTCAGCCATCTTCCCAGATCCAGTCAGATTTGCTCTTTTGAGGTTATTTTCTAGTTTCTGTAGGTTGCTTTATTATTTTCTATTTTGTCTCCTGACTGTATTTTCAAACAGCCTGTCTTCAAGTTCATTAATTCTTCTGTTTGACCAATCCTACTATTAAAAGACTGTTGCATTCTTCAGTATGTCCATTGCATTTTTCAGCTCCATAATTTTTCTTTTAAAATTATTTCAATCTTTGTTAAATTTATAAGATAGAATTCTGAACTCCTTCCTTGTGTTATTTTGAATTTGAGTTTCCTTAATAAAGCTATTTTAAATTCCCTGTCGAGGTCACGTATCTGTTTCTCCTGGATTGGTCCCTGGTGCCTTATTTAGTTCATTTGGTGAGGTCATGTTTTCTTGGATAGTGTTGATGCTAGCAGATGTTCTTTGGTGTCTGGGCATTGAAAGGTTAGGTGTTTAGTGTAAACTTCACTTTCTGAGCTTATCTGTAGCTGTCCTTCCTGGGAAGGCTTTCTAGATATGTGAAAGGACTTGGGTGTTGTGATCTAAGATGTGTCTGCTTTGGTGGGCATTCCAAGCCAAGTAATGCTGTGGTTCTTACAGACTTATAGAGGCACTGCCTTGATGGTCTTGGACAAGATCTGGACGAGTTCTCTGGACTACCAGTCAGTGACCCTTTTCTTTTCCCTTACTTTCTCCTAAAAATAGTCTTTGTTCTAAGTCATCTAAAGCTGGGGGTAGAGTGACACAAGTACCCCTGTGGCCACCACTATGACTGCACTGGGTCAGACCTGAAGCCAGTACAGCACCGTGTCTCAGCAAGGCCTGCTATAACCAGTTTCTGGCTACTGCCTATGTTTGCTGAAGGGGGTCTAGGGTTCTATAATTAGCAGGTGGTAAAGCCAGCCAGGCCTATGTCCTTCCCTTTAGGGAGAGGGTCCCCCAAGCCTCAGGTGGGCCCAGAAGTTCTGTTTCGGAGTTGGGGACTAGAGTCAAAGCCTTAGTCTACCTGGTATTCTATTGCACTGTGGCTAAGCTGTTACTCAAGCCACCAGATGGAGTCCTTCCCACTCTTCCCTCCTTTCAAAGGCAGAGGAGCCTCACCCTGTAGCCACTGCCAACCAAGGCCATGATGAGTACTGCCAGATTCACACTCATCTTCCCTTAAGGCCCACAGTCTCTAAAGTCAGCTTGTCATGAATGTTACCTGGCCTGGGACTCACCTTTCAGGGCAGTGGGTTCCCCTCTGACCCAGGGAAGGTCCAGAAATGCCATCCAAGAGTCATAAACTGGAATCAGGGATTCTAGGAGCCCTCTTGGTGCGCTAGTCCCCTGTGGTAGTGGTGGTACCTATGGTGCAATACAAAGTCCCTTTTACTTTTCCTTTTCTTTTCCTTTTACTTTTTTTTTTTTTTTTTTTTTTTTTTTTTTTCCTTTACTTTTCCTTTTACTTTTCCTTTTACTTTTCCTTCTGCTTTTCTCAAGCAGGAGTTTTATCCCATAGCCGCAGCAGCTGGCTATGTACTGAGTCTCACCTGAAACCAACAAGTCTGAGTCTCACCCAAGGCCTTCTATGTAGTACCTGTGTATTACTAGTGGTTAAAGTCCAAGGGCTCTTCGATTACCAGGTGATGAATGCTGGTAGGACTGGGTCCTTTCCTTCAAGGCAGTAGGTTCCCTTCTGGCCCAGGGTGTGTCCAGAAATGTCATCTATGAGCTAAGCCCTCGAATAGGGGCCTCATGACTCTGGCACCCTATCTTGCTGTGGCTGAGCTGGTATCTTAGATGTAAGACAACATCCTCCCTACTCTTCCCTCTCCTCTCCTCAAGTGGAAGGAAGGGGTCTCTTGGAGTCGCGAGTTGTAGCCTAGGGTTAGGGGAGGTATGATGCGAGCACTCCCTTGGCTGCTACAAGCTCAGACCTCTGGGATTGGTGATTCCCCTCTGGCTAAGGCTGGCTTAAATGTTCCCTCTGTGGGTGGGTGTCAGCTGAGTTTGGTCTGGTTTTCCTTTCTGCTCTAACAGGACAACAGTGAGTTCAGTGCCTCACAATTGCTGTCTTCTCCCTCCCCCAGCACGTAGAGAATCTCTCCATACCATGCCACCAAGGCAGGGAGTGGGGAAGGGGGTCACAACAGTGATTCAGGACTGTTTTTAGTCTCTTCAATGTCTCTTTCAGTGATATGAAGTTAAAAGCAGGTACTATGAGTGCTTACTTGATTTTTGGTTCTTATGAAGGTGTTTTTTCTGTGTAGGTAGTTGTTAACTTGGTGTCCTTATGAAGGGCATGATTGGTAGATCTTTCTATTCTGCCATTTTGCTCTGCCCTCTCTCAACAATTTTCTTACCAGGTGGCATTTTATATTGAAAATAGCCTTAAACCAAATTCTACCAAACCTTCCCATTTTTAATGAGTAAGGATACATTTAAAATAGTTATACTACCTATTCTTGTAAGCCCAGAAAGGCCCTTATTCTCTGACTTTTGGCGTTTCTCTAAGCATCTTGAATGAGGGGCTCCCCGTGAGCCAGTGAAACACCATTCTAGTGAGTAGATGTGAACTTCCTATTTGGGTAAGATGATAGTCCTCTGCAGAGTGAAAGGGACATAGGACCAAATACGGCCCTGGATTGTCCCAAGATATTAAGACACTGGACTTGCTGATTTTATTCTCCTGTTTTAAGAAAGGTTAGTGTGGCCCCAAGTGTCTTCCTAACCCATGATATATCCTGAATTTTACTTATTTCCATCTATTTTACCAGAGAGAAATGATTCCTAATATTCTTTATGCTAAGAAACCCTCTGTTGATTTCGGTAAGCATCTTTGAAGTTCTTACTAAAGTACTCTGGAGGCTGGCATTCCTGGCAGGTGAATTTCAGCTGCTAACCAGATGCCTTTTGATTTTATACAGTCTACACTGAGCAATTTTGAAATGACTACATAGCAAGTGTTAGTACATGACCATTTCATTTCTATCTAGTAGTCATTGGCCTCAAAGTTTGGAAGTACCTTATCAATCGGTATAAAGTCTTGAATTAAAGTTGGAATAGTACTAGATTGTCCAACTGAGGATGTGTTTTAGATATATTTAAAATCTGAAAGAGCAATATTGGGGAAATCTCTAGTATTCTCCCTTCTACCACAAGGGGGCAGCATTAGCCCCAATTAAGGGCCCAGTGTTGACAACTATAATCTTACGGTCTCTCCTAGTCATTGGTGTTGCTAAAAAGGATTCAAAAAGCCATCACGTTAAACTGAGCACCTAAATGGGTAGGTGCAGGTTGGGCTTGAAGCTATAGCAGCAGGGGCAGGAAAGAGCTGATCTGTTCTCTGAGTAGAAAGACCCGGGAATTGGGAGTGTGTGGGGTATGAGGAGTGATTTGGGGCAGGTGGGGAAGAGCCATCAGCCACACAAGACAGCTAGGTCACCTGAGGTGACAAAACAAGTGGGGAATCTCTGGTCTCGGGATAACAAAGGATTTGAAAACCAGGGATGACTAATAGGGATTTTCTGTTTGTGTGATGCAGAATGGAATGCTTTCTTGCTGAGGGTCTCATGTGTTTTGATGCTTTTGGAAGTGAAGTCAAAATTCAGCAGAGTCATGAAATTAGTGCCAGAGGTGACTTTGGGAATGTGACTCTCCTAGGAAATTATACAAATATTAGTAAAGGCAGTGGCCCTTCTATAGCATGGGGCCTGGTGATTTGAGAAAATCTTGTTTACATTTTAAATTGCATAGTGACCCCACTCTCAAGCTAAAATCAGTGATTTATTTCAACAAATATTTCTGGAGGAACTGTTAGCTAGGTGCTGTAGGGAGACAACACATCTCTAATTTAAATGTTTGTGTCAATGAGTGTTAAATTTTGAAGCAACTGCACTGTTTAATTCAGAATATCCCGAGGGATGGACCTATTGCCATAGTTGTCAGCTTTGTCTACATGTTGGAATCACTCGGAGTTATTTAAAGCTTTTTAAATAACACACAAACACACATATTCCTAACCCAACATTGTTGGTGTTCTGCATATTTTTTTTTCCAATTCCATATGGGAATCAAAGAAACCTAAGTTTCTTCTTTTTTAAAAATTATTTTTTTAGATGGAGTTTTGCTCTTGTTGCTCACGCTGGAGTGCAATGGTGTGGTCTCTGCTCACAGCATCCTCTGCCTCCCAGGTTCAAATGATTCTTCTACCTCAGCCTCGCAAGTAGCTGGCATTATAGTTGCCCACCACTATGCCCAGCTAATTTTTGTACTTTTAATAGAGACAGGGTTTCACCACGTTGGCCAGACTGGTCTCAAACTCCTGACCTCCGATGATTCACCTGCCTCAGCTTCCCAAAGTGCTAGGATTGCAGGTGTGAGTCAATGCGCCCAGCCTAAATTTTCTTAATGCTCCTGTTCTTCAGTGATACACAATTTCTAAAATGTCCCATTCTCTTTTAGCTTCCACAGTGGCATAACCAGGCAATAGGAATTCACTCTACAAATCCCAATACCACAAGAAGTTATCTATAAGGTCTCCAGGGATGAGATAATCTACATACTTCCTCATGTCTGTTACAACAGTATTCTAGCCCAACATAATCATGCCCGTCTCTTGGAATGTATTGTGTGGACTTTAACTTTCATGGTTCTGCCCTACTAATGAAGTCAGTCTCTTTAAAAAAAAAAAAAAAAAAAAAAAAAAAAAAATCAGAGAAACTAATAAAGGATTATAAATAACCAAAAAGACATGGCCTAAGTCAAGCCAAGTCCAACCATTCTTGCTTATCAATTCTGGAACAAAGATATTAATGATATTCCTATCTAATTTTATATAACAAGCAGACAATCTTTTTTTTTTTTTTTTTTTTTTTTTTTTTTTTTTTTTTTTTTTTTTTTTTTTTTTTGAGATAGTCTCGTTCTGTCACCCAGGCCTGTAGTGCAGTGGTATGATCTTGGCTCACTGCTACTTCTACTTCCTGAGTTCAAGCGATTCTTCTGCCTCAGCCTCCCAAGTTGCTGGGAGTAGTGCCGCCCTGCCTGGCTAATTTTTTTTTTTTTTTTTTTTTTTTTTTTTTTTTTTATTTTTAGTAGAGATGAGGTTTCACTGTTAGCCAGGATGTTCTCGATCTCCTGACTTCATGATCCACCGGCCTCGGCCTCCCAAAGTGCTGGGATTACAGGTGTGAGCCACCACTCCTGGCCTCTTTTATCATTTCTTTGACCATGCCTAGGGACCATCAGTAACCCAAATGAAAAATCTTCGTTCTTTTCTGCTTTTGCTTATTGCTGGTTTTTGGCTCTTTTAATCAAATGAGTCATTCCTGGAATGTTCAGTTTGTTTTATGGTTGTGGCACCCCAGGAAAGCAGGGCAGCTCACCTGCCCCACTCCACAGCTGACTGTAGCTGAGAAAGCTCCCAACATGTGTCTATAATAAAAGGCCTACAAAAGCAAAATAAATCATGTTTCCACCTCCGTTTTTTCCTGCACATTAAAGGCTGATCACTGAAAGTCATGATCTTGGCTCTGAATTGGGTTGCAGCATTTGATCTGATGGCACAAAGCGAGATCAATATCTGCCACCGTAAAAAGTCAATGGAACATAAATTAAGAAGAGATAATTTTCTAACTCTGGCCCCAAGCAGTGACTAGTTGGGTGCAAGCCATACCTTTTGGGCAATGAAAAAAAGAAAGCAGCTTTACTTAACAGCAGGGTAGACTATACTAGGATTATATTTTGTGCTATTCCTACTTCTCTTTATTGATCTGCAAATAATGAATTGAAGCATCATGATTCTCTCTCCAAAGTTACTCAAGAGTTTACTAAAATGTTATCAGGAAGTTTCTAACTGTGGCTGTAAAAGTATGTGAAACCAGTCCAGGTACTGGTGACTGCTGACTATAAGCATTTTTGATAATATAAGATAATATACTGGTCAGTCCAAGACAAGGTCTTATCTAACATTTGGAAGAATATTTTAAAGTTGTAATTCAGTTGGCTGTCGAGACACATGTGTCTCCTTTCTGTTCTTGATTTTGGCCATCATGCCTTTTTCTGACATGAGGCTCAGCCTTTTTAAATTTCCAAAAATGAACATATACTTTTCTTTCTGATAATGAAATCAATGCAGATTTTTTTTTTGAGGAAAATAATTCAAGAAACCCACAAGAGTAAAAGAGGAAAATAAACCTTACTTATTCTACCATCACCCAGCAATTGTTACTGATTATATGTTAGCATGTCTATTTCCAGTCCTTTACTTTTTTTCTTGTGCTGTCACATGCATGCATTTCAAAAGTGGGAAGGTAGTACAGACGGCCTTGCCTTATGATTGTTCAACTTGTGATTTTCAACGTTAGCATGGTGTGAAGGTGATATGCATTTAGTAGAAATTGTACCTTGAATTTTGATGTTTTCCTGGGCAAGTGATATGCCCTGCAATACACCCTAATGATGCCAGGTAGTGGCAGTGAACTGCAGCTCCCAGTGAGCCACAGACACACACCATCATGAGGGTAACTAACCGATACTCTGTAGTGTACTGTGTTGCCAGGTGATTTTGCTCAACTGTAGGTCAATGTAAGTGTTCTTTCTGAGTGCATTTAAGGAAGGCTAGGCTAAGCAACGATGTTCAGAAGATTAGGTGTATTAAATGTATTTTGAATTTACAATGGATTTAACAGGATACAACCCCATTGTAAGTTGAGGAGCGTCTATACAGGTAGTAGGTGATCTTTCTGGAAACATAGTCCCTCTTCTGTAGCATTCATTGAGAATTACCTACAGAGATTTAATGCAGATTGAGGTCAAAGTGTCACATGAATTACTAACAGTCTAGATTGCAGGGTGGTTTTACAGCTGTAGGCAGGAGGACTTCCTAATGCTGAGGCTTATTATTGGATAGATTTCCTTATCTAGCTACACACTTTTCAAAAGTATATTGCTGGATTACAGGAGTCTCTTCATGTGAGGCCGTCTCCTTCTAAATTAATAGCATTGGAAGTCAGAAAAGAACCTGGACTTGGATAGCTCACTCCCTGGGAAACTGAAAGGGGAAAGTGCTGGGCTATGCATATCTGTTTCATTGTCAAACCCAATCACTTCTTTCTGTGAAAGGATTGCGGGTAGAGGGGGGAGTGTACTGCTAATGGGGTTTTCTTTACCTAGAAGGGGGGAAAATAAGCTCTGTCATTATCATCTACTTTATTCACTTAATGTAATGTGTTCATCTTCACATATTCTTCTACTGTGTGTGCCTTGGATTGAATGTAATAAAAAGTTTAAAAACCAGTATACACTTAGCAGCAGCAGAGAGGGTAGTTCTATTAAGTAGAAGAGTCTACAGGCATCTAGGAGCACCCCAACTATTTTAGCTCCCAAAGGACAGGAACTAAGGCAACTCCAGAGATCGTTCATGCTGTGAGATCTGATAATGATATATGAGGATATAGCTCACTCACATCGCCCAGAACACCATTGTCTCCCGAGTTTTGATGGTTAAATCACTATTTTTAGTTTCCCTATTAATCTAATTTGAATGTTATAATCAAACTACTCTTTGCCTTTGTTAACTTTCAACTATATCTTCAAACTCCAAACTCCCCTCTCATCTTAGATAATACCTCTTTGCCTGTCTTCAACCTCCCTCCAATTCTGGTGGTGTGAACTGAATGTCTGTGTTCTCCCCATATTCGTAGGCTGAAACTTAATCTCCAGTACAATGCTTTTAGGAGGTGGGAACTTTGGGAGATGATTAAGTCATGAAAATGGAGCCCATGTGAGTGAGATTAATGCCCTTATAGGGCAATAAGAGCCCAGATTTTGTCTCTTTCCACCATGAGAGGACACAGGGAGAAGATGCCTTCTATGAACCAGGAAGTGGGCCCTCACCAGACACTGAATCTGTTGGCACCTTGAACTTCTCACCCTCCAGAACTGTGAGAATTGTTTGTTTATGAGCTCTTCAGTTTATGGTATTTTGCTACGGTGTCCCTAATGAACTAAGACATCTGATCAGCTGTGACATGGTTTAATGTCATTAAGGGAGATGATTTTAATGTATTTTTCGTAACCACAATTAAGGTCTTCTAACAAGCTGATTCTAAAAATGGAATACTAACACACAGTAATGCTTGCATTAATATATGTAAAATTTGTCAAAAGTGCTCTGAAAATTCTTTTGTACATTTCAATATTATAAATCCTGTTCCACTCAAGGCAGTCTCCTTTCCTACATTCCATCAATGACTCAAAATCATTCCTCATTTTAGTGTCTTCGTATATAATTAATGACATACTTATGGATTTTTTTCTTAAAAACAGCTTTATTGAGATATTACTTACATACCATGAAATTAATCCTTTGTAAGTATAAAATTTAATGCCCTTTAAGCCAGTCTACAGAGTGGCACGACCATCACCATATGCAGAGTTAGAATATTTCCATTGCCCCAGAAAGTTCCCTTGTGTTTCTTTGCAGACAATTCCTGCTCTCACCCTTAGCTCCAGGCAAGCACTACCCTGCTTTTTGTCTCTGCACATTTACTCTTCGTACATGTCATAAAAATAGAATCACAGAATATGTGGTCTTTTGTGTCTGGCTTGTTTCACTTAGCATGTTTTTGAAGTTCATCTATGTTATAGCATGTATCAGTACTTCGACTTAAAAAATTATTGGGCCAGGCTTGGTGGCTCACGCCTGTAATCCCAGCATTTTTGGAGGCTGAGGTGGGTGGATAATTTGAGGTCAGGAGTTCAGGACCAGCCTGACCAACACAGTGAAACCCCACCTGTACTGAAAATACAAAAAAAATTAGCCAGGCACGGTGGTGTGCGCTTGTAGTCCCAGCTACTCAGGAGGCTGAGGAAGGGAGAATCGCTTGAACCGGTAGGCAGAGGTTGCAGTGAGCCAAGATTGATGCCACTGCACCCCAGCCTGGGTGACAGAGTGAGACTCAATCTCAACAACAAAAACTGAATGGTGTCCCAATGTATAGAGATATACTACATTCACCGGTTGATGGGCATTTAAATTGTTTCTAGTTTTTGGCTATTAGGAGTAATACTGTTTTAACATTTGCATGTGAGTCCTTGTGTAGACATACTTTTTATTTCTCTTTGGTAGATATTTAGGAGTAGAATCATTAGGTTATTTAGTAAGTATGGGTATATATGTGTGTCTGTGTGTGTATATATATAAATATATAAATAATGTTTAACTGTTAAACATTAAAACCTGCCAAACAGTTTCCCAAGGTGGCTGTAACATTTTACATTCCCTCTAGCAATGTATGAAAGTTACATATTCTCCATATTCTCACCAACACTTAGTGTTACCATTTTTCTGGGTTAAAGTCATTCTAGTGATTGTACAGTGGTATTTCATTGTGGCTTGATACTGCATATCCTGAATCACTAATGATACTAAGAATGGGGAGTTATTGTTTAATGGGTACAGTGTTTCTATTTTTCAAGGTGAACAGAGTTCTGGAGATTATGGTGATTGGATTCACAACATTGTGAATGTATTTAATACCACCGCAGTTATATACTTAAAAATGGTCAATATGATAAACTACTTAACGTCTTTTATCACAACAAAATTATAAAAAAAAAAAACCCAATTGTTCACTATTAACTGTCTTTAAAAAAAGTATGTATGTGTGTTTGTGTGTGTGTGTGTGTGTGTATATATATATATATATATATATATATATATAAAAATGTATTTCAATAGCTTTTGGGGTATTGTTTTTGGTTACACGGATGAATTTTATAGGGGTGAAATGTGAGATTTTAGTGCACCTGTTACCTGAGTGGTGTACATTGTACCCAATGTTTAGTGGTTCTTTTTAACTCTCTCACCCTCCTTCCACCTTCTGAGTTTCCAGTGTCCATTATACCACTCTGTATGCCTTTGCATACCCACAACTTAGCTCCCACTTATTACAGAGAACATATGGTATGTGGTGTTTCATTCCTGAGTTACTTAGAATAATGGCCTCTGGCTCAATCCAAGTTGCTGCAAAAGACAGTTTCATTTTTCTTTTTTATGGCTGATTAGTATTCCATGGTGTATTTATCCACTCATCAGCGAGTGGACATTTAGGTTGGTTCCATATCTTTGAAATTGTGCATTGTGCTGTGATAAACATATGCATGCAAGTGTCTTTTTAATACAATGATGACTTTTCCTCTGGGCAGATACCCAGTAGTGGGATTACTAGATTGAATGGTAGATTTACTTTTAATTTTTTGAGAAATCTTCATACTGTTTTCCATAGAGGTTGTACTAATCTACATTCCCATCAACACTGTAAGTGTCCCCTTTTCACCACATCTATGCCAATGTTTGTTTCTTGGCTTCTTATTTTTTAGTTTTTTATTTTATACTTTAAGTTCTAGGGCACATGTGCACAATGTGCAGGATTGTTACATATGTATGCATGTGCCATGTTGGTGTGCTGTACCCATTAACTCGTCATTTACATTAGTTATATCTCCTAATGCTATCCCTCCCCCTGCTCCCCACAATAGGCCCCGATGTATGATGTTCCCCTTTCTGTGTCCAAGTGATCTCATTGTTTAATTCCCACCTATGAGTGAGAACATGCAGTGTTTTGGTTTTCTGTTCTTGTGATAGTTTGCTGAGTGATGGTTTCCAGTGGCATGCCTGACCCTACAAAGGACATGAACTCATCCTTTTTTATGGCTGCATAGTATTCCATGGTGTATATGTGCCACATTTTCTTAATCCAGTCTGTCAGTGATGGACATTTGGGTTGATTCCAAGTCTTTGCTATTGTCAATAGTGCCACAATAAACATACATGTGCATGTGTCTTTATAGCAGCATGATTTATAATCCTTTGGGTATATACCCAGTAATGGGATGGCTGGATCAAATGGTATTTCTAGTTCTAGATCCTTGAGGAATCACCACACTGTTTTCCACAATGGTTGAACTAGTTTACAGTCCCACCAACAGTGTAAAAGTGTTCCTTTTTCTCCACATCCTCTCTAGCACCTGTTTCCTGACTTTTTAATGATTGCCATTCTAACTGGTATGAGATGGTATCACATTGTGGTTTTGATTTGCATTTCTCTGACCAGTGATGACGAACATTTCTTCATGTCTGTTGGCTGTATAAATGTCCTTTGAGAGGTGTCTGTTCATATCATTTGCCCACTTTTTGATGGGGTTGTTGTTGTTTTTCTCGTAAATTTGAGTTCTTTGTAGGTTCTGGATATTAGCCCTTGGTCAGATGAGTAGATTGCAAAAATTTTCTCCCATTCTGTAGGTTGCCTGTTCACTCTGATGGTAGTTTCTTTTGCTGTGCAGAAGCTCTTTAGTTTAATTAGATCCCATTTGTCAATTTTGGCTTTTGGTATTTTAGACATGAAGTCCTTGCCCATGCCTATGTCCTGAATGGTATTACCTAGGTTTTCTTCTGGGTTTTTATGGTTTTTGGTCTAACATTTAAGTCTCTAATCCATCTTGAATAAATTTTCATATAAGGAGTAAGGAAAGGATCCAGTTTTAGCTTTCTACTTATGGCTAGGCAATTTTCCCAGCCCCATTTATTAAATAGGGAATCCTTTCCCCATTTCTTGTTTTTGTCAGGTCTGTCAAAGGTCAGATGGCTATAGATGTGTGGTATTTCCGAGGGCTCTGTTCTGTTCCATTGGTCTATATCTCTGTTTTGGTACCAATACCATGCTGTTTTGGTTACTGTAGCCTTGTAGTATAGTTTTGAAGTCAGGTAGTGTGATGCCTCCAGCTTTGTTCTTTTGGCTTAGGATTGTCTTTGCAATGCAGGGTCTTTATTGGTTCCATATGAACTTTAGAGCACTTTTTTCCAATTATGTGAAGAAAGTCATTGGTAGCTTAATGGGGATGGCATCGAATCTATAAATTACCTTGGGCAGTATGGCCATTTTAAAAATATTAATTCTTCCTATCCATGAGCATGGTAAGTTCTTCCATTTGTTTGTGTCCTCTTTTATTTCACTGGGCAGTGTTTTGTAGTTCTCCTTGAAGAGGTCCTTTACATTCCTGGTAAGTTGGATTCCTAGGTATTTTCTTCTCTTTGAAGCAATTGTGAATGGGAGTTCATTCATGAGTTGGCTCTGTTACTGGTGTATAAGAATGTTTGTGATTTTTGCACATTGATTTTGTATCCTGAGACTTTGCTAAAGTTGCTTATCAGCTTAAGGAGATTTTGGGCTGAGACAATGGGGTTTTCTAAATATACAACAATGTCATCTGCAAACAGGGACAATTTGACTTCTTTTCCTAATTGAATACCCTTTATTTCTTTCTCCTGCCTGATTGCCCTAGCCAGCACTTGCAACACTATGTTGAATAGGAGTGATGAGAGGGCATCCCTTGTCTTTGGTTCTGTTTATATGCTGGATTACACTTATTGATTTGCATATGTTGAACCAGCCTTGCATCCCAGGGGTGAAGCCCACTTGATCATGGTGGATAAGCTTTTTGATGTGCTGCTGGATACAGTTTGCCAGTATTTTATTGAGGATTTTTGCATCGATGTTCATCAGGGATATTGGTCTAAAATTTTCTTTTTGTGTCTGCCAGGCTTTTGTATCAGGATGATGTTGGCCTCATGAAATGAGTTAGGGAGGATTCCCTCTTTTTCTGATTTGGAATAGTTTCAGAAGGAATGGTACCAGCTCCTCCTTGTACATCTGGTAGAAGTCGGCTGTGAATCCTTCTAGTCCTGGACTTCTTTGGGTTGGTAGGCTATGATTATTGCCTCAATTTCAGAGTCTGCTATTGGTCTGTTCAGGGATTCAGCTTCTTCCTGGTTTAGTCTTGGGAGAGTATGTGTCCAGGAATTTATCCATTTCTTCTAGATTTTCTAATTTATTTGCATAGAGGTTTTTATAGTATTCTCTGATGGTAGTTTGTATTTCTGTGGGGTTGGTGGTGATATCCCCTTTATCATTTTTTATTGCATCTATTTGATTCTTCTCTCTTTTCCTCTTAGTCTTGCTAGCAGTCTATCAATTTTGTTGATCTTAAAAAAAAAAAAAAAAGCCAGCTCCTGGATTCTTTTTTTTTCTTTTTAAAGGGTTTTTTGTGTCTCTATCTCCTTCAGTTCTGCTCTGATGTTAATTCTTGCCTTCTGCTAGATTTTGAATGTTTGCTCTTGGTTCTGTAGTTCTTTTAATTGTGATGTTAGGGTGTCAACTTTAGATATTTCCTGCTTTCTCTTGTGGGCATTTAGTGCTATCAATTTCCCTCTATACACTGCTTTAAATGTGTCCCAGAGATTCTAGTATGTTGTATCTTTGTTCTCATTGGTTTCAAAGAACATCTTTATTTCTGCCTTATTTCGTTATGTACCCAGTAGTCATTCAGGAGCAGGTTGTTCAGTTTCCATGTAGTTGAGTGGTTTTGATTGAGTTTCTTAGTCCTGAGTTCTAGTTTGATTGCACTGTGGTCTGAGAGACAGTTTGTTATTTCTGTTCTTGTACATTTGCTGAGGAGTGCTTTACTTCCAACTATGTGGTCAATTTTGGAATAAGTACTATGTGATGCTGAGAAGAATGTATATTCTGTTGATTTGGGGTGGAGAGTTCTGTAGATGTCTATTAGGTCTGCTTGGTGCAGAGTTGAGTTCAATTCCTGGATATCCTTGTTAACTTACTTTCTTGTTGATCTGTCTAATGTTGACAGTGGGATGTTAAAGTCTCCCATTATTATTGTATGGGAGTCTAAGTCTCTTTGTAAGTCTTTTAGGGCTTGCTTCATGAGTCTGGGTGCCCCTGAATTGAGTGCATATATATTTAGGATAGTTAGCTCTTCTTGTTCAATTGATCTCTTTACCATTATGTAATGACCTTCTTTGTCTCTTTTGATCTTTGTTTAAAGTCTGTTTTATCAGAGACTAGGATTGCAACCCCTGCCTTTTTTTGTTTTCCATTTGCTTGGTAGATCTTCCTCCACCCCTTTTATTTTGAGCCTATGTGTGTGTCTGCATGTGAGATTGGTCTCCTGAATACAGCAAACTGATGGGTCTTGACTCTTTATCCAAATTGCCAGTCTGTGTCTTTTAATTGGACCATTTAGTCCATTTACATTTAAGGTTAATATTATGTGTGAATTCGATCCTGTCATTATGATATTAGCTGATTATTTTGCTCATTAGTTGATGTGGTTTCTTCCTAGCATCGATCGTCTGTACGTTTTTGCATGTTTTTGCAATGGCTGGTACCAGTTTTCCTTTCCATGTTTAGTGCTTCCTTCAGGATCTCTTGTAGGGCAGGCCTGGTGGTGACGAAATCTCTAAGCATTTGCTTGTCTGTGAAGGATTTTATTTCTCCTTCACTTATGAAACTTAGTTTGGCTGGATATGAAATTCTGGGTTGAAAAATTCTTTAAGAATGTTGAATATTAGCCCCCATTCTCTTCTGGCTTGTAGAATTTCTTCCGAGAGATCTGCTGTTAGTCTGATGGACTTCCCTTTGTAGGTAACCCGACCTTTCTCTCTGGCTGCCCTTAACATTTTTTCCTTCATTTCAACTTTGGTGAATCTGACAATTATGTGTCTTGGAGTTGCTCTTCTCGAGGAGTATCTTTGTGGTATTCTCTGTATTTCCTGAATTTGAATGTTGGCCTATCTTGCTAGGTTGGGGAAGTTCTCCTGGATAATATCCTGCAGAGTGTTTTCCAACTTGGTTCCATTCTCCCCATCACTTTGGGGCACACTGATTAGACGAAGATTTGGTCTTTTCACATAATCCCGTATTTCTTGGAGGCTTTGTTTATTACTTTTTACTTTTTTCTCTATACTTCTCTTCTCGCTTCATTTCATTCATTTGATCTTCAATCACTGATACTCTTTCTTCCAGTTGATTGAGTCGGTTACTGAAGCCTGTGCATTTGTCACGTAGTTCTCATGTCATGGTTTTCATCTGTTTATGGACTTCTCTGCATTGGTTATCCTAGTTATCCATTCTTCCATTCTTTTTTCAAGGTTTTTAGTTTCTTTGCGCTGGGTATGTAGTTCCTCCTTTAGCTCTGAGAAGTTTGATCGACTGAAGCCTTCTTCTCTCAATCGTCAGTCATTCTCTGTCCAGCTTTGTTCTATTGCTGGCAATGAGCTACATTCCTTTGGAGGGGGAGATATGCTCTGATTTTTTTTTGAGTTTCCAGGTTTTCTGCACTGCTTTTTTCCCCATCTTTGTGGTTTTATCTGCCTTTGGTCTTTGATGGTGATGTACTCATGGGGTTTTGGTGTGGGTGTCCTTTCTGTTTCTTAGTTTTCCTTCCAACAGTCAGGACCCTCAGCTGCAGGTCTGTTGGAGTTTGCTAGAGGTGCACTCCAGACCCTGTTTGCCTGGGTATCAGCAGTGGAGGCTGCAGAAGATAGAATATTGCTGAACAGTGAGTGTTGCTGTCAGATTCTTGCTCTGGAAGCTTTGTTTCAGAGGTGTACCCAGCCATGTGAGGTGTGAGGTGTCAGTCTGCACCTAGTGGGGGATGTTTCCCAGTTAGGCTACTCAGGAGTCAGGGACCCACTTGAGCAGGCAGTCTGTCCATTCTCAGATCTCAGCCTCTGTGCTGGGAGAACCACTGCTCTCTTCAAAGCTGTCAGACAGGGACATTTACATCTGCAGAGGTTTCTGCTGCTTTTTCTTTAGCTATGCCCTGTCCCCAGAGGTGGAGTCTACAGAGGCAGGCAGGCCTCCTTGAGCTGGGGTGGGCTCCATCCAATTCGAGCTTCCTGGAGGGTTTGTTTACCTACTTAAGCCTCAGCAATGGTGGGCACTCCTCCCCCAGCCTTGCTGCTGCCTTGCAGTTAAATGTCAGACTGCTGTGCTAGCAATGAGGGAGGCTCTGTGGGTGTGGGACCCTCCAGGCCAGGCATGGGATATAATCTCATGGTGTGCTGTTTGCTAAGACCCTTGGTAAAGGGCAGTATTAGGGTGGGAGTTACCTGATTTTCCAGGTGTTGTGTGTCTGTTTCCTTTGGCTAGGAAAAGGAATTCCCTTCCCCCTTGTGCTTCCCAGGTGAGGCGATGCCTCACCCTGCTTCAGCTCTCACTGGTTGGGCTTCACCCACTGACCAGCACCAACTGTCCAACAGGCTCCAGTGAGATGAACCCGGAACCTCAGTTGAAAATGCAGAAATCACCTGTGTTCTGTGTCGTTCATGCTGGGAAGTGGAGGCTGGAGCTGTTCCTATTTGGCCATCTTGGGCGCCCCCTCTGATCTCTTTGCTTTTTAATAATGGTCATTCTGGCTGGGGTAAAGTTGTATTTTATTGTGGTTTTAATTTGCCTTTCTCTAATTAGTGATGTTGAGCATTTTTTTCTTGTATTTTCTGACCATTGGCATACCTTTTTAAAAAGTGTCTATTCGTGTCTTTACAAATGACTTTTTGATGGGATTATTTTTTTCTTTCTGATTTGAATTCCTTGCAGATTCTAGATATTAGTCCTTTTATCACATGTATAGTTTGAAAATATTTTCTCCCATTCTGTAGGTTATCTGTTTACTATTTCTTTTATTGTGCAGAAGCTTGTTAGTTTAGTTGGGTCCCATTTTTTATTTTTGTTGCATGTTCTTTTGGGGCCCTCATCATAAGTTCTTTGCCTAGGCCAATGTCCAGAAGAGTTTTTCTTAGGTTCTCTTCTAGAATATTTTTGGTTTTAGGTATTAGATTTGTCTTTAATGCATCTTGAATTGGTTTTTGTATATGGTGAGAGATAGGAATTCAATTTCATTTTTCTACATGTGCCTATTTAGTTTTCTCAGCACCATTTATTGAGTAGGGTATCCTCTTACCATTTTGTTTTTATATGCTTTGTTGAATATCAATTGGTGGTAGGTATTTGCCTTTAGTCCTGGGTTCTCAATTCTGTTCCATTTGTCTATGTATTTACTTTTATTATAGTACCATGCTGTTTGGTTACTATAGCCTTGTAGTATAATTTAAAGTCGGATAACTTGGTGCCTCCGTATTTGTTCTTTTTGCTAAGGGTTGCTTTGGCTATTAGGGCTCTTTTTTGATTCCATATGAATTTTATAATTGTTTTTCCTAATTCTGTGAAAATTTTAGCATTAGCAATCTGATTTGAATGGCCCGAGGTTTCAGGTATAGAAACATACTCTAGTCAGGCAGGATATTCTAACAACTCACAGTGATCTCAGGAGTTTGTCAAAGGCCAGTTGTAAAGACCCTTGGTATATGCAGCGTTTGAGCAACCCAAGTCTCTTGAATTCTTTACTGCCCAGATATTAACTGTACCAGCACAAATTGCTAAAAGTAGGTGAGCTTTTCACCACTGAATTGCATTGATAGCTTTGTAGAGAGCCCATTGACCACAAAAATAAAGGTTTATTTCTAAAGTTTCTATTCTGTTCAATTGATCTATATTTATTCTTTTGCCAATACCACATTTTCTTGATTTTCTCTAACTTTGTAGTAAGTTTTGAAATTGAGTACTGTAATTCCTCCAGTACTGTTCTCCTTTTTGAAAATTGGCTTTGGCTTTTGAGTTTCTATACAATTTTTAGGATAAGCCTGTCAATTTCGGCAAAGAAGTCTGCTAGGATTTTGATAGAGATTTCCTTAACTATAGACTAATTTGGAAAGAATTGCCATCTTAATAATAGTCTTTTAATCCTTGAACATGAAATATCTTTCCATTTGTATATTGATCTTTAATTTTTAGTAATGCTTTCTGGTTTTCAATATACACATATTATACTTGAAAGTATTTTTATACATTTTTGATGCTATTGTGAAAGAAATTGCTTTCTAATTTAATTTTTGGATTCTTCCCCTCCTAGGGAGAAGTCTTGCTGTACTACCATATCCCCTTCTCTTCTATCTTTTACTAACTTAATACTTATTATATTTTTTATACAGAGTTTAAATTTTGGAGCAGTTATGTTCACAGGAAACTTGAGTGGAAGGTGCAGAGATTTCCCATATAATCCTGCCACCATGCATCCTTCACCAGAGTGATACATTTGCTACAACTGATGAACCTACACTGATACATTGTCATCACCCAGTCATTAGTTTCATTAAGCTTCACTCTTGGTGTTGTACATTCTGTGGGTTTTGAATTCTATTCACTATTACTGTATCATACAGAGTGTTTCACTGACCTGAAAGTTCTCTATGTACCTCCTGTTCATCTCTCCCTCTGCCCTAATTCATGACAGTTATAATCTTTTTACCGTTTCCATAGTTTTGCCTTTTCGAGAATGTCAAATCGATGGAATCATACAGCATGTAGCCTTTCCAGATTGACTTCTTTCATTTAGTAAGGTGCATTTACATTTCTTCCATGTCTTTTCATGGCTTTTTTTTTTTTTTTTTTTTTTTTTGAGACAGGGTCTTGCTCTGTCACTGAGGCTGGAGTGTGGTAGTATGCCAGCTCATTGTAGCCTGAATCTCCTGGGCTCAACCGATCTTCCAGACTCAGCCTCCCCAGTAGCTGAGACCACAAGTGCTCGCCACCATACCTGGCTAATGTTTTTGATTTTTAGTGGAGACTAGATCTCGCTATGTTGCCCATGCTGGTCTTGAACTCTTGCGCTCAAGCGATCCTCCCACCTTGGGCTCCCAAAGTGTTGGGATTACAGGTGTCAGCTACCACGTCTGGCCTTTATAGCTCATTTCCTTATAGCGCTGAGTAATACTCAATTGCCTTGATGTACCACAGTTTATCTATTCATGTATTTACTTACGGAGGGATATCTTGGTTGCTTCCAAGTTTTGGCTGTTATAAAGCTGCTATAAACATCCGTTTGCAGGTTTTTGTGTGGAAATAAATTTTCAACTCCTTTGGGCTACCAAGGAGCACAAGATTTGGATGTTTTGTTTAGTTTTATAAGAAACTGCCAAACTGTTTTCCAAAGTAGACACATTATTTTGCATTCTCACCAGCAATGAATAAGAGTGGCTGTTGTTCCACATCCTCACAGGCATTTGGTGTTGTCAATGTTTTGTATTTTGGCCATTCTGGTAAGTGTGTGGTGGTATCTCAGTGTTTTAATTTGTATTTTCCTGATATGGAACATCTTTTCATATGCTTATTTGTCATATGCATATCTTTTACCGAGTGCAGTTTCTCATCTTCCTAGTTCTTTCTGTTCTTGGAGTATCACAACAAGAGTAAACAGTTAGTTCACTGTACTTGAAATAATTCTTTTCTCTGTGTGGTTATTGATTTCAGTTAGGTTCATCTTTTACTGCCTGTTTTTCAGATGTATGGTTTGCTTTCTTTGAGTTTAATTTTTTGAATAAGTATTAACCTTTACATGGTATGCCAGTTATTAAAGTACTGTTTCAGCCTTCTGCACTCTGTCTGCTTTGGAATGCTGGGGCTGGGGCTCTGCAAACCACGTATCTGTTTTTCCAGCTGGTTCCTTGCTATGATCGTCCAAATGTGGGGTACCAGAGGAAGACTGCAGTGTTGGAGGATGAAGAAGAAACTTGCTACTTCCTGTTTTTTTCCCCCCATGGGGCCTTTTTGTCTGTTTCTTGTTCCTGTGTATCACCTTAGCAATCAACTTTTTTTATGCCAGCAGTATAAATTCCTTTCCATAGAAACAGTTGAATTCAGTTTACAGTTTTTCAAATACTTGCAGAACCAGCCTCATCATCCCTCCCTCTTCCATTACCCCGTCCTTTAAGCTCTTGAGACCCCACCAGCAGCTGAACAGTGACTTCTCAAAGGTCTGAGTTTCAGTTCAGTAGGGCTCCCCTAAATTTTAATCTCTAAAGTCTAATAATCCCATCATCTTCTCATTATTCTCCCTTCCCTAAAGATGATAGTTGATTCCTGAAATTTCTGCCATTCTGATGCCCTCATGCTCTTTTTTACCTTTTCGGTTATCTAGTTAACAACTGTAAAACTAGTTAACAATTCTTTATATTCAATTCTTTCTGTTCAAATAACTGTGCTTTTGTAAGTTAAGGTATAACTAAACCTTAAATGTGGTTCATGCTTAAAAATTATAAGAAGGCTTATTCAGAGGAATCTTTCTTCAATCTCAAGCCTTTCTATCCCACTCCCATCTATTCTTTAGAAGTAATCGTTGCATTAGTCATTGTATTCTTTCTGTATTTGTTTTGGCTAAACAAGTTAAACACACATTTTCTCTCTCATGGTCTCTCTCTCACACACACTTTCTTTTATTACAAAAGATAGAATAATATACTGTTTTGTGCCCTTTTTGTTCACTGAATATGTCTTGAAAATAACGATATGCACTTAATTCTTAGAGAATGAATATCATACCAATTCTTAGAGATTGATCTCTATTGGTAGATGCACCATGGTTTATTCCATTAATCTCTGATTTGTGGGCATTTGGACATGTTGTGTCAAAGGGTAAATGCATACATAATTTTATTAAGTATTCCTCTATAGAGCGGTATCATTTCCCATTATTTGTAATCTATGAAAGGGTTGTTTTTCTGTAGTTTTGCCAACTGAGTGTGCTGTCAATTTTTTTGATTTCTGCCAATTTGATAGGTGAGAAGTGGCAGCTTCATGTTAATTTGCATTTCTTTTACAGTAGCAAAATTGAAGCTCTTTTCATGTGTCAGGGTCATGTTACTTTCTTTTCCTATGAGCTGTCTATCTTGATTTCCTATTGTATTTTGGTCTTTTTCTTGATGGTTGAGTAGATTCGATATCAAGGAGATTAGCTCTTATTTGTGATATGTTGCAAATAATTTTTTTTCAATTTGCAATTTCTCTTGATTTTTGCTTATAATGCAAATATTTTTAAATTTTCTTATAGTCAAATATTTAATCATCTCTTTGACTGTTTTCATCTTCTGAACTGAAGTCAAAGTGCTCTAGTATAACCATCGTTTTGATATTGAATTCTTTCATGTTCTGTATGGGTTTTTTTCATAGTACTGTAGTATCATTTTATGAAATTAGTAACATATCTCTCAGAGGATGTCAATTGGGAACTTCAAAAGTTCTTTTTCTGGAAATATCTGTTAAACTGGAATCAATTTTTGTTTATTTTTCTTTGTCAACCTTTTTCATGATGCATATTTTTTCTTGAAAATCTAGTTAGCTCTACAGCAATATAAAACTATCTGAGAGGTTGTCAATATAAAGACTTCTCTTTGGGTTGTGTGTACAGAGACTTGGCTGTTCACAGTAAAAGGGGATCAAAGTGTCTGAAGAGACCATTCTCTAGGTTGTTAATAAACTCATCTCTAATAGCTATTCTGAGTAGGAGAAGAAATTATCGCCTATAGGTTATATGCTATAGTATGTGTCTTAAGATTTTTTTTTTTTTTTTTGAGACAGTTTTGCTCTGTCACCCAGGCTGGAGTGCAGTGGCATGATCTTGGCCCACTGCAACCTCTGCCTCCCGGGTTCAGGCAATTCTCCTGCCTCAGCTTCCCAAGTAGCTGAGACTACAGGCGCCCGCCACCACACCCAGCTAATTTTTGTATCTGTAGTAGAGATGGGGTTTCACCATATTGGCCAGGCTGGTCTCGAACTCCTGCCTCAGCCTCCCAAAGTGCTGGGATTACAGGCATGAGCCACCGTGCCTGGCCATGTGTTAAGATTATAGTTTGTGAGTGGAGAGGCTTCTATAAGAGTATATAGATCTAAATTACCTCCCTTGTTTTAAGCCTCACTTTAAAAAAAAAAAAAAAAAAAAATTTTTTTTTTTAAAAAACATTTAAGTTCAGGGATACATGTGCAGATTTGTTATATCGGTAAACTTGTCATAGGAGTTTGTTGTTGTACAGATTATTTTATTACCCAGGTATTAAGCCTAGTACCCATTTTTTTTTCTGATTCCTCTCCTTTCACACTGTACCCTGCCCCAGTGTGTTCCCCTCTGTCCATATGTTCTCATCATTTAGCTCCCACTTTTAAGTGAGAACATGTGGTATTTGGTGTTCTGCTTCTGTGTTAGTTTGCTGGGGATAATGGCCTCCAGCTCCATCCATGTTCCTGCAAAGTACCTGATACCATTCTTATGGCTGCATAGTGTTCCATGGTGTATATGTTCCACATTTTCTTTATCCAGCCTATCATTGATGGGCATTTAGGTTAATTCCATGTCTTTGCTATTGTGAATAGTGCTGCAATGAGCATATATGTACATTTATCTTTAATAGCACAATGTATATTTTTGGGGTATATCCCCAATAATGGAATTGCTGGGCTGAATGGCGTTTCTGTTGTTAGGTCTTTGAGGAATTGTCATACAGTTTTCCATAATGGTTGAACTAACTTATACTCCCATTAACAGTGTATAAGCGTTCCGTTTTCTCTGCAACCTTGCCAGCATCTGCTATTTTTTGACTTTTTAGTAATAGCTATTCTAACTGGTGTGAGGTGGTATCTCATTGTGGCTTTGATTTGCATTTCTCTAATGATCAGTGATATTGAGCTTTTTTCACATGCTGTTGGTCACATATATGTTTTTCTTTTGAAAAGGTTCTGTTCATTTCCTCTGCCCACTTTTTAATGGGGTGGTTTTTTCTTGTAAAATTTAAGTTTCTTGTAGATGTTGGATGTTAAGCCTTTGTTGGATGTGTAGTTTGCAAAAATTTCCTCCCATTCTGTAGGTTGTTTGCTCACTCTGTTGATAGTTTCCTTTGTTGTGCAGAAGCTCTTCAGTTTAATTAGATCCCACTTGTCAATTTTTGCTTTTGTTGCAATTGCTTTTGGTGTTTTTGCCATGAAATCTTTGCCTGTGGCTGTGCCCTTAATGGTGTTACCTTGGTGGTCTTCCAGGTTTTTTATTGTTTTGGGTTTTACATTTAGGTCTTTAATACATCTTGAGTTAATTTTTGTATACAGTGTAAGGAGGGGGTCCAATTTCAATGTTCTGTATATGGTTAGCCAGTTATTTCAGCACCATTTATTGAATAGGAAATCCCTTCCCCATTGCTTGTTTTTTGTGAGGTTTGTCAAAGATCAGATAGTTGTATATGTGTGGCCCTATTTCTGGGTTCTCTAATCTGAGCCATTGGTCTATGTGTCTATTTTTGTACTAGTACCATGCTGTTTTGGTTACTATAGCTCTGTAATATAGTTTGAAGTTGGGTAGCGTGATGCCTCCAGCTTTGTTCTTTTGCTTAAGATTGCCTTGGCTATTTGGGCTCTTTTTTGGTTCCATGTGAATTTAAAAGTTTTTTTTTTTTTTCCTAGTTCTGTGAAGAATCTCAATGGTAGTTTAATAGGAATAACATTGAATCTACAAATTGCTTTGGGCAGTATGGCCGTTCTTACAGTATTGATTCTTCTTATCCATGATCATGGAATTTTTTTTTCATTTGTTGTCATTTCTGATTTCTTTGAGCAGTGGTTAGTATTATCCTTATAGAGATCTTTTATATCCCTTGTTAGCTAAATTCCTAGGTATTTATTTTTGTGGCAGTTGTGAATGGGATTGCATTCCTGATTTGGCTCTTGGGTTGACTGTTGTTGATGCATAGGTGTTAGTGATTTTTGCTCATTGATTTTTTTATATCCTGATACTTTGTTGAAGTTGTTAATTAGCTTAAGCTTTTGGGCTGAGACTATGGGGTTTTCTAGATACAGAATCCTGTTATCTGCAAACAGGAATAGTTTGACTTCCTCTTTTCCTATTTGGATGCCCTTTGTTTCTTTCTCTTGCCTAATTTCCTTGGCCAGGACTTCCAAACTATGCTGAATAGGAATGGTGAGAGAAGGCATCCTTGTCTTGTGCTGGCTTTCAAAGGGAATGCTTCCAGCTTTTGCCCATTCAGTGTGATGATGACTGTGGGTTTGTCATAGATAGCTCTTATTATTTTGAGGTATGTTCCTTCAATACCCAGTTTGAGAGTTTTTAACATGAAGGGGTGTTGAATTTTATCAAAAGCCTTTTCTATGTCCATTGAGATAATCATGTGAGTTTTATCTTTAGTTCTGTTTATGTGATAAATAACATGTATTGATTTGTGTATGTTGAACCAAACTTTTATCCCAGGGATAAAGCCTACTTGACTGTGGTGGATTAGATTTTTGATGTACTGCTGGATTTGGTTTTCCAGTATTTTGTTGAGAATATTGGCATTGATACTCATCAACAGTATTGGCCTGAAGTTTTCTTTTCCCTTACCTTTTAAATCTCTGCCAGGTTTTGATATCAGGATGATGCTAGCCTTATGGAATGAGTTGAGGACGAGTCCCTCCTCTGTACTCTTTTGGGAATAGTTTTAGCATGAATAGTACCAGCTCCTCTTTGTACATCGGGTAGAATTCAGCTGTGAATGTATCTGGTCCTGGGCCTTTTTTGGTTGGTAGGCTATTTATTACTGACTCACTTTCAGAGCTTGTTACTGATCTGTTCAGAGATTCAATTTTTCCTGGTTCAGTCTTGGCAGGTACATATATCTAGGAATTTACCTATTTCTTCTAGATTTTCCAGTTTATGTGCATAGAGGCATTTATAATATTCTCTGCTGGTGGTTTGTATTTTGGTGGGGTCATGGTAATATCCACCTTGTTATTTCTGAATGGGTTTATTTGAATCTTTTTCTGTGTGTCTAGCTAGTGGTCTGTTTATTTTAAAAAAGCTCCTAGATTTGTTTTGTTGATCTTTTGAATGGTTTTTCATGTCTTAATATCCTTCACTTCATCTCTGATTTTGGTTATTTCTTGTCTTCTGCTACCTTTCTTTTTTTTTTTTTTTTTTTTTTTTTTTTTTTTTTTTTTTTTTTTTTTTTTTTTTTTTTTTTTTGAGACGGAGTCTTGCTGTGTCGCCCAGGCTGGAGTGCAGTGGCTGGATCTCAGCTCATTGCAAGCTCCGCCTCCCGGGTTTTTACGCCATTCTCCTGCCTCAGCCTCCCGAGTAGCTGGGACTACAGGCGCCCACCACCTCGCCCGGCTAGTTTTTTGTATTTTTTAGTAGAGACGGGGTTTCACCGTGTTAGCCAGGATGGTCTCGAACTCCTGACGTCGTGATCCGCCTGTCTCGGCCTCCCAAAGTGCTGGGATTACAGGCTTGAGCCACCGCGCCCGGCCTTCTGCTACCTTTCAAATTTGTTTGCTCATGGTTCTCTAGTTCTTTTAGTTCTGATGTTAGGTTGTTAACTTGAGATCTTTCTAACTTTTTGATGTGGGCATTTAGTGCTATATATTTCCCTCTTAACACTGCTTTAGTTGTGTCCCAGAGATTCTGGTACATTGTGTCTTTATCATTGGTTTCAAAGAGCTTATTTGTTTCTGCCTTAATTTCATTATTTACCCTAGTAGTCATTCGAGAGCAGGTTATTCAGTTTCCATGTAATTGCATGGTTTTGAGTGAATTTTTCATCTTGATTTTTAATTTGATCGCACTTTGGTTCAAGAGAAGCATAGTATAGTTCTTTTGCATTTGCTGAGTGTTTTACTTCCAATTATGTGTTTGATTTTAGAGTATGTGCCATGTGGCAATGAGAAGAATGTATATTCTGTTTTGGGTGGCAAGTTCTATATATATCAGGTTCATTTGATCGAGTGCTGAGTTTGGATCTTAAATGTCTTTGTTAATTTTCTGTCTTGATGACCTGATTAATGTTGTCAGTGGGGTGTTAGAATCTCCCACTATTATTGTGTGGGAGTCTAAAAGTATTTGAAGGTCTCTAAGAACTTGATTTATGAATCTGGGTGCTCTTATGTTGGGTACATATATATTTAGGTTAAATCTTTGTTGGTTGAATCCTTTGCCATTAAGTAATGCCCTTCTTTGTCTTTTTAAAAAATCTTTGTTGGTTTAAAGTCTCTTTTTGTCAGAAATTAGGATTGCAGCCCTTGTTTTTTTGTTTTCCATGTGCTTGGCAGACTTTTCTCCATCCCTTTTATTTTGAGCCTATGTGTGCCATTGCATGTGTGAGGTAGGTCTCTTAAAGACAGCATATGAATGAGTCTTGGTTCTTTATCCAGCTTGCCACTCTGTGTCTTTTAATTGGTATTTAGCACATTTACATTTAAGGTTTTTGATATGTGTGGATTGATATGTGTGGATTTGATCCTGTCATCATGTTAGCTGGTTATTTTGCAGACTTGTTTATGTGGTTGCTTCAGTGTTACTGGTCTGTGTACTTCAGTGTGTTTTTGTAGTGGCAGGTAACAGTCTTTCCTTTCCATATTTAGTTCTCCCTTGTAAGGCAAGTCTGGTGGCAACAAATTTCCTCAGCATTTTCTTGTCTGAAAAAATCTTATTTCTTCTTTACTTATAAAGCTTAGTTTGGCTGGATATGAAATTTTGGGTTGGAATTTCTTTCCTTTAAGAATGTTGAATATTGGCCTCCGATCTCTTCTGGCTTGTAGGGTTTCTGCCGAGAGGTCTGCAGTTAGTCTAATGGGCTTCGCTTTGCAGGTGACCTGACTTTTCTCTGTAGCTGCCTTTAGCATTTTTTTTCTTTTTGGCCTTGGAGAATCTGATGGTTATGTGTCTTGGGGATGACCTTTTTGTGAAATATCCTACAAAGGGTTTCTGCATTTCCTATTTGTGAATGTTGGCCTCTATAGATTGAAAAAGTTTTCCTGGATGATATCCTGAAGTTTGTTTTCCAAGTTGGTTCCACTCTCCCTATCCCTTTAAGGGACAGCAATGAGTCTGAATTGTCTCTTTACATAATCCCATATTTCTCAGAGGATTTGTTTGTTCATTTTCATTATTTTTTTCTCTATTTTTATCTGTCTTATTTCAGAAAGCTGGTCTTCAAGCTCTGGGATTCTTTCCTGCACTTGGTCTATTCTATTAACACTTGTGATTGCATTATGAAATTCTTGTATTTTTCATCTCTATCAGGTTATGTTCTTTTCTATATTGGCTATTTTGTATTTCAGCTCTTGCATTTTTCTATCATGATTTTTAGCTTCCTTGCATTAGGTTTCCACATAATCCTGTAGCTCAATGATCTTTGTTCCTATCAATATTCTGAATTTGATTTCTGTCATTTCAGCCATCTCAGCCTGGTTCATAATCTTTGCTGGAGTGGCGATGTGGTCATTTGGAGGAAAGAAGGCATTCTGGCTTTTTGAGTTCTCAGGGTTCTTAAGTTGTTTCTTTCTCATCTTTGTGGGCTTAGCTACCTTTTTAGTCTTTGAGGTCTCTGACCTTTGGATTTTTTTTAATCCTATTTGATGACTTCGAGGGTTTGTGGCATAAAGTGGGTTCAGCTGACTAGCTTCATTTCTACAAGATTTTGGGGGGCCAACACTCACCTCCCAACTCCTGGATTGTGTGCTTTAACTCTGGGGGACTTGCATTGGGTCCTGACATTGTTCTCTCCTTCCTATAGGTTTGGAATCCACTATGCTGGGGATGCCAATGTGCAGCAGCTGTGGCAGATGGGTCCAGGGTGCCTGTCTCCCTGTGAGCTTTCACCACAGTGGCAGAGGCAACACAGCTAAGGTTGGGGGGAGGGGCGTGGAAGGGGCCCCTGCTAGAGACTGTGTGAGATCATGCTGGAGGTAGTGCTGGCTCAGCAGTAGGCTGCCAGTGGGTGCAGGTCTGGACGTTTTCTCTGCTCCACAAGCAAGAATGATTGTTCAGGGTAGGGGAGGATTTGCTGTTCTTTGAGCAAGGTTAGCACAAGGGTTACTTACTAGCTCAGTGCCTGCCAAAGCTCCATCTGCAATGGTGGTTGGTGGGAGGATGGTGGGCAGATTACACTCCCACACACTGGTGGGGCAAGGAAAGCAAAATCTGCCCATGCAGACAAGTGCCAGCAAAGTAACGAGGGAAGTTGCCTTGGACCTGGGGGAAGCTGCAATATGGGTAAGGAGTGGATGAGCTGGTGTATAACCATAGGGGCTGCCTTGCAGGAGTTTTCTACCAGTCAGGCATGGTCCTCCAGTGCAGAAGCCGTGGAGTCGATCCACAGGGCACCCAAGTCTGCCCTGGAAGCAGGCATGGCGAGGCTGGGGCCCTGGGAGAGGCCATCAGACCAAGGGGTGCTCAGGTTGGACCAGGTCTGTCTGATGGGCAAGACTGCCCTCCAGAGATCAGGCTCAACAATTCCCCTAGGGCTAAAGTCTCCTATGGGAGGAAATCAGGCCTAAAGGGATGGCTGTCCCTGGCTGTGTTCTGCTACAGACATTCCCACATTTAACCCTCTGGGCTCCACATCACCTGGCTTGCTGCCCCTATCACTTCTCTAAGCAGCTCTCCATGCCAACTCGAGCATCCATGGTGGTCGAGGGGTCTCTACCTGCTAGGATCCAGAAGCCTATGGGGAGAGCAGGTTGCTCCTAGCCAGTTCAACTCACCTGTTCTCCTGGAGCTGTTGTGGTCCAAAAATGAGTCCTGGTTCATGGTAGCCTGTGCAGGGTTCCCAGCTTTCTCCAGCTTCAGTCTAGCTTGTGTCCTCTCTCCATCCATTCTCAGCACATTCCCTTGGAATATGTTAAAAGCATGCCAGTGGTCTAAATGCCTTGATGGGAACTGTTTCATCTGGCTCTCTCATCAGCCAACTTCTCTCACTTTTTACTTTTACACTTCATTGTGCTTTTAATCTGAGTCCAGGGCCTTTATAGAGTTTTTTTTCTTTCTTACATTTTGTATGTGTATTATAGTCTAGCTTCAACATGATTCGATCAGATATTTATTGAAATTCCCTATCCATGTAGGCCCTCATTCTCTTATGGGCTTATAGCCTTCCCATTCTTTGGCTATTTTAATGTGTCTTTGAATAAGAAGGACCCAGCAAACTTTAAACAAAGTCTTTATACTTAATTTATCTAAGTCAGGTCCCAAGTCTTACATCACTGGCTAGCCTATATGTAAGGGCTTTCTTTGAAGTTACGTTGAGTCCTAGTCAAGTCAGTCAATCCCCTACTGGTAGAAATTTATGTCTAATTTTTATTTTGAAAATCTGTAACATTTTTTACATACATTTTTGGGTACTTTCCTAACCACTTCCTTGGGATAAATTCTTAGATATAGAATTGCTGAGTCAAATGGCATGCTCTCTCAGTTTTGATGTGTTGTCCTTCAAAAATGTTATGCCAATCGTATTCGCAGATAAAGTGGGTAGAAAAGCTCTATTTCTCAAGCCTCACTGAGTGTTATGATCTATTTAGTCTTTGCTAGTTCCAAAAGTAAAGGAAAGGAATTATTTAACTCAAGAATTCTTATGCTGACTTTGGAAGTGATGGTGGTATTTGTTTCTATTTTTGGAGCATGTAATTTGTGTCATAATATATCCCCGATTTTCACAATAGTTCTGTGTAATACAAATGACACTTTTACAGAACAGGAATTGAAGACTCAGAAATGGTAAGTAATTTTTCCAAGGTGACACAGCTAGTGAATGGCTTATCTGGTATTTGAACTGATATCTGTGCTATTCCTACAGATGGTTGGAGGCAGAATTTGTGCAACATCACATTAAAGATTTAATATTATTCTTTGGGCCAGGTAATAATAGTAGGATTAGAAATGTTTAGAAATCTCCTATATGGTAATGATGTAAAGCTAGTGGATTCCTGCCTTTCAAAAATGTCTTGGGGAGCAGAGTGGAGCAATTGTGACCTTTGCACTCATGTCACTTTGCATTCTAAGTATATTATATACTACTTTGCACCATTAATACATATCACTCACTACTGACAGAAAAATATTGATTTTCTTAGTTTAGGGAATTAGATATTTGCATGGTTTTAAAATGATCTATTTCTGAGTAACAAATTACCTTGAAATTCAGTGGCATAAAATCATAAACTTAAATTTTCTCATAATTTGTTTTTTTTTTTTTTTTTTTTTTTTTTGAGACGGAGTCTCGCTCTGTCGCCCGGGCTGGAGTGCAGTGGCCGGATCTCAGCTCACTGCAAGCTCCGCCTCCTGGGTTTACGCCATTCTCCTGCCTCAGCCTCCCGAATAGCTGGGACTACAGGCGCCCGCCACCTCGCCCGGCTAGTTTTTTGTATTTTTTTTTAGTAGAGACGGGGTTTCACCGTGTTAGCCAGGAAAATTTTCTCATAATTTGTTAGAAATTGGTATGGTCTAAAATCTTTGTCTTCCTCTGCCCCCCAAATTCATATGCTGAAATAACCCCCAAGATGATATTTGTAAGTAGGTTGAGAGGGAATTCAGATATGAGATCAAAGCCTTCATTACATGGAATTAGTGTCCCTATAAAAGAGACCTCAGGCAGCTAGCTAGCCCCTTCCACAATGTGTAGACACAGCGAAAAGATGTGTCTAAGAACAGGGAGGCAGCCCCCCACCAGACACTGAATCTGTTTGGCTTTGATCCTGGACTTTCCAGCCTCCAGAACTGTGAAAGATAAATTTGTTGTCTATAAGCCACCTAGTATGTGGTATCCTGTTATAGGAGCCCAAATGGACTAAGGGGGAATTCAGGAGTGGCTTAGCCAATTCTGGCTTGGAAAGAGATTACAGTCAAGAAGTTAGCCAAGAATGCAGTAATCTGAAGGCTTGACTGGGGCTGGAGAATCTGCTTCCAAGGTGATTCACTCATTGCTGGCAAGTTAGTGCTGGTTTGAAGGCCTCAGTTCCTCAACATGTGAAGCTCTTTATAGGGCTGCTTGAACTTCCTCATGACATGGCAGCTGACTTCCTCCAGAACAAGTGACCCAAAAGGAAGCAAGGCCAAAGCTGCAATGTTGTTTATGAACCAGCCTAGGAAGTCATGCTGTCAGGTCCACAATTTGCTATTGGCTTCACAGGTTAGCCTTAGTCACTGTAGGAGGGAACTCTACAATGGTATGAATACCGGAGACAAAAACCACTGGGGACCCTCTTAGAGGCTGCTTACCACAAATGGATAGGCAATATCCAGGCAGACAGTGGATGCAGGGAGTAATAGACAATACTGAAGATCTCCTGAGCATGGTGCGTTTGAGTATAGACAGATGGATTCATACTCACGTAAAACTAAATTATTATCTCTATTTTGTAGCATTAAGAAAACAAAGTGTGGTTAGAATTCTTTTGGAAATAAATGTAAATGTTTGTCCAAAGTGGTTGTCTTTCAACATTTATTCAACAAATGTTCATAGTGTAACTTTTTGCACTAGACAAGGAACTAATTTATTATAAATTAATAATTTTTGCATTAAATGTTGCATTCCCATAAAATTTGCATTTTTATTTAATATTGCATTATTATTGATACATTTTACACATGAAGAAACAATGTAAGTGACAGGCCCAAGGCTGCTTAACTCAGGTGACAGAGGTGAGTTTCATCTCTGGGTCTTCTGTTATGTGTTGTCTCCAACAAAGACTTCAGTCTTTACAAACTGAAGTTCTAGGATAGTTCTACCATTTGGGTTGATAAAAGAGCTGAGTCTTACACCTGATAACAGAGAGAACAGATACTTTGGAGCTGATCTCCCCCCTTCGAACCATCCTATTGAGAAAACCAATGGGGCCCTCTGAGGATACAAGAAGAAACTGTTAAACCAGAGCAACAAAACTTGTTTTTGAGTAAGAAGAAATTTCATTGCTTTCAGCATCCCTTGACCCACTGTAGTAATAAGATTGATTTTTATTCCAACCTCCAGAAGAAGAACATACTTCCCTACTTTCTTTCCCTATATAAATATACTTATCTATATACTTATTCAGCAAATCAGCTACAAGTTTTTTAAAGGTAAAAATAATTCTCAATAACCTGGCAGTGTTTCATCTGGCTTGAGAAAGATGGTCTATATTTTTCACGCAACAATAGTTACGAAACTTCTGTGTAGCTGTGCAGACCACCAAAATGTGTTTAATTTAATTTAATGTTGATTTAATAGTGATGAGTATTAAACTACCAAATAGCATATCAGTGCCTCAGGATGTCAGGTTCGCCTGGCTCTAAATAATTCACTTGGGATCAACTTTGAGACTTCTTTCAGAGCAGATCCTGGGTTTTAAAACATTCAGAATTGTGGCTATACCCTTCACCTAGGAATTAACAAAGATGGTTGTGACCTGCTCAATAGATTTTTAAAGAGAAATAATGTTGGAGAACTGTAGGAAACTGCTTTTGCTGGGTAGAAATATCTACTGGAGCTTTATCCAGTAATATCGCCCTCTAGTATCCCTTTTCTCTGCGTCAGTATTACTACTGTCATCTTTGGTTGAGACTGTTTTTCCTTCCCACTGGCCGTAGAGAAATGGGAGATAGTATCATGACTTACTTCTGATTATAACACTGAGGGAGTCTGGGTCTCTATAAAGTTTCACTTACCTAGTGAGAGAGGATTGGTATTTTCTTCTGAAACAAGAAAAGTCTTTCTTAATATGTTATAGTCCCGTTATTTAGGAACCTGTCTTTTTTGACTTTCCTGAGTTTGTTTCTATGTCAGTTACTCTTTATTGTAACACCCTGTTTCATTCCTTTAAATTGCTCATCCCAGTCTGTAATGACCTTATTTGTTGGTGTATGTGTTTGTTATCTGCTTTTTTCCACTAGGATATAGGCTATATTTATATGAATACCATGTCTGCTTTTGCTCACCACTCTTCCCCAGCACCCAGCCCAGTGCCTGAGCCATACGCAGAGGTCACATAGCCATTTGTTGAATGAATGGAAGGCTGTTTATTAAATACTCAAAGTGAGACTAGCAGATAACATTGATGCTCGGCCCATATCTCCTCCCTGTTGCTGCTTCAGGGCACACTAGCTCTCTTCAACAGCACTAAATTACCTGAGGCCTTTTCTTTCTTGGGGGCCACTGAATTCTGCTTTCTACCCACAAAAAAGTTGAGAAATACCTGGAAATTATAGACACCCGGGAATAGCACTTAACCTGAACTAATTGGAGTAGAGATACAGATACCCCAGCTCCCCTGTCCTTGGGTGGCATAACTGAGACATTCTTACATTAGTTTGCAGAGTTGGCCCAGCAGAATTAAGTGTCAATCACTGTGTGCCAGCTGCCTCGACACTGCACCATTTATTAGGTCCTTTCCTTTCTCACCTCCCTTCTTAACTCCCCTGTGTCCCCATGACTTCCCAAATAAATCCTTTGAACTTGAAATTTCATATCAGAGACTTTTCTGGAGAACCCAAGCCAAGATGGAGATGAAATGAAAGTTCACAAAAGCTTTACAGGCATTCTGTTTCTAAATGAAGGAGGATGCATCTGTTTTGAAATAAGTCAGAACAAAGGTCAGTTTCTTTTCTAAAACATAGGTCTTATTATCTTTTGATAAGTCTATTAGATCTTCTGATTAGTTTACGTATTAAAAGCATGGCAACTTTAACAGATTCTTTCAACTTTGGTTTTTAATATATATTTCTGGATCACCATCTGGGTAATTTGAAGCAGGCATTTTGTGAGTCACCATGAAGAAATACGGTCAACATTTAAGCAGTCATGTATAGCATACTTACTTTACGAAAAGCAAGGAAGCCATGTTAGAGGATCCACATTGTTTTTGAATTTTATTTTTTGTGAGTACATAGGTGTATATTGTTTATGGGGTACATGAGATATTTTGATACATGCATGAAATGTATAGTAATTACATCATGGAATATGAAGTATCCTTCCCCTCAAGCATTTATCCTTTGTGTTACAATCTAATTATACTCTTTTCATTATTTTTAAATGTACAGTATTAACTATAGTCACCTTGTTGTGCTATCAACTACTAGGTCTGATTCGTTGTCTCTATTTTGTTGTACCCATTAATCATCCCCCCCTCTCCTACCACCCTCCTGCTACCCTTTCTAGCCTCTGGTAACTATCCTTCTACTCTGTGTCCATGAGTTCAATTGTTTTGATTATTAGATCCCGCAACATTTGTCTTTCTGTGCCTGTCTCTCTTAGCATAATGACTTTTAGTTCCATCCATGTTGTTGCAAATGATTTGGATCTTTTTTTATGACTGAATAGTACTTCATTGCATGTAAATATGTTTTCTTCATCCACTCATCTGTTGATAAACATTTAGGTTGTTTCCAAATTTTGGCTATTGTGAACAGTACTGCAACAAACATGGGAGAGAAGATATTGCTTCTGTATTAGTCAGTTTTCATGCTGCTGATAGACATACCTGAGACTGGGCAATTTACAAAAGAAAGAGGTTTAATTGGACTTAGTTTCACGTGGCTGGGGAAGCCTCACAATCACGGCAGAAGGCAAGAAGGAGCAAGTCGTGTCATACATGGATGGCAGCAAAGAGCTTGTGCAGGGAAATTCTACATAAGGCCGTCAGATCTCATGAGACTTATTCACTATCATGAGAACAGCATGGGGAAAAACCTGACCCCAAAATTCAATTACCCTCCCACTGGGTCCCTCCCATGACATGTGGGAATTCAAGATGAGATTTGGGTGGGCACACAGCCAAACCATATCATTCAACCTCTGGCCCCTCCCAAATCTAATGTCCTTGTATTTCAAAACCAATCATGCCTTCCCAACAGTCCACCAAAGTCTTAACTCATTTCAGCACTAACTCAAAAGTTCACAAAGTCTCGTCTGAGACAAGGCAAGTCCCTTCTGCATATGAGCCTGTAAAATCAAAAGCAAGTTAGGTACTTCCTAGATACAATGGAGACACAGGCATTTGGTAAATACAGCCATTCCAAATGGGAGACATTGGCCAAAACAAAGGGGCTACAGGTCCCATGCAAGTCTGAAATCCAGCAGGACGGTCAAATCTTAAAGCTCCAAAATGATCTCCTTTGACTCCATGTGTCATATCCAGGTCACACTGATGCAAGAGGTGGGTTTCCATGGTCTTGGGCAGCTCTTCCCCTGTGGCTTTGCAGGGTATAGCCCCTCTCCCAGCTGCTTTCATGGGCTGGTGTTGAGTGTCTGCAGCTTTTCCAGGTGCATGGTACAAGCTGTCAGTGGATCTACCTTTCCTGGGGTCTGGAGGACAGTGGCCCTCTTCTCACAGCTCCACTAGGCAGTGCCCCAGTCAGGACTCTGTGTGGGGGCTCCTACTCCACATTTTCCCTCTGTAGTGCCCAAGTAGAGATACTCCATGAGAGCCCTGCCCTTGTAGCAAACTTCTGCCTAGACATCCAGGCATTTCCGTATATCCTCTGAAATTTTGGTGGAGGTTCCCAAACGTCAATTCTTGACTTCTCTGCATCCATGGGCTCAATACCACATGGAAGCTGCCAAGGTTTAAGGATTGCACCCTCTGAAGCCATGGCCCAAGCTCCATGTTGGCCCCTTTCAGCCAATGCTGGAGCAGCTGGGATGCAGGGCACCAAGTCCCTAGGCTGCACATAGCACGGGCACCCTGGGCTCAGCCCATGAAACCACTTTTTCCTCCTAGGCCTCCTGGCCTATGATGGGAGGGGCTGCTGTGAAGACCTCTGACATGCCCTGGAGATATTTTCCTATTGTCTTGGGGGTTAGCATTTGGCTTCTCATCACTTATGTAAATTTCTGCAGCTGTATTGGATTTCTCTTCAGAAAATGGGATTTTCTTTCCTATCTCCTTGTCAGGCTGCAAATTCTCCAAACTTTTATGCTCTGTTTCCCTTTTAAAACTGAATGCCTTTAATAGCACTCAAGTAGCCTCTTGAATGCTTTGCTGCTTAGAAATTTTTTTGCCAGATACCCTAAATCATCTCTCTCAAGTTCAAAGTTTCATAAATCTCTAGGGCAGGGGCAAAATGCCACCAGTCTCTTTGCTAAAACGTAACAAGAGTCACCTTCACTCTAGTTCCCAACAAATTCCTCATCTCCATCTGAGACCACTTCAGCCTGGATTTTTGTCTATATCATTATCAGCATTTTGGTCAAGGCCATTCAAGTCTCTAGGGAGTTCCAAGCTTTCTCATATTTTTGTTTTCTGAGCCCTCCAAACTGTTCCAATCTCTGCCTGTTATTCAGTTCTGAAGTCACTCCCACGTTTTCAGTTATCTTTTCAGCAGTGCCCCACTCCCAGTACCAGTATATTGTATTAGTCTGTTTTCATGCTGCTGATAAAGACATACCCGAGACTGGGTAATTTACAAAAGAAAGAGGTTTAATTGGACTTACAGTTCCACATGGCTGGGGAATCATGGTGGAACGCACAATCATGGTGGAAGGCAAGGAGGATGACCAAGTCACATCTTACATGAATGGCAGCAAGCAAAGAGAGAACTTGTGCAAGGAAATTTCATCGTATGAAACCATCAGATCTCATGAGACTTATTCACTATCATGTGAACAGCATGGGAAAGACCTGCACCCACGATTCAGTTACCTCCCACCAGCTCCCTCCCATGACATGTGGGAATTCAAGATGAGATTTGAGTGGGGACACATGCTGATTTCCTTTTGGGGGGTATATACCCAGCAGTAGGATTGCTAGATCATATGGTAGCTCAATCTTTAGTTTTCTGAGGACCCTCCAAACTGCCCTCTATAGTGGCTGTACTAATTTATATTTCCACCAACAGTACAAGGGGTCCCTCCACATCCTTGTCAGCATTTATTGCCTATCTTTTGAGTAGAAGCCACTTTAACCAAGGTGAGATGATATTGAATTGTAGTTTCGATTTGCATTTTTCTGATGATCAATGATGTTGAGCACCTTTTCATATGCCTGTCATTTGTCTGTCTTCTTGAAAAATGTCTACTTGGATCTTTTGCCCATTTTTTGATCAGATTATATTTTTTTCTGTAGATTTGTTTGAGCTCCTAATGCATTCTGGTTATTGATCCCTTGTCACATGGGTAGTTTGCAGATATTTACTCCCATTTTGTGGGTTGTCTTTTCATTTTGTTGATTGTATCCTTTGCTGTGCAGAAGCTTTTTTAACTTGATGTGATCTCATTTGTCCATCTTTGCTTTGGTTGGCTATACTTGTGGGATATTATTGCTCAAAAAATCTATGCCCAGACCAATGTTCTGGAGATTTTTCCCGATGTTTCCTTGTAGCAGTTTCATAGTTTGAGGTCTTAGATTTAAGTTTTTAAGTTTGTCTTTTTATTTTTTTGTATATGGCAAGAGATGGGGTCTAGTCTTTCTTCTAAATATAGACATCCAGTTTTCCCAGCACATTTATTGAAGAGACTGTCTTTTTCCCAGTGTATTTTTTTGGCATCTTTGTGAAAAATGAGTTCACCGTAGGTGTGTGGATTTGTTTCTGGGTTCTCTATTCTGTTCTATAGGTCTGTGTGCCAGGACTGTGATGTTTTGGGTACTATAGTTCTGTAGTATAGTTTGAAGTTAGGGTAATATTCTTACAGTGTTGTTTTTCCTTAGGATAACTGTGGCTATTCTGAGTCTTTTGTAGTTCTATATAAATTTTAGGATTGGTTTTTATATTCTGCAAAGAATGTCATTGGTATTTTGATAATTGTGTTTGAATCTGTAGATTGTTTTGGGTAGTATAGACATTTTAATAATATTGATTCTTCCAATTCATGAACATGGAATATCTCCTCTTTTTTTTTTTTTTGGTGTCCTCTTCAATTTCTTTCATCTGTGTTTTATAGTTTTCATTGTAGAGATCTTTTCACTTATTTGGTTAATTCCTAGGTACCTAATTTTATTTGTGGCGTTTTGTAAATGGAATTAGTTTTTTGATTTCTTTTTCAGATTGTTCTCTATTGGCATATAAAAATGCTACAGATTTTTGTATGTTAATTTTTGTATCCTGCAACTTGACTGAATTTGTTAATCAGTTCCAATAGTTTATTTGGTGGAGTCTTTGGATTTTTCAAAATACAAGATTATAACATCTGCAAACAAGGGTAATTTAACTTCTCCCTTCACTTTTTGGAGGCCCTTTATGTCTGTCTTTTGTGTGATTGCTCTGGCTAGTACTTCCAGTACTATGTTGAATAATAGCAGAGAAAGCTGGCATCCTTGTCATGTTCCAGAGCTTAGAAGAAAGGCTTTTCACTGTTTCCCCATTCATTGTGATAGTAGCTGAGTGTCTGTCATATGGCTTTGCTCTCCTCTCAGCTCTGACAGGGCAACACAGTTCAATATAAGTTCCCCATTTGCAGTGCTCTGTCTCTAAGTGCACAGACTCTGAACTGTGGGGCCACTGCTGGAGGATGGGAGAAGGGTGGTGTCAGTGATTCAAGACTGTCTCTCCTACCCTCTTTTAATTTCTCTTTCAGCAATATGAAGTTAAAACCAGGTATCGTGATTGCTCACCTGATTTTTGGTTCTTGTAATTGTACTTTTTTGTATAGAGATAATTGTTACAATTTGCTGTTCCTGCAGGAGGGATAAAAGGTGTAGGCTTCTATTCCACATCTTTTTCTGCCTCCCTCACAGGATCCAAATTTGAACAGGACAATTAGGCCCTATCCCTCAAATGCTCACAACCCAGTAGTGGATAGAAGCACATATACACTAAAATGGGGTTAGCACTCTGAAAGCTAAACAGAATGTGCTATAGGATTTCAGAGTAGAGTTGAAAAGAACTCTGAGGAACCGTTCAGGGTTTCCTGGATAGGGGGCCTGAAGAATGAGGAATTCTTCAGAGGCAACTTTCTGGTTACAATAGTAAGGTTGGAAAGCACAAAGTAGGATGATAAGGACTCATGGTCTCAGCACAGAACTCTAGGACCATATCAACAAATGAGGCTAGAATTGAACAATCCAGGGACAAAGTAGTAAGAGCCAATTTAGCCATACATTGACAGAAGAATGAGAGTATTATGGGTTAGAACTGGGGGTTGCATTAATTTGCTAGGGATGGCATCATAAAGTATCACAGACTGGGTGACTTAAACAAGAGATATGTATTTTCTCATAGTTGTAGAGGTTGGAAGTCCAAGGTCAGGGTGGTGGTAGGGTTAGTTTCTTCTGCAGCTTCTCTCCTTGGCTTATAGGTGGATATCATTTTCCAGTGTCTTCACATGGTCTCCCCTCTGTGTGTGTCTGGTCCTAATATTCATCCCTTATAAGGACACCAATCACTGAATTAGATCCCATCCTAATGACCTCATTTTAAATTAATTACTTCTTTAAAGAACCTATCTCCAAATACAGTCATATGTTACATAATGACTTTTTGGTCAATGACCAACTACATATACCATGGTGGTGATTTTAAGATAATAATGGAGGTGAAAATTCCTATTATCTAGAAATGTCATAGACATCATAGTCCTCATAATGCAGCACAATACGTTATTTGCGTGTTTGTGGTGGTGCTTGTTTAAACAATCCTGTGCCATCAGTCATATAAAAGTCTAGCACATAGTTAGCTAGAGTATATAAGGCTTGATAATGATCATAAACAACTATGTTACTAGTTTATGAATTTACTACATTTTCATTGTTGTTTTACAGTGTATGCCTTCTATTTATAAAAAACAAGTTAACTGTAAAGCAGCCTCAGGCAGGTCCTTCAGCGGGTATTCCAGAAGAAGGAATTGTTATCACAGGGGTTGACAACTCCATGAGTGCTATTGCTGCTTAAAGATCTTCCAGTGGGACAAGATGTAGAGGTGAAAGACAATGATATTGATTATCCAGGATCAGTGTAGGCCTAGCCTAATGCGTGTGTTTTTGTCTTGATTTTTAACAAAAAATCTTACAGAATAAGGACATAAGAATACTTTTGTATAGCTATAAAATGGGTTTGTTTTAAGCTAAATATTATTATAAAAGAGTCAAAATTAAAATTAAAATTTATAAAGTAAAAAATTTACAGAAAACTATGGCTAATTTATTAAATTTTTAAAAATGATGTAGCCGAAGTGTACAGTGTTTATAAAGTCTATAGCCGCATACAGTAATATCCTGGGCCCTCCCATTCACTCACTGACACACCCAGAGCAGCTTCTAGTCATGCAAGCTCCATTCATAAGTGACCTATACAGCTGTACTGTGTACTATTTTTAAAAAAAGTTATACAGCATTTTTGCTGTACATTTTCCATGTTTAGATACACAAGTACTCACTATTGTGTTACAATTGCCTGCAGTATTAAGTAAATGCTGTTCAGATTTAGAGTCTAGGAACAATAGGCTATATTCCATATAGCCTGGGTATGTAGTAGGGTATACCATCTAGGTTTCTATATAAGTACACTCTGTGATGTTTGCACAATGATGAAATTGCCTAATGACACATTTCTCAAAACATGTCACTGGTAAGTGACAGTACAGTCATGTACTCTGAGATATTGGGGTTAGAACTTCAACATATAAATTTGGGGACAGGGACACACAATTTAGCCCATAGGGTTAAAACATAGCCCATAGGGAGATAGAGTGGTAAGGTATGTATGAATATACATGAATTTACATGCATTTGAGGTGAACTCAAGTCCACCTGATCTCAGTGATGCGAAGAAGGAATAGATCATTGAACAAAAGAATGAGAAAAGGACCAAAGTAGGCTGGGCAGGAAGAAAATAGAAAAGAGCTTAGAAGAAGCAGCTATAGAAAGAAAGGGAGGTTACTGAGATTAGGAGAAAGAGTTAGAACCAAGGGTTCAGAAAAATAGAAAACACTGTACCTTAATATGATGAATGGATAGCAATGATCAGCAGAAGAGGTGATCATGGCAAGTGAAGTTTAGCATGGCTAAATAGTAGAAAAACAGTGGTCAAATGGGCTTGAAGAAGAGAGACCAACTATTAAGTATTTTCCCCAAGAAAAACACCAAACATGCTCTAAAAAAGTTACATGCTACATTTAGTCAGAGGCAAGCTACTATTTTTTTTATTAAACGTGGGAGAAACAGGCTCATGGTGACATAAGTGTTATGGCATATATTATGTCTTTACCTGTGTTCCACGTTTACGTAATGGAAGCTGCTTTCATATGAACACTACAGAATTCATTATCAAATATTGGTGGAATGAGATTTTTTACTGTGAGTCTGACAGTGTTTAGTACCAGGCTTCACACTGAGACCAAAGAGATAAGATAGTCCCTCTCTACAGAAGAAATTTACAATGTATGTCTTTACATATTTTTTTAACATCAAGGAAAGTCTTTTATTTCTCCATGCTTCATCTGTGTGGACACTCGTTCCTGTCTGGAAACCTCAGCAGCTGGCATGAAAGAGGCATTTTGTTATAGAAGTTGAGTTGCAAAATGAAGACTTATCTTACTGGTATGTAAAATACTCACGCCTGGAAGTATACTAGATAGCTTGAAAATTTAAACTACAGGTTCAGAGTTTGCACTGAAAACATTAAGTTTGAAAATTTGCTGTTTTACCTAATTCTACCAGTTTTTGTTGGAAGCCCGTGATGTAGAATGCACCATGGAGGATCAAAAGAACTGTACAGTGTGCATGTTTGGGGAGTTGATGACTTAGTAGTACAGTAGGTGGTACACTCTCCTGGACTGAAAGTCAGAAGAACTTATGCTCATGCCGATCATTGCATTGTAGCTTCAAAAGTCATTACTTCATAGATTCTGGATATTAGCCCTTTGTCAGATGAGTAGATTGCAAAAATTTTCTCCCATTCTGTAGGTTGCCTGTTCACTCTGATGGTAGTTTCCTTTGCTGTGCAGAAGCTCTTTAATTAGATCCCATTTGTCAATTTTGGCTTTTGTTGCCATTGCTTTTGGTGTTTTAGACATGAAGTCCTTGCCCATGCCTATGTCCTGAATGGTATTGCCTAGGTTTTCTTCTAGGGTTTTTATGGTTTTAGGTCTAACATTTAAGTCTCTAATCCATCTTGAATTAATTTTCATGTAAGGAGTAAGGAAAGGATCCAGTTTCAGCTTTCTACTTAGGGCTAGCCAATTTTCCCAGCCCCGTTTATTAAATAGGGAATCCTTTCCCCATTTCTTTTTGTCAGGTCTGTCGAAGATCAGATGGCTGTAGATATGTGGTATTATTTCTGAGGGCTCTGTTCTGTTCCAGTGGTCTGTATCTGTTTTGGTACTAGTACCATGCTGTTTTGGTTACTGTAGCCTTGTAGTGTAGTTTGAAGTCAGATAGCATGATGCCTCCAGCTTTGTTCTTTTTGTTTATGATTGTCTTGGCAATGCGGGGTCTTTTTTGGTTCCATATGAAGTTTAGAGCAGTTTTTACCAATTCTGTGAAGAAAGTCATTGGTAGCTTAATGGGGATGGCATTGAATGTATAAATTACCTTGGGCAGTATGGCCATTTTCACAACATTGATTCTTCCTATCCACGAGCATGGTATGTTCTTCCATTTGTTTGTGTCCCCTATTTCACTGAGCAGTGTTTTGTGGTTCTCCTTGAACCAGGTCCTCCTTTACATCCCTTGTAAGTTGGATTCCTAGGTATTTTATTCTCTTTGAAGCAATTGTGAATGGGAGTTCATTCATGATTTGGCTCTCTGTCTGTTACTGGTGTATAAGAATGCTTGTGAATTTTGCACATTGATTTTGTATCCTGAGACTTTGCTGAAGTTGCTTATCAGCTTAAGGAGATTTTGGGCTGAGACAATGGAGTTTTCTAAATATACAATCATGTCATCTGCAAACAGGGACAATTTGACTTCTTCTTTTCCGAACTGAATACCCTTTATTTCTTTCTGTTGCCTGATTGCCCTAGCCAGAACTTCCAACACTATCAAATTTACAAGAAAGAAACAACCCTATCAAAAAGTGGACAAAGGATATGAACAGACACTTCTCAAACGAACATATTCATACAGCTGACAGACACATGAAAAAATGCTCATCACTGGCCATCAGAGAAATGCAAATGAAAACCACAATGAGATACCATCTCACACCAGTTAGATTGGGAATCATTAAAAAGTCAGGAAACAACAGGTGCTGGAGAGGATGTGGAGAAATAGGAACACTTGTACACTGTTGGTGGGACTGTAAACTAGTTCAACCATTGTGGAAGACAAGTGTGGTGATTCCTCAAGGATCGAGAACTAGAAATGCCATTTGACCCAGCCATCCCATTACTGGGGATATACCCAAAGGATTGTAAGTCATGCTGCTATAAAGACACATGCACATGTATGTTTATTGTGGCACTATTCACAATAGCAAAGACTTGGAATCAATCCAAATGTCCATCAGTGACAGACTGGATTAAGAAAATGTGGTGCACATACACTGTGGAATACTATGCAGCCATAAAAAAGGATGAGTTCATGTCCTTTTCAGGGACATGGATGCAGCTGGAAACCATCATTCTCAGCAAACTATCGCAAGAACAGAAAACCAAACACTGCATGTTCTCACTCATAGGTGGGAATCGAACAATGAGATCCCTTGGACACAGGAAAAAGAACATCACACACTGGGTCCTACTGTGGGGAGGAGGGAGGGAGGAGGGATAGCATTAGGAGATATACCTAATGTAAATGAGTTAATGGGTGCAGCACACCAACGTGGCACATGTATACATATGTAACAAATCTGCATGTTGTGCACATGTACCCTAGAACTTAAAGTATAATAATAAAAAAGTCATTACTTCTTATAACTGATTCCCTCTCCTCTGTCCTTCTAACTTTTATTTTGAAAAATTTAGAATACAGCAAACACTCATATAACCTATATTCACCAATAGATAACATTTTATCATATTTGTTCCATTTCTCTTTATATCATTATATATGTATTTGTGTTTACCATTTTTTCTGAATCATTTCAAAAAAGTTGCAGATATGATGGGACATGCTTAAATATACTGACATGTATCAAGACCAGTCTCCTGTATAACCACATAACTACATACTTTTTTATCTGTCAAGACATTTACATTGATATAGAAATGTTATTTATAGTAAAATCTTCCAAATTGCCCCAACTGCATCCACATTGCTGCAAAGGACATGATTTCATTTTTTTTTTTAATGGCTGTGAAATATTTTACAGTGTTATAGGTACCATATTTCTTTTTCTTTTTTTTTTTAAAGATGGAGTCTTGCTCTGTTGCCCAAGCTGGAGTGCAGTGGCACGATCTCGGCTCACTGGTACCACATTTTCTTCATCCAATCTACTACCATTGATCTGTGCCTAGGTTGATTCTGTTTTTTTTCCTATTGTGAATAGCATAGTGTTGAACATATGAGTGCATGTGTCCTCTTGGTAGAATGATAATAGAATTGCTGTGTGGAATGATAGCTCTATTTCAGGATTTTTTTTTTTTTTTGAGATGGAGTTTCACTCTGTTGCCCAGGCTGGAGTGCAACAGCACGATCTCAGCTCACCACAAACTCCGCCTCTTGGGTGCAGGCGATTCTCCTGCCTCAGCCTCCTGAGTAGCTGAGATTACAGGCATGTGCCACCACGCCCGGCTAATTCTGTATTTTTAGTAGAAATGGGATTTCTCCTTGTTGGTCAGGCTGGTCTTTAACTCCTGACCTCAGGTGATCCACCCACCTTGGCCTCCCAAAGTGCTGGGATTACAGGCATGACTCACCATGCCCGGACTGTTTTAAGTTCTTTGGGAAATCTCCAGACTGCTTTCCACAGTAACTGAACTAATTTACATTCCTATCAACAGTGTGTAAGTGTTCCCTTTTCTCTGAAGCCTCACTAGCATCTGTTGTGTTTTGACTTTTTGATAATAGCTATTCTGACTGCTGTGAGATCGTATTGCATTGTGGTTTTGATTTGCATTTTCTGGGTGATTAGTGATGCTGAGCCCATTTTTGTTGGCCCACTTGTATGTCATCTTTTGATAAGTGGTTGTTCATGTACTTTGCCCATTTTTAAAAGAGGTTATTTTTTAAGTTTCCTATATATTCTAGATATTAGGTCTTTGACAGATGCATAGTTTGTGAATATTTTCTCCCATTCTGTAGGCTGTCTGTTTACTCTGTTAATTTCTTTTGTTGAGCAGATGCTCTTTAGTTTAACTAGATCCCACTTACCTTTTTCTGCTTTGTTGCAAGTGCTTTTGGGGACTTAGCCAAAAATTCTTTTCCAAGGCTGATGTCAAAGAGTATTTCCTAGGTTGTCTTCTAGGATTTTTGTAGTTTGAGGTCTTAGTTTTAAATCTTTGATCCATTTTGAGGTTTTTTTTTTTTTTTGTATATGGTGAAAATTAGAGGTCCAGCTTCAATCTCTTACATATGGCTAGTCAGTTATCTCAGCACCATTTATTAAATAGGAAGCACTTTCCCCATGGCTTGTTTCTGCCAGCATTGCTTAAGATCAGATGGTTTTAGGTGTTCAGCTTTATTTCTGAGTTTCCTGTTCTGTCCTATTAATCTCTATGTCTGTTTTTGTACCAGTATCATGCTGTTTTGGTTACTGTAGCTTTACAGTACAGTTTGAAGTTAAGTAGTATGATACCTCTGGTTTTTTCCTTAGGATTCCTTGACTGTTTGAGCTCTTTTTTGGTTCCATATGAATTTTAGAATAGTTCTTTTTTCCCCCATTTGTTTGAAGGATGATGTTGGCAGTTTCATATGAATAGCACTAAATCTGTAGATTGCTTGGGAAGTATGGCCATTTTTATGACATTGAGTCTTCCAATCCATGATCATGGTATGTTTTTCTATTTGTGTCATCTCTAATTTCTTTCAGCAGTGTTTTATAGTTTCTGTAGGAATCTTGCACCATGCTAGTTAGCTGTATCATTGGATATTTCACTTTCTTTGTGGCTACTGAAAGTGGGATTGTGTTCTTGATTTCACTCTCAACTTGGATGTTGTTGATGTATGGAAATGCTATTGATTTTTGTATCCTGAAACTTGACTATAGTTACTTATCAATTCTAGGAGCCTTTGGCAGAGTCTTTGGGATTTTCTAAGTTGTAGGATCATATTGTAAGTGAAAATAGATAATTTGACTTCCTCTCTTCCTATGTAGATGCCTTATCTTTCCTTCTCTTGCTTGATTCTTCTGGCTAGGACTTCCAATACTATGTTGAATAGGAGTGGTGAGAGTGAGCATCTTTGTTTTGTTCCAGTTCTCAAGGGAAATAGTTCAAGCTTTTACCCATTCAGTATAATGTTAGCTGTGGATTTTCATAGATGGCATTTATTACCTTGAGGTATGTTTCTTCAATGCTTAGTCTGCTGCAAGTTTTTATCATGAAGGGATGTTGGATTTTATCAAAAGCTTTTTCTTTGTGTATTAGATGATCATATGGTTTTTGCTTTCAATTCTGTTTGTGGTGAATCACATTTATTGCTCTGCACATGTTGAACCAGCCTTGCATTCCTGGAAAAAAGCCTACTAGATCATGATGAATTAACTCTTTGATGTGCTTCTAGATTGTTTGCTAATATTTTGTAGAGAATTTTTGCATTTGTTTTCATCAGGAATATTAGCCTGAAGTTTTCTTTTTGGGTTGTGTCTCTGCCAGATTTTGGCATCAGACTGATGCTGGCTTTATAAAATGGCTTACGGAGGAACCCCACCTCCTTGATTTTTTTTTTTGGGCGGGGGACTAGTTTCAGTAGGATTGGTATCGTTTATTAGTTTTTTTGAGATGGAGTCTCACTCGGTCACCCAGGTTGATGTGCAATGGTGTAATCTCAGCTCCCTATAGCCTTCACGTCCTAGGTACAATCAATTCTCCTGACTCAGTCTCCTGAGTAGCTGGGAATACAGGCACCTGGTACCACATCTGGATGGGGTTTTACCATGTTGGCTAGGTTGGTCTTGAACATCTGACCTCAAGCAATCCACCCGCCTTGGCCTCACAAAGTGCTAGGATTACAGTCACGAGCCACTGTGCTTGGCTGGTATCAGTTATTTGAATGCCTGGTAGAATTCAGCTGTGAATTCATCTGGTCCAGGGGTTTTTTTGGTTGGTAGGTTCTTTATTACTGATTCAATTTTAAAAGTTGATGTCTATTCAGGGTTTCAATCTCTTCCTGATTGAATCATGGGAAATTGTGTGCATGCAGAAATTCATCCATTTCCTCTAGATTTCCTTTTTATTTTCTTCAACTTTTAAGTTCTGGGGTACAGGTGCAGGATGAGCAAGCATGTTACATAGGTAAATGTGTGCCATGTTGGTTTGCTGCACAGATCAACTCATCACCTAGGTATTAAGCCTAGCATCCATTAGCTATTCTTCCTGATGCTCTCCCTCCCCACTGCCCTTGACAGGTCCTAGTGATTTTCCCCCCCCATGTGTCCATGTGTTCTCATTGTTCAGCTCCTACTTAAAAGTGAGAACATGTAGTGCTTGGTGTTCTATTCCTCCTTGTTTGCTGTGGATAATAGCTTCCAGCTCCATCCATGTACCTGCAAAGGACATGATCTCATTCCTATTCATGGCTACAAGTATTCCATGGCATATATGTGCCGTATTTTCTTTATCCAGCCTATCATTGATGGGCATTTGGGTGATTTAATGTCTTTGCTATTGTGGATAGTGCTGCAGTGAACATATGCGTGCATGTATCTTGGTAATATCACAATTTACATTCATTTGGCATATACCCATTATGGGATTGCTAGGTCAAATGCTATTTTTGCTTCTAGATCTTTGAGGCATTTCCACACTGTCTTCTACAATGGTTGAACTAATTTACGGTCCCATGAACATTGTAAGAGTGTTCCTTTTCCTCCACAATCTTGCCAGCATCTGTTTCTTGACTTTTAAAAATTGCCATTCTGACCAGTGTGAGATGGTATCTCATTATGGTTTTGATTTTCATTTCTCTAATCGGTGATACAGAGCTTTTTTTCATATGCTTGTTGGCTGCAAAAATGTCATCTTTTAAGAAGTGTTGGTTCATGTCCTTTGCTTACTTTTTAATGGTTTTTTTTCTTGTAAATTTAAGTGTCTTGTTGACTCTGGATATTAGACCTTTGTAAGATGGATAGATTGCAAAAATTTTCTCCCATTCTGTAGATTGTCTGATCACTCTGATTAGCATTTCTTTTGATGTGCAGAAGCTCTTTAGTTCAATTAGATCCCGTTTGTCAATTTTTGCTTTTGTTGTAATTGCTTTTGGCATTTTAATCATGAAACATCTCATTTGCCCATGCCTATGCTCTGAATGGTATTGCCTAGATTTTCTTCTACGGTTTTTATAGTTTTGGGTTTTACATTTAAATCTTAATCCATCTTGAGTTAATTTTTGTATATGGTATAAGGAGAAGGGTTCCAGCTTCAATGTTCTGTATATGGCTAGCCACTTCTCCCAGCACCATTTATTAAATAGGGAATCCTTTCTCCATTGCATGTTTTTTGTCAGGTTTGTTGAAGATCAGATGGTTGTACGTGTGCAGTCTCATTTCTGAGTTCTCTATTCTGTTACATTGGTCTTTGGGTCTGCTTTTGTACCAATACCATGCTATTCTGGTTACTATAGCCTGGTAGTATAGTTTGAAGTTAGGTAGAATGATGCCTCCAGCTTTTGTTCTTTTTGCTGAGGATTCTCTTGACTATTCAGGCTCTTTTTTGGTTCCATATGAATTTTAAGATCTTTCCAATTGTGTGAAGAGTGTCAATGGAAGTTTAATGGGAATAGCATTGAATCTATAAATTTGGGCAGTATGGCCATTTTCATGATATTGATTCTTCCTCTCCATGAGCATAGAATTTTTTTTCCATTTGTTTGTGTCATCTCTGATTTTTTTTGAGTAGTGGGTTGTAGGTCTCCTTGAAGAGGCTCTTCACTTCCCTTTTTAGCTGTATTCTGGGTATTTTGTTTCCTTTGTAACAATTGTGAATGGGAGTTCATTCATGATGTGGTGCTAGGCTTAACTGTTATTGTATAGAAATGCTAGCAATTTTTCCACATTGATTTTGTATCCTGAGACTTTGCTGAAGTTGCTTATCAGCTTAAGAAGTTTTTGGGCTGAGACGATGGGATTTTCTAGAGATAGAATTATGTCATCTGCAAACAAAGATAATATGACTTCCTCTCTTCCTATTTGAATATGCTTTATTTCTTTCTCTTGCCTGATTGCCCTGGCCAGAACTTCCAATACTATGTTAAATGGAGTGGTAAGAAGGTATACTTGTCTTTTGATGGTTTTCAGGGGAAATGCTTCCAGCTTTTGCCCATTCAGTATACTGGCTATGGGTTTGACATATGTGGCTTTTATTATTTCAAGGTATGTTCCTTCAATACTTAGTTAATTGAGAGTTTTTAACATGAGAGATGTTCAATTTTATCAAAGGCCTTTTCTGCATCTATTGAGAAAATCCATGTGGTTTGTCTTTTGTTCTGTTTATGTGATGAATTACATTTATTGATTTGCATATGTTGAACAAACATTGCATCCTGCGGATGAAACCACCTTGATTTTTGGTTGATAAGCTGTTTTATGTGCTACTGAATTCAGTTTGCAGTATTTCATTAAGGATTTTTGCATTACTGTTCATTAGGGATATTAATCTGGAGTTTTTGCTTTCTGTTGTATCTCTGCCAGGTTTTGGTATCAGGATGATGCTGGCTGCATAGAATAAATTAGGGAGGAGTCCCTCCTTTTCCATTGTTTGGAATAGTTTCAGTAGAAATAGTACCAGCTCTTTGTACCTCTAGTAAAATTCAACTGTAAATCTGTGTGGTCTTGGGCTTTTCTTGGTTGGTAGGCTATTTATTACTGCCTCAATTTCAGAACTTGTTACTGATCCATTCAGGGATTTAATTTCTTCCCAGTTCAGTCCTGGTGGGGTGTATGTGTCCAGACTATATCCATTTCTTCTAGATTTTCTAGTTTATTTGCATAGAGTTATTTATAGTGTTCTCTGATGGTGGTTTATATTTCTGTGGGGTCAGTGGTAATATCCCCCTTATCATTTCTGATTGTGTCCTATTTTATTCTTCTCGCCTTTCTTCATTAGCCTATCTAGTGGTCTGTTTTAGTAATTTTTTCAAAGAAGCAGTTCCCAGATTCATTAATTTTAATTTTATCGATTTTTAAAGGTTTTTTGTGTCTCCTTCAGTTCCACTCTGATCTTGGTTATTTCTTGTCTTACGCTAGCTTTAGGGTTGGTTTGCTCTTGGTTCTCTAGTTCTTTTAGTTGTGATGTTAGGTTGTTGATTGAGAGATTTCTAGCTTTTTGATGTAGGCATTCAGTGCTATAAATTTCCCTCTTAACGCTGCTTTAGCTATGTCCCAGGGATTCTGGTATGTTGTCTTTTTGTTCTCATTAGCTTCAAAGAACTTGATTCTGCCTTAATTTTATTATTTACCTAGGGGTCATTCAGGAGCAGGTTGTTAAATTTTCATAGAGTTGTGTGGTTTTGAGTGAGCTTTTTATTCTTGAGCTCTAATTTGACTGTGCTGTGGTCTGAGAGACTGTTTCAGGTTCTTTTTGCATTTGCTGAGGAATGTTTTACTTCCGATTATGTGCCTTATAAGGATGAGAAGAATGTATGTTCTGTTTTTGGGTGAAGAGTTCTATAGATAGCCATCAGGTCCACTTGCTCCAGAGATAAGTTCTGATCCTGAATATCTGTTAATTTTTTGTCTTGATGATCTGTCTAATATTGTTAGTGGGGTGTTAAAGTCTCCCACTATTCTGTGGAAGTCTAAGTCTCTTTATGGGTCTCTAAAAATATGCTTTATGATTTTGGGTGCCTCCTGTGTTGGGCGTATATATATTTAGGATAGTTAGCTCTTGTTGAATTGAACTGTTTACCATTATGTAATGCCCTTTTAATCTTTTTTTGATCTTTGTTGGTTTAAAGTGTTTTGTCAGAAACTAGGATTGCAACCCTTCATTTTGTTTTCTATTTGCTTGTTAAATATTCCTCTGTCCTTTTATTTTGAGCCTATGTTTGTCTTTGCACATGAGATGGGTCTGTTGAAGACAGCATACTGATCTTGGTTCTTTATCCAGCTTGCCCTTCTGTGTCTTTTAATTGGACATTTAGCTCATTACATTAAAGTTAATATTGTTATGTGTGAATTTGATCCTGTCATCATGATGATAGTTGGTTATTTTGCAGACTTGTTTATGTGGTTGCTTCAAAGTATCACTGGTCTGTCAGTGTGTTTTTTTTTTTTTAGTGTCTGGTAATGGTTTTTCCTTTCCATGCTTAGTGATTCCTTCAGGAGCTCTTGCAAGGGAGGCCAGATGGTGATAAATTCCCTTAGCACTTGCTTGTCTTCAAACAATCTTATTTTTCCTTTGCTTATGAAGCTTAGTTTGGCCTGATATGAAATTCTGAGTTAAAAATTTTCTTTAAGAATGTGAATTTCGGCCTCCAATTTCTTTTGGCTTGTAAGGTTTCTACTGAGAGATCCACTGTTGGTCTGATGGGTTTCCCTTTGTAGGTGACCTGGCATTTCACTCTGACTGTCCTGAACATTTTTTTCTTTCATTTAGACCTTGGAGAATCTGACTATGTGTCTTGGGGTTGATCTTCTCATTGAGTGTCTTACTGGGGCTCTCTGGATTTCCTGAATCTGAATGTTGGCCTGTGTTGGTAGGTTGGGGGAAGTTCTCGTGCATGATATTCTGAAGTATGTTTTTCAACTTGATTCCATTTTCCCTATCTCTTTCAGTTACCCCAATCAGTTGTAGGTTCAGTCTATTTACATAATCCTATATTTCTCTGGAGTTTTGTTCATTCCTTTTAGTTCTTTTTTTCTCTACTCTCGTCTGCCTGTCTTATTTGAGAAAGATAGTCTTCAAGCCCTGAGATGGTTTCCTCCACTTGGTCTATTCTTCTACTGACACTCGTGATTGCATTGTGAAGTTCTTGTGTTTTTCAGCGCCATCAGATCAGTTATGTTCCTCTCTGAACTGGCTCTTTTTATTACCAGCTCCTGTATTTTATCATGGTTTTTTTTTTTTTTTTTTTTTTTTTTGAGACGGAGTCTCGCTCTGTCACCCAGGTTGTAGTGCAGTGGCTGGATCTCAGCTCACTGCAAGCTCTGCCTCCCGGATTAACACCATTCTCCTGCCTCAGCCTCCCGAGCAGCTGGGACTACAGGTGCCCGCCACCTCTCCCGGCTAGTTTTTTGTATTTTTTAGTAGAGATGGAGTTTCACCATGTTAGCCAGGATAGTCTCCATCTCCTGACCTTGTGATCTGCTCATCTCAGCCTCCCAAAATGCTGGGGTTACAGGCTTGAGCCACTGCACCTGGTCTGTTTTATCACGATTCTTAGCTTTGCATTGGGCTAGAACATGCTCCTTTAGCTCAGTGAAGTTTATTACCCACCTTCTGAAGTCTACTTCTGTCAGTTCAGCCATCTGAGCCTCAGCCCAGTTCTGTGTCCTTGCTGGAGAGGTGTTGTAGACATTTGGAGAAGAGGCACTGTGACTTTTTGAGTTTTCAGCATTTTTGCATTCATTCTTCCTCATCTTTGTGGGCTTATCTACCATTGACCTTTGAGGTTGCTGACCTTTGAATGTGGTTTTTGTGGGGTCTCTTTTGTTGATGATGCTATTGTTGTTTTACTTTTAATAGTTAGGCCAGTCTTCTGTAGAGCTGCTGTGGTTTGCTGGGGGTCTGCTCCACACCCTATACACCTTGGTCCCTCCTGTACCTGGAGATATTATCAGTGAAGGCTGAGAAACAGCAAAGATGGCAGCATGCTCCTTCCTCTGGAAGCTCTGTCCTAGGGAGGCACTGACCTGATGCCAGCCCAAATGCTCCTGTAGAAGGTATCTGGAGACCCCTGTTGGGAGGTCTCACCCAGTCAGGAGGAATGGGATCAGGATCAGGTTCCCTCTTAAAGAACTAGTGTGGTTGCGCCTTGGCAAAGCAGGTACACTGTGCTGGAGGAAACCCTCGCCCCAGCCCCCCATCCACATTGCCTGGCCTCTCCAGAACCAGCAGGCTGAAAAGGCTAACTTGGCTGAACCACAGAAAGGGTGGCTTTCCCTCCCTTCAGGGGCTCCATCCCAGGGAAAGATCAGAGTTCTCTCCATATAACCCTGGCTGGAATTGCTGAAATTCCTGCAGGAAGGCCCTGCCCAGTGAGGAGGAATGGATCGGTGTCCCACCTAAAGAAGCAGTCTGGCTAGAAACTGTCATAGCAGGTATGCTGTGTTGAGAGGAACTCCTCCTGGTCTGGACCACCCAGACTCCCTGGAGCCAGCAGACTAGAATGGCCAACTCAAACCACAAAGATGGCAGCCACCACTCCCCCTGGGAACTTGGTCTATCTCGGGCAGTCTCCCGCCTGCTGCCGCTGGCCAGCTGGAATTCCAAGCCAGTGGGTCTTAACCTGTGAGGTGCTGTAGGAGTTGGGCCTACAGAATGATGCTACTTAGCTCACTGGATTCAAGGAATGTGGCTGAGCTCCGATTTATCTGAGCATTCTCCTTCCTAGGGGAATGCTTGGACGGATCTCCCACCTTGCAGGAATTCCCAGGGCTTGGGTATGCAAAACTCCTGGGTATCTTTGTGTGCCTCAGTGTCCACTTTGCTGAGACTCTGTACAACTCTGTGCTTCAGACCCAAGGCCCTGGTGGCATGGGCTCACAAGGGGATCTCCTGATTCATGGGTTGCAAAGATCTATGGAAAAACTGGTTTCTGGGTCACACAATTGCTCACCGCCTCCCTTGACTGGGGTTGGGGCTCCCTTGGCTCTGTGCTGCTGCTGGGTTGGCCATTTGCCCCACCCTGCTTTTCTTTGCTGTCTCTGGGTCGAGCCATTCACCTAGTCATTCCCAATGTGAAAACCTGGATACCTCAGCTGAAGGTGCAGAATTCACTTGCCATTTTCATTCCTCTCCATGAAAGCCACGGACTGCAGCTGCTTCTAACTGGTCATCTTGGCCCACCCCTTTCCTCTAGACTTGTGTACAAAGAATTGTTGATAGTAGCCTGAAGATCTTTTGTATTTCTGTATGAATAATTGCAGTATCACCTTGGTCATTTTGTGGATCTTCTTTCTTTTTTGTTAATCTATCTAGAGATCTGTCAATTTTTACTGATTCTTTTGAATAACCAACTCTTGTTTCATCTTTATACAGATTTTTTTCATCTCAATTTTGTTCAGATCTTCTATAATTGTAGTTATTTCTTATGCTAGCTTTGGGATTGGTTTGCTTTCTTTTTTTCTACTTTAGGTGTAAATTCAGGTTAACTTGAGGTCTAACTTTCTGATGAAGGTACTTAGTGCTATAAACTTTCCTTTTTTTCTTAAACTTTTATGTTCTGGGGTACACATACAGGACGTGCAGGTGTGTTAAATAGGCAAACGTGTGCCATGGTGGTTTGCTGCAGAGATCAACGCATCACCTAGGTATTAAGCCCAGCATCGATGAGCTATTCTTCCTGATGCTCTACCTCCCTCCACCCCCACTGGAAGGCCCTAGTGTTAGTAGTTCCCCACACCATGTGTTCATGTGTTGTCATCATTCAGCTCCCACTTATAAGCAAGAACATGTGGTTAAACTTTCCTCTTAACACTGCTTTAGCTGTATCTCAGATTTTGGTAAGTGGTATCCCTATTTTCAATAATTTCAAAGAATATTTAGACTTCTGATTTATTTTTGTTATTCACCCAAGAGTTATTCAGGAATAAATTTTAATTAATTTCCATGTATTTGTGTAGTTTTAAGAGATCTTCCTGGTATTGATTTCTTTTTATTGCACTGTTGTCCAAGAGTGTGCTTGCTATTTTTTTTTTTTTTTTGAGACTTGCTTTGATGTAGCATGTGATCTTGGAATATGTTCCATGTGCAGCTGAGAAAAATGTATATTCTGTGGTTGCCCCTCCCTCCAGAGGCTCCATTCCAGGGAGAGATCAGAGTTCTGTCCATATAACTCTGGCTGAAATTGCTGAAATTCCTGCAGGGAGGTCCTGTCCAGTAAGGAGGGATGGATCAGGGTCCCATTTAAAGAAGCAGTCTGGCTACAATCTATCATAGCAGCTATGCTGTGTTGTGAGGAACTCCTCCTGGTAGATGTGCTCTGGTAGATGTCTTTTTAGGTCCAGCTGATTAAGTGTTGAGTCCAGAGTTGGTTAGTTTTCTGCCTCAGTGATCTGTCTAATGCTGTCAGTGGGGTGGTGGTAAAGTTTCCCACTATTATTGTGTGGCCGTCTAAGTCTTTTTGTAGGTAAAGAAGAACTTGTTTTATGAATCTGGATGCTCTAATGTTGGGTACATATATATCTATAATAGTTTAGTCTTCTTGTTGAATTGTATCATTTATCATTATGTAATGCCCTTCTTGGTCCTTAATTTTTAAAAGTTTAAAGTCTCACTTGTCTGATATGAGTAGTGATCCTGATCTTTTTTGTTTTCTGTTTTCATAGTGGGTCTTTCTCTAATCCTTTACTTTGATAATGTGGGTGTCATTTTGTGGGAGATGGGTCTTGTGAAGATCCCAGACAGTTGGGTCTTGTCTTTTCATCCAGCTTCCCACTCTTTTAATTTGTGTTTAACCCATTTATATTCAGGGTTAGTACTGATATGTGAAATTTTGATCCCATCTTCCTTTTGTTAGCTGGTTATTATGTAGACATGGGTGTGTAGTTGCTTTATATTGTCTTTGGGCTATGTGCTTAAGTATTTGTGATATCACAGTGTTCTTTTGATTCCATGTTTAGTACTCCCTTAAGGACCTCTTGTAGGGCTGGTCTAGTTGAAATGAATTTGCTTAGCATTTGCTTGTCTGAGAAGGATTTTATTTTTCCTTATGAAGTTTAGTTTGGTGGAATATGAAATTCTTGGTTGGAATTTATTTTCTTTAAGGATGGTGAAAATAGGGCCCCAGTTGCTTCTGTCTCATAAGGTTTCTGCTGATAGGTCCACTGCTAGCCTGGTGGGGGTCCCTCTGTTTGTGACCTGACCTTTTTCTCTAGCTGCCTTTTAAGATGTTTTCTTTTGTGTTCATCTTGGTGAACCTGATAACTAAGTGTCTTGGGGATGGCCATCTTGTATTGTATCTAGGCAGGATTCTCCGTATTTCCTGAATTTGCATGTTAACATCTCTAGCAAGATTAGGGAAATTTTTGTGGACTAGATCCTCAAATACATTTTCCAAGTTGCTTGTTCTGTCTCTGTAAGGGATGCCAATGAGACAGATTTGGTCTCTTTATATAATCCCATATTTCTCAGAGGTTTTGTTCATTTAAAAAAATTCTTTTAATTTTTGTCTGACTCAGTTGATTCAAAGAGCTGATCTTTGAGCTCTGTTATGCTTTCCTCAGCTTGCTCTATTACGTCGTTAGTACTTCTGATTTGTATTATGAAATTCTTATATACTGTTTTTCAACTCAAGGAGTTCAGTTTGGGGCTTTAAAAATGTGTTTTGTCTCTTAGCTCTTGAATTGTTTTACTGGATTGCTTGGCTTCCTTGGATTGGGTTTTCACTTTCTCCTGGATCTTGATGAGTTTCTTTGACATCCAGATCTGAATTCCATGTCTGTTATTTAAGTCGTTTCAGATTGCTTAGGAATGATTGCTGTAGAGCTAGTGGACTCATTTGGAGGTAAAGAGACACACTCTGCCTTTTGAATTGCCGGAATTCTTGCGCTGGTTCTTTCTCATCTGAGAGTGTTGGTGTGCCTTTAACCAGGGTGTAAATTGAGTATAGTCAGTTGGCTTTATTTCTGGAAGTTTTTAGAGGGCTAAGACTCTGTACAGGGTCTTTTGTTAAATTCTTGCCCTTGGTTTCATAGAAAGAATTAGCGAAGCGTTTTGTTTTTGTGTTATAGTTTGGGCTGTGATCTAGTAAGATGGTGCTTGAGAGCAATGGGTGGTAGAAAGGCTCTTACTCAGCCATACTGCTCCTTTTGGGTATCCTCATGTTTGCAGCTGTACCCTGCAGTGCAAGTGGGAGACAGGTTTTGACCTCCTTACCAGGTCTGTTCCTGGGTCTTGGGAGAGCCACCTCTGATCACTGACACTGTGTTCACAATTTTTTATTTTTTTTGAGATGGAGTTTTGCTCTTGTTGCCCAAGCTGTAGTGCAATGGCATAATCTCAGCTCACTGCAACCTGTTTGCCTCTGGGTTCAAGCAATTCTCCTGCCTCAGCCTCCCAAGTAGCTGGGATTAAAGACATGGGCCACCATGCCCAGCTAATTTTGTGTATTTAGTAGAGATGGGGTTTCTCCATGTTGATCAGGCTGGTCTCGACCTCATGACTTCACGACCTCAGGTGATGCACCCGCCTTGGCCTCCCAAAGTGCTGGGATTACAGGCATGAGCCACCGTGCCTGGCCACAATTTAAAAAAAATTGTTGTTAAATGTTTCTTGCCGTGGGGCTCCCTTGGGCAGAGATCCAGCAGGGAAGTAGGCCCTACCCTTACTGGGCCAGCCCTGTGGAAGGAGACACACTTGGGTCTCACAGCAGCCAACAAATCTGTGTAACTCATCCCTCTGTTTTCTGAGTGTAGACTCCTCCCCTGCTTGAGTTAGGCACAGATCCTCTTTATATCAATTTTTTAAAAATGTAATAGTGGTAATAAATGCATAAAATTTACCATTTTATCTATATCTAAGTATACAGTTTAGGAGTGTTAAGTACATTCATGTTGTTGTGTGACCAATCTCCAGAACTTTTGCAAAACTGGGACTCTATACTTATTAGACAGTAACGCCTTATTCTCTCCTCCACCCATTCCCTGGAAAGCACTGTTACCTTCTGTTTCAATGAAGTTGACTACTCTAGATACCTCATATGAGGATCATGTAATATTTATCTTTTTGTGACTGGATTATTTCACTTAGCATAATGACCTCAAGATTCATCCATGTTATAGCATGTGTCAGATTTTCTTTCTCCTGTAAGAATGAATAATTTTCCTTTGTATGTATGTGCATGTATGTGTATTTACGTATATAGGTGTATATATAAATAATATACGTATATGTATGTATATGTACATATAGACACATGTATGTACATATATGCATACATATATACACACATATATTTATATATATACATATATACACACACACATACATAGAGAGCACATTTTGTATACCAATTCATCATTGGGCGCTTGGGTTACTTCCACATCATGGCCATTGTGAATAATGTTGCTATGAATAGGTTGTGTAAATATTTCTTGGAGATCCCGTTTTGAACTTTTGGGTTTTGGGGGGTATATATCCAACAGTGAAATTGGTGACCCATATGAAATTCTATTTTTATTTTTAAAAGTAACTTCCATACCATACTGTTTTTGTTAGATGTTGCATAATTTTACATTCCCACCAACAGTTCACAAGGGCTCCAGTTTCTTCACACTGTTAACACTTGTTATTTTGTTTTTTTTTTATAGTAGCTATCCTAATTGGCATGAGGTGATATCTCATTGCAGTTTTGATTTGTACTTTCCTATGTTAAGTATCATTTTGTATGCTTGTTGACCACTTGTGTATCGTATCTGCAGAAATGTCTATTCATGTTTAGTTATTTTTGAACTAGAATTTTTTTTTGAGTTGTGGGTGTTTTTTGTATATTCTAGATATTAACCTTTTGCCAGATATGGTTTGCAAATATTTTCTCCTCTTTAGTAGGTGACTCTTGAATTCTGTTGATTGTGTCCTTTAACGCACAGACATTTTACATTTTGATGTAGTCTAATTAATTTCTGTTGCCTGCAATTTTAGTGTAATGGCTAGGAAATCACTGCCAAATCCAGTATCAGAAAGCTTTTCCCTATGTTTTCTTCAAAAAGTTTTATAGTTTTAGGTCTTGAATCCATTTTGACTTAATTTTTATACGTGGTTTAAAGTAAGGGTCCTATTTAATTTTTATGTAGATATTTCCCCATTCTGTGGTCTTGACACCCTCGTTGAAGATCATTTGATCATATATGTGAGGGTTTATTTCTAGACTCTTTTCTATCTCATTGGTCTATATGTATTGATCTATTCCATCTACCTGTCTTTTGCCATTACTACACTGTTTTAATTATGGTGGCTTTGTAGTAAGTTTTGAAATTAGAAAGTGTGAGACCTCCAACTTTTTCAATGTTGTGTTGGTTGTTAAGGCTCTGAGACTTCATGTGAGAAAAATCCATGCTGAAACTATTTCTACAAAAAATGCCGTTGGGATTTTTATAGGGATTGCAATAAACATTAAATCTGTTCATCGTTTTGTGAAGTGTTGACCTCTTAATAATGTTAAGTATTCTAATTCATAAGCATGTCATGTCTTTATCTTTAATTTTTTTTAACAATGCTTTGTGATTTTTAATGTACAAGTCTTTCATCTCTTTGGTTAAATTTATTCTTACATATCCTATTTTATGTTATTATAAATGGAATTGTTTTCTTGATTTCCTTTTTGGATTGTTCATTATTAATATAAAAACACAGTTGTGTGTATTTTGTATTCTGCAACTTTGGTAAATTCATTCTAATGGATTTTTTTTTGGTAGAATTGTTAGGACGTTCTACATATAAGATCATGTTGTCTGTGAACAGAGATAAGTTTACTTCTTCCATTGAGATTTAGATGCCTCTTATTTTTTTCCTGAATAGTTGCTCTAGCTAGAACTTTCAGTACAGTATTGAAGTGGCAAAACACGATCTTTTTTTCTTGTTCTCATTCTTAGAAAGCTTTCAGTCTTTCACTATCAAGTATGATATTATCTGTGGGCTTTTCTTATAAGAACTTTATTATGTTGAGATGGATTTTTTTTTGGTTTCTTGTATATTTAATGATTTTATTATGAAGCTCTGTTCATTCTTCTTTGTTCTTTGGATTGTATTATGTCTATTGACCTAATGTCAGGTTTACTGATTCTTTCTTCTGCCAGTCAAAGTTACTGTTGAATCCCTTTCGTAAATTGTTCATTTCAGTTATTGTATTTAATGCCAGAATTTCCATTTGATTTGCCTTAAATGTCTATTCTCTATTTAAAGAGACATTCTATCATAGCTTCCTTTCCTCATTCAAGTAAAATTCATTCTTGGAAGATATTTATAAAGACAATGTTGACATCTTTCTTAAATTTAATATGAGTTCTCTCATAGACTGTCTTTTTGCCCCCTTTTTTCCCTATGTATGGGCCACTCTTTCCTGTTTCTTTGCATATCTTTTTTGTGGTGGTGGTAAAAAGTGGATATTCTAGGTAATACATTGCATAATTCCATCAACCAATTCTGTGCCCCCTGTGGACCTTGTTTTTGTTGTTGCTTGTTTATTTAGGTACTTGGCTAGACTATTTGAGTTGTTTATCCTCCCAAGTGTGAAGCCTTTAGTTTTGCTCTGCAGAGGGAGCAGCCTTGGGTGTGTGCACAGTTATCCTGGCCCTGGGACTGTTTTTCTCATCCATTAGAACTTCATTTGTTATTACAGTCAGAGTTTTGGTCTCACTCCTTGCCAGGTGACCCCTCTCTTCTTCTAGACAACTCCCTGGGGGCACAAATTGTTCCACACTATGATCCAATTAAGCTTGAGCAGGGTAGCTTGTCTTTGAGGTTTATTCTGACCCCAGGAGGGATCTTACATTTCTCTCACTCTCTCTGGTGAACTAGCTGGTCTATGGTTTGTTGTTCTTAATTAAGAGAACCTATTGTTTTTGAGAGCATTCTGAAGCTTGAATTTCTCTACCCTCTGTTTCAAAAAAAAGTCAGCTAATTTGGGGGGGAGTTTTAGAGCTCTGTTCTTTTGAACTGCCTCTTCCCTTAGGTAAATTCTTTAAGTCACTCTTCTGGAAGCTGGATGGGGAAGTCTTTCTCTGCTTTGGAACCTGAATTGAGCTTACATGAGGGTGATTGGGGCCCTTGTTTTCTTTGACTGCTGTACATGGGGTCTCTTTGTCCTATGAGTGGGTTCTGGCTACAGGAAGGGCTCTCTCCCCACCTTTCAGATACCCTCCTCAGGAATTTAGTCTCCCCTACTTGGAGTTGGAGGGAGTGAGGAATGCTAGTGACTTAAGCTGTGGATAAGAAACTATCCCTTGACTGGAGGCTGAGGGGAGAGGGAGGGAGCCCTGCAGTCGTAGCCACATCCACCCAGAGTGGAGCTTCTGTCAAGCCAAGTTGAGATTAGGGGGAAAGGGAAGGAATGGATTGGGCCTCAAAAGCTACCATGTGTGTATATGTGTGTGTGTGTGTGTGTGTGTTAAACCAAGTTTTAGTAGGTCTTTCTTGAAAAATTTTTTTTTGTTTTATTGTATGCCCTTGGGACAATTTTCAGACTATTGTCTTTCAAATAGCTTTCATTGGTCATTTTTATTTCACTGGACAGTTAGTTTATAAGGCTTCTCATGTGACTATCCTAGAAGATCCTTATCAATTTTTGATCACTTCTTTTCTGGCACAATGATATTCTAGGCTCTCCTGTCTCACTGCCCCAATCTGGACTGGAGCCAACTTCTCAAGGTCTTCAGTTCCACTCAGTGGTGAATGGCATTTACAAATTAGATAGGTATGCCAGCTGTGTTACTTGCTTTTCTGTGTCATTGCTTTTAGTTCCTTTCAAGTTGACAAAGCTAGCAGGAAAATATATATGTGTATACATTCATTCTGATTCCTTTAATTTCAGTCCAGTGCTATAGGGTCCTTCCTCTTGTTCCTGTGTTTTTATATTCCACAGTGAGAAATCTGTGGGTAATATCAATATATTTATTTGCTCTGTATTACAATAAATATATTAAAAATCATCACCAATAGTTACCAATCATAAACCTTAAATAAAATGTAAGATTCCTTTGCAGTTGATACTGTTTTTATACTATCCCATGGAGGATGATATCAGCATACTGAGTTCAAGATATATTTGAATTTTTTTAAAATGTAGGTATTATTAATTTGATACACAAGGTCAATTTCAGAATTCTATCCTTTTTGAGTTATTTTAGGTTTTGAGGATGTAAAATCTTAATATGATTCAAAGTAAAAATTATACAGTCCCTGTTCCCACCCATCTTATATAGGTAATAGTTTTATTAGTTTCTGGTTGCTCCTATATTCTTTTTGCAAATTTAAAATTATATTAAATATAGGCCAGGCATGGTAGCTCATGCCTGTAATCCTAGCACTTTGGGAGCCTGAGGTGGGAGGATTGCTTGAGCTCTCAGGAGTTTGAAACCAGCCTGGGCGATATAGTGAGACTTCGTCTCTATGAAAAAAAATTTCTTTAATATATATATTCATAGTCTTATTTCTCTTTTTTTCTTGCACAAAAGTTTGCATAATATAAACGCTGTCTTGAAACTTTTATCTCTTAATATATGATGTGGAAATAGTAACATATTTTACAGAGCTTTACTTTTTTAAAGTGCTGAATTGTTTAAATTGTTTCATACATAAATATACCATAATTTAATCAACCAATTTTCTTTTTTTTTTTACAAAAACATATTTGTAACAGAGATAGTGTCTCACTGTGTTGCTCAGGCTGATTTTTGAACTCCTGGTCTCAAATTGTCCTATCTCATCCTCCCAAAGTGCTGGGATTACAGGCCTGAGCCACTGTGCTTGGGCATTCAAAGCATTTTCTAACGAATGGACATTTGGCTTATTTTTCATACTTGGTACAAATAACACTATTTTTACAACCTTATATCTAATTTTTTTCTTTTTTTGAGATATATTCAGGTTAAATTCCTGAATGTGGGATTTCTGAAGCAAAGCTTCAGTATATATCTAGTTTTGTTAGATATTGCCAAATTCCATATCATAGGGGAATTTATTAGTTCCCTAGGGCTATAAGAACAAATTATTACAAACTGGGTGGCTTAAAACAACAGAAATTTATTCCCTCACTGGAAGCTAGAAGTCTGAAATTAAGGTGTTGGCAGGACTATGAATAACGACTCTAAGGGAAGATCCTTTCTGAACTCTTTCTAGCTCCTGGTGTTTGCTGCTGATCTTGGAGTTCCTTGGCTTGGGATTGCATAACTCCAACCCCTGTCTCAGTCTTTACATGGTGTTCGTCCCTCTGTGTGTGTGTGTGTGTGTGTGTGTGTCTGTGTACAAACTGTTTCTGTATTCAGTAAGGATACTAGATATTGGATTAGGGCCCACCCTAATCCAGCATGACCTCATCCTAACTTCATTACATCTGTAAAGACCCTATTTCTAATTCAGGTCACATTCATAGATACTAGGGGTTAGGATTGAACGTATCTTTTTGTAGGACACAATTCAACCCACTATAATGTGCTACCCTTTTCACTGCCACTTGCTACAAAAGAGTGTCTGCTTCCTCATTGTCGTCACCAAAGACGGTGTTGCCAAATTGTTGAAATATTTGCTAACTATATAGGTCCTACATGATATCGCAGCATTTCTATTTCTCTTATTATGAAGGATGTTGACTATCTTTTATATTTTCATGCACCATTTTGTCTCTTCTTTTTACACTGTAATTGAAAGTGTTATGAACATTTCAAACATTCAGAAAAGTAGTTTTATATGTTAAATATAGAACTTATAAAAAGACAGCAACATACTAGCAATACCATCATTATACCTAATAAAATGACAAATTATTCCTTACTTTTATTGAATTCCCAGTCTGTGTTCAAGTTGTTTCAAAATTTTTTTTTAGTATATCTCTTGAATGTATTAACTGAAGGGATAGGACAAGATTGTGCCTACTGTCCTCTTTCACTTTAAAATTTGGAGATTTACTCTGTAATTCTGCATAATAAATGAAGAGAATCCTTGCAATTGTAAGCCTTGAACTACTGCTGGATAATGATCTCATTACTTACTGGTGAATGCCACAGAGCACTGTTTCCATGTTCTCTTCAGTCTGTAACAGTCTTATCTATTGTGTTACCATTAGATTGTTATCTATTACTTCCCTGGAAATAGTGACTTGGTTCTGTAATGGGACTTTGTTCTGAAAGCATTTTTCACATGTGACAGTAGACTATAATGTCACCTTAATCTTGCTGTGGGCTTAATAGGGAGTGAAAAATGTCATTGGTGATGGTATGATTATAGGGTCATCATTTTTTCTCATTTGCTGTATCCTATTCTTCCAGAATCCTGACTTTACCTTTTCACTGTTCCCCACACATTTGCATTACTGCCACAAGCTATGTGTTATCCCTCCTAGACAGAGTCAGACTTCCGGGGTTCAAATCTCACTTCCTCCATTCACCAACTATGGTATTGGGCACTATTTCCTTAGCTGTGAAACAGAAAATAAATTCAGCAGCTTCAGAGGGTTGTTGTAAAGTTTAAATTTAATCCACGTTAAACACTTAGAAACAATGTCCAGCATGAGAAGTGCCAAGCGAATGATGGCTGTTACAGACCTATTTCCCATTGTAAGTGCCTCCGTATTAATCCAATTCTGCTTACCATTGTTGGAATGACCCAAGAGCTCTACTTGGAGAACTATACTATCCATATGGTTACCACTAGCCATACGTGGCTCTTTAAATTTAATTAAAATGAAAGAAAACGTTTAGTTTTTTAGTCAATGTAGCCACTTAGCAAGTATTCAGCAGCCACAAGTGCTTAGTGGCTACCATATTGGGCAGCATAGATATAAGCATTTATCTCCATCATCGCAAAAAGTTCTATTGCACGTGCTGCTCTAGATTTTTCCTACCAGTGGTGGTGGCACCAAGACCAGAAGGGAACTCTTTTTTAAGTTTTATTTTTACTTTACAGGATACATGTGCAGAATGTATAGGTTTGTTACATAGGTATACATATACCATGGTGGTTTGCTGCACCTATCAATCTATCTTCTAGGTTTTAAGCCCTGCATACATTAGGTATTTGTCCTAATACTCTCCCTCCCCTTGCCCCCCAACCCCCTGACAGGCTCCGGTGCATGATGTTTACCTCCCTGTGTCCATGTGTTCTCACCGTTCAATCCCATTCGTGAGTGAGAACATGTGGTGTTTGGTTTTCTGTTCCTGTGTTAGTTTGCTGAGAATGATGGTTTCTAACTTCATGTCACCGCAAATGACATGAACTCATTCTTTTTTATGGCTGCATAGTATTCCAAGGTGTATATGTGCCATATTTTCTTTATCCAGTCTATCATTGATGGGCATTTGGTTTGGTTCCGAGTCTTTGCTATAGTAAATAGTGCTGCAATTAACATGTGTGTGTATGTGTCTTTATAGTAGAATGATTTATAATCCTTTGGGTATATATGCAGCAATGAGATTGCTGGGTCAAAAGGTGTTTGTGGTTCTAGATCCTTGAGGAATTGCCACAACTCTCTTCCACAATGGTTGAACTAATTTACACTCCAATAGTGTAGAAGCATTCCTATTTCTCCACATCCTTGTCAGTATCTGTTGTTTCCTGACTTTTTAATAATCGCCATTCTAACTGGCATGAGATGGTATCTTACTGTTTTGATTTGCATTTTTCTAATGACCAGTGATGACCTTTTCTGATAGGTTTGTTGGCCTCATAAATGTCGTCTTTTGAGAAGTGTCTGTTCATATCCTTTGCCCACTTTTTGATGGGGTTGTTTTCTTGTAAATTTAAGTTCTTTATAGATTCTGGATATTAGACCCTTGTCAGATGGATAGATTGCAAAAATTTTCTCCCATTCTGTATGTTGCCTGTTCACTTTGATAATTTCTTTTGCTGTGCAGAAGCTCTTTAGTTTAATTAGATCCTATTTGTTAATTTTGGCTTTTGTTGCCATTGCTTTTGGTGTTTTAGTCATGAAGCCTTTGCCCATACCTATGTCCTGAATGGTATTGCCTAGGTTTTCTTCTAGAGTTTTTAGGTGTTAGGTTTTACATTTAAGTCTTTAATAAATCTTGAGTTATTTTTTTTATAAGTTGTAAGGAAGGGGTCCAATTTCAGTTTTCTGCATATGGCTAGCCAGTTTTCCCAGCACCATTTATTAAATAGATAATCCTTTCCCCATTTCTTGTTTTTGTCAGGTTTGTCAAAGATCAAATGGTTTTAGATGTGTGGTGTTATTTCTGAGGCCTCTGTTCTGTTCTGTTGGTCTATATATGGGTTTTGGTACCAGCACCATGCTGTTTTGATTACTGTAGCCTTGTTGTATAGTTTGAAGTCAGGTAGCGCAATGCCTCCATCTTTGTTCTTTTTGCTTAGGATTGTCCTGGCTATACTAGCTCTTTTTTGGTTCCATATGAAATTTAAAATAGTTTTTTCTAATTCTGTGAAGAAAGTCAGTGGTAGCTTGATGGAGATAGCATTAAATCCATAAATCACTTTGGGCAGTATGGCCACTTTCACAATATTGATTGTTCTTATCCATGGGCATGGAATATTTTTTCCATTTGTCTGCATCCTTTCTTATTTCCTTGAGCAGTGGTTTGTAAATCTCCTTGAAGAGATCCTTCCTGTCCCTTGTAAGCTCTATTCTTAGGTATTTTATTCTCTTTGTAGCAATTGTGAATGGGAGTTGACTCATGATTTTGCTCTCTGCTTGTCTATTGTTGTATAGGAATGCTTGTGATTTTTTGCACATTGATTTTTGTCTCCTGAGACTTTGCTGAAGTTCTTTACTAGCTTAAGGAGTTTTGGGGCTGAGACAATGCAGTTTTCTAAATATAAAATTATGTCATCTGCAAACAGACAATTTGACTTCCTCTCTTCCTATTGAATACCCTTTATCTCTTTTTCTTGCCTGTTTGCCCTGGCCAGAACTTCCAGGACTATGTTGAATAAGAGCAGTGAGAGAGGGCAACCTTGTCTTGTGCTGATTTTCAAAGGGAATGCTTCCAGCTTTTGCCCATTCAGTATGATATTGGCTATAGGTTTGTCATAAATAGCTCTTATTTTGAGATATGTTCCATAAATAGCTAGTTCATTGAGAGTTTTTGGCATGAAGGGGCGTTGAATTTTATTGAAGGCCTTTTCTGGATCTATTGAGATAATCATGTAGTTTTTGTCATTGGTTCTGTTTATTGATTTACATTTGTTGAACCAGCCTTGCATCCTAGGGGTGAAGCTGACTTGATCATGGTCGATAAGCTTTTTGATGTGCTGCTGGATCTGGTTTGCCAGTATTTTATTGAGGATTTTCACATCAATGTTCATTAGGGATATTGCCTGAATTTTTGTTTTTTTTCAGAGCTTGTTATTGGTTTATTCAGGAATTCAACTTCTTCCTGGTTTAGTCTTGGGAGGATGTAAATGTTCAGAAATTTATTTCTTCTAGATTTTGTAGGTTTTTTTTCTTTTTTTGCACAAATGTTTATAGTATTCTCTGATGGTAGTTTGTATTTCTGTGGGATCTGTGATGGTATCCCCTTTATCATTTTTTGTCTATTTGATTCTTCTCTCTTCTCTTCTTTATTAGTCTGGCTAATGCTCTATTTTGCTAATCTTTAAAAAACAAAACAGTTCCTGGATTCACTTTTTTTTTTTTTTAAAGGGTTTTTCATCTCTATCTCCTTCAGTTCTGCTCTGACTTCAGTTATTGCTTATCTCCTGCTAGCTTTTGAATTTGTTTACTCTTGCTTCTTTAGTTCTTTTAATTATGGTGTTAGGGTGTCGATTTTAGATCTCCTGCTTTCTCATGTGGGCATTTAGTGCTATAAATTTCCCTCTTAACTCTGCTTTAGCTGTGTCCCAGAGATTCTGGTATGTTTTGTCTTTTGTTCTCATTGGTTTCTAAGAACTTTATTTCTGCCTTAATTTCATTATTTGGCCAGTGGACATTCAGGTGCAGGTTGAGTTTCCATGTAGAAATGAAGTTTGAGTTTCTTAATCCTGAGTTCTAATTTGATTGCACTGTGGTCTGAGAGACTGTTTATAATTTCTGTCTTTTACATTTTGCTGAGGACTGTTTTACTTTCAAGTATGTGGCCAATTTTAGAATAAGTGTGATGTGGTGCTGAGAAGAATGTATATTCTGTTGATTTGGGATGGAGAGTTCTGTATATGTGTATTAGGTCCACTTGGTCCAGAACCGAGCTCAAGTCCTGAATATCCTTGTTAATTTTCTGGCTCATTGATCTGTCTAATATTGACAGTGGGGAGTTAGTCTCCCACTATTGTTGTGTGAGAGTCTAAGTCTCTTTGTAGGTCTCTAGAAACTTGTTTTATGAATTTCAGTATTCCTATATTGGGTGTGTATATATTTAGGATAGTTAGATCTTCTTGTTGCATCGATTCCTTTATCATGTAATACCCTTCTTTGTTTTTGTTCTTTGTTAGTTTAAATTCTGTTTTATCAGAGACTAGGATCACAACCTCCACTTTTTTCTCCTTTCATTTGCTTGGTAAATATTCCTCCATCCCTTTATTTTGAGTTTATGTGTGTCTTTGCATGTAAGATGGGTCTCCTAAATATAGCACACTGATGGGTCTTGACTCTATCCAATTTGTCAGTCTGTCTTTTAATTAGGGCATTTAGCCCATTTACATTTAAGGTTAATATTACGTGTGAATTGGATCGTGTCATCATGATGCTAGCGCTTATTTTGCACATTAGTTGATGCAGTTTCTTTATAGTGTCGTTGGTCTTTATATTTTGGTGTTTTCGCAGTGGCTGGTACCAGTTGTTCCTTTCTGTATTTAGTGCTTCCTTCAGGAGCTCTTGTAAAGCAGGCTTAGTGGTGACAAAATTCCTCAGCATTTTCTTGTCTGTAAAGGATTTTATTTCTCCTTTGCTTATGAAGCTTAGTTTGGCTGGATATGAAATTCTGGGTTAAATTCTTTCAGAATTTTGAATATTGGCCCCCACTCTCTTCTAGCTTGTAGGGTTTCTTCAGAGAGATCCACTGTTAGTCTGATGGGCTTACCTTTGTAGGTAACCTGATGTTTCTCTCTGGCTGCCTTTAACATTTTTTCCTTTGTTTCAACCTTGGAGAATCTGACAATTATGTCTTGGGGTTGCTCTTCTTGAGGAGTATCTTAGTGGTGTTCTCTTTATTTCCTGGATTTGAATGTTGGCCTGTCTTGCTAGATTGGGGAAGTTCTCCTGGATAATATCCTGAAGTATGTTTTCCAACTTGGTTCCATTCTCCTAGTCACTTTCAGGCACCCCAATCAATCACAGGTTTTGTTTTTCACACAATCCCATATTTCTTGGAGGAGGTGTTCATTCCTTTTCATTCTTTTTTCTCTCATCTTGTCTTCCTGTTTTATTTCAGTAAGTTAATCTTCAATCTCTGATATCCTTTCTTTTGCTTGATCAATTTGGCTATCGATACTTGTGTATGCTTCAGGAAGTTCTTGTGCTGTGTTTTTCAGCTCCATCAGGTCATTAATGTTCTTCTCTAAACTGGTTATTCTAGTTAGCAATTCCTGCAGTCTCTCCCAGTCAAGAGGCAATGGGGGTCAGGGACCCACTTGAGGAGGCAGTCTGTTTCTTAGCAGAGTTCGAGCACTGTGCTCGGAGAATCCTCCTTGTCAGGATCAGCTGCTCTCTTCAGGGCTGGCAGGCAGGAACATGTAAGTCCACTGAAGCTGCGCCCACAGCTGCTGCTTCCACTAGGTGCTCTGTCCCAGGGAGATGGGAGTTTTAGCTATAAGTCCCTGACTGGGACTGCTGCCTTTCTCTGAGATGCCCTGCCTAGTGAGGAGGAGTCTGGAGAAGGCAGTCTGGCCACAGCTGTTTTGCCATGCTGTGGTGATTTCTGCCCAGTCTGAACTTCCAGGCTTCCTTAGCACTGTCAGGGGAAACCTGCCTACTCAAGCCTCAGTAATGGCAGACACCCCTCTCCCCACCAAGCTTGAGGTCGTCCCAGGTCTACTTCAGACTCCCGTGCTGGCAGCGAGAATTTCACACCAGTGGTTCTTAGCTTGCTGGGCTCTCTGGGAATGGGACCCACTGAGCAAGATCACTTGGCTCCCTGGCTTCAGCCCCCTTTCCAGGGGAGTGAACAGCTCTGTCTCAGTGGGGTTCCAGGTACCCCACTGGGTTACAAAAATAAAATAAAAAACACCTGCAGCTAGCTCAGTGTCTGCCCAAACAGCCACCCAGTTTTGTGCTTGAAACCCAGGGCCCTGGTGGTATAGGAACATGAAGGAATCTCCTGGTCTGCTGATTATAAAAAACCATGGGAAAAGTGTAGTATCTGGGCTGGATTGCATAGTCCCTCACAACTTCCCTTGGTTGGGGGAAGGAGGACCCTGGTTCGTTGCACTTCCTGGGTGTGAAGCAACACCCTGCCCTGCTTTTGCTCACCCTCCTTGGGCTGTACCCACTGCCTAACCAGTCTCAATGAGATGAACTGGGTACCTCAGTTGGAAATGCAGAATTCACCCACCTTCTGCATTGGTCTTACTGGGAGCTGCAGACTGGAGCTGTTCTATTCAGCCATATTGCCAGATCCCAGAATGGAACTCTTATTACCCCTTCTCTTCTTTAAATGGAGACTTTTCCTGTACCTTCTGGGAGATAGTAGTTTTAGAAGACAACTTTCTTAGTCCTCTTTATGGAATAATAACTTAATTGGATGAAGAGCCAGAAAAATCTACTGGACCAAGTTTCTGTGGGAAAGGAAAATATTTTAAAATATATTAAGATTCTTTCCTCGTGTGTGGCATTTCCTCTGGTTTCTTGCTTTTTTTTTAAAAAGACATATCTGTCTGCAAATGATGTTTCTTATCTCTTCTACTCCCCATCATGTGGGCAGACACCCGTCTCCCCACCAAGCTTGAGGTCATCCCAGGTCTACTTCAGACTACTGTGGTGGCAGTGAGAATTTCACGCCAGTGGTTCTTAGCTTGCTGGGCTCTCTGGGAATGGGGCCCACTGAGCAAGATCCCCATACTAGTCTCCCCACACTAGTGTAGTGGGGAGTACTAGTAGTACTAGTGTAGTCTCCCCATACTAAGGCACAGATTTTTGGCTGTGTATCCTCTTCCCCTACTCCTCAAATGATTCTCTGGTGTCCCTACTTATGACTGGGTAGGTAAGAGAAGGGTTGATATAAATATTTTTGGACAGAGATCTGAGCTGCATTAGCCATTGCAGTTTACCAGGGATCTTGGTACTCAAGGACATAAATATGGTATCTTTTAAAAATTACCACATATTGGCCGGGTGTGGTGGCTCACGACTGTAATCCCAGCACTTTGGGAGGCTGAGGCAGCTGGATCACAAGGTCAGGAGATCGAGAGCATCCTGGCTAACACACTGAAACCCTGTCTCTACTAAAAATACAAAAAAAAAAAAATGAGCCAGGCATGGTGGCGGATGCCTGTAGTCCCAGCTACTCAGGAGGCTGAGGCAGGAGAGTGGTGTGAACCCGGGAGGCGGAGCTTGCAGTGAGCCGAGATCACACCACTGCACTCCAGCCTGAGCAACAGCAAGACTCTGTCTCAAAAAAACAAACAAAAAAAACAAACTACATATGTATTTCTCTAATTAGATCATCTGGAGGAGTTGGGGGGATCAGTTGGTATCCTTATAAAACTCTCACTTCTACAATAGCTCCAAAGTGCCTACCACATCAAGCCTAATTTCTTCTGCCTGTTTTTCAGAGCTCTCTGCAGTCTAGAAAAGGGAAAAATTACATATTAAGGAAATCCCATCAGACTAATAGCAGACTTCTCAGCAAACACTTTACAAGCCAGAAAAGACTGGGGCCTATTTTTAGCGTTCTTAAAGAAAAATAAATGTCAAACAAGAATTTCATATCCTGCCAAACTAAGCTACATAAATGAAGGAGAAATAGTCTTTCCCAGACAAGCACATGCTAAGAGAATTCATCACCACCAGACTGGTCCTACTAGGAACACTCAAGAGTAGTAAGCATGGAAATGGAAAAATACTTGCTTTCATAAAATCACATGTAACTACAAAGGCCACAGACACTATAAAGCAAACACACAATTGAGACTACAAAGCAACTACCTGATAACACTATGACAGGAGTAAAACCTCACATATCAATATTAACCTTGAAAGCAAATGGTCTAAATGCTTACCTTAAAATAGAGTGGTAAATTGGATTAAAAAACAAGACCCAACCTTCTGCTGCCTTCAGGAGGCCCATCTCGCTTGTTTTGACTCTCATAAACTCAAAGGAATGGAGAAAGATCTATCATGCAAATGGAAAACAAAAAAAAAGAATAGGGGTTGCATTCTGGTATGATAAAATGGACTTTAAACCAATACAAAAAGACAAAGGGAATTATGTAATTGTAAAGGATTTAATTCAATAAGGTATTTAAATATCCTAAGTGTATATGCACCCAGCATCAGAGCACCCAGATTTATAAAACATATACTACTAGACCTAAGAAAAGATAGTCATACAATAATACTGGTGGTAGACTTCAACATCCCACTAGCATTAGATAAATAATTGAGGCAGAAAACAAACTCTGGACTTAGACACTTGACCAAATGTATTTCATAGATGTCTATAGATTACTCCACCCAACAATTAGATGATAGATATTATTTTCATCTATGCATGGATTTTCTCTAAGATTGACCACATGCTTGGTCATAAAGCAAGTCTTAATAAATTTTTTAAAACTGGAAATTATATCAAGCATCTCCAACCATAGTGGAATGAAATTAGAAATTAATACCAAAAGGAACTCTCAGTCACACAAATACATGAAAATTAAACAACTTGCTCTTAAATGACTTTTGGGTAAAAAACAAAATTAAGGCATAAAGCAAAACATTTGAATTATATGAAAACAGACACAACATACCAAAACCTTTGGGATACGGTGAAAGCAGTGTTAATAGGAAAGTTTATAGTGATAAATATACAGTTCAAGAAGATAGAACTCAACTTAATGTTGCACCTAAAGGAAATAGAAAAACCCAAAACTAGCAGAAGAAAAGATCAGAGCTGAACTAAATGAAATTGAGACCAAAAAACCATACAAGGATGAACAAAATGAAAAATTGGTTCCTTGAAAGGAAAAACAAGATTGCTAGACCAGTAGCTAGCTTAACCAAGTAAAAGAGGACATCTAAGCATGATCAGAAATGATAAAGGTGATGTTGCAACTAATATTACAGAAATAAAAAAGATCCACAGACTACCATGAACATCTCTAGGTGCCAAACTAGAAAACTTAGAGGAAGTGGATAAATTCCTAAACACATACAATCTGCCAAGATTGAACCAGGAAGAAATCGAAATCCTGAATAGACCAATAATAAGTTCCAAAGTTGAATCAGTAATTAAAAAAAAAATCTACCAACCAAAATAAGCCCTGGAGCCCTGGACCAGATGGATTAACAGCCAAATTCTACCAGACATACAAAGAAGAACTGGTACCAATGTTTCTGAAACTATTCCAATAAATCAAGGAGGAAGGATTCTTCCCTAACTTAGGAAACTGCCATCATTTTAACATCAAACTGACAGTGACACAACTAAAAAAAACTAGACCAATATCCCTGATGAAGATAGATGCAAAAATTCTCAAGAAGATACTAACAAACTAAATCCAGTAGCACATCAAAAAGGTTTTACCATGATCAAGTGGGCTTTATTCTTGGGATGCAAAGATGGTTCAACATACATAAATCAATAAATGTAACTCACCACATGAATGGAATTAAAAATTATATAATCTCAATAGATGCAAAAAAAAGCTTTTGACAAATATCCAGCATCACTTCATGATAAAAATCCTGAAAGAATTTACTGAAGGCATCAAAGGAATGTACCTCAAAATGATAAGCCATCTATGACAAACCAATAACCGTTATTACACTGAGTGGGCAAAAGTTGGAGACATTCCCCTCGGAACTGGAATAAAACAAAGATGCCCATTCTTACCAATTATATTCAACATAGTACTGGAAGTCCTAGCAAGAGCAATCGGGTAAGAGAAAGAAATAAAAGGCATCCAAAAAGGAAGAGAGAGAGCCAAATCATCTGTTTTCTGATGATATGATTCTACACCTAGGAAACCCTCACCATTCCTCCAAAAGACTCCTACACCTGATACATGACTTCACTAAAGTTTCAGAATACAAAATCAATGCACAAAAATTGGTACCATTTCTATACAACATTAATATTCCATCTAAGAACGAAATCAAGAGTGCAATTCAATTTATAATAGCCACACACAAAAGATAATACTTAGGCATACATTTAACCAAGATGATGAGAAATCTCTACAAAGAGAATTACAACTCTGTTGAAAGAAATTCTAGATGACACAAAGAAATGCAAAAATATTCCATGCTCATGGATCGAAAGAATCAGTATTGTTAAAATGACCATACTGTGGAAAACAATATGGATTCAATGTAATATCTATCAAATTACCAACATCACTTTTCACAGAATTAGAAAAAAATGATTCAATTTGTATGGAGCCAAACAAGAGCCTGAACAGACAAATCAATTCTAAGCAAAAAGAACAAGCCAAGGCATAACATTACCCAACTTCAAACTATACTACAAGGCCATAGTAACAAAAACAGCCTGGTACTGGTACAAAAATATAGATGAAACAGAATAGAGAACCCAGAAATAAGCCTGCACATCCACAGCCATCTAATCTTTGACAAAGTTGACAAAAAGAAATGAGGATAGAATCCCTATTCAATAAAGGATGCTGGGAGAACTTGCCACATGCAGAAGATTGAAGCTAGTTCCTTACCTTTCACCATACACAAAATAACTTACTAGGGATTAAAGACTTAAATGTAAGACTCAAACTATGAAAATACTGGAAGGCAACTTAGGAAACACTTTCAGACATTGGCCTAGAAAAAATATTCGTGACTAAGACCTCAAAGGCAAATGCATTAAAAACAATAAATAATCAAAAGTGTAAATGGGAAACTGACAGAATTGGAGAAAATATTTGCAAACTATGCATCAGACAAATATCCAGAACCTATAAAGAACTTAAGAAAAAAGCAAGTAACATTAAAAAGTGGGCAAATGACATGAACAAAGACTTCTCAAAAGAAAACATAGAAGTGGCCAAGAAACATGAAAAAATGCTCAACATCACTAATTATCAGAGAAATGCAAATTAAAACCCCAACGAAGTAGCCATTCTGACTGCTATGAGATGACATTAAAAAAAAAGTGTTAGGGAGGATGCAGAGAAAAGGGAATGCTTATACACTGTTGGTACAAATGTAAATTAGTACAACCTCCATGGAAGAGAGTTTGAAGTTTTTTGCGAAGAACTTAAAAATAGAACTGGCATTTCTCCCAGCAGTCCCACTAGTGGGTATCTAACCAAAGGAAAATAAATCATTCTATTATAAAGATACTTGCACTTATGTTTATTGTAGCATACTATTCACAATGAGTAAGTAATGAAATCAACCTAAATTTCATTCAAGGATGATTTGATAAAATATGGTACATATATGCCATAGAATACTTTGCAGCCATAAAAAACAGTAAAGTCATGCCCTTTGCAGCAACATGGATTCATCTGGAGGCCAATATCTTAAGTGAATTAATGTAAAATCAGAAAATCAAATACCACATGTTCTGATTTATAAGTGGGAGCTAACAATGGGTACACATGAAAGTAAAGATGGAAACAATTGACAAAGGGGGAGAAAGGAGGGAAAGGCTACAAAAGCTACCTGTTCACTATTTGGGTGATGGATTCAATAGATGCCCAAACTCCTGCGTTATGCAATATAGCCATATAACCTACACGTGTACTCCCTTAACCTAAAATTAAAAACTCCTTATAATCTTATTCTACTAATTATTCAATCTTACTATTGGCTGAATATCTATTACATTTTATTTCCTCAGCTTGACCTTATGAAGATGGTAAGATATGAAATCTTCTCAAAAGTCCTATCTATTGGTTTGATAGACATATAAATAAACATATGTAATGTGCTAAATACCAGAGTTGAAAGATGTTCTGAGTACTATATGAACATCAAAGATAGCAGTAAGTTCTTCCTGGAGAGAGACAAATGGATGGCATCAAAGACATAAACATGCGTGCGTGCGCACACACACACACACACACACACACACACACACACACACACACACACATTGAATGGCTGATAAGAGTTTGTGAAGTAGAAATATTGAAGAGGGCATTCTAGGTAAGGAGAACAGCATAAAAAATCATGAACTTTATATTCCATACTCGATTACAGGTCTGTCTACAAGCCATGACTACATGCACATGTTTAAGCTGCTGTGTAAACTTGTGAAACTTGTGGAAGAAATCAACTTAATACTCTTAGGTAAGATCTGTCAGAGGCTAGTCAAGATCTTTTGTGGTTCCAAATTTAAAGCAATTCTGAACAGAAAGCTGGAGATGTTGTACTACCAGACCTCAAAATATACTACAAAGCAACAGTAATCAGAACAATATGATACTGTCATTAAAAACAGACACATAGACCAATGAGACAGAGCAGGGAAGCCGGAAGTTTATCCACATATCTACAGCCAGCTAATTTTTGATGAAGCTACCAAGAACACTCACTGGGGAGAGGATAGTTTCTGCAATAAATGGGAAACCTGGATATCCATCTGCAGAGAATAAAACTAAACCCCAACCTCTTACCTTATATAAAAATCAACTCAAAATGGTTCAGAAACCTAAATGTAAGACTAAAAATAACATTAGCAAGAGAAAACATAGGGGAAATGCTTCAGAACATTTGGGAAAAGATTTTATAAGATCTCAAAAGCATAGACAACAAAAGCACAAATAAACAAATGGGATTATATCAAACTAAAATAACTTACTACAGCAAAGGAAATAATCCTTAGTGTGAGAAGACAACTTACAGAATGGAAGAGAATATTTGCAAACTACTTATTCAACAGGGGACTAATATCAAAAATTGACAAGGAACTCAAAAGAAAAAAAAATCTGATTAAAAATGGGCAAATGATCTGAATCGACATTTCTCAAAAGACAATTGACAAATGTATGAAAAAATGCTTAACATCACTAACCGTTAGAGAAATGCCAATCAAAACCACAAGGTGGAAGTATCCCCTTACCCCAGTTAGGATGGTTATTATCAAAAAGACAAAAAATAATACATATTTGTGAAAATGTGAAGAACCCATATGCTGTTGGTGGGAATGTGACCTAGTACAGCCACTGTGGAGAACAGTATAAAGATTTCTTAAACTACAAAAAGAACCATCATATGATCCAAAAATCCCACTACTGGGCATTTATCCAAAGGAAAATAAGTCAGTAGACATCTACATTCCTATGTTTATTGCAGCATTATTCACAACAGCCAAGGTATTTACTCAACCTAGGTGTATACACATGCGTGTGTGCGTGCACATACACACCCCCCCCATAGAATACTATTGAGCCATAAAGAATGAAATTCTGTCATTTGTGGCAACGTGGATGAAACAGGAGGACATTATATTAAAATATGTCAGGAACAGAAAGTTAAACACCATCACGTGGAAGCTAAAAAAAAGTTGATCTTGTAGAAGTAAGAAATAGAGCAGAGGATAGCAGAGGCTGGGAAGGGTAGGCAGAAGAGTGAAGTAGAGAGAGATTTGTTAAAGGATACAAAGCAACAGCTAAAAGGAGTTAAGTTCTAATGTTTTTTACCACTCTAGGATGACTATAGTTAACTATATGTTATATAGTTTCAAATAGCTAGAAGGATATTGACTATTTCTAATGCAAAGAAATGATAAATATTTGAGATGATGGCTATGCTAATTACCCAGAAGATCTGAGCACAATGCATTATATTTATAAAATTATCACTATGTATTCCTTGAATATGTACGATTTGTCAATTAAAAACAATAAAATTTAAAATCAGAAGGTTATTTTTTTTTTGCAGCTATAAGAGAGCCAGGAAAAATGCTTTCTCTTTAATAAGAACATACACAACATGTGCAATACAGGATTGATTACCACAAGGCTCTTAAATTCATTTGCAGAGGGATGGTTTAATTACGACGATAGTTGGCGAATTCATTTGCAGTAAAAAAAAAAAAAAGTTTCTTCTAACAAACATATACAGTTTCTTATAACAAATTCTTTTATAGATTATGCAAACAAGTAAACTTTCCCATATCTAAATTCTCTATAATTAATGAATAAAAGCAATTTTCCATACAAAGAAGCTTTGCAGTCATCATAGACTTCAAGTTTAAGAATGATATTCCGTGGAAAGGAAATCAAAAATAAATGAACAGAGAAAAACATTTATGGTTAACAGTTGAATATCTTGGAGTACTTTGATATACATTAAAAAGGAATCATAATTCATCATATCAAGAATTAGAGCACATAGAGACATAGATCATCCTGGTTTTCTACAAGTACTTTTTTTTGTATTTCTGTGATCAGAATATAAACTTATAATCATCTTTTTTATCATAAAGAGCAATAGCCAGCTCAGTAACGAATTACTAGTCTCTTTTCAAGGATTTTCATCAAATATAATTGTAACTTCTATTTTTATAGCTTTGGTCAGTAAAAAAAAGAACAAAGTCCTTAAGTTCCTGTTTTCAACAATCTATATTCTCAAATCCTTCTAGATAAGACTTTGTGATTGATTGGATATGTGGGTGGTAGGATCTGGTGAGGAAAATGGCAGAGTTAAGATGATATTTAGTCTTCTCACCTGAGATGCTCCATGGATGGGGCTTGGGATAGGGATATATAATATTGATTGATGGAGAAGAAAAGAAAACATTGAATTCAGCTTTGGATATGTCAAAGTGGAGGTACTTGTGGCATAAACAAAATAAGGTTTTTTTTTTTACAAATAAAATTTTGTGGGATATCTCAAAATAGAAATAAGAATGAAACAAGTATTGGAGTTCCTGATTGCTACCTATTTCAACGTAACCTAATCATGTTCTGACTTTTTGGAGTGGTCTTTGAGTTCTTATAGTTCTATATAACATACTCCAGAAACCCGGATTTAGTCTACTCACCTTTCATAAGTGAGGAAATTAAGATGAAAAGTAGCTTGTGAAAGGAGACATCTCAAATAATTAATGACTGGTTCATGAGCAGAACTCAGGTCTCCTGGCTCACCTGTCCATTACTCTGTTTAGAGTATCTTGTCTACAGTTGGACACATACTAGGTCGAAGGATGTAATACTTCCAAGTACTTATGTGCTGATTGAATATCATGCCTGATGCCTACCACTTTTCTTTTTTAGCTTGATATTTTAAACCTGGAATATTAAGTTTTGGAGATTTAATTCTGGTTACTTTACAAGTCAAGTCGTTTTATAAATATATTACAGTAAAAGCATTCTATATGTACTTTGAACTAGCAATAATATTCCCAAGCCTCAGGACACTATGTATTTACTAGAGAGATATTTGTTGCATTGAGCTGCCATTATGACAAAAAATCCTTAGGGTTCATTATAATGGGATATAAATTATGTCTGGTATGATTGATGACAATAATAAAGTTATAACACTAATAAATACTGTTTACAAACCTTTTCCACATACATTATCATATTTTTATTCCTTAACAATCCTCAGGGAAAAGTTGTATTTCTCAATTTTACAAACATGTAAACTAAGGCTTAGATGACTTTATTTCAAAGATTAGGATTCTAGTAGAATTCATTAGGTCTGCCAAGCAATAAGATTATGTAGATTCAAAGCACCATATTCTAGAGATCAGCACCTGAATAGAAGGGTGTATAGGTGTTATAAATCTAAAAGTAGACATTTATTCATTTGTTAATTCATTAAATAAGCATTTATTGAGCACCTTCTGGATACCAGGTCAAAAATCTGAGAGAAAAAACCATTGCCATTTTCAAGAATTTGACAGCGCTAATACAGCTAGATTTAAGCAGCAGGAATGATTCAGCTGGAGACTAGCCATACTGTTTGTAATCAGACAAGAGCAGACAAAATAAACAGATAAAAACACAAGAATTTATACAGCCCTTGATATAATGTTGGCCACAAGGACAGAAGACTGGTTCCTCTGGAAAGTTCTCACGATTATAATGTATGAGTTCCTAGCATATGCCGGTATATGATAATATTATGCAATGTTGAGAATAAGCTATGTTAACAAACTAGACACATTTAGAGTCTCACTATTTAAAAAAGATGAAAGACCTGATTTTTCCCGTTGGTGCCATATTACATGTTGCTTTACCAAGAAGTAGGAACTTTGTAGAGGATACTTGGTAACAACTTTCCCTTTTACATACAAGCAGGAAATTTCCTGTCCCTGTTCTCTGTCCCCAGCCCAGTCATTGAATAAAGTCTTACATTTTGGGAAGAAAGTAGTAGAGGTGTAGAATTACATGTATGGTCTATTTTTATGTTTCAAATGATGTAAAATATTTAACTTTTTTATACTAGGTGCTAAATGTACATAAGATTAAAATGTTAATGAAGAGAAGTACAATAATTACGTATAAACCAATACATTGTAAAATTGAAACTAGCATTCTTTTTTTAAAAAATTCCGTAGGTTCTTGGGGTACGAGTGGTATTTGGTTACATGAGTAAGTTCTTCAGTGGTGATTTGTGAGATTTTGGTGCACCCATCACCCAAGCAGTATATGCTGCACCATATTATTAGTCTTTTATCCCTCACTCCCCTCCCATGGTTCCTCCCCAAGTCCCAAAACCATTCTATTCTTATGCCTTTGTGTCCTCATAGCTTAGCTCCCACATCAATGAGAACATGTGATGTTTGGTTTTCCATTCCTGAGTTACTTCACTTAGAATAATAGCCTCCTATCTCATCCAGGTCCCTGCAAATGCTGTTAATTCATTCCTTTTTATGGCTGAGTAGTAGTCCATCATATGTCTATATATCAATTTATATATCATCATATGTATCATATATATCATATATACACACACACACATATATGCACATACCAGTTTCTTTACTCATTCATTGATGGGCATTTGGGTTGGTTCCATGATTTGGCAATTGTGAATTGTGCTGCTATAAACATGGAAGTGCAAATATCTTTTGGAATAATGACTTCTTTTCCTCTGGGTAGATACCAGTAGTGGGATTGCTGGATCAAACGGTAGTTATACTTTTACTTCTTTTAGGAATCTCTACACTATTTTCCACAGTGGCTGTACTAGTTTACATTCCCACCAGCAGTGTAGGAGTGTTCCCTGATTACCACATCAATGCCAACATCTACTGTTTTTTGATTTTTTTTTTATTATGGTCATTCTTCCAGGAGTAAGTTGGTATCACATTGTGGTTTTGATTTGCATTTCCCTGATCATTAGTGATGCTGACTATTTTTTCATGTTTGTTGGCCATTTGTATAACTTCTTTTGGGAATTTTGTATTCATGTCCTTAGCCCACTTTTTGATGGGATTGTTTGTTTTTTTCTAACTGATTTGTTTGAGTTCATTGTAGATTCTGGATATTAGTCCATTGTCGGGTGTATAGATTGTGAAGACTTTCTTCCACTTTGTGGGTTGCCCCTTTACTCTGCTGACTGTTCTTTTGCTGTGAAAAGGCTCTGCAGTTTCATTAGGTTCCAGCTATTTATCTTTGTTTTTATTGCATTTGCTTTTGGGTTGTTCATGAAATGCTTGCCTAAGCCAATGTTTAAAAGGTTTTTCCAGTGTTATCTTCTAGAATTTTTATATTTTCAGGTCTTAGGTTTAAGTCCTTAATCCATCTTGAGTTGATTTTTGTACGAGGTGAGAGACAAGGATCCAGTTTCCTTCTCCTACATGTGGCTAGTCAATTATCCCAGCACCATTTGTTGTTGAGAAGGGTGTCCTTTCCCCACTTTTGTTTTTGTTTGCTTTGTTGAAGATCAGTTGGCTGTAAGTATTTAGGTTCATTTTTGGGTTCTCTATTCTGTTCCATTGGTCTATGTGCCTATTTTTATACCAGTACCACACTGTTTTGGTGACTATGGCCTTAGAGTATAGTTTGTAATCAGGTAGTGTGATGCCTCCAGATTTGTTCTTTTGCCTAGTCTTGCTTTTGCTATGTGGGCTCTTTTTTGGTTCCATGTGAATTTTAGAATTGTTTTTTCTAATTCTGTGAAGAATTATGTGGTATTTTGATAAGGATTGCATTGAATTTGTAGATTGCTTTTGGCAGTATGGTCATTTTCACATTATTGATTCTACCCATCCATGAGCATGGGATGTGTTTCCGTTTGTATCATCTATGATTTCTTTCAGTAGTGTTTTATAATTTTCCTTGTAGATGTCTTTTTACTCCTTGGTTAGGTATGTTCCTAAGTATTTTATTTTCTTTGCAGCTATTGTAAAAGAAGTTGAGTTCTTGATTTGATTCTCTGCTAGGTTGCTGTTGGTGTATGCAAGAGCTACTGATTCGTGTACATTAATCATGCATCTGGAAAACGTTGCTGAATTCTTTATCAGTTCTAGAAGCTTTCTGGAGGAATCTTTAGGGTTTTCAAGGTAAACAATCATATTGTCAGCAGTTACAGCTTGACTTTCTCTTTACTGATTTGGATGCCCTTTATTTCTTTCTCTTGTCTGATTGCTTTCAATAGGACTTCCAGTACTATGATGAAGAGGAGTGGTGAGAGTGGGCATCCTTGTCTTGTTCCAGTTCTCAGAGGGAATGTTTTCAACTTTTCCCCATTCAGTATTATGTTGGCTGTGGGTTTGTCATAGATGGCTTTTGTTACATTAAGGAATGTCCCTTTTAATCATAAAGGGATGCTGGATTTTGTCGAATGCTTTTTCTGCATCTATTGAGATGATCATGTGATTTTTGTTTTTAATTCTGTTTATGTGGTGTATCACATTTATTGACTTGCATATGTTAAACCATACCTGTATCCCTGGTATGAAACCCACTCGATCATGGTGAATTATCTTTTTGATATGTTGTTGGACTTGGTTAGCTAGTATTTTGTTAAGGATTTTAGCATTAATATTCCTCAAGGATATTGGTCTGTTTTCTTTCCTGGTTTTGGTATTTGGGTGATGCTGGGTTCATAAAATGAATTAGGGAGGGTTCCTTCTTTCTCTGTCTTGTGCAATAGTGTCAAAAGTATTGGTACCAATTCTTCTTTGCATGTCTGGTAGAATTCTGGTGTTAATCTCTCTGATCCCCGACTTTTTTTGTTGGTAATTTTTAAATTACCATTTCAATCTTGCTGCTGGTTATTGGCCTGTTCAGGGTATCTAATTCTTCCTAATTTAAGCTAGGAGGGTTGTATTTTTCCAGGAATTTATCCTTCTCTTCTAGGTTTTCTGGTTTATGTGTGTAAAGGTGTTCATAGTACTCTTGAATGATCTTTTGTATTTCAGTGGTGTCAGTTGTAATATGTCCTGTTTCATTTCTTAATGAGGTTATTTGGCTTCTCTCTTAATCTTGCTAATGGTTTATCAATTTTATTTATCTTTTCAAAGAACCAGCTTTCTGTGTTTCATTTACCTTTTGTATTTGTTTCAATTTCATTTAGTTCTGCTCTGATCTTGGCTACTTTTTCTTCTGCTGGGTTTGGTTTATTCTTATTTCTCTAGTTGTGTGAGGTGTGACCTTAAAATATCAGTTTGTACACTTTTTGTCTTTTTGATGTAGGCATTTAAGGCTATGAACTTTCCTCTTAGTACTGCCTTTGCTGTATCCCAGAGGTTTTAGTAGGTTGTGTCATTATTTTTGTTCAGTTTGAAGAGTTTTTATTTCCATCTTGATTTCGTTTTTGATCCAATGCTCATTCAGGAGCAGGTTATTTAATTTCCATGTATTTACATGGTTTTGAAGTTTCCTTTTGGAGTTGATTTCCAGTTTTATTTCACTGTGATCTGAGAGAGTGCTTGATATACTTTCAATTTTCTTAAATTTATTGAGGCTCATTTGATAACCCCCATAGTATGGTCTATCTTGGAGAATATTCCACATGCTGTTGAATAGAATGCGTTTTCTGCAGTTGTTGGATGAAATGTTCTGTATGTATCTGTTAAGTCCATTGTTTCAGGATATAGTTTAAATTCATTGTTTTTGTTCACTTTCTGTCTTGACCTTTCTAGCGCTGTCAATGGAGTATTGAAGTCCCCCACTATTATTGCATTGCTGTCTGTCTCATTTCTTAGGTCTATTAATTGTTTTATAAATTTGGGAGCTCCAGTGTTAAGTGCATATATGTTTAGGAATGTGATATTTTCCTGTTGGACAAGGCCTTTTACCATTATATACTGTCCCCTTTGTCTCTTTTAACTGCTGTGGCTTTAAAGTTTTGTCTGATATAAGAATAGCTACCCCTACTTCATTTGGTGTCCATTTGTATGAAATTTCTTTTTCTACCCCCTTTACTTTACGTGGGTCCTTATGTGTTAGGTGAGTCTCCTGAAGGCAGCAGATAGTTGGCTGTTGAGTTCTTATCCATTATGGAGTTCTGTGTCTTTTAAGTGGATCTTTTAGGCCATTTACATTCAATGTTAGCATTGAAATGTGGGGTACCATTGCTTTCATCATGCTCTTTGTTGCCTGTGTACTTTGGGTTTCTTTTGTTTGTTTGTTTGCTTTTTAACTTGTATTTTTGTTTTATAGGTCCTGTGTGAATTTTGCTTTAAGGAGATTCTGCTTTGATGTGTTTCCAGAACTTATTTCAAGATTTAGAGCTTCTTTTAGTGATTCTTGTAGTGATATTTTGGTAATGATGAATTCTCTCAGCATTTGTTTGTCTGAAAAAGACTCTGTCTTTCTTTCAAATATGATGCTTGGTTTCACTGATTACAAAATTCTTGGCTGGATAATAGTTTTGTTTGAGGAGGCTGAAGATAGGGGTCCAATCCTTTCTGGCTTGTAGGGTTTCTGCTGAGAAATCTCTTAATCTGATAGGCTTTCTTTACAGGTTACCTGGTGTTTCTATCTCACAGCTCTTAAGATTTTTTTTTTTTCTTCGTCTTAACTTTGGATAACATGACGACAATGTGCCTAGGCAATGATCTTTTTGCAGTGAATTTCCCAGGTGTTCTTTGTGCTGCTTGTATTTGGCTGCCTAGGTCTCTAGCAAGACTGGGGAAGTTTTCCTTGATTATTCCCCCAAATATGTTTTCCCAGTCTTTAGAATTCTCTTCTTTAGGAACACCAATTATTCTTAGGTTTGGTCATTTAACATAATCCCAGTCTTCTTGGAGGTTTTGTTCATGTTTTCTTATTTTTTTTCTCCGTCTTTGTTGGATTGGGTTAATTTGAAGACCTTATCTTCAAGCTCTGAATTTCTTTCTTCTACTTATTCCATTCTATTGCTGAGACTTTCCAGAGTGTTTTGCATTTCTAAAAGTGTGTCCAAGGTTTCCTGAATTTTTGATTGTATTTTCTTTAAGCTATGTATTTTCTTGACTATTTCTCCCTTTATGTCTTGTATCATGTTTTGGATTTCCTTGCATTGGGCTTCCCCTTTCTCTGGTGCCTCTTTGATTAGCTTAATAACTAACCTCCTGAATAATTTTTCAGGTAAATCAGGGATTTCTTCTTGGTTTGGATCCATTGCTAGTGAACTAGTGTTATTTGTTGCAGGGGTGTTAAAAGAGCCTTGTCATATTACCAGAGTTGGTTTTCTGGTCCTTATTTGGGTAGGCTCTGTCAAAGGGAAGGTCTGGGGCTGAAGGCTGTTGTTCAGATTCTTTTATCTCATGGGGTGTTCCCTTGATGTAGTACTCTCCCCCTTTTCCTATGGATGTGGCCTCCTGTGAGCTGAACTGCAGTGATTGCTGTCTCTCTTCTGGGCCTAGCCACCCAGCAAGTCTACCCAGCTCCAGGCTGGTACTGGGGATTGTCTGCACAGAGTCCTGTGATGTGAACTGTTTATGGGACTCTCAGCCATGGATACCAGCAGCTGTTTCAGTGGAGGTGGTGGGGGGTTGGGGGGCAATGAACTCCATGAGGGTCCTTAGCTTTGGTGGTTTAATGCTGTGTTTTTGTGTTGGTTGGCCTCCTGCTTGGAGGTGGCACTTTCCAGAGAGCGTCAACTGTGGTAGTATGGAGAGGGACCTGCGGTGGGCAGGGCCCAGGAACTCCCAAGATTATATGCCCTTTGTCTTTGCTACCAGGGTGGGTAGGGAAGGACCATCAGGTGGGGGCAGGACTAAGTGTGTCTGAGCTCAGACTCTCCTTGGGTGGATCTTGCTGCAGCTGCTGTGGGGGTTGGGGATGAGATTCCCAGGTCACTGGAGTTGTGTACCTAGGAGGATTCTGGTTGTCTCCGCTGAGCCATGAAGGTTGTCAGGGAAGTGAGGAAAAGCCGGCAGTCACCGGCCTTACCCAGCTCCCATGCAAACCGAAGGGCCTGTCTCACTCCCTCCATGCCCCCAGGTGGAGGGCAACACAGGCTCCAAAACTTGTTCCAGGCTACCTGCCTCCCAGCTGCAAAAGGAAAGGACTTGGTTCTCCTGAGCCTGTGGAGTCGGCACACCAGATTTGCACCCTCCACCAAGTTCTGGCCAGGAGGCTTCTCACCCTGTTCAAATTGTTACAAAGTTCAGCTAGAGATTTCATTCTCCCTGTGGAGTTTTACCGCCTGCTCCTCTGGCCACCCTCCTGATGGATCCCTGTGGTGCCAGGCAGGAATGGGCTGCTCGGGGACCCAGCGAGCTCCCAGGGCCTTTCTGCTGCTTCCTGTACCCCTGGATTTAACTCAACTCTGTGAATTGACTCAGCTCCGGGTAAAGTCGGAAACTTCTCCCTCAAACAGGCCTTCTGCTTCTGCAGTTGGGGGTGTGTGTTCGGGAGAGGAAGGGCCTCCCTTTCCCGCTTCCTCAGCTGGGACACTCACAGTATTTGGGGTGTCTCCTGGGCCCTGCAGGAGCAGTCTGCTTCCTTCAGAGAGTCCGTGGGTCCTCTCAGCATTGCTGGTTTGTTCTTGCAGTTGATCTGGAGCAAAAATTTACAACGTGAGCCTCTGCATGCTGCTCTGTCTGGAGCTGCAATCTAATCCGGTCTCCCATCCACCATGATGATCCTGATCCCTCAAAGCTAGCATTCTTGATGAACACTCTTCAAAAACCTTGAGCGTTAAAGAAAAATCCTAGATTTGTAAAAAATATGTATATATACCATGTATTCTAAAAGCACACACACATTTTATAATTTAAAAGTGCATACTTTTTTCTACAATCTTTTTTTGCTTTTCTAAACTGACACAATTGTATGTATCTATGGAGTACAGTGTGATATTATACATATTTATAATGTGTAATAAATCAGGGTATTATACTTATCACTTCAAACATATATTGGGAACATTCAAAATTCACTATAGGGTGACTATAATGAACAACAATATGGTCACCCTGTAGTGCTATGGAACATTCGAACTTACTCTCTTTAGCTGTACTTTTGTGTTCATTAACCAATCTTTGGCTATCTCTCCTTCCCCCTACTCTTCCCTCAGCCCAATCTCTCAGCTGGCTCCATCCCTCTGGGGGACAGGGGACAGGGATAGGAAAAGAGAAAAATGACAGAAAATCCTGACCCTCGACATCACTGTTATTTCTTGGTTACGTGTAAAAGGGAAGCTTGTTACTAAGCATCTTCTACTATGTTCCTACTTATTGCTACAGCAACATGTGAAATTGGGACCAAGGGATAGAATTATTACACCATCTTATATCAGACATGAGCATCCATGAATTTTGGTCTCTGTAGGAGGATACCTGGGACCCAGTCCACCAAAATACTGAGCGATACCTGTATACAAATGTTGGTTACATTACTTTCTGGATTTTCCTATACATTTAAAATAACACATAATAAAAGTATCAATAGTAAAAGAGGTCAGTAGCCCTAAAAAGCAGATTCTTTCATATAATGTTTATAATATTTTCCAGTGGTTAAGATAATATTTGAATATATTTTTAATGATGAAAAGGTAAAAGTTTGTTTAAAAAACAATTTCCAAACAACTTTTCCCTCCATATCCTCTAGCATGAAATGATGAACTTAGTTAATAGTCTAAAGTCATAATTTCTTCCAACAGAAACATTTGATTGTAGTGTGCCTAATTTTTTTTTTTTTTACCTTGCTTAGTTAGAATTAGATACTGGAGCAAAATGACTGCAAAATGTCAACTTAATATTCACAGGTTTTATTCCAGAAAGGAGAAGGCTATAAGGCAACACATCTTTATTGTGCTATAAACTCCTCCTTTGGGGGCAGGGGAGAGCTTGATGACCCTGTGAATGTGTGAGACTAATTAAGCCTTCCTAAAAAGACTCCAGGGAAGAGTTTGCTCAGAGCCCTCAAGTCATGGAAAGAGTCCAGAAAGTTAGGGGGAAAGCAGAGAAAATAACTAAAGGTGGAAACGTGTGGCTAATTGAAACTAGACATCTGTTTGTGGAAATGCCTTTTGTAGATAATCTGAACCAAAATATTTTTCAGGGGGTTCCTAGTGTCAACACAACTTGCACTAACCGTAAGCCTATCAGCTAACAGTATGATAGGTGATATTTGGTGGAAAGATGGTTGCCATCCTGTGCTTCTCAAACTTTAGAGTGCATCAGAATCACCTAGAGGGAGAGGTGTTACATAGTAGATTCCACTGCCAGTGTTCCTGATGCAGTAGATGTGGAGTGGGGACCAGGAATTTGCGTTTCTAATAAGTTCCCAGGAAACCACTCATTGGGATGCTGTAGCAGATATGCATTCCCGCTCTTGCTGATTCAGGTGCTGCAGTTAACAAGCACATTCCTGGTAAGCTCTCCAGAAAATTGCCCTTGGCTGACAAGATTGCCTTGGAAGAAATGCCTGGGAGGTTACCAACCTCTCCAGTACCTCTTGCTGTCAGAGATTGGCTGATAGTGTTACTGGAAAGTGATCCTGATCCAGATCCCAAGAGAACATTCTTGGACCTCAGGCAAGAAAGAATTTGGAGCAAGTCCATAAAGTGAAGCAGGTTTATTAGAGAGGTAAAGAAACAAAAGCATGGCTACTCCGTAGGCAGGGCAGAACAGCACAGAGGGCTGATGGTTGGCTATTTTTATGGTTATTTCCCGATTATATGCTAAACAAGGAGTGGATTGTTCATGAGAAATAGGGTGATTATTCATGAGAGAAGAGTGGGGATTTTCTGGAACTGAGGGTTCCTTCTTCTTTTTAGCTCATATAGAGAAACTTCCTGATATTGCCATGGCATTTGTAAACTCATGGCGCTGATGGGAGTGTCTTTTAGCATGCTAATGCATTATAATTAACTTGTAATGAGCAGTGAGAAGGACCAGAGGTCACTTTCATTGCCATCTTGGTTTTGACTGGCTTCTTCCCCGCATCCTTTTTTATCAGCGGCATCTTTTGTTACCCATATCTTGTGCTGACCTCCTATCTCATCCCTTGACTAAGAGTGCCTAACCTCCTGGGAATGCAGCCCAGTAGGTCTCAGCCTTATTTTACCCAGCCCCTATTCAAGGTAGAGTCGCTCTGGTTTGAATGCCTATGGCAATAAGAGCATACCAAAGCCTGGCTCAGGACCTACAGAAAGGATGGCTCAGTGGTATTACAGACCAGAGGAGTCCCCACTCCCTGACTCTAGCCCCTTTCCTCCCACCTCTGAGTGAGGTCAAGCCTGTTTTTTCCTCTCTATTCTGTTTTCCTCACTCTTCTGTGAGTATTTAGTGAAGAATATATCAATAAACCTCTGGTGCCTAATCTGTGTCTGGTTTTGCTTCTAGGGAACCTTGACTTAAGACAATAGTTCAATGCAAACTTTGATTTTTAGGGATTGTGTTAAAATTGGCAAACATCTGCTTTGGAGACTTGAAGGTTCATATAAAAGCTGTCCCCTAAGAACTGGACTCTGGTTCATTGTCGCTCTCTTAAGGAAATTAAAATACACCCCAAAATATATTTATTTGATATATATTTTAAAATGGCTGCCACTTGGCCAGCAGGCAGAAGTGGCCTTGCAAACCTGTCTTAAGTGGGGGAAAATTTGCATCTGTAGAGAATCTGCATTAATGCAGCATGCTCCCTCCTTCTATTCCTTTCCCCAGATCCAAGAGAGGTTGAGAGTCTGACAACTTTAAAAGAAACATTTACCATCTGTTCTCTCTGAGGGAGGCTTTATCTACATAACAAGGCCATCTTGGCTAACCAAGCCTCTTCTCCCCTCTCCCGTAACCTGTTCTACCAGAATCTTATCCCCTATTCTTTTTGTAATCTCAAGATGGTATATAAGTTTCTGTATCTCACGAGTAAACATTAAATAAATTTGTATGCCTTTTCTATTAATCTGCCTCATGTCAGTCATTTTTAGTGAATCTTTAGGGGACCAAGAGCCTATGGCCCTTAAATCTCTGTCATTACACATTTAATACTTGAAGCCCAGGCATGGTGGCTCACAGCTGTAATCCCAGCACTTTGGGAGGCCAAGGCAGGCGGATTATCTGAGGTCAGGAGTTCAAGATCAGCCTGGCCAACATGGTGAAACCCTGTCTCTACTAAAAAATACAAAAATTAGCTGGGCTTGGTGGCATGTACCTGTAGTCCCAGCTACTCAGGAGGTTGAGGCAGGAGAACTGCTTGAACCCAGGAGGTGGAGGTTGCAGTGGGCTGAGATTGCACCACTGTACTCTAGCCTGGGCAACAGAAACTCCCTCTCAGAAAGCAAAACAAAACCAACGAAATAAAAAAACTCAAAAAAAACCCCAAAACATTTAATACTTGAAAAAGAAAATCTGTGAATTTGACATGCAGGACTGTTTTGTTTAAAACACATTTTGAGGAACCAAAGCTGCTTTTTCCAACTTCTAACCCTTTTAGTTCTACATGATTGAAAACAGTAATAAAATATGAAGTCGATCAGGCCAAATTTTGGCCATGGAAAAAAGTTAATAAGGTCAACTTTACAAATCTTGAAAGCAGGGAAGAGATGTATGCTTATAATGGAAATGACAAGGTGGACCGAATTTATGAACAGAGGAAGGGAGGCTCAGTTTGAAATGCATTTTTAGTCAGCTCATATTATGTGAGGAGACCCAAACTCACATTAGCTCTGGGGTGCCATTTTGTTATGGTGTTGATATGCCTTCCCCTAAGGACCACAGGTCTCTAGACATAGGTAGGGCGATGCTAAAAGGACTTTCTTGGCTTCAAGTTGAAAAGGGAATTTAGGGCCTTTGTCTTCCCACTCAAACCCAATGCTGTTTCTCCACAGTTTGAAACTGTCAACAGCTCAACTTTGTGTCTGTAAATGGTGTTGTAGAGGACTACGTGCTTGCAAACGAGACGTTCCTGATAAGTCCTGCTCTTGCAAACGAAGCAGGGTGTTGGGGGCTTGTTTATGTGTAAACATCTTGAAAATCCAGAAGGGGAAAGGTCAGAAAAACAACAATGTGTCTTGTGACTTGGCAACATTCCACAAACGACTATATAAAATAAAGCAGAGCGCCATTGGAGGCGGCCGCCATGTTTGTTTTGTCTTGTGTTGTCTTGTGTGTTCATTCCTTTGTTTAGGAAACACGTGGACCCCAACAGGTGTGGTGAATGAGTGTTGATGTGATGATCGATCAAAGGTTTCTATTTTGGTTTTGCCCTGTAGCCGATCAAGGGCAAGTTGCATCAACCTTGGCAACCTTAGTTTCTCCTTCTGTTAAATGTGGGTGAGTGAGCTAATGTTTATAAAATCTGAAACATTGTTTCTGGGCACATGTGAAAGGCCCATTTTCCTTGCTATCTGAGATAGTTGATATCCCATTTCCTCCTTGCTTGTAAAGTAAGTGCACTATCAGGGACCCTTCCCCGTAGGATTGTTTTGATTGTGGATTCTAGTGCTCTGTATGAAACCACCTTTGCAAAAATTACAACGGTGAGAAAACTATGAGAGTGAAAGAGGTGTGATCTAGCCAACCTTCCTCCTGCCTTTAACCTCCAAACTGCCTTTGGTCATTCCTGAGGGTTGGCCCAAGCTCACTTTGGGAGAAATTTAGTTTACAGTTTAAATGATAAGGTGTAGTTAAATGATTACCAGCCACTATTCGGGAGGTCACAAGATTTTTTTTTTTTTTTTAAATTAAAAACCTTTTTTTATTACACTTTAAATTCCGGGTTACATGTGCAGAAGGTGCAGTTTTGTTACATAGGTATACATGTGCCATGGTGGTTTGCTGCACCCATCAACCTGTCACCTACATTAGGTATCTCTCCTAATGCTATCACTCCCCTAGCCCCCCACCCCCCACAAGCCCCAGTGTATGACGTTCCCCTCCCTGTGTCCCTGTGTTCTCATTGTTCAGCTCCCACTTATAAGTGAGAACATGCGGTGTTCGGTTTTCTGATCTTGACAGTTTGCTGAGAATGATGGTTTCCAGCTTCATCCATGTCCCCACGAAGGACATGAACTCATCCTTTTTTATGGCTGCATAGTATTCCATGGTGTATATATGCCACATTTTCTTAATCCAGTCTGTTGTTGATGGACATATTTTCAGCTTCCTCAATTCACTATTGTAGAACCCAAGATTGGCCTCTTGAGATGTCATTTTTCAGACTTTTGTATTTCTGACCTACCCAGACCAGTGACTTCTTTGTGGTCCCCACCCAGAAGTGGACTCAGTGCATGAAGACCATTTTCCCCATCCCTATGATTACATCTCCAACCAGTCAGCAGCACCCACTTCCTTGCTCTGTGCCCACCAAACTAAAACCCTAGTCTGAATTTTCAGAGATTTGATTTGAGGAATAACTTCATCTCCCACATGGCATGGCCAGCTTCATGTCAATTAAACTTCCTTTTTTGTGATACCATGGTCTCAGTGAATTGGTTTTGTCTGTGCAGTGAGCAGGAAGAACCCACCAGGTGATTACACGTATTTCTTTATCTCTTTGCAAGCCACCTGGTAAAAATCATTTTGTGCAACACTGGGGAAGAATCTGGTCCCACAGGCTATCAGTGGCTCTGCAATTTTCTGATGAGAGGGGAAGAGGGATAAGTGCAAAATATGATAAACTCTGAGTGAACAAAATGATATAGCTGATTTTTTAAAAAAACCAAAGAAAAAACACCCTTTCTCAAGAACTTGTAAATTGAAACAGCAATAGTTTGCATTTGCAGAGGGAATGTAAATCAGTTACTACATTCCACATTCAGCCATTTACTTTCATTCCTAATCTGTACATTTTACCACCAAAATTATTTTAAAGAACTCATTCTTTTGATCTTCTGGGACAACAATACTTTTGTCATGTTTTCCTGGCAAACGATGATACAGCCATAACCGACACTTTGATTACTTTAGCAAATCAAAGGCTAACAGAAGTTAGGGAGTGGTTCCATCATATACTGTAGCTCACGACAGAAAACCATGAAATCAACTCTCTTAAATACCATTTTTGAGGTAAAATCGGTGGGAATACACTTGTGGACTTCACTCATTGCCAGACACGTGTTTCCCTTAGGTACTTAGTCTGAAATACAAAATAAACCAAAAATCCAATCCTCATCTCAGATTTCTAGCAGGAACATGGAGGGATCCCAATAGCAGAACAAGTAGCAAAACCTTCTGAATCTCTATTAATCTGTGTATTCAATTATAAGAAGCTCTAACCTCCAGGGTATAAAATAAATCAGAACAAATTAATTAGCACATTCTACTGCAATTAGATTTAAGTTCAGTGTCCTGGGTAAGGAAATTCAATACAACAGTATGTGTTCAATTAGGCATGTAGAAGAATACTGAAATGAATTAGATGATTTGCTTGGTCTTAATTTAGTGAAAGAGATAGATATACTTAATTATGTCCATAAGAATGTGGGGAATTTCACTTTACTTTTCCATTGAGTCAACTACCAGTTCATTAGTCCATGACCAGATGGACCACTAAGAGTCCCTCCTCTCTGTCCCTCTCTTTGCTACCTTTATGGTTCTGTCCATATTTGTACCCATCTTTTCTCCCCTTGGTTTTTCTGGTCCCCAGGAAATCAGAACAAAATTGGTTCAAATTCCAACTATTTTCTTCTCCAGGAACTACAGGTGTAGTTCCTGAGCTCTGTCCCAAGGTGCTCTGGGGCACAGCAGCAAATTCACAGAGGCACCATTTCAATGGAAGTTTTAAATTTTTGAGGAAAGCAGGACAACTTCTGCTGGACATCATGTGAATGACTGTTTTAATATCAGTGCTATGTTGCTTACAGTGAAGTAATATCTTAGCAAAGCTGGGCATTTGAGAGTTCTATGATAAAAAAAAAAAAAGTCAGCATCCTCAATCAATGTGCAATAGAAATGAGGGTGGCGATGCCCAATCTAATTCCAAGGGTGAGAACTTGCACAGTACCCGATAGGCAGACATATCCCATTAGCTAAGCAATCATGGTAAGTTCACTCTTAAGAGTAAATGTAGGGCCGGGCGCGGTGGCTCAAGCCTGTAATCCCAGCACTTTGGGAGGCCGAGACGGGTGGATCACAAGGTCAGGAGATCGAGACCATCCTGGCTAACCCGGTGAAACCCCCTCTACTAAAAAATACAAAAAAAAAAAAAAAAAAAAGTAAACTATTTTTTCTTTCAATTTATGCATAGCAGTTTTCCAAACAATTCTAAGTTCTTAGGCCTAAAGTACTTATTAAGTGTTTGGACTTAAACAGAACTGCTAGGTGTTTCTTTCGGCCTTGGGTGAAATTAAAATTTCCTTGAGTTGAGAACTCTGACCTGGAGGGAAGGTAATAATTCCTTAGGCTTCACGTGAAGGATGGAAAAACTTTACATGGTTTCCCATTTATAAGAAAAATAATGTCTTCTGACTGTAATATCAACCAGCAATTTGGGCATAACTTTTATGTTTTCATAATCAGATGCTCTTCTGCTTTCCTCAAAGACCCCCTTTGAGGGAAAGAGTATGAATGTCGGGGTGGTAGAGGAAGTGGGGAAAGAAAAGGGGGTCAAAGGAGAGGAAAACCCCTATCCTGTCACACATAGAGGTGACTCTTATGTGAATGAAGTTCAAAGAAATAGTCAGGGGAGCAAAAGTATGAAAATAAATGGTCAGGCCGGGCGCGGTGGCTCAAGCCTGTAATCCCAGCACTTTGGGAGGCTGAGACGGGCGGATCACGAGGTCAGGAGATCGAGACCATCCAGGCTAACACGGTGAAATCCCATCTCTACTAACAAAATACAAAAAACTAGCCAGGCGAGGTGGCAGGCGCCTGTAGTCCCAGCTACTCGGGAGGCTGAGGCAGGAGAATGGCGTAAACCCGGGAGGCGGAGCTTGCAGTGAGCTGAGATCCGGCCACTGCACTCCAGCCTGGACGACAGAGCGAGACTCCATCTCAAAAAAAAAAAAAAAAAATAAAATAAAATAAAATAAAATAAATAAATAAATGGTCAAATCTGTTCTTTCCCCTCTCCCTTTTGTAGGTGAACTGGCTGGAGTTTAGAGCACAGGTGCCCAGCTATAGTACTTGGGGGTTGAAAGTGCTCTCAGGAATGTTCTAATATTAATTATTAAAATTGGCTCATTTTAGAGAGGAGGGAGCAGACATACACAAGGAAAGCGATCTATGGAAGGTCGCAACAACAGGGTTTGGTCTGAGCCTAGAGCCCCCACCTTCCTATCTGCTTCTCAAGCATATCTTTATGTGCCATTGGGGGCGTGGCCGCTGGTGAGGGCAGTAGGCTTTTGCTCTGCCTGCCTGGTATGGCATCATAGGTAGCTGAACTCTCATATCAGGCACCCAGGGGGAAAATATCCACACTGCCCAAATCTTACTACCAGATTAGGTGTATATTCATCCCTGAGAAAGGTTTCTCTCCTTGGTTTCCTCCTCTTCTATCCAGTTTGCTGCATCTGGTTCCGTGCTCTCGCTTACCATCCTGCACACCTCTCAAGAGGTACTAATTATTGATATGGCCAGATGTTATTCTAGAAGGTCATAATCTGAGAGTAAGGGCATTGTTATCAACTGCAGGTTATGTATTAGCCTCTGTTGTTTTCCAGGGCTTTAAGAGGAAGAAGCCTATCAAAATTTTAGAAAACCAGAAAGTATTCAAAAATCAGAGGTGATGGTTTTTTCCTTGAATCATATGTGTATATATAAATAAAATATTATTTGATTAGTTCACTGTCAATCAGATATTCTGTTACTGGTAGCCAAAATGCTACTCTTTCCATTCCATACTTGAAAGTATCTGTTAGAATAACTTGTAGCAGTAAGTACCACAATCTCTCTGATCTTGGTTATCTCATCTTTAAAAAGGGAGATGAAAACTCATATATGTATATATATGTTCATGGAGCTTTTTCTCCCATAAAAGGAGACAATGACTATATGAGATTCACTATTTGAAATTGTCCTCTTTGCACACCAAATTCTTCTTCTAATTATATACTATGAGCATTCTGCTTCATCTGCTTCAGCCACATGAAACAGAAAGGCTAGTAGGAATTGTGCCAACATCAATTCTACAAACCTGCTGGAAATGTGAATTCTCAGGGACATCTGGAAAGTACTTTACTGGAATGTAAAGAAGCGTATCTATTCCAGAGATTTGATACATCCATAACTTCTAAAATAGATACTACAAGCTGGTGAGAAATTTTTTTAGAATAAAAGAAAGGAGTAACAAAACACAGAAGATAGAGACAATTTTAATAGAAGAGATGAGGAAGACCAAATGCAGGAGGATCTTGTAGAAAGATGTGCAGTTATTTAATAAAATAAGACATCTTAGAGCTATTGTTTGCTAGCTATGGGAATATACAGCATCTTGTACTGGAAGGACAGGGCTTAGAACTACACAGTTCTGGGTGTTTGTGCCCAGGTTCTACTGGTTCATAAACACACATGCAAGAGGAACCCCAGAGTCTTATAAGGTTAGGGCAAGTCATGGGTGACATGGCGCACTGCTATAAACTTTTGCTATTTTTAACTATGAACACAAATTCATAGAGTTAACTTTTATTACTAGTGTGGATGGGTGGCAAATCTCATCTGTGCATCATTGAAGACAGAGCCCATCTATCATGTCAACAGCTTCATTTGTTTCTTTAAAGAGACTTTGAGAAGAAGAGGATCTTGTTTACCTTAGTTGGTCTTCACTGAGTATATGTAGCTTACTCATGACTCTAATTGGATCACCTCATGGTGGCTATATTTCCAAATGATTCTGTACTCACTTTTGACTTCCATAATTGCCTTTCTGGATGAAATTAGACTATGGGACAAGTGGTGAATGTTTCTCCAGGAACTTTTAAGTTTTCACAATTTTAGTCCATTTATTCTGTCAACTTCAGTCTAAGTGATCTAGACCTATAGCCATCCTGTACCCATGTTAAGAATCGCAGAGAAGTGGACCCAAGCATCCATCTGAACAAATCCTTAAATTAGTTAATTCCAGACTTCTTGTTATTTAAAAAATATAAAATATTATTTGATTAGTTCACTGTCAATCAGATATTCTGTTACTTGTAGCCAAAACGCTACTCTTTCAATTCCATACTTGAAAGTATCTGTTAGAATAACTTGTAGCAGTAAATATCACAATTTCTCTGATCTTGGTTATCTCATCTTTGATAAAGGGAGAAAAAAACACCTACTCTGGAAAGTTGGTGAGATAATATATGTGAAACAAACCTAATATGCTGCCTACAACATAGTAGATGCTCAATAATATTTCCCTTTTCCTGGCTTGGTTCTGCTAGAGGTAATACTTGTTCAAATTGTTTAACTATCTATGCATCAATTTGTAACTGTCTTGAATGAGGATGATATATCTTCCATCTTTTTTTAAACTTTCCACATAGAATCTGTTATGCTAATGGACTATGTTTTAAAAACAGTTTTATTACTTTTCCCTAAGCTTGTAGACTTAGGACGTAGATTAGTAACTAAGTGCTCCATTAATTCTTCCAGGCCCTTAGAACACAATAAAATATTTATTGTAGAGCAATATAGAACTAAATACAAGGGCTGTGAAAACATTTTTATAGAATGATATGGGACCACGGGATCATATTATTTTAGAACATTTAGGGCTAGAAGGGCACTTAGAATCACTTAACCTACCTTTCCATATATAGATGAGAAAACAAATATGGGGTGGGAGAAAGTAACTTTATGCAAAGTCAAATAGTTAATAGGACCAGATTATTCTGCAAAGGAAGATTTTTTTCTGGGTGAAAAACAACATTCAGGCAATAAAATCTTATAAAACTCTAAAAGAGGCTATGGGCTATTTGCTCCTAGAATTTGTATTTTAAAATAATTTATTCTATTTGAATAATGATTAAAGAAAACACAAGATGGTGTTTTGCCATTTTAATTCAATTAATGAATTTAGATACAATTCAACGGGGCAAATACATAAAAAGATCACAGGCATATTTTTGTAAAAAATTTAGCCTTCTGCTTTTCTGTTTAAAAATGTTTTCATTCTGGGAAGATTTTCTTTACAGAAACACAGAGCAAATTTTGCACCAGGAGCAAAATTTTTAATGCTATGTGATGAAATCGACATTGTTAATAAAACAGAATTGCATAAAACAGGATTTAGTTTAAGGCAAATATTTTCTTGATGGGAAAGCCAAGTCAGACTCAGAGTAGACTGGAATGTGGATCTTTCCGCTAACTCTGTCTGAACGCTGTAGTGCTACCATACACCATGCCATATTTAGAATATAAACTCTGAAGTTGCTGGTGATGTTCCACATCAGCAACTCTGTATGTTGCTTTTACCTTTGCCTGGGATTGTGCAAGTGAATGTGAAATAAGGATTTCAAGAAAGTTCAGGTGCACATGTCAAGCACGGGCAGGCACATAACAGCCACATTGTTCTTGGAAAGTCCCTGGATTTATAGTAAACTGCGAGCATGTGTACAATGCTCATGCTTTGAATGCGGGTTCTCCAGTCAAGTCAGCCTTTCACAAATAGACCTTCAGTGTGGTCTGGATTACAAGGGCTTTCCCTATATAACATACACACCTCTCTCTCCAAAAATGAAATTTATTTGAAAATATTGTCCTTTCCAATAAGCTCATTACTATCTCCAGAGGACCATGGAATAGCCTCCAAGCCTCACACATGGAATGCCCCCCGCAGCTTGTTCAAGTTTCATGAGCTCATCTGTTGTCTTTTGCTAACAACTCCTCACACCTCTTCCCCTGCATCCTCTACATATACACAGGTCTTACAGTATTTAAAGAATTTTTAGAGAAGGGAGGTGACCTCAAGCTGAAGTCAAGCCAAATTCCACAGTTGGCCCACACACGTCGCTTCATGTGTCTAGTGATCGGCTCAGGGAGGTCATGGCCATGTGTTTGCAAAGTATAGTTAGACCCCTTATCAAAGAAGTAGACTCTCATCATAGGCCATAAATTCTTCTTTGTGCATGTTGAATGCTGTTCGCGGAAAAGTGAAGTCCATGGATTTTCAGACTCAGAGGTTTTATGTTTTAGAGAGAAAAGCTCAAAACGATCTTCTCTCTCAAGACATCAAAATAATAGAAAATTAAAGAAAACCACTGTGTCACTGCAATGTTTTTTGTTGGTGGGAACTTTTTTGGAATGACTAGTGTATTGAGTAACTTTTGAATGTGGTGCTTTTATTTCTGGGAACAAAGAAGCAAGAATGGTCAATGTCACCATAACCTCTTAAGCTGTTTATCCCGTCTTGCTAGGGATGAACAAAGCAAGATACTTTACCCAATTAAAAGTGGCCAAGATGGACTTTCTGTCTCTGTCTTATCTGAGTGAAGAATATTCGTTTCAGAATCACATTTACACGCATCACCTCATTTTATTCTCACACCTCCAGGTATTACTGTTTTCCCATCATACAGACGGTGAAACCAAGGCTTGGGGAGGAGTGTGCTTTCTTGCTCATGGTTTCATATTGAAGAGCAAAAGTTAGGATTTTGTTTTGGATAAAGAACCAGGTTTTATTCTAGAAAATAATTTAATCCGTAGGGCTGTTTCTCAGAGCAATTTCAAAGGATTTCCAATAATAATTTGAGCAATCATTTAATTTGATAATAATGATGTTCCCTGAGGGGATTCTCCTAAAGGAGCCATCATTCACTTCAACACTGAAGTCCCGTATATTTGCGGATGAAAGCTCCGTCCCTTTTCTGGGACTAATGTTTAGATTCCCTTGTTCTGTGTCCAATGCTCTTCCCTTCTACCTCAGTGCCTCAGTGATTTCTGTCTTTGTTCTTGTGGAAAGAATGCTGTTAGAGGACCCTTTCTGGTAGAAGCACCCTACAATGAGGTGACAAAGAAGCTCCAAACATATCTTCCCAAAAGAAAGGGAAGAAAAAAATTGACCCCAAAGCTGCATGAGGCAAGCAAAATTCCTAAGCTTTCTCTGCTTAAGTAAGTGACTCTAGTATGGATTGGACAGATTATCTACTGAAAAGGAAAGGGGATGATAGAAGATTATATGACTATAAAGTTCTATAATTATTATAGGGCATGGTCTAGTAATTACTGGCCAAGTTGGAGGGTAAAGGACTTTCAGCCTGTCAGTCAGTGAATGAGGGCAGGTGGTTTACATGGTGAGAAGAACATGAGCTTTGGATTCAGGTTTTGTCTTTGAAGTTCTAGGCCACAGTAAGCTACAGGATGTCAATTAAGTGGATCTCTTCTAAGTTCACATCCTCTTCTGTAAAACTGGAAAAAGGGCATCTATCTTACAGATTATTGGGAATATTAAATAAAACTTTGAATGTAAAGAACTTAGCCAAGTACCCAACATATAGCAACAGTAATACTCTTACTAGCAATAATAAGAACTTGAAAGGCTGTGTGGTATACTGGAAAGATAGGGGAAGTCAAAGACTTGAACTTGTGTGATAATTCAGCTGTTAGCCAAGGGATTTATTGTCATGGACTCTTGTAATAAACTATGGGAATAGAATGGGACTTCTCTGAGATTCCTTTCAGTTCAAAGCCTTCAATTATTTTACCGCTTGAGTTTGCTTGTGATACTGTGCATCGGATAAATGGAAATCCCAGGTACCCACCTTCTCACCAAGTCAGTTCTGGTGCCATCTAATGTGTCTTATTTAGACTCCCTAAAGTCTAATGTGCATTTGATTTAGACTCCATGAAGCCACTGAATTTACCCTGTGTCTTCTTACAAGAAATTAAAAATTCCTTCTACCTCTATTTTGTTTATGGATTTAGCAGCAATGTGTGGGACATGTGGTTTTCAGGGAAGGATGATTGACAGTTGATCACAGTGACAGTGCCCAGGACACAGGCATTTACATAGGTTACTCCTTGTTCCCTTGTCAATTTGTATGACTAGTGGGGAAATTAGAAGCAATAGTAATCTCTCAGTGCTAAATCTAGCAATCCTTATACGGTGCTTATCTTTCTTAGTAAATTAAAAACATTAAATCCTACCACAACCACAGTGGTGGCATCCCCATTATGTGTGTCTTAGTTGGAGTTCACCAGAAACAAAACTGGAGATGAGAATTCGGATGCCTATAATTTGATGAAGTACATTTAAGAAAAATCAACCAGGGAATGGGGAGACAGGAACAAGCCAAGCAGCGGTGCCATCTCAGGTGATGTCTCAGCTTCAGTGTGATTCCTGAGGGGATCTCTGCCAGAGTCTTTCCCCACGCAGAACCAAGGGATTGAGCTTTCACACGTCCACACCAGACAGACAGTCACTGGCTACGTGTCACTCTGGGGAGGTGAGGGTCATAAACCTCCTAGGCCCTTCCAGCTCTTTGAACATGGGAAAAGCAGCTCCAATAATACTGGGTCAGTCCTCTGAAGAGAGTCAAAGGTGCAGGCTGTTTGTAATTAAGAACTGAGGACATCTGGGAAGGGCACCAACAGTGTCCAGTGATCTTTTATATCTCCTTCGAACACATTCCTTTGTCCATTTTCTACATTCCCCTGATTATAACATAATAAAGTTGGAGATTTCAGAATCTTTATCTGTAAATTTGAGCTCTTACTAAAACTTGTAACTCCCTTTATATCAAAATTGGACCCAATATCAACATTTTTCCCCCGGCTAAGGATCGCCTTAGTAAGGGGCAGTGGGGAACTTGCCCTGTGGCTGACTGAATCATCTACTTGACCACTGCTGCTGCAATGGCCAGCACCCCCTGCTCTCCACTGGGCTATGAGCCACTCCTCACTGTGGGGAAGGCTGTGGTAGCAGCTCAGTGTATGGATGCAGACTGGGCCATGCTGTGAGCAGACCTACTGTCTTGTTATGACATCTCCAATTTGCCTCTATATACCACACAAAGTTTGAAGAGTTTATAGAAGGGTTGTGAAAAATAACAGGGTTTTGTAATACATGACTTTAAAATTGCATATTTGTTTTTTTCTATAGTTAAGAAGTTAACCCTTCATAAGAGCTGTCTTCACAAAACCAGTTCCTTAACTTGCTCTTTGGTGCCCAGGTTCTTGTCTGTCTGCAGGGAAATTCGGTAAACTTCGAAGGTACAAATCTCCAGTATCTTTGGAAAACCCTACCTTCTATCCACTGGGGCTTTGTCTCATCTTCACCAGGATCCATTCGCTTATGTCACTGGACTCTTTGTGGGATGCAGTGCTTCCCAGTGGCACATTTCCCAAGTCTGCATTTTCATGTCTGGAATAACATTCACCATAACAGTGAAAATCAATATTGTGGAAAAAGACATGAGCGGGGTGGTCTACCACTGACACACATGCACACACACACACATGCGCGTACACACAGACTTTCCCAACCCAAGTTCTAAGAAAAACTTAGATACTATATGGTCTATATAAAGAAGAGGAAATTCATTTTGTCAAATGCTCCATACTCTTGTTAGGCCACTTCTTTCCACAGTGGCAATAGTAATTTGTGTTTCCATAGAGCTGTGATTCTTTTTGTTTATCCTTAACCCCTACACCCTACCTTTGAAATTGCAATCTAGTGGTAGAGGCCAACTATCTGTTTCACAAAGTTATTTCCTCTTGGCCTCATAGTTATTTCCGTATTTCTAAGCCTCTCTTACAGTTAAGTTATAGCAATGTGGTTGAATTCTGGCCAAAGAAATGTGGGCAAAAGTGATCTATACCATTTTTAGGCTTGGTCCCTAGAACTCTGATAAAATTTTTAATTCTCTCCCTTGTTCCCTGCCAATTGGGTAATATTAGGATGGCCTTGGAAGCCAAGATGAAAGAATTTTCATAATCCTGGGTCCCTGAATGACTACATGGAGTGCCCCCTTCTCCTGCCAGTGGCAACTAAACTCAAATAAGTGAAAAAGTAAATTCTATAATGCTAGGCCACTGAAATTTGTTAGCCTTTCTATTCGTAGCAGCTAGTATTGCCCTAACACATGCCTTTCTTGGAAATAAGTAATGGCCCCATTTTTGGCCATATCTTTCTTAATGGCTTGTTTTATGCATCACAGAAACACCTGGCTACTTATAAAGCCTAAGTAAGTTCTTAGTCAAATCACTATGGCTTCTGGATGTGCGTATAGGGGTGAGGATGCAGCAAGGAGGATAGGCCATACAGCTACATGTTTTCATGACAAATATCTCTGAACACTGGACACAGTGAAATCTGAACTCATTATCTACAAACATGCTTTTCTGGTTTATTTTTAATTTCAATAATTAGCATTACCCTTACAGTTACTCAGACCAGTTTCCTTCTTTCTCTGCATTTTCTAATATAATTAGCCAAAGAGTCCTTTTGATTCTTTATGTTCAACATTCCTCACATCTATCTCTCACTTTCTTCCCATTTTTACTCTCACTATTGTAGATCTGACCCTCATTTTATGTTATCTGTATTATTACCCTGGCCTCATAACTCCTCAGTTTCTTCCAAAGTAATTCTACATCTTACTGCCAGATTAATATTTTCAAAGCTTTATTCTGATTATATCATTCCTCTATTAAAAACCCTTCAACAATTCTCCATTAGCAGACAGAGGTGTTCATATTATTTTTTGAGAAATTCAGGGTATTCAATGACCTGACTCCAAGACAAATTTCCAGCCTTATCACCCCCTACTCTTCTTTATATAACTTGTATTCCATCCAGCCACGCTGGGTTGGTCACTGTTCCTTAAGTATGCATTAGTTCCTGTTTACCTTTTGCTCTCTTTAAATGATTTTCCTCACTATGCAATTTCCTCTATGCCCATTGCTGCCTGTCAAAATGCTGCCTGCCTTCAAGGCTCAGATTAAATACTCCATGAAATCTTTTCTAATCTCCTCAGCAAGAAGGAATGCCAATAACACTCTGCATATCCCTTCCTTTTGGCACTTGTGACATATTACTTTGACATGTAGAGGCAACAAATTCTAGTGTATTTGGTGTCAGCTAACTTAGGATTGAGTCTGGGCTGAGCCTTTTATTACTTCTGGGTGATTTTAGCGCAAATAATTTTGCCTCTCAGCCTCAATTTTCTCTCACATTAAATAAGAATGAGTACTTTTACACAAATTGCACAGTTTTTTGAATATCAGATGGAAACGTATATACATAAATATGTAAACATATAAACATATATACATATATAAAACACATATGTATACATATAAACATATATAAACATATATACATATAAAAGCACATGTATACATGTATGTTTACAATGTTTGTCTAGTATCCTCAACTACATATTAAGTTCTCTGTATCTACAAAGTATATTTTGCTCACTTTTTTTTGTGTGTGTGTGTCATTTTATTTAGGGGATTTGTATATAGCAGGTAATAAGTACTTGTTGAATTACTAAATATTTTAATATAGTAAATTGTCTTGGGAAAAAAGTCAAGAATTATCTTAAGTTTATATCCCCTATAAGCATTTCTCTTTAATGCAGTATTTCTCTTTGTCCATTTATTTAATATTTCTTTTTACACTTCCATTATTAAATTCTAATGGTACAAATTCACACTACTTACACTTATGTAGTATTTCTCTGCGTTTCTAGTCTAGTCCAGTCAAAACTTTTATAAATTGTATCTTGAGTCTTCTGATAAAATTATTTGCTTACTTGTTTCAGAATGGAAAGGTTCTGGAAATCTCCACATATAATTTTGTAGTACTACCAATTTGGGAATTTAGAGCTCATCATATTTTTTTAACCTCAAAGCCAACACACACACACACACACACACACACACACACACACACAAGAAAAAGGTGTTTTGCAAATCAGATTTCTTATGAAGTGATTCTTCTTCCTTTTGCTTTAAAGGCTCATCTAAGTGTGAGAAACCAGAGGGTAAAGATCTAAGATTTGTGTGTGGTATACGTATGTGGTTTATGCTTTTTCATACAGCCTGACTTGCCTTTTGGTCAACTAAGATGATTGTCTAAGAGGATTGTTACTCTTCATTTCTCTCTTCTGTTCCTTTTAATGCCATTGGTCCAGTTCCCTGCCTCAGAACTATCTAGCAGTTAGGAAAGAAAACCACAGGGGAAGGGAATGATGAAAGATTTGGAAATATTGAATAGACAATAGTTGAAAGCATGTGGACCACAATGAGAAGGTGTCACTCAGTATGAAGTGTTCATCTAGAAAAAAATCACTATTTCCTCTTTCTGTCATTATATCAATAAAGAATACAGTTAAGAGATTCAAGCTCTTATGCCTGGCCCATAGAAAGAACTGAAGGTGTACCCCTTCAGTGGGGAGAAAACTTGTTTAAGTTATTTCAGAGGCATCGTAGGATTGAGGAGTGACATAATCCCTTTCTTGGAAGAGTCTGGCTGGATTTTGTGCCATTTTCGGAAAGTGTGGGTGATGCACCAAGAATGACAGACTGCTTGGAAAAAGAACTATGTGGAAACCTCCTAACCCCCTTGAGTTTTATCTGAGGAATATTGAGAGGGCAAAAAACCTCTAGGCATTAATGTGCGAGTTCCTGTTAATCCTGATATTATAAAGTTGTGTGCCCGGAAAACTGAAGAGCAAATTTGTCTGATCCCATGGGGACTGTGTACATTTAGATGGAATCTTAGATAGTTGCAAAGATTCCTATGTAGCCTCTTCCATCTTGTCTCAAGTTGCAGGAGGGTGTATTTCCTGGGAAGAAAAGGAATGATGCAAATGAAAGGGTTGTCAGAAGCTGTGTTGAATCGAGGCTGTAGGGAGGTGTTCAGATAGAAATGGAGCATAATTTAAGAAACTCTCTTTAATATTGTCATTGCTGTTGTCTCTGAGCACTCTAAGCTCGTGTAATTTGTGGTTGGAGGATGGGATCTGGTTTATGATTCCATATTCTCTCAGGTGTTTGGATGCTGGTGGAAAAGGCCATGGCAGATTGAGTAATTCAATATAAAGGTACAATCTCAATCTCTGATATTCATATTCTCTCTCTTTCATTTCTGACTTTCTGGGAGAGAACATTCTGCTCCTTTTTAATAATCTTTCCCAATTCTGCTGGGCTGTCTTTCTTACTTTCCACAACTTTCTCTTCTTTCACTGCTATTGCTGGCAGCCAAGTTCATCTAAATAAAAGTAAACATGTTTTTGGCAATTTTACAAGTAGTAGATAAGATCAGCCTCTTCTTTTAAAAAGGCCAAACAAAGGTAGGTTGATTAGCTTAATTCAAGATAGAAGTTGAATTCTGGAAAACAAACAAAAAACCAAAAAACAAACAAACCAGACCTTTCAAAGAAACCCACGGTGTCCCACTGCCCCCAACCGACTGAGGCTGCATGCCTAAAGCCCTTGTCTCCTGCAGGGCTGGGTTATGTTACGTAATTGTACTTTCTCACTTTCTCACAGCTTCTTGCCGGTGACTTTTGAATGAACACACTAGAAATATTGGTCATCAAAGGAGCTGATAGAGAATGTTGATGATACCATCCCTGCTGGAAAAGTATCTCAGTGTGACACCTTCTGGACTTGTAGGCAGAAATGTATTTTGAATTCTAAGCAGTTCAAAGTAATGACCTGGTGAAGGGGGTGGAATGAGGGCAAGAATGCTAATTTTAACTACTTTCAGCTTTTGAATAAAACCTCTTTGTGCTCAGTTTACTTCTTGAATCCTTTAAGAAGTCCTGGACCCCAGTGTCTGGTATGGGGAGGCAGGGCTAAAAGCAAACTCCTCTTAGCCCTGTGACACCTACATGGTTAACTAGAAGCACACATGGGTCCAGTTATTCGAATTAAAAACAGACCTCAATGAAAAGATATCTGCATCGTGTCCCAATACCTCCATGTCCAACAAGTTATCAGCGGGCTGTGTGGAATGAAAAGGTCTTCCAGCAGCCCGGGCTCATCACTGCCTGGTGATTTAATTCAAGAACCCAGATCATAAATTGGACTTGACGTCAAACAGCAGCCAAGGCTGAGAATCCGCCTGGGTGTGCTGGGCTTGCTGTGGGCTGACTAACCAGCAGGCATGCTGTCACGTCTGGGTCATCTGCTGTCAGTGGATGGCTCCCTGTGGGAGGTCCACGTTGCGAGCATGGCTATAGTCTAGACAGGAGGTGACAAACATGTTGACCTTTGGGATGAGATTGATCTGTGTTTTTTGACAGGAGACCTTTCCAGAACGGAGTCTCAGGAGGAAGAGTCTAGAAGTTTCATCATCTGTGAGTGTAATCAAACCTATGTATCTGCTCCACCCAGACTGGAATGCCAGTTTCTTGAGGTTGATATTTTAGAGTTAAGGAGGGATGTTTATTTACTTTATCAGTTTTCCTGAAATATTTGGACTCCAGGGTGGGGAGGGAGGAAGGAAAAGGGGGGAAAATAACTTACTTTTAATGGTGTATCAACTCTGAAACCAACTCTAGGAAAGTTGCTTTTCCACACACTGCTTCATTTAAACCTCATACAATTTTAGGAGGTTTGCGTCATCACCCTCATGTTAAAGAGGCAAATTAGAGGCTTAGAACTGATCAGACTTTCCCCAAGGCCACACAGCAAATAGTTGCTAAAGGCCAGATCTGAGCCTTGGTTGATTTCAATATTATGCCACAATGCCTTCCCAGGGTGTGTTATTTCTGATACAGTGACAATGATTTTAGCCCTTCCTGCCACTTGGGGGGTTATCCAAATGTTAAAATAATTTTAAAAATAGAACCTTAGCTTCCCCTCAAATCATGTAACTTTAAGTAAAATGAAACTAGTCTCCTCACTTTGTAGCTATAGGTAGTAGTCATCTGGTTGCCTCGAAAGAAAATGGAGATTGTTTTGTGAAGGAGGTGAAGGTAGGAACTGATGTAGACCAATGTGTCCTAAAGTATATTCCATGGGACATTAGCCCATGGGATGGCTAAGGGTTGGGAAACTTGGCATAAAATACCCATTTTGTGGAGAGTCATGTGATTGGATTTGCATTTTGTTGAAATCCAAAAATCCAAGTTTCTCAAGCTTATGAATCATGCAATCTTTCCTCCCCAGAAAACTGATCAACATCACATGGGTCTAAAGTTCTGTGGACTACATTTTGTAAACATTTGTTTGAAGATTTTTTTTTTTCCTTTTTTGAGACAGAGTCTCACTCTGTTGTCTGGGCTGGAGTACAGTGGTGCCCTTTTGGCTCATTGCAACCTATGCCTCCTGGGTTCAAGCAATTCTCCTGCCTCAGCCTCCCAAGTAGCTGAGATTACAGGCATGCATCACCACACTGGCTAATGTTTGTATTTCAGTAGAGATGGGGTTTCACCATATTGGCCAGGCTGGTCTTGAACTCCTGACCTCAAGTGATCCACCCACCTTGGCCTCCCAAAGTGCTGGGATTGGAGGCATGAGCCCCACTGTGCTCTACCTTGTTTCAGTTTTAATGGTAGTAATGTTTCCCTGGAACTAGACTCAGAGCTTTATTAACTTCATCCTGTCAACAAGAACAGGATCAATTATCCAGATTTTTAGCTATTTGCTGTGGCCCAGGCTCTGACCTATTCACAAATGTAAGGATGATGTCAAACAGCTTGAGAATGACTTGAATCCTGTTTTAAAAATGAAGACATTTTAAATCTGAAAGAAATATACAAAGCTGGATATATAGTTTTCTAAATTGTATGGCATGTGTTTCCTCATACTCATAAACCAAAACTTTTCATAGACCATCTTTCAGTAATGTATGATTATCAAGCACAAATGTTCTAAATCCAAAGGCCGTGGAACTCCTGCAGATAAGAAAAACAACAAAACAGCAAAAACCTAAACTAAAATGTTCTTGAGCCATCAGGCAAAGACAAAATGGGACTTTACTCTTTTTGTCTGTCTTTTCCTTATTCCCCTTGGCTTTCCATTCTTCCTCCACCTTCTTTCTCCCTTCTACACCTTGTCTTCACATCTGACCTCATCTATATCTTCATCTGAACACTTTGTCACTATGAGAATAGATGTGATAATCATGCGTACATAGACAATTCCATATCCAAAAGTCGTCAACTATCTTCAAGCTGATTTCATGTACCTATAACTGACTGATCATGTTGAAAAGAGATTTCCACTGAGATTAACCAGGGTTTGGGGATTACTAAAAACCATCCAGGTTGGAAATAAATGTCAGCCACTATCTCATTGTATGGGCTAGCAAATAAGATTAGGCCATTCTTCCAGTTATTTGTTTTGGACTTCTTCCTGTTTCTAACAGTGCACAAGAGATGCTTTTTATTTGATTTTTAAAAATAATTATATTTGGCTGGGTGTGGTGGCTCACGCCTGTAATGCCAGCACTTTGGGAGGCCAAGGCAGGTGGATCATGAGGACAGGAGGTCAAGACCAGCCTGACCAACATGGTGAAACCCAATTTCTACTTAAAATACAAAAATTAGCTGGGTGTGGTGGCACACGCCTATAATCCCAGCTACTCAGGAGGCTGAGGCAGGAGAATTGCTTGAACCCGGGAGGCAGAGGTTGCAATTATATATATAATATATGTTATATTATCTATATATAATAGATGCATTATCTATATATAATATGTAATATATAATATATAATACATTATATATTATAATATACAATATATTGTATAATATATATTTTATTAATATATAATATAATACATAATATATATTATATATACAAAGGTTTCAAAGCCCAGGGGAAATATATAACCATATATGCTACTTTGGTTGCCTTAGGTTATTTATTGATTTATTTTACAATAATAAAACATTTCACATGAACTGTCTGTTTAAAGGGGAACAATATGTGGTCCAAGGATTTTCTTTATATTTGTTAGGAGGGTAAAATATTATTTGCCCTGATAAACAGAAAATCCAATATCCCAGATCTTCAACTCAGTACTTAAGAGTAAGTCTGTCCAAAGGGACTATGAGACAGCTGGATTCCTCCAAGTGGGGAAGCTTTATGTATATGTAACCCAGGCATAACTTGGCAGTTCAATAAGCTTGCTGAAGATTCCAATTTGTGTTCCACAGCCACAACCAGTAACACACTCTCTAAAACAAAAAGGAAACAAATTACCTACCTATTGACTCCTTTACCACATAGAAAATAACTTGTCTACCAAGGAAAGGAAAAAAGTCTTGAAGTAAGATTTAGAAGCCTGAAGAGTGTAGACCCTTCAACTACAAGGGTTTTTGTTTTCAGACCACTTTTAAGTTGGTTGCTTGGTTTGCATTATCAAAGCGGAACCTTACAATCAAGAAACAAAAGCTAGGTTCTGCTCCACACCCCCGCCATGTTTTCCTTTACAGCAGGTTTTCTTTCTTGTGTCATAAGGAGTTTGTTTACACGGGGATCCAAACTGCTGTTAAAGGAGATAATCAGCACAGTGACAAATAAAAGTTAAAAAAGGTTTGTCTTCCATGGTAAAGCTCAAATAATTCCAGACTTCAAACAGTCAAGGTGTAATATACATATTTCTTTTTTTATTGCATTAAAAAGTAGAAAAAAATGATGTCCCCCAGAATGGTTTAGTGGATTTTCTAAAAAGTTCTTTCTTCAGAGTTGAAGCAAATTCAGCTCAAATTGTTTTTCAAACTGGGTAGGTGGACGAAATGCTGGATCTTAAACAAAATGAAGAAAATACCATTAAGATAGTTCTCAAGTACAGACTGTCTGGGTCCAAATCTGAGCTTTGCCATCTACTAGTTATATAACTTAGATCAAGTCACTTCTTCCAGCTTTCTCCTTTGTGAAATGGACTGAGTAATAAAAATACCTATCTTATATAGTTTAGTGGGGCTTAGAGAATGTGTATGTAGCCCATCAGAGAATGGGCTCTTAGTGGATGCTTTCTCTTATTTTTATTATGAAATGTCTCTGACACCTACCAATACCTAGCCCATGGCCTCTCTGGTATGTACCATGTAGTTTTGTGTTCCTAGATGGACAAACAAGGAGTGGGAATTTCTGACATGTTAACTGACTTACTGAGTCAGTTATTCACCCATATTTAATGCATGGCTGCTATGAGCCTGGTACTGTGCTGGGACTCAAAACCACAATGGGATACCATCTTGCACCAGTCAGAATGGTTTTTATTAAAAAGTCAAAAAATAACATGTTGGCAAACTTGGAGAGAAAAGGAAACACTTGTATGCTGTTGGTGGGGATACAAATTAGTTCAGCCCCCTTGGAAAGCAGTTTGGAGATTTCTCAAACAACTGAAAATAGAACTACCATTCAACCCAGCAATCCCATTACTGAATATATACCCAAAGGAAAATACATTGTTCTACTGAAAAGGAAATAAGATCCATGTCCTCATGAAGCCTACTGGGAGGATAGTAAATAAACACATAACAAAACAAGTAATTTTGCTGATCCTAAAAACTTTGAGGAAAATAAAACAGAAAAGTGATTGGAGCAGTCTATTACAGATTAGCTGGTCAGAAAAGGCCTCTTTTGAAGAAATGTTATTTAAGCCAATGCCTAAATTAGGGGACAATGCCATTATAAATACCTGGGGAAGAGGGAACACGAAAAACAAAGCATTTGAGGGGAGGAGGTGTTTGGAGAAACAGAGTGATATAAAGTAAGTGTCGTTGAGACAGCGTGAGCAAGGAGGAGATTGATTGGTTAGCAAAGTCAGAAAGTCAGATCACAGTCTAAAAAGCCAGGGTAACATTTTGAAAGATTTTATTCTATTGTGGAACTCATAAAACTATTGTAGGCTTTCACATATACAAATGATGCTGTGGACCTTCCCTGGAAAAGCTGAATGCTTCTGGTTGTTTTCTGAGCAGTGGAAGTCGTTTTACATTGTTCTTCCATTCTCTCTACACATTTTGGATGCAGTCAGCCAAATAGAGAGGCTAATAAAAAAAAAATGCCTAATTTGCTCAATAAATAAAGTGAAACTTCGAGAACATGCCACCTATGATCTTAGCCGTATCAGAACTAGGCCTCAGCCTGATGTTTTCAATCTATGCCCACTTTTGATTCAGTACTCAAAACATGTCCTACTGAAAATCCTAATATGCCCTTGGGTGAGGAGACTTGAAGTTGGCTTGAGTCTTTTTTTCCTTAAGGGTAAGAAAAAAAAGCATCTCCATAATTCCGTCAGCCAAGAGGATTTGGTTTAGTTGTTTTTCTCCATAGTCTGTCATACAGAAAAACATTTATAAAATTTCCAAATATTACATTGTGTTACAATTTTTTCATACCATATTCAACTTCTGCCAATATGAGCATCATGATCTAACCCTGGGAACTAACTCATTGAAGATCATTTCAATACTGCACTGGGTTTGAAGGATACTATCAGTGTAGTGTTTAAACCTGCAGTACTAAACCTGGGATAGAGACACTATTATCTAGTGTCCTTCCTGCATTACTATGCTATCAGAATCAGTCCTATGGAAATAGAACTTTGCAGAAAGATCAAAGGGGGTTATAGTCTGTTGGTAGGTATCAGGAGACTCCCATTGTAGACTCAGCTCTTTCTGTGCTCTGTTAAACAACATGAGCATGTCATTTGGTCTCTTGGCCCTGCCGCCTACATAACTGTTCACCTGCAGAATGTGAAAACTATATCAGCTCATCAATAAGGTTTTGTTCAGGAGCAAGCATCTATTGACAAAACTGGCTTATAACCCAAAGATGCAGTGTCAGTTCTTGGCAAAAACTATGAGAAAGGGAAAAAAACTGGCACTGTTTCCTGACTTCTGTATTTCTGAATCACCACTTTGAAGGCAAAAAGCTCAAAATTTGGTACTTCTGATACTATTCAGTGAATGGAAAAATACTCTAGAAGGTAGTGAGCTTCCCATGTGCTTAAACACATATGGTGCAGGTGATAACCTACTACATCTCTGTAAAGAAGTTTGTCTGGAAGCTTTTGTGCTTTGAAAGAATTTCCGTATTTATGTGTGTGTCAAAGTTAAAAATGCTCCCTACTTCTAAGTTACGGTTTACAAAATTAAATTTCTTTTTTTTCCTTTCCACTTCACATTTCTACCACCTTCCCTCATTTATCTGTTATTACCTTAGCAAACAGCTAATAACCATTGTGACCAAGGATCAATTCACTGAGTACCCAGTCAGATTAGTAAATGAACAGGAGGTACTGTTTGAGGTGAAAGCTGAGGCTAAGGATGTAGGAAGACTGTGTTGAGACCCAGATCAACTAGTCCGTATCTCAGTCCATAGAATAAAAATGGATTTGGCAGAAACATATTCTGTGTGCCACAAGTAAACCATTTTCTCTTCTGCCAGTCGATACAGTCTGCAGGAAGTGTCTGCTTCCTCAAATGCACAGGCATGTAAAATGCAAGGCTACGAGGATCATGAACAGTCAGGAAAATAGGATACCACCAAAGAGTACACAATGAATGTCCAGTAGCTGACCTCAAAGAAATGGAGACCTACAAATTGCATGACAAAGAATTAAAAAGTAATTGTTTTAAAGAAGCCTAATGAGCTATAAGAGAAAACAGATAAAGAATCTAACAAAAATCAGGAAAACAAGAACAAAAGAAGTTTAAAGAAGAGAAAACATTTAAAAAACCCCATAAATTCTGGAGTTAGAAAATGGAGTGGCTGAATTAACATATACTATAGAGAACTTTAACAGCAGACCATCAAGCCGAAGGAAGAATTGGTGAACTCAAATACAGCTCATTTGAAATTATTCATTTGAAGGATAAAAAAGAAAAAGGAATGAAGAAAGCCTATAGGATTTATGAAACACCATCAAGTGAATGCATATATATGTATTAGAAGAAAGAAAGGGGGAAAAGTCTTGTTTAAAGAAGTCACTCAAAATTTATCAAATCTGGGAAGAGAAACAAATATCCAGACTCAAACCCACAGGACCCCATGTAGGTTAAACATAAAGAGCCCTACATCAAGACACAACATAATTCCATTGTCAAAAATCAAGACAAAAAAAAATGAACATAGCAAGAGAAAAGCTAATAGTCACATACATAGGAACACATATAAGACTCTCGGCAGATTTCTCAACAGGGACCTTGTAGACCAGGAGAGAGTGGGATTATATACTCAAAGTACTGGAAACAAAAATACTATATCTTTGTAAAGGTATTCTTTTAAAATGGTAGTGTTTTAAAATGTTAGTCTTTTTTGCCAGACAAAAATACTATATATTTTGTAAGATACAGTATTTTGCCAAATGAAAGTACTATATCTTTGTAAAGATACTCTTTTAAAATGAGGGGGAGGTAGTCTTTCCCAAACAAACAGCTGGGGAACTTTGTCAGCACTGGACCTGCCTTACAAAAATGCTTCAGGAAATTCTTCAAATGGAATTGAAACACTAAATAGCAATGTAAAAGCATTTGAAAGTATACTGTATTTGGCAAATATATAGCCAAATACAGAATAATGTAACACTGTAATCATGGTGCACAAATAACCCATAACTCAAATATGAAAGTTAAAAAATGAAAGTATTAAGAATAGCTAAAACCACAAAAATTTGGTAATAGATTTATAATAGAGAAAGAAGTAAAATCTGACTACAAGAATGGGGGAGGGGAAAGTTAAATTCAGTTTTTACATGCAATTGAACATAAGTTGTTAACAAGTTAAAATAATTGGTTATAAATACAAGAAGATTTATACAAGCCTCATGTTAACTATAAGTTGAAAACCTAGAGCAAGTACACAAAAGATAGGGAGAAAAGAGTCAAACCAAACAACTACAAAAATAATCAAAGGACAAAACAAACGGGGAAGAGAGGAATATGAACTGCAACACGGGGGGTGCGCCCAAGATAACTGAATAGGAACAGCTCCAGCCTCCAGCTCCCAGCGTGAGTGACACAGAAGATGGGTGATTTCTGCATTTTCAATTGAGGTACCAGGTTCATCTCACGAGCGTGTGTCAGACAGTTGGCACAGGTCCATGGGTGCAGCCTGACCAGCGAGAGCTGAAGCAGGGCGAGGCATCATCTAACCTGGGTAGCACAAAGGGGATGAGAATTCCTTTTCCTAGCCAAAGGAAATAGAGACACACAACACCTGGAAAATCGGGTAACTTGCACTCTAATACTGCCCTTTACCAAGGGTCTTAGCAAATGGCACACCAGGAGATTATATCCCACACCTGGCCCAGAGGGTCCAATGCCCACAGAGCCTCCCTCATTGCTAGCACAGCAGTCTGAGATCTAACTGCAAGGCAGCAGCGAGGCTGGGGGAGGGGCACCCGCCACTACTGAGGCTTAAGTAGGTAAAGCCTCCAGGAAGCTCGAATTGGGTGGAGCCCACCACAGCTCAAGGAGGCCAGCCTGCCTCTGTAGACTCCTCCTCTGGGGACAGGGCATAGCTAAAGAAAAAGCAGCAGAAACCTCGGCAGAGGTTAAATGTCCCTGTCTGACAGTTTTGAAGAAAGCAGTGGATCTCCCAGCATGGAGGTTGAGATCTGAGATTGGACACACTGTCTGCTCAAGTGGGTTCCTGACCCCTGAGTAGCCTAACTGGGAGACATTCCCCACTAGAGACAGATCGACACCTCACACAGCCAGGTACCCCTCTGAGACAAAGCTTCCAGAGGAACGATCAGACAGCAACATTTGCTGTTCAGCAATGATCACTCTTCTGTAGCCTCTGCTGCTGATACCCAGGCAAACAGGGTTTGGAGTAGACCTCAAGCAAACTCCAACAGACCTACAGCTGAGGGTCCTGACTGTTAGAAGGAAAACTAACAAACAGAAAGGACACCCACACCAAAACCCCATCAGTACATCACCATCATCAAAGACCAAAGGCAGATAAAACCACAAAGATGGGGAAAAAGCAGTGCAGAAAAGCTGGAAATTCAAAAAATCAGCACATCTTCCCCTCCAAAGGAACATAGCTCATCGCCAGTAACGGAACAAAGCTGGACAGAGAATGACGAGTTGAGAGAAGAAGGCTTCAGTCAAACTTCTCAGAGCTAAAGGAGGAACTACATAACCAGGGCAAAGAAACTAAAAACCTTGAAAAAAGAATGGATGAATGGATAACTAGAATAATCAATGCAGAGAAGACCTTAAAAGAACTGATAAAGATGAAAACCATAACACGAGAACTATGTGACAAATGCATAAACTTCAGTAACCGACTCGATCAACTGGAAGAAAGAGTGTCAGCGATCAAAGATCAAATGAATGAAATGAAGTGAGAAGTGTAGAGAAAAAACAGTAAAAAGAAATGAACAAAGCCTCCAAGAAATATGGGATTATGTGAAAAGACCCAATCTACGTCTGACTCATGTGCCTGAAACTGACGGGGAAAATGGAACCAGTTTGGAAAACACTCTGCAGGATATCATCCAGGAGAAGTTCCCCAACCTAGTAAGGCAGGCCAACATTCAAATTCAGGAAACAGAGAACACCACAAAGATACACCTCGAGAAGAAAAACTCCAACACTCATAATTGTCAGATTCACCAAAGTTGAAATGAAGGAAAACATGTTAAGGGCAGCCAGAGAGAAAGGTCAGGTTACACACAAAGGGAAGCCCACCAGACTAACAGCAGATCTCTGGGCAGAAACTCTCCAAGCTAGAAGAGAGTGGGGGCCAATATTCAACATTCCTAAAAGAATTTTCAACCCAGAATTTCATATCCAGCCAAACTAAGTTTCATAAGTGAAGGAGAAATAAAATCCATAGAGACAAGCAAATGCTGAGAGATTTTGTCACCACCAGGCCTGCCCTACAAGAGATCCTGAAGGAAGCACTAAACATGGAAAGGAACAACTGGTACCAGCCATTGCAAAAACATGCCAAAATGTACAGACCGTTGATGCTAGGAAGAAACCTCATCAACTAACGAGCAAAATAACCAAGTAATATCATAATGACAGGATCAAATTCACACATAATATTAACCTTAAATGTAAATGGACTAAATGGTCCAATTAAAAGACACAGACTGGCAATTTGGATAAAGAGTCAAGACCCATCTCACATGCAGACACACACATAGACTCAAAATAAAGGGGTGGAGGAAGATCTACCAAGCAAATGGAAAACAAAAAAAGGCAGGGGTTGCAATCCTAGTCTCTGATAAAACAGACTTTAAACAAAGATCAAAAGAGACAAAGAAGGCCATTACATAATGGTAAAGGGATCAATTCATCAGGAAGAGCTAACTATCCTAAATATATATGCACCCAATACAGGAGCACCCAGATTCATAAAACAAGTCCTTAGAGACTTACAAAGAGACTTAGACTCCCATACAATAATAATGGGAGACTTTAACACTCCTCTCTCAACATTAGACAGATCAACAAGACAGAAAGTTAACAAGAATATCCAGGAATTGAACTCATCTCTGCACCAAGCGGACCTAATGGACATCTACAGAACTCTCCATCCTAAATCAACAGAATATACATTCTTCTCAACACCACATAGTACTTATTCCAAAATTGACCACATAGTTGTAAGTAAAGCACTCCTCAGCAAATGTAAAAGAACAGAAATAACAACTGTCTCTCAGACCACAATGCAATCAAACTAGAACTTGGGACTAAGAAACTCAATCAAAACCGCTCAACTACATGGAAACTGAACAACCTACTCCTGAATGACTACTGGGTACATAACGAAATGAAGGCAGAAATAAAGATGTTCTTTGAAACCAATAAGAACAAAGATACAACATACCAGAATCTCTGGGACACATTTAAAGCAGTGTGTAGAGGGAAATTTATAGCAATAAATGCCCACAAGAGAAGGCAGGAAAGATCTAAAATTGATACCCTAACGTCACAATTAAAAGAACTAGAGAAGTAAGAGCAAAAACATTCAAAAGCTAGCACAGGGTAAGAAATACCTAAGATCAGAGTAGAACTGAAGGAGATAGAGACACAAAAAACCCTCCAAAAATTAATGAATCCAGGAGCTGGTTTTTTGAAAAGATCAACAAAATTGATAGACTGCTAATAAGACTAATAAAGAAGAAAAGAGATAAGAATCAAATAGATGCAATAAAAAAATGATTAAAGGGGATATCACCACCAACCCCACAGAAATACAAACTACCATCAGAGAATACTATAAACATCTCTACGCAAATAAACTAGAAAACCTAGAAGAAATGGATAATTTCCTGGACACTTACACTCTCCCAAGACTAAAGCAGGAAGAAGTTGAATCCTTGAATAGACCAATGGTAGGCTCTGAAATTGAGGCAATAATTAATAGTCTACCAATCAAAAAAAAGTCCAGGACCAGATGCATTCACAGCCGAATTCTACCAGAGGTACAAGGAGGAGTTGGTACCATTCCTTCTGAAACTATTCCAATCAATAGAAAAAGAGGGAATCCTCCCGAACTCATTTTATGAGGCCAGCATCATCTTGATACCAAAGCCTGAGGGAGAAACAACAAAAAAAGAGAATTTTACAACAATATCCCTGATGAACATCGATGCAAAAATCCTCAATAAAATACTGGCAAATTGAATCCAGCAGCCCATCAAAAAGTTTATCCACCATGATCAAGTGGGCTTTATCCCTGTGATGCAAGACTGGTTCAACATACGCAAATCAACGTAATCCAGCATATAAACAGAACCAAAGACAAAAACCACATGATTATCTCAACAGATGCAGAAAAGGCCTTTGACAAAATTCAACAGCCCTTCATACTAAAAGCTCTCAATAAATTCAGTATTGATGGAAGGTATCTCAAAATAATAAGAGCTATTTATGACAAACCCACAGCCAATATCATACTGACTGGGCAAAAACTAGAAGCATTCCCTCTGAAAACTGGCACAAGACAGGGATGCCCTCTCTCACCACTCCTATGCAACATAGTGTTGGAAGTTCTGGCTAGGGCAATCAGGCAAGAGAAAGAAAGAAAAAGGTATTCGGTTAGGAAAAGAAGAAGTCAAATTGTCCCTGTTTGAAGATGACATGATCGTGTATTTAGAAAACCCCATGGTCTCGGCCCAAAATCTCCTTAAGCTGATAAGCAACTTCAGCAAAGTCTCAGGATACAAAATCAATGTGCAAAAATCACAAGCATTCTTATACACCAGTAACAGACAGCCAATCGTGAATGAACTCCCATTCACAATAGCTTCAAAGAGAATAAAATACCTAGGAATCCAACTTACAAGGGATGTAAAGGACCTCTTCAAGGAGAACTACAAACCTGCTCAGTGAAATCAAAGAGGACACAAACAAATGGAAGAACTTACCATGCTCACGGATAAGGAAGAATCAATATTGTGAAAATGGCCATACTGCCCAAAGTAATTTATAGATTCAATGCCATCCCCATTAAGCTACCAATGACTTTCTTCACAGAATTGGTAAAAACTGCTTTAAAGTTCCTATGGAACCAAAAAAGGCCCCGCATTGCCAAGACAATCCTAAGCCAAAAGAACAAAGCTGGAGGCATCACGCTACCTGACTTCAAACTATACTACAAGGCTACAGTAACCAAAACAGCATGGTACTGGTACCAAAACAGAGATATAGACCAATGGAAGAGGACAGACCCCTCCGAAATAATACCACACATCTACAGTCATCTGATCTTTGACAAACCTGACAAAAACAAGAAATGGGGAAAGGATACCCTATTTAATAAATGGTGCTGGGAAAATTGGCTAGCCATAAGTAGAAAGCTGAAACTGGATCCTTTCCTTACTCCTTATACGAAAATTAATTCATGATGGATTAGAGTCTTAAATGTTAGACCTAAAACCATAAAAACCCTGGAAGAAAACCTAGGGAATACCATTCAGGACATAGGCATGGGCAAGGACTTCATGTCTAAAACACCAAAAGCAATGGCAACAAAAGCCAAAATCGACAAATGGGATCTAATTAAAGAGCTTCTGCACAGCAAAAGAAACTGCCATCAGAGTGAACAGGCAACCTACAGAATGGGAGACAATTTTTGCAATCTGCTCATCTGACAAAGGGTTAATATCCAGAACCTACAAAGAACTCAATCAAATTTACAAGAAAAAAAACCCATCAAAACGTGGGCAAAGGATATGAACAGACACTTTTCAAAAGAAGACACTCATACAGCCAACAGACACATGAAAAAATGCTCATCATCACTGGCCATCAGAAAAATGCAAATCAAAACCACAATGAGATACCATCTCATACAGGTTAGAATGGCAATCATTAAAAGGTCAGGAAACAACAGGTGCTGGAGAGGATGTGGAGAAATAGGAACACTCTTACACTGTTTGTGGGACTGTAAACTAGTTCAACCATTGTGGAAAACAGTGTGGCGATTCCTCAAGGATCTAGAACTAGAAATACCATTTGACCCAGCCATCCCATTACTGAGGATATACCCAAAGGAGTATAAATCATGCTGCTATAAAGACACATGCACACGTATGTTTATTGCAGCACTATTCACAATAGCAAAGACTTGGAATCAATTCAAATGTCCATCAGTGACAGACTGGATTAAGAAAATGTGGCACATATACACTGTGGAATACTATGCAGCCATAAAAAAGGATGAGTTTGTGTCCTTTGTAGGGTCATGGATGCAGCTGGAAACCATCATTCTCAGCAAACTATCGCAAGAACAGAAATCCAAATACCACATGCTCTCACTCATAGGTGGGAATTGAACAATGAGATCCCTTGGACACAGGAAGGGGAACATCACATACTGGAGTCTATTATGGGGAGGGGACAATGGGGAGGGATAGCATTTGGAGTTATACCTAATGTAAGTGACGAGTTAATGGGTGCAGCACACCAACATGGCACATGTATACATATGTAACCTGCATGTTGTGCACATGTACCCTAGAACTTAAAGTATATAATAAAAACTGCAACACAGTGAAAAAACTGAACAAAATAACAATAGTAAGTCCTTACCTATCAATAATCACTTTAATGTAAATAGACTAAGTCCTCAATCAAGAGACATATAGTGGCTGAATGGATTAAGAAAAAGCAAGAAGATGCATTCGTATTCTGTCACAGAGACTCACTTTAGCTATAAGGACACAAATAGCCTGAAAGTGAAGGGGTGGGAAAAGATATTCCATGCAAATGGTAACCAAACCTGCAAATAATAACCAAGGAGAGCAGGGGTAGCTATAATTATATCCTACAAAATAGACTTTAAGTCAAAAACTGTGATAAGAGACAAAGGAGGTCATTATATAACAATAAAAGGTTTACTTCAACATATAGAACAATCTCAAATTTATATGTACCCAACATCAGAACACCTGATGTAAAGTAAGTATTGACAGATCTGAAGAAAGAAATTGACAATGAAACAATAAGACTAGGAGACTTCAATACCCCACTTTCAATAATGGATAGAGCATCCAGGCAGAAAGTCAGTAAGGAAACAGTTGACTTGAGCAACACTATAGACCAAATGCACCTAACAGATTATACAGAACTTTCCACCCAATTGTAGCAGAATACACATTTTTTTTCAGGTGCACAGGAAACATTCTTTGGTATGGATCACATGTTAGGTATCCACTGGATGTCTTGAAACATATTTCTCATGAATAAGGGGGACTACTGTGCTATATGATTCAGCAATCCTACTTTTAAGTATATATCCAAAGTAATTGAAAGCAGCCTCATGAGATCTATGTTCCCATGTTCTGCACTTGTATGTACATTACAGCATTAGTCACAATAGCCAAGATATGGAAACAATCTGTCAACAGATGCATGGATGAAGAAAATGTGGCATACACATAATGAATGGCTAGAATACAATGGAATGTCTGTCAGCCTTATGAGAGAAGAATCCTGCCATTTACAGTAACATGGATGGAGCTAGAGGAAATGCTAAGCAAAATAAGGCAGAAAAATACTGCATGATCCCCCTTTTTGTGGAATCTAAAATAGTCAAGTTCGTAGATGCAGAGAGTAGGATGGTGGTTGCCAGAGGCTGGGGAGAGGGGATGATGTCGGGTTAAGGGTACAAAAATGGTAACTATGTAGAAGTGATAGGTGTGTTAATTAGCTCAAATGTGATCATTTCACAACATATATCAAAATATCAAGTTGTATATTTATATATACTTTTTATACACCAAAAATAGTTGCGAAGTAAAGAATTTGAAAACACACACACATGCAGAAAGTAAAAAAGCAAAAACAAACAATAAAGAATAGGGCTGATGGTCTTACCAGTTTTTCTTTGTGGGAGGACCACAAATTACTGAAAGGAAGACTAATTTGCTAGCAAATTGTCCCTTTGAGATGTGCTGAAGACAGGAACCACCTGTCAACCTGTGGTGTGCAGAAAGGGTGACCGTTCGTGCAGCAAGAGATCCAGGAGGGCTGTTAGGCTTCTACAGACCTGTATGCTGCTGCCGCCTCTGGTTGCTTCAACTTCTTTGCATGATGGTGAAATGACATCTCTGTAAATTTATTAAAAAGGTGATACTCAGGAAAAGAGCAAGATTATCAGTTTTCTTTTAAACATTTTCTATTTTATTATCACAAATGTAACTTTTCAGAAAATCTCAAAATTTAATTTATTGAAGGGTAGAGTGGCATCATAGAAAGAACCTTAGCCCTTCAGGTGGCTCTTCCATTGTGGTAGATCTATAACTGTTAGCATAATCTATCTCCCTCCAAGGTTGAAGATTCTGTCTCCCCACAACATTCATGTTGGTCTTGCTTTGGCTAATGCTGTATGAGTGGAGTGACACATGCCATTTCTGGCCAGAAGTTTTAAAAGGCAATTTGTGATTTGCCCATTCTTTTTTCCCTCAGGTATAACTCTAGGCAGTGGTCCAGCTTGGGGGTCTTACCCACCTGAGTCATACAGTAGAGGTGATGATGATGAGAAAACACACTTTATAATAAGCCCCTGAGATTTTGGAGAGTGTTATTGTGGCATAACTGAGAGCATTTTGATGGTTACAGAAACACTATCTTTGCCACAGGTGAGAGACAGGGCAAGTCTTTTAAAACTAACAATCATAATAATTGTAATAATAGCATTAATCAGCCTTTTCTATGTGGCAGGCATTGTGTTCAGTTCTTTATATACATGACCTCCTTTTTTCCTCATCACCGTTTAGTTGAATAATATCTATTTTATAAATGAGAAAACTGAGGCAGAGAGTTTAAGCAACTTATTGAGTGTTAACATTGGCTACAGGATGACGGAGCTAGAATTTGATCTTGGTCATGACTGAGTCCAGAATCCAGGCTCATGGGCAGTTTGCTGTGTTGTCTTTCCTCATCATCGCTCTGATTCTCAAACTTCTCATCTATAAAAGGAGGCTAGAAATACCACCTCCACATCACTTTTTCTCTTCTTGATGCTGTTTTGAGGGAAGACCTACATGGAGAAAAGGCTTTCTGTTTTTTCCTCTGCTTCCCAGAATAATGGAGTCAGAATCTAAAAGCGGATCCCAGATGGTGGGTGGCCGTGGGACATTTAAACCAATAGCGGGTTATCCTTGTTTGACCTTTGTTGGGCATCCATCAAAGCAAGGAATCAGTAGGATCTGATGGAACACCTGGCAGGATGCGATCAGCCCCAGTGACTCCAGAATGGCAGCCTTTCAAGATGAAAGGCCAGGACAGAAGCTGTCCTCACAGGTCATTTATGACAAGTCATTGAGGAAGGTGGCATGGTCTCAGTGTGACTGGGGATAGCTGCGCCCAGAGAGACCCAAGAAACTTGTCTCCCATTATGGTCTGAATGAAAGCAGGAAGCATATGTGGAAGGCACTCCAGAAAATCCAGCAAGCAGCCTGGTCCGGTTGGTTCATGAAACAGTAAAAGTGGACTGGAGAATGTCGTAATAAACCACAAACAGCCACAGAAATAATTTGGCAGATTTTACTTAGATTGTTTAGATATCAGTTATTCTTTCCAAAACACTGAGAAATACACCATGCTTGGAATTTTCACATCCCTAGGGAGAGAATTGAGAGGCCACTATTTTTTCCCTTAGCAACTGTTTGTTTCTTCTATTCTAACAGCATCTCTTCTCACAAAATTAGCCATTCCTCTAGTTTCCTAGTGTAAAATTACTGTGGATATATGCGGTTGGATCTACCCATAGTGTAACTGAATTAGTCCTTTGTAGAAGGGTTGTATAACCATTTTATGATTAATCCCACTTACCTTGGACTTTTTAGAAGATGACATTATTAGATTGGGTCTAAAGTTAGCAAAATTATCCACCTATCTAAACAATATCAAATGTGAGTGCATTTGTGTGTAGTGGTCGAGGGGAGGGAGAGGGAAGTGGAGATGAGAAGATATATTATAATTTTCATTGATCTTTTTATGGTGACTTGTATTCTTCCAAGTTAATATTCATTCCAGTTCCTTTGCAGAAGTATCAGAGTCACAAGCCAATGAAAATAAATAGGGAAGAGGGGGCTCAGGATGAAGGAAGCAGTGTGGCAAGAATCTTCAACTTTCTCCAGATAGTAATATAGGTGGTGATGGTTGTTGTTGTTCCTTCTTTGTCTCCTCCTCTTCACCTTCTTATTTTTAAAAAGTTACATGTACATAATTTAGATGGTAAAATTCTGACCTCAAGGGTTTAATGGATAGATACACAGTATCCATGCTCTGAAGCAGAAAGTGGACTGACTTCTGAGAGAGCTGGAAATAAGCTAAGTTCACTTTAGGGTCTTACAGCACCACGGGAGTTTCAGGGCTTCTAATGTCCTGTGTGCAAACCACAGGCCAAAGACCGCATAAGAGAAGGCCACAAAATGGGATTGATGGATGACAGAGCCAAAGTCTTTGCTCAGATAACATTGTGTAAAAGAGGCTGCTTATTGGGATTTACGTCTTCCAGACTCTGATTGCAACCACAACTATCAGTTAAGCCTGTCCTGTTCAGGTTCCATCAAGTACTACCCATAGGGGTTATTTAAATTCCAGATTTCATAAATTGACAAGAAAAAATATTTGTTGAGAAAGTTCCTGTATATAATGTGCTAAGCAATTAACTTAAGCACTGGTCCATATACAGCTATAACTCCAAAGTAACTTAGTCCTTATTAAGAGTAACCAAGGAGGATGTCTCTACACTACTCTCTGCATCCTCCTCCATGGAAGTCCTGGCTTCCAACGGTGTCTTGATTTGTTTTTTGGTTTTACGCTAATTCAAATTGGCCCATGTGATACTAGTCACTTCCTTGGTTCAGAAGAGCTATAGTCATTCACTACAGATAATTCTGCCTCTACTTTGATATTTTGATGAAATTTGAAAAGTAAACATTTTATCACATCACATTAATCTTTTATATTTCATCCGTAACTCATCACTTTCTCAAATTCTAAATTTATTACCCCCTGAATTTCAGCTCCATAAAAGCAGGGACTTGTTATCTTTTATCGCCACTACCCAGCACCTGGCACATTGTGGGCACTCAGTAAATATGTGTTGACTAGATAAGTGTATTTGTGTGAATTTAGCTATTTTTGTTCCTGTTTGATGCTGCACACATCTGTGCAAATTAGGATTTCTGAGTGTGTGGCCTTCTTCTAATTTTGTACTTTCAAATATCTTCTGAAAATGTGTTCTCTGTGCCTGTCTGTGGGAGAGTTTTTATATTTCTCTGGTTTTTGGTAGGAGGAGGAGAACTTCTGAGTTGAACATTCATAAAGAGGCTTCCTGCTGTTTAGATGTTGTATAATACCTCTCCTAGTAATTCCTGTGCCACGTCATTAAATGTCTAGCCTTGGCTACACAGTTGGATTCTTTCAGTGACTCTTTGAAGTTATGTGGTTTAGTCCCTTAATTCCTTCTAGGCAGAGTAGATTACAGAGCCAGACTGCCTACTCTGCCACTAACCAATATCTAGGTAAACTGAGCAAGTTATCAAACTTCGTTGTGCCTTGTTTTTCTCATATGTAAACTGGGGATAGTAATAGTAACAATAATTGAAATTGGTTGGGCCAGGCCCTGTTATAAGCATTTTGCATGTAATAGACTTTAATGTTTGTCTTAGTCTGTTTTGTGTTGCTGTAATAGAGTACCATAGACTAGTAATTTATAATGAACAGAAATTTATTGGCGTACAGTTCTGGAGACTGGGAAGTCCAATATCAAAGTACTGTGATCTTATGAGGGGCTTCTTATGCATCATAGTATAGTGGAAAATATCAGTTGGAGGAAGGGCCGAGAGAGAGAGAGAGAGCACGTGCATGAGCGAGATCGCCTGCGCAAGAGGAGGTGAACTCACTCCCTCAATCGTGGCATTAGTTTATTCTAAGGGTGGAGCCCTCGTGGCCTAATTGCCTCTTAAAGCTTTATCTCATCTCTTAACACTGTTAAAATGGCAATTAAATTTCAGCATGAATTTTGGAGTGGACAAATATTCAAGTATAGCAATGTACTAAAATAATCCCACAAAGTAGGTGCTATTGTCCTCACTTTATAGATAAGGAAATTGAAGTACAGAAAGGTTAGCTTCAGCCAAGTTCTCATAGATAGTAAGTGATAGAATTCTAATCTGTGGAGCTAGATTCCAAGCTAGTGATTTTAGGCACTACTACCCTAATCGAGTGATTATAAAAAGTACAAGAGATAATAAATATAAAGTGCATGGCAGAGCACCTGGACCAGTCAGCAGCTATAGATGTCAATTGTTGCTTTTGCTAATAACTAATTTCCCTTTGTTACAAATTCAAGGAAGTTCTGAAGACCACAAACAACGTTTTGAACACTGCAAAGGAACATAGTGAAAGAGGACAAAATGGAATAAGGATATTTTAATTGGAAGGTGAATCCTGAGTAGGAAGTAGAAAAAGATCTAAACAAATCCACTTGTTACATATAAAGAAACAAGGAGTTTAAGACCTTTGATTAAGACTAACTTTGAGAAGACTCTACAGAGCAGGGGTATCCAATCTTTTGGCTTCCCAGGGCCACACACAAAATATACTAACACTAGTGATAGCTGATGAGCTTAAAAATGCAAAAAACAAAAAACAAAAAAACCCCTCATGTTTTAAGAAAGTTTATGAATTTATGTTGGGCCACATTCAAAGTTGTCCTGGGCTGCACATGGCCTTCAGGCAGTGGTTTGGACAAGCTTGCTATAGAGACACTGCCAGTTCTGCATGTAACACCAATGAAGGAAGGAGGAGAGTACATGAAAATAGGGGAATGATATCAGTCACTGATTCAAATATACCAGCTATGGGAAGAGGAGATCTCCATAACAGAAGTACCACATGGATGGGAGTAGTGTCAGGCAGGGGAATTGGTTCCAATCTCTGAACAGAAAATCTTCATGCTTTGTTATCCTCTATGTGTTTGTTGTATCCTGCAGGGAAGTAAGGTCTTTGAAATTCCAGCAGGAAGGTAATGGAGGTGACTTCCTTAGGGGAGAGTTAAACTACTGGCATTTGGCCCTTTTGCCAAACACAGAAATACATTTAAAGAGTAATAGGGCCCTTCCCATTTATTAGGAAAAAAGTATCTTTAGGTAATACTATAGCACATTGCTGAGAAGATTGAGAGATCCGGGAGATCTCTCTCTCTCTCTCTCTCTCTCTCTCTCTCTGTCTCTCTCTCTGTCTCTCTGTCTCTCTCTCTGTCTCTCTCTCTCTCTCTCTGTCTCTCTCTCTCTCTCTCTCTCTCTCTCTCTCTCTCTCTCTCTCTCTCTCTCTCTCTCTCTCTCTGTCTCTCTCTCTCTCTCTGTCTCTCTCTCTCTCTCTCTCTCTCTCTCACACACACACACACACACACACACACACACACACACACAAACAACACAATTTCAAGACTTGATTTAAGAACATAGACATGAATATATCATACCTGATGTAAAACACCGGAGAGCTAGAACATTTTTAGGAAAGGTGAGAAAGTTAACAACGTCTAAACGCCCAAAAGAAGAACTACCTAAGAAATACAAAGTAAAAGAGAAGTGGTGTTTAGGTTTGGGAGGTGGGATGGGAAGCCATCTAAATGCTTTTCTTTGCAAGTTCATGCCATCACACCACTCCTCAGGAGACTAGCATCTTCCCTGGGCAAACATTTCATCCAAGCATCAGCTTGTCTAGTTCTTAGGGGAATGTGTGCTATGATAAAAAACAGGTGGCCAGGGTGGCTATGACAAAGCTAGGGGTGAGATACAACCCCCTATCTTTTATTTAGACCCAGCAGGCAGATGAGATAAGGGCTTCTCCAACTTTGATGTGCATGTGACTCACATGAGGATCTTGTTAAAATGTAGATTCCGATTTATTCCGTATGTGTGATGGGGATGGAGGGTGATCTCCGGAGGGACCTGAAATTCTACCTTTCTAATAAGCAGCCAGGTGATGCAGGAGATGCTGGTCCATGGACCATACTTTGAGTAGCAGGGGTAGACCATATGATAGCAATGGTGACAATTGAGAAAATATGTGCAAATCTGGAGAGATCTAAGGAGACTTAGGAATATGTATACATGAGAGAGAGAGAGAGAGAGAGAGAGAGACATAGTTGGTGAACTCCTTTCAGGGCAGCTTTGGGATTTTAATGAGACAAAACAAACAGGAAGGAGGACAGGAAGAGTGGGAACATGGTAGCAATCAGAAAGTGAGACCAGTGGCCCAAGCTTTAGGGTCTCTATGCTCCCTCCTTACTGGAAATCCTTCCAGCATTCTCTGTTCTTTCTCATTTCATGGATGTGTACAGCTCCTTCCATTTTCTTAAAATTTTCTTTCCTTACCTTCACCATTCAGGAAAGACTTCTCTTATCAGGTAATATCTTCAACAATGTTCCTACAGTATATTTCCTTTTTCTTTTATTAATCTTTTTTTTTTTTTTTTTTTTTTTTTTGAGACGAAGTGTTGCTCTGTCCAGGCTGGAGTGCAGTGGTGTGATCTCGGCTCACTGCAATCTCCGCCTCCTGGGTTCACGCCATTCTCCTGCCGCAGCCTCCCAAGTAGCTGGGATTACAGGCACCCACCACCACGCCCAGCTAATTTTTTTGTTTTTTTAGTAGAGACTGGGTTTCACCGTGTCAGCCAGGATGGTCTCAATCTCCTGACCTCATGATCCACCTGCCTTGGCCTCACTTAGTAATCTTTTTACATTTATAAATGTTATTTTTCAAGTGCGGGAGTTGGGTCTGTTTTATTCTTTCTAGTCTCTTTAGCACCTAACTCAACACGGAGCCTGGCTAGTCTAGTAGGTGATCAGTGAACATTTTAAATGAACAGATGAAATAGTGTGAATGATCGCATGCCCTAGATTTTCTGGACCTTGGGCCTTTCAAACCATATGTATTGCCAGTTGTTTTGAAAAATCCAGCCCCAGAGCCATCAGAAAAATGTATTAACAGGATGAGTTGAGGGGAAAGGGAGAAGGAAGCAATAAGTTGATACAATTAGTCAAATGTAAGCAATTTAAAATAGGATAGATGCATTCATCCAAAATATATAAGACAAAACCAACAGATAATATGAATAATACCATTTTCTTAAGCACCTGGTATGTGATCATAATATATGTGATCTTACTGAACCCTCACAAAAATACTGTATTATGTGGTTTAAAAACGTGCATTTAAAATTCAAGAATGGGTATTAGGTGGTGGAAACCATGGCCTGTAGTGGGTAATAATTTGCCCAGGTCGCTTAGCAAGGAAATTGTGAAGACGAACCAGATTCAGAAGCTGAGTATAGATGCCTTGGAAACTTGGCCTTGTGATCTGCCATCAATGTAGCACCCAATGTCCAAAGCTGGCCTTCCGTAGCAGCCTGGGAGCCCCATGGGGCAGGGTTCCTGCTCCATTCTTGGCTGTGTCCCCAACACTCTGCCTATTTTTTCACATAATATGTCCTCAAAAGTAATTGTTGAATAAACGATTGGTGAGGACAACTAGAAATTACTTGTCCTTTCTATTTATTGCATGATACAGCCTGTAGAATACTAACAACAAGTTTTGCCAAAAGACTCGTGTCTCCTTGCTGGGCCTTGAGATATGTTTCTGAAAGCTCCTGTTTGAGGTTAGAACAATATTTCTCAGCCTTTTTTATATTATTCCTTCTACCACTATCCAAAGAGCCTTTTGAGATTTGTTTTTCTTAAAAGCCTCTCCCATGAAATTTTAATGCCACAGTTATACTGTAATTCTCTTATGTATTATATATATTTCTGTGTCTTACAAGATTTTTTTTGCCTCCTCCCAAGAACCAATTTCACCCCGTTGGGAGTGATGTTGCCCTATTAAGAATGCATGGGTTAGAAGGATGCACATCATAAGTAAAACTATGAAACCAGTTAAAATGTTCTGTGTTCACTTAATAGAGATCCAGTGATGCAGCAGAGATTGCCAATTTTCTCCCCATATACATTCTCTTCTTCTTAAGTAACGAGTTGCAGATACTTATCTAAGTACATCACCACCAAACAAAAGGGCTATATTTCCTAGCCTCCCTGGATACCTTTCTTTCAGCTGGCTGATCACAATGACACTGAGCTGAATAATTACATCTCTTAGCCTCCCTGATAGACTCCCTTTGGCCACCTGACCAAGTTATAACCAATGAGTTATAAGCAGTGAGAGAGGAATAAATGTCTATATTAAGCTACTGTATTTTGAAAGTCTGTTACAGCTGAACCTAATACCAACTGATACAAATCCTATTTTCATTATATCTTAAATTATTTCTAATTGTATGCAATTAATATAAATTAACCTAAATTTTATAATACGATGATTAATTGTATTAATTGTAGGTAATTATCTTAACTTTTATCAGACCTTGCACTCCATATATTCTTTAGGATTTCTTCCTATGCTCTACTTTTCTATCTACCACCATAATTGTAATGAGTTACATTAAATGCTTGTATAGAGGTGGAGACCAAAAAGTAATGACACTTTCTATGTATAATATTTCCTACAAAACATGGTGACTATAACAAAAGTCCACTAATTTTGAAGTTGGCATAAGTTGTGATAAACTGGCAAAAAATAAAAACAATGTACTAGACCTTAGTGAAACAATTTAGTGATTCTCTGATGCCCTCCCTATCTCTCAAGAATGTACCCAAATTTGATGTTAAATAATAGCATCAACACAAGGAATTCACTAAGTCAGGAAGTTCATAAGTTTAAAATTAAGTCTGTGTAATTGAAGTTTGAGTAAGGGGGCTTCTCAACTAGGGGAAAGATGATTGAATACTGGAATAATCAGGGAGTTGGAAGACAGAAAACAAAAAAATGATAAAATTCAGTAAAATCAGAAATGATGAAAATTATTCTTCAGATTCATTTAGAGAAGAACAAGGAAGAGACAAAGCAAGGAAATATTTGGGGATTCACTCTGGGTTGCTATTGATTAACAGGAAAAATAAAGGCCTACAGGTTAAAGTAACTGTCAGAAGAAAAATCCAAGAACATAAGACTTTAAGGGGAGAGTATGGATTCTAGCCATAGTCGGGCTGTTGCTGATTGGGATTAGGCATTTTCCCACTGCCACAGGAAAGCCTCTGGAAGACTTGTCATCTGCAAGCTTGGTACAAAAGTCATCAATTATTTAGCTTAAGAATGAAGGGTAAGAGGTGACATCTGGAATTGACTTTCTTAAGAGTGTGTGTGTGTGTGTGTGTGTGTGTGTGTGTGTGTGCTGGGAATTTGATTGCAAAGCTTTTTAAAGTGGTAACCAGTGGAATGATTCACAATTTAATACAAAATTGGGCAATAAAATTGTAGACCCCTTAGAGATTTGAAAATATATTACAAAACACAGAAAAACAAAGACAGTTTGGTTGTTTTGTGAAGCTGGATCAAGAGAAAACATTTGACAGGATGGAGGGTTTTGCTTAATTTAAAATTATATAAACACACACAGATTCTCCTCCCAAGTCATGAATCATTCAAAAAAAAATTTAATACATGTTATATGGAATATCTGCATGGCAGACATTGTTTGTGTCTAACCAATAGCCATTTTTTTCTACTTTCTTGTTACCAAACCCACATTTTGGTCAGACAGGAAAAGTGCCCTACCCCAAAGATTGAATCACCCTTGGTCTAAGTCAGTCATGGAGTTTCCTTTCTTTTGTAACAGATTTTCACTTTCCCGGCCACCCTGCAGTTTGGGGTGGTCATGTGACTCAGTTCTGACCAATGACCTATCATTAGAAGTCTGCTAGGGAGTACTTGGAAAAGATTTTCCTGCTTTGATAAAAATGCAATCATCTCCAAGAGAAAAAAATTGTTTCCCTTGCTCATTTTGCCCTATTGGGATGCTGACTGGATCTGTATGGCTCAATTTGTGACCTTGACATGACACATAAGAAGATAAAAAGCTTATAGATGGAGGTAGATGAAGCATAATTACGGAAAAAGCCTCAATGTTTTGGTTGTTTTTTAGACTGAATTTTTGAAGATATTATTCAGTTACTAAATTGGCCTCATGGTGGTCATGGACAAGATGTTATAGGCTTGATGATGCATGAGGAATAGAACACAGAAATAACTAGTGAGTTAAGAATCTCCTTATACGATAGTAGAACTGGCCATTTTGTGCTGACATTGCCCTCTCTGTCAGCTAAGTTGTATCTAAGGCAGTGAGCATGCAGTTCTGAAATTCCCTGACTTAGTGAATTCCTTGTGTTGACACTATTATTTGACATCAAATCTGGGTACATTCTTGAGAAATAGGGAGGGCATCAGAGAATCACTAAATTGTGTCACTAAGGTCTAGTACATTGTTTTTATTTTTTGCCAGTTTGGTAGTAAGTGAAGGGGAGGGTAGTAAAATAAAAGTACTTTAACTAATTCTGAATTGTTCTCATCAATGTCTGAACCTATATTAGTCTTTGGAAACTTGCCTAATTCAAATATCCTCATGGTTTAAGCCTCTGACAGCTGGGTTGTCTGTTACTTGTAGCCAAAAGCATTCCTATTTAATGCCAACACAAATCCAACAAATATTGGGTGAATTGTAAAGGAGAAAAGGGCCACTGGTCAGTGTCTGGGCAGTATCACCTTATATACTGATAATGACATTCAAATGAAACATTACACAAATGAAGAGTTCTGAATGACGGACAGAGGAGAAGATAATGTATAGACACTGAACCCAATGTCAGCCAAGTTGCAGGCAATAGGACTGGTAGAAGTTTAGTATAGCAGCACAAGATAGTTGGAAGACCTGGGTTTAAAAGTTATCTCTGGTACCTATTAGCTGAGTAGGTATATCACCTCACTGAGCTCAAGGCTACTTATTTGTTAAAGTAAAGAATAACAACTTAATGGGATCATTGTAAGATAATTTGAGATGGCTTATAATAAGTTTATGTTGCCCAATATATACTAGATTCTGAGTGATAAAATGTAGATAAGTTGTTTTCAGATTTGTGATGAATATGGGAAATTCTTGTAGCTTTTAAGAAAGTCACTTAAACATCTTTGGCGCTATGTTTTATAGGAAAGAATTGGACTAGATGTTTTCATTTTGTTCTAGATTTTCTACATATATGGGAATAAATTAAGTAGAGAAGGAGATTAGAAAAATGTGAAGAGAGTGAAAGCCTTTTGGAGACTGGTCCTTTAAATAGGAAGAGGGTTGTAGGCAAATCCCATCATTGTGTTCTCCTTTGAGCCCCACAGAGCAAGGTTGTGCTCCCACCTCCCAATTTTTTTCAAAGAAGAAGAATCGCAGAGGTGATTTGTAAGGTAATTGGAAGGAAGGTGTATTAGTCTATTCTTGCACTGCTATAAAAACATACTGGAGACTGGGTAATTTATAAAGAAAACAATTTAATCGACTCACTGTTCCATAGGTTGTACAGTACGCATGGCTAGGGAGGCCTCAGGAAATTTACAATCATGGCGAAAGACAAAGAGAAAGGAGGCACATCCTGCATGTCTGGAGCAGGAGGAAGAGAAAGAGAGCAAAGGAGGAAGTGCTACAAGCTTTCAAAAGACCACATCTTGTGAGAACTCTATCACAAAATAGCCCTAGGGGGATGGTGCTAAACCATTAGAAACCACCCCCATGATTCAGTCACCTCCCACCCAGGCCCCTCTTCCAACACAGGGGATTACAATTCCATATGAGATTTAGGTGGGGGACACAGAGCCAAACCATATCATTCCACCCCAACCCCTCCCAAATCTCATGTCCTTCTCACATTTCAAAACACAATCATGCCTTCCCAACAGTCCCCCAAAGTCTTAAGTCATTCTAACATTAACTAAAAAGTCTAAGTCTCACCCAAGACAAGGCAAGTCCCTTCCACAGATGAGCCTATAAAATGGCAAGTTCATTACTTCTAAGATACAATGTGGGTGTAGGCTTTGGGTAAATAATCCCTTTCCAAAAGGGAGAAGTTGACCAAAGCAAAGGGGGCTACAGGCTCCATGTAAGTCCCAAGCTCATCAGGGCAGCCACTAAATCTTAAAACTTCAAAATAATCTCCTTTGACGTCATGTCTTACATCTAGGGCACATCAATGCAAGGAGTGGACTCCCAAGGTCTTGGAAAGCTCCACCCCTATGGTTCTACAGGGTACAGCTCCTGTGCCTGCAGCTTTTCCAGGTACATGGCACAAGTTGTTGGTGGATCTACCATTCTGGGGTCAGGAGGATGATGGCCCTCTTCTCACAGGTTCACTAGGCAGTGCCCCAGTAGGGAACCTGTGTGGGTGCTCCAACCTCACATTTCCCTTCTGCACTATGCTAGTAGAGGTTCTCCATGAGGGCTGTGCCCCTGCACCAGACTTCTGCCATCCAAACTTATGGGCATCCAGACGTTTTCATACATCCTCTGAAATCAAGGCAGAGGCTCCCAAACCTCAACTGTTGCCCTCTGTGTACCTGCAGGCTTAACGCCATAGGGATGCCTTTTTGGCCTCTGGCTTGCACCATCTGGAGCAGTAGCCTGAGACATGTCTGGGGACCTTAAAGCCATGGGGGAAGCCGGAGTGGCTGGGACTGAGAGGAGCAGTGTCCTGAGGTTGCATAGGGTAGTGGGGCCCTGGGCCTGGCCCACAAAACCATTCTTCTCTCCTAGGTCCTGTGATGGTAGGGGCATCTGTGAAGGTCTCTGAAATGGCTTGGAGGCATTTTCCCCATGGTCTTGGCTATTAACATTCAGCTCCTCTTTACTTATGTATGTTTCTGCAGCCTACTTGAATTCTTCCCCGGAAAATGGGTTTTTCTTTCCTACCACATGGCCAGGCTGCACATTTTCCAAACTTTTATGCTCTGTTTAACTTTTAAGTATAAGTTCCAATTTCAGGTCATTTCAGGTTTATGCAGATGAGTGTAGGCTTTTAGATGCTGCCTAGGCCACATCTTGAATGCTTTGCTGCTTAGAAATTTCTTCGGCCAGATACCCCAAATCCTGTCTCTCAAGTTCAAAGTTCAATAGATCTCTAGAGCAGAGGCACAATGCTGCCAGTCTCTTTGCTAAAGCATAGCAAAAATGACCTTTACTCTAGTTCCCAATAAGCTCCTCGTCTCCACTGATAACCTTCTCAGCCTGGACTTCACTGTCCGTATCGCTATCAATATTTTGGTCTCAGCCATTCAAAAAGTCTCTAGAAAGTTCTAAACTTACCCTAATATTCCCATCTCCTTCTGAGCCCTCCAGACTTCCAACCTCGCCCCATTACCCAGTTCCAAAGTCACTTCCACATTTTCATGTATCTTTAGAGCAATGTCCCACTGTCAGTACAAATTTTCTGTATTTATTCTTACACTGCTATTAAAAACTACTTGAGACTGGGTAATTTATAAAGAAAAGAGGCTTAATTGTGCTCACACTTCTGCAGGCTGTACAGGCTTCTGCTGGGGAGGCCTCAGGAAACCTACAATCATGGCAGAAAGTGAAGCAGAAGCAGACATATATTCACATAGCTGGCAGGAAAGAGTGAGTGAAGGGGGAGGTGCTATACGTTTTCAAACAACCAGATCTCTGAGAACTGTACCACAAAACAGCACTAGGAGTATGGTGCTAAACCATTAGAAACCACTCCCACAATTCAATCACTGTCCACCAGGCCCCTCCTCCAACATGGGATTACAATTCGACACGAGATTTGAGTGGGGACACAGAGCCAAACTATATTCAAAGGGTTGGGGCAGTGGCTCATACTCTAAGTCTCCTTCACATCTAGTTTATGCATTAATTTACATACACAGTTGTCTCACCACCAGGCAAAGAGGAATTGAGATGCAATTTGAAATCTCTTCTGGGCCATGATGGTATCAAGTGTTGTGAACCCTGTATGTGGCTATTTTGACACCTGTAATTTAGATTCCACCAGGTGTAGTGGGAACTAGAAGAAACTTCAGGGAAATGAGGTGAGCAAGGTAAATTGGGACATAAAATTACATATAGGGAAATTTTGGTTGAGGATGTGGTTAGACGTATAAGTGAGGAATGAAAAGAACAGAGCATATTATAGCCCCAGATTGAGGGGGCTATGGGAAACAGTGGGAAGTGGGGCTAGGGAGGGTTTATGAATCTTTATGGGGATGAGTGGCTAGTATAAATAATGTGCGTGGATAATTTTACTCCAACTCATGAAAACATGCATTTTCTTTTAAGAACAAAACGTTTGTTAAAATATTCTTTGTATAAAAGTATTACAGATCAAAAGTTGTATTTATACTTACCGATTTAAGGCCCAACTATGCATCAAACACTGAATGGGCCCAGCAAGTAAACTGGACACACAAACACTTAGATTCCACCTCTACTAAACAACTTGATTAATGCAAAAGGGGAGGGGAGTAGCAACACAGGAAATCTGCCCAGAAACTAATTTGGCAGAGATGTCAAGGTAACAAACTGTTGAAAGTTACAAATCTCCAAAAAGGCAGTTCTTTCTCCCGATAAAAGTGCTTAAAATCTAAACGCAAACCCTGTGCCTAGCTTATTTCTTCAACAAATGCAAAGAGCTGTAGACTGTTAATATCAAGTTTCCACAAAAAATGGCCCAAGAATTTATTTGAAATACGTTACTTATGAAAAATAAACTTGGCAAACTACAATTATACTAAAACTTTATGCGAAAAATTCAAATCAGCCTACTCCTGAAGTTTCACTATTGTAATTTCCAGAGATATCTTTTCTATCATAATTTTACATATACCATTGTCCACAAACCTTTGGATCATGATTGTATAAGCTAGATGCTTAGGGCAGAAGAAATTAGCAACTAAATCTCAACAGCGACAACTTGTATAACAAGCACTAACTTGGAATATTCTCATGAGAAGCATCTGAAGTAATACACTCCACTCTGCAACAATTGCCTAATTTTTCCACATGATCTTAAGACTTTTTTTGTCTTGATCCTGTTAAAAATGTCGACTAGTATAAACACTAAATCATACCAATTGTTTTTGAGTAAGTTCTCTGAAATTTAAAAGATCTAATTAATATTGCTACAGTATTTCTAAAAGCTTGGGTTTTATGAGTAGATTCCAGGGCTATTTCAACACCAGTAGAATCAAATATACTTGCATAAAATTGTCATTTAAAAATAATTCAGAAACTAAGCAGTGGGAGAGTACTACTAGAGGCATGGTATGATGTGGGGGTTGGTGGGGAACAGAGAAGAAACTGCAGAGAGCGAAGTATAACTAGCAATATACTTTTCATGATATTCGAGAAAACGTGTGTCTAGTGAGATTAACTTGATTGGAGTTTCTTATACAATAGACTCATCACAGATTCTTAACTTGGGTTTCAATCAATGACAAAATAGAAAATGTTAACAAGAGAGATTTGAGAAATGGATGGCGGGCTGTGAATTTTGCAGATATTATGTTTGCATTTCAAATTCCTCTTTCAGGCTTTTCAAGTAAGCGTGAGCATTGCCAGGGCCAGGATATTTGGCGAAATACACCAGGATATCAGTTGCGCACAGTCTTGCTGCTGGCAGAAACTGCAGTTGCAGATTCCTCAACAAGGTGGGCAGTGCCACTAGAGCATCCCTGACCTCTTCAGCATAAGGGTTTTGGAAGGCAGGAGCCGCAGAATTGGCCTTGAATGCCCTAGCAGTCTCAGTTTCTGCAGTTTGTTTTGGTAGCAATAGTTTTCTGACGGCATTGATAACAAGTAGAGCCCAGGTAATATATATCTTTGGAGAATTGCTGCAGTTGGCCTCCAACTCTTCCTCTGTGATTTCTTCCACTGGGTGAATTATATGCAGAAGGGTCATGGATGAACTGGAGCGATGAATCCTGGGCATGTCATCTTCGTTCATGCAGCCATCCACTGTCTTGCTCTTTCTCACCAACATGTCCTTATCATCCTCCTCTTCCTCCTCGTCCTCCTCCTCCTCCTCCTCCTCCTCCTCCTCCTCCATGAGTAGAGTGCCAAGGGACCAAGGAACTTGGTGAGAAGAGGAGTTTCTCTGTTCAGGGTTTCTCTTGGAAGCAACATCTGGGAATGTATGCCTTGGGGGGTGTCCTTGATTGTGAGTTGGAGCCTGGGAGGGAACGTCTTCTAAGGAACAAGCTGACATGTGTTTTCCAGGCGTTGCTTTGTTTTGCTTTATACTGAAGGCCTTTTTCTCCAAAAAAAATCATGCCTCCTTTATCTTCGGAATCGGAACTGGAATTGGTCACAGGATTCTCTGAGGGTTTGGGGAGGGGGCTCTGCTTTTTTGTTGGTTGCTCCCTTGGTATTTCACGCTGGAAGCTTCATTGCCACCCTGAGAGGTTGAGTGTCTGCACTGGGTGCGGGTCCTACAGTTTTCCCAGACTGGGAAGCCTCAGGTTTGCAAAATTATTGGCAGCAACGCCATCACAACTGTCATTAGTGCATGACTAGGTTTCCATGGAAATCAGCTTCACCTATCTGAATTTCTCTGAGTTCTTTAACCAGATCCTTTTGCAGCACGCAGCGAGCATCCATACTGGTGGCAGGCGCCCAGGCCTGCTTGGAGCAGGGAGCCATTTTCTCATGCTTGACGTTTATTTCTCCAAAATAACTGATGAACCCAGTATCTTCTCAGCATTGTGGGTTCACCTTTAACTCTTCATTCTATTTCAGCCCCAGACTTGCTCAGTTACTAAGCCCACACTCCTTTTTGGGTGCACCGGCTGGAATTCCTTACCACGTGGTCCTAGATTCAACCACCACCCTCTGCCCTCTGATTTATGCCAGAAATCATCGAACTAATCTCTGTGAGCTGGATCCCTACACCCTTAATATCTGGTTTCATTAGACTGTTAATAAGTGCAAGTGTTGCTCCGAATACACCACAAATATTAATTTACTTACTCCTCCAAATATTTAATAGCTTGGTGAGGTAAGAACTATTATTATTCCCATTTTGAAGGTGAGGACACAGTTAAGTGACTCCCCAGGGTCACAGACCGAGAAAATGGTGGAGCCAGGATTCAGAGACAGCCTGCTTGCCTCCAAAGCTCGTGCCCTTAACCACCATGCTATGGCGGACGTCCTTTTCTGAAATATTGTTTTCATGATGTTTCTTTCCTGCTTCAAAACCTATAATGGCTTGTTTACTTTTGGGAGGAATTGCAGGCTCTGTGGTCTGATGGAAAGCTGTCCATTAAGTGATCCCACCTACCCAGCTTTGCTTTTCATGCTCCTCACTGGGGCCTCTCTCCTAGTACCCAACTCTCCTCCTCCCGGAGATCTTCCTCAAGGCGGAAGCTGTGCCTTCATCAGCCTTCATCACCATTCCCAATTTCTCTTTGCCTCGCTCAGCTGGGGCCACCTTACAGTAATTTTTTCTTTCTCTGAATTCCTGTAAAATTTGAAGTCTGTGTTTGCTAATGTAATAAAGGATTAAAATGTGCTTTGGGTTTAAAAAAAAATTTTTTTTTTTTAAAGCTGTTTGAAGGATTATGTCTTATATCATTGACTGGCTCTAAAAGTTCTTTAAGAGCCAGATATTCTAAATAAATGTAAATTTTTCTTATCTCTAACATGACAAAGAATTCATAAACTCTTGTCTAGTTCTGTAGTTTTGTCATGTTTCTGGCTGTGTTAGAACATGCAGCAAAGTTCTGGGAAGAAATAGATGCTTAATAAATATCAGTAGGTTTGACTCATCCTAAAATTCTGCTGAAATAAACCAAAGATGAGAATTTCTGCCATTTGATTAGGGATTTTGGAAGAGTAGAGTCATTGTAGGTTTTCAGCTCCTATTTCCCATCATGGAGAAATGAAAGATGAAAATGACTGTGTTGAATGAACTTATCACTCACTCAGCATCGCTTTGTAGTTTCAACAGCTTTGTCAACAGCTCAGGGGAGCAGTACTGGTTATTCTTTGAGCAGGGAAGTCCTTTATTACATCAGAAAGGTGCATCAGACTTAAGGCAGCCCAATCTCAGGAGGTGAACTGGAAAAATGGATAGGATTCAGTAGGCAGGCTGGCCATGAGGTGAGCCTATTTGATTGGCTGCCTCCAGAATTAGACTACAGGGTGAGTAGGAGAGTGGCCAATGGGAAACAAATAAGGAATGCAAGAGAGATGCCATTTTGAGGTAGACCCAGAGGTAGAGGTAGAGGTAGAGAGAGAGAGAAAGAAAGTTTGAGAACAGGGAGGATAGCCATGCTGAGAGCTACATTCACTGTAGCTTTTTATTCCAGTTCTGGTCCTTGTGTGTTCTTTGGATATACATACTTCTTATCATTAAATTCATGTAATTAGCCATATGATAGTTAGGTTACACAAATCTGCCAGCATAAATAACACTTTGCCTTAAAAATAAAATAAAATCATCTTTTCCTTAGAGATATCTGTTCAGCATCTTGTATCTTCAATTAATTGTAGTTCAAGAGAAAACATTAGTTTTCTTTTTCTTTTAAACTCAAGTATTTTAGAAGAAGACTTCAAAGAATCTTACAGGGGGGAAAATACCACAACTCATGCATTATAAAGAAACAAGGATTTTGTTTTTAAAACAATATCTTATGTAATTAGGAGCCAAGTGAACTTAATTACCATGTGAATAATTCAGAGAGGCAAATTACCTGCAATAAAAATAATTTCAGCCCATGGTGGGCCTTTATGTTCATGCAACTCAAATTAAATGTGACATGACCCTGGAACAGCAAACTTAGGATTCTGAAATCTGGTTGTTGCATTCAGCAAATGTTTATTGACCACCTTCTGTGTGTCCCTACCCTAAATTAACCTAAAGTATTTTGGAAATGTAGTGTTCTTATTGCCCTGCTTTTGTTCACCCATTTCCACTGGAGCAGGCCTACAAGCCTTCCTTTCAACATGTACTTTTCCTCCATCCCATTCGTCTTCCCTGCAACCCTTCTAGTCTCCACACCAGAGGACAGAAGAAAGAAGCATCAAGATGGCCAGAATGTGACTTGTCACTTTCAGGCAGAGTTGAAGCTGTATGGCAGCACTCCAATGAATTGAATTCAGTAGTATCTGTGGTGGGGGTGTCCTTGTAATAGGCCTCATGCCAGAGTCTTCAAGGAATTCAAAGAAACTAGAACACTACAGTGTTTTCAAATAATATCTTATCAAATGATTTTCCCTTCACTGGACAACAGGTCTGCTTACAAATCATTGGAATTCAAAACACAGGACATGAGCTTTAATAATGGCCCAAAGATCGGCAAGAGGACAGATGAGGAGCAGACATGGAAAAGGATCCCTGAAGGTAAAGAATTTCAGGTTCATCTCTGAATCAAAAGGACGGATTCTTCATAGTTCAGGGTGAAGTCAGGTAGGAGGATGTACACAAAGCAAAACAGGGAAAGTGTCTGGAGGTAGAGAAGGACAGGCACAAATAAGCAAGTGTGTGTTTTGTAAAATTTGAAGATCTTTGGATGAGCAAACACAGCCCACTGGCACATGATGAGAGGCAGGATTCTTTGTCACTTACAGCTCCAAATTAGAGGAGGCTGCTGCACAGGCCCATGCACAGGATTATACTAGGGGACAGGCTTACAGCAAGCAGGAGCTACAAAAGGCAGCTTATGTACAGCAAACAGTATAGTAGGTTATATATAACCAAACAGGGTATATAGGGGTAGTTAGGTTTTTGGGGCTTTCTAGGGATTGGCTAATTTGAATAATTAATTACACAGCTCTAGAGCATGGAGGCTATTGTTTAGTATCTGGTACAGGAGTGTGAAAGCTCCCTAAATGGGGGCCTTTGTGAGATGATTCTTAACGGCCCCAGAGAGTAGGAACCTGATAAGAAAAGTGCTTGCTTTTTTTGTTGGGGGAGGGGGGAGACTTAGCAAATCGTCCTAAAAGAGGAATTGAGAGTTTCTAGCCATGACTTCAAAATTGGGTCAAGACAGCCCTTGTGAAATACTACGTTTTGGAGAATGTAAGTGCACTGTACTTAGCTTGAGTTAAGGCATTACTTTATAAAATTAGATTGAGACCAGATCTTGGGGAGCCCTGGATCTCCTGTTAATAAATGCTGCACCCGGGGGCGGAGCAAGATGGCCGAATACGAACAGCTCCAGTCTCCAACTCCCAGCGCGAGTGACACAGAAGACCGGTGATTTCTGCATTTTCAACTGAGGTACTGGGTTCATCTCACTGGGGAGTGCCGGACGATTGGTGCTGGTCAGCTGCTGCAGCCCGACCAGCGAGAGCTGAAGCAGGGCGAGGCATTGCCTCACCTGGGAAGCGCAAGGGGGAAGGGAATCCCTTTTCCTAGCCAGGGGAACTGAGACACACAACACCTGGAAAATCGGGTAACTCCCACCCCAATACTGCTCTTTAAGCAAACAGGCACACCAGGAGATCATATCCCACACCTGGCCGGGAGGGTCCCATGCCCACGGAGCCTCCCTCATTGCTAGCACAGCAGTCTGTGATCTACCGGCAAGGCAGCAGCGAGGCTGGGGGAGGGGTGCCCGCCATTGCTGAGGCTTAAGTAGGTAAACAAAGCTGCTGGGAAGCTGGAACTGGGTGGAGCTCACAGCAGCTCAAGGAAACCTGCCTGTCTCTGTAGACTCCACCTCTGGGGACAGGGCACAGTAAACAATAACAAACACAGCAGAAGCCTCTGCAGACGCAAACGACTCTGTCTGACAGCTTTGAAGAGAGCAGTGGATCTCCCAACATGGAGGTTGAGATCTGAGAAGGGACAGACTCCCTGCTCAAGTGGGTCCCTGACCCCTGAGTAGCCTAACTGGGAGACATCCCCCACTAGGGGCAGTCTGACACCCCACACCTCACAGGGTGGAGTACACCCCTGAGAGGAAGCTTCCAAAGCAAGAATCAGACAGGTACACTCGCTGTTCAGAAATATTCTATCTTCTGCAGCCTCTGCTGCTGATACCCAGGCAAACAGGGTCTGGAGTGGACCTCAAGCAATCTCCAGCAGACCTACAGCTGAGGGTCCTGACTGTTAGAAGGAAAACTATCAAACAGGAAGGACACCTACACCAAAACCCCATCAGTACATCACCATCATCAAAGACCAGAGGCAGATAAAACCACAAAGATGGGGAAAAAGCAGGGCAGAAAAGCTGGAAATTCAAAAAATAAGAGTGCATCTCCCCCGGCAAAGGAGCGCAGCTCATCGCCAGCAACGGATCAAAGCTGGAAGGAGAATGACTTTGACGAGATGAGAGAAGAAGGCTTCAGTCCATCAAATTTCTCAGAGCTAAAGGAGGAATTACGTACCCAGCGCAAAGAAACTAAAAATCTTGAAAAAAAAGTGGAAGAATTGATGGCTAGAGTAATTAATGCAGAGAAGGTCATAAACGAAATGAAAGAGATGAAAACCATGACACGAGAAATATGTGACAAATGCACAAGCTTCAGTAACCGACTCGATCAACTGGAAGAAAGAGTATCAGCGATTGAGGATCAAATGAATGAAATGAAGCCAGAAGAGAAACCAAAAGAAAAAAGAAAAAGAAATGAACAAAGCCTGCAAGAAGTATGGGATTATGTAAAAAGACCAAATCTACGTCTGATTGGGGTGCCTGAAAGTGAGGGGGAAAATGGAACCAAGTTGGAAAACACTCTTCAGGATATCATCCAGGAGAACTTCCCCAACCTAGTAGGGTAGGCCAACATTCAAATCCAGGAAATACAGAGAACGCCACAAAGATACTCCTCGAGAAGAGCAACTCCAAGACACATAATTGCCAGATTCACCAAAGTTGAAATGAAGGAAAAAATCTTAAGGGCAGCCAGAGAGAAAGGTCGGGTTACCCACAAAGGGAAGCCCATCAGACTAACAGCAGATCTCTTGGCAGAAACTCTACAAGCCAGAAGAGAGTGGGGGCCAATATTCAACATTCTTAAAGAAAAGAATTTTAAACCCAGAATTTCATATCCAGCCAAACTAAGTTTCATAAGTGAAGGAGAAATAAAATCCTTTACAGATAAGCAAATGCTTAGAGATTTTGTCACCACTAGGCCTGCCTTACAAGAGACCCTGAAGGAAGCACTAAACATGGAAAGGAACAACCGGTACCAGCCATTGCAAAAACATGCCAAAATGTAAAGACCATCAAGGCTAGGAAGAAACTGCATCAACTAACGAGCAAAATAACCAGTTAATATCATAATGGCAGGATCAAGTTCACACATAACAATCTTAACCTTAAATGTAAATGGACTAAATGCTCCAATTAAAAGACACAGACTGGCAAACTGGATAAAGAGTCAAGACCCATCAGTCTGCTGTATTCAGGAGACCCATCTCACACGCAGAGACATACATAGGCTCAAAATAAAGGGATGGAGGAAGATTTACCAAGCAAATGGAGAACAAAAAAAAAGCAGGGGTCGCAATCCTAGTCTCTGATAAAACAGACTTTAAACCATCAAAGATCAAAAGAGACAAAGAAGGCCATTACATAATGGTAAAGGGATCAATTGAACAGGAAGAGCTAACTATCCTAAATATATATGCACCCAATACAGGAGCACCCAGATTCATCAAGCAAGTCCTTAGAGACTTACAAAGAGACTTAGACTCCCATACAATAATAATGGGAGACTTCAACACTCCACTGTCAACATTAGACAGATCAATGAGACAGAAAGTTAACAAGGATATCCAGGAATTGAACTCATCTCTGCAGCAAGCAGACCTAATAGACATCTATAGAACTCTCCACCCCAAATCAACAGAATATACATTTTTCTCAGCACCACATCATACTTACTCCAAAATTGACCACATAATTGGAAGTAAAGCACTCCTCAGCAAATGTACAAGAACAGAAATTATAACAAACTGTCTCTCAGACCACAGTGCAATCAAACTAGAACTCAGGACTAAGAAACTCAAAAAACCGCTCAACTACATGGAAACTGAACAACCTGCTCCTGAATGACTACTGGGTACATAACGAAATGAAGGCAGAAATAAAGATGTTCTTTGAAACCAATGAGAACAAAGATACAACATACCAGAATCTCTGGGACACATTTAAAGCAGTGTGTAGAGGGAAATTTATAGCACTAAATGCCCACAAGAGAAAGCAGGAAAGATCTAAAATTGACACTCTAACATCACAATTAAAAGAACTAGAGAAGCAAGAGCAAACACATTCGAAAGCTAGCAGAAGGCAAGAAATAACTAAGATCAGAGCAGAACTGAAGGAGATAGAGACACAAAAAACCCTCCAAAAAATCAATGAATCCAGGAGTTGGTTTTCTGAAAAGATCAACAAAATTGACAGACCACTAGCAAGACTAATAAAGAAGAAAAGAGAGAAGAATCAAATTGACGCAATTAAAAATGATAAAGGGGATATCACCACTGACCCCACAGAAATACAAACTACCATCAGAGAATACTATAAACACCTCTATGCAAATAAACTGGAAAATCTAGAAGAAATGGATAATTTCCTGGACACTTACACTCTTCCAAGACTAAACCAGGAAGAAGTTGAATCCCTGAATAGACCAATAGCAGGCTCTGAAATTGAGGCAATAATTAATAGCCTACCAACCAAAAAAAGTCCAGGACCAGACGGATTCACAGCTGAATTCTACCAGAGGTACAAGGAGGAGTTGGTACCATTCCTTCTGAAACTATTCCAATCAATAGAAAAAGAGGGAATCCTCCCTAACTCATTTTATGAGGCCAACATCATCCTGATACCAAAGCCTGGCAGAGACACAACAAAAAAAGAGAATTTTAGACCAATATCCCCGATGAACATCGATGCAAAAATCCTCAATAAAATACTGGCAAACCGGATTCAGCAACACATCAAAAAGCTTATCCACCATGATCAAGTGGGCTTCATCCCTGGGATGCAAGGCTGGTTCAACATTCGCAAATCAATAAACATAATCCACCATATAAACAGAACCAAAGACAAGAACCACATGATTATCTCAATAGATGCAGAAAAGGCCTTTGACAAAATTCAACAGCCCTTCATGCTAAAAACGCTCAATAAATTCGGTATTGATGGAACGTACCTCAAAATAATAAGAGCTATTTATGACAAACCCACAGCCAATATCATACTGAATGGGCAAAAACTGGAAAAATTCCCTTTGAAAACTGGCATAAGACAGGGATGCCCTCTCTCACCACTCCTATTCAACATAGTGTTGGAAGTTCTGCCTAGGGCAATTAGGCAAGAGAAAGAAATCAAGGGTATTCAGTTAGGAAAAGAAGAAGTCAAATTGTCCCTGTTTGCAGATGACATGATTGTATATTTAGAAAACCCCATTGTCTCAGCCCAAAATCTCCTTAAGCTGATAAGCAACTTCAGCAAAGTCTCAGGATACAAAATTAATGTGCAAAAATCACAAGCATTCTTATACACCAGTAACAGACAGAGAGCCAAATCAGGAATGAACTTCCATTCACAATTGCTTCAAAGAGAATCAAATACCTAGGAATCCAACTTACAAGGGATGTAAAGGACCTCTTCAAGGAGAACTACAAACCACTGCTCAGTGAAATCAAAGAGGACACAAACAAATGGAAGAACATACCATGCTCATGGATAGGAAGAATCAATATCGTGAAAATGGCCACACTGCCCAAGGTAATTTATAGATTCAATGCCATCCCCATCAAGCTACCAATGAGTTTCTTCACAGAATTGGAAAAAACTGCTTTAAAGTTCATATGGAACCAAAAAAGAGCCCGCATCTCCAAGACAATCCTAAGTCAAAAGAACAAAGCTGGAGGCATCATGCTACCTGACTTCAAACTATACTACAAGGCTACAGTAACCAAAACAGCATGGTACTGGTACCAAAACAGAGATATAGACCAATGGAACAGAACAGAGGCCTCAGAAATAATACCACACATCTACAGCCATCTGATCTTTGACAAACCTGAGAGAAACAAGAAATGGGGAAAGGATTCCCTATTTAATAAATGGTGCTGGGAAAATTGGCTAGCTATAAGTAGAAAGCTGAAACTGGATCCTTTCCTTACTCCTTATACGAAAATTAATTCAAGATGGATTAGAGACTTAAATGTTAGACCTAATACCATAAAAATCCTAGAGGAAAACCTAGGTAGTACCATTCAGGACATAGGCATGGGCAAAGACTTCATGTCTAAAACACCAAAAGCAACAGCAGCAAAAGCCAAAATTGACAAATGGGATCTAATTAAACTAAAGAGCTTCTGCACAGCAAAAGAAACTACCATCAGAGTGAACAGGCAACCTACAGAATGGGAGAAAATGTTTGCAATCTACTCATCTGACAAAGGGCTAATATCCAGAACCTACAAAGAACTCAAACAAATTTACAAGAAAAAAACAACCCCATCAAAAAGTGGGCAAAGGATATGAACAGACATTTCTCAAAAGAAGACATTCATACAGCCAACAGACACATGAAAAAATGCTCATCATCACTGGCCATCAGAGTAATGCAAATCAAAACCACAATGAGATACCATCTCACACCAGTTAGAATGGCGATCATTAAAAAGTCAGGAAACAACAGGTGCTGGAGAGGATGTGGAGAAATAGGAACACTTATACACTGTTGGTGGGATTGTAAACTAGTTCAACCATTATGGAAAACAGTATGGTGATTCCTCAAGGATCTAGAACTAGATGTACCATATGACCCAGCCATCCCATTACTGGGGATATACTCAAAGGATTATAAATTATGCTGCTATAAAGACACATGCACACGTATGTTTATTGCGGCACTATTCACAATAGCAAAGACTTGGAATCAACCCAAATGTCCATCAGTGACAGATTGGATTAAGAAAATGTGGCACATATACACCATGGAATACTATGCAGCCATCAAAAAGGATGAGTTTGTGTCCTTTGTAGGGACATGGATGCAGCTGGAAACCATCATTCTTAGCAAACTATCACAAGAACAGAAAACCAAACACCGCATGTTCTCACTCATAGGTGGGAACTGAACAATGAGACCACTTGGACTCAGGAAGGGGAACATCACACACTGGGGCCTATCATGGGGAGGGGGGAGGGGGGAGGGATTGCACTGGGAGTTATACCTGATGTAAATGACGAGTTGATGGGTGCAGCACACCAACATGGCACAAGTATACATATGTAACAAACCTGCACGTTATGCACATGTACCCTACAACTTAAAGTATAATAATAATAAATTAAAAAAATAAAATAAAATAAATGCTGCACCCACAGTGGTAGAGAAATGCAATCTTTTGAGGAAATAAAGATATCATGGGAGAATATAAATAAGGAGATATGTTATATTTACCAGTAATTTCTCATGACATTTACCTTAATAATGGGTATATCAGGGATACAAATATTACACGGAATTCTCTAACCCCAGAGGATATTTGATAAATGAAGACAGAAAATGTTAAAGCAAAAGTGTAACAAATGGAAGATTTTATGACTGCTGTATACTTGTGTTGAGGTACAGTTATAAAGACAGAGATTCTCATCTGAGAGTCTCACAACTTATTTCTGAATGTGGAAATCATATATACCAAATGGAAAAACTGTTCACTTAATTTTGGTGGTCCTATTTGAAAATTAGCATATTAAAGTCCATTGAGCATCCACATTTCTAGATAAAGTTGTGAAATCTCATAAAGGCAAAAGAAAGTTCTGGTAAATCAGGAAGGTATTATTTATTCTAAGGAGATGAAATGCAAATTTTAGTGCAACTAAAGCATATGTTATAGGTATAATGATGCACCATCCAAATATCTCCATTCTGGACCAACATATGTTAATTCCCTCAACTGCTGCGGACGACTCATAAGTGAGTCTCTCTCAAGGACTTGTCCTTGGCCTAAGGGAGCTGCCTCAACCAATGTTAGATCCCTGTCCAGAGGCAATTCCCATCCAATGACTGGTTGAAGTAGGACTACAAAGGCCTGTCTCCTCTGCCTCATTTGGGGGAATAATGGCCAATATTATGGATCATGTTGACTGGGCTACAGGGTGATGAGATACTGAATTAAGCATTTTTTTTTCTGGGTTTGTCAGGGAGGGTGTTTCAGGATGAGATTAGCATTTAAATATGTGGACCCAGTAAAGTAGATTGTCCTTTCCAATACGTGTGGGCACTATCCAATCCATTGAGAACCTGAGCAGAGCAAAAAGGTGGAGGAAGGAAGAATTCTCTTTCTCTGTGCCCAACTGCTTTTAGCTGGGACACCAGTCTTCTCCTGCCCTCAGATGAGAACTTACACCAGTTCTCATCTAGAACTCTCCAGGTTCTCAAGCCTTCAGACTAGGGCTATGAAACTGTCCTTGAAAAATTACAACAGTGAGAAAATAGCGAAAGAGATCTGATCTAACCAACCCCGATCTTGGTTTTTATCCCCAAACTGCCCATAAGCATTCTTGGGTTTAGGCCAAGCTAACTTTGGGTACATTTAGTTTAGTTTAAATGATAATAGCCCTTCCCTGGAACTAAATTGCCTTTGTAAAGCTAATGAAAGACCACCAAGTTAGGAGGATGTGAGGAGCCTGAATTCTGCTAAGGTGTAGACATAAATAAATGATGATTACCTTTATTCTGGAAGTTGCATGATACACAACTTCCCCAAGTACTCCTGCAGGTAACATCACTATTGTAGAATCTAAAATTGGCCTTCTGAGATGTCTTCCGGTTTTTGCATTTTTGACGGTGATGACTCCACTCAGACCAGCCGACAAGTCTTGTGGCCCCATCCGGAAGAGGACCAATTTCCACTCCCTCATTCCCTTGCCTACCAAACTAACCTTGAAAAACCCTAGACTCTGAATTTTGGGGAAGATTGGTTTGAGTATTAACTCAGTGTCTACCAGGTCACATGGCTGGCCGCATGTAAATAAAACTCTTTATTGTAGTCCTATGATCTCAGTGAATTGGTTTTCTCTGTGCAGTGGGCAGGAAGAACCTATCAGCAGTTACAACTGGATATTATTGCATCGGCTTTTTGAATTTTCACCTTGCAGGTGGTAGATTGCAGGGCTTCTCAGCCTCCATAGTCACATGAGACAATTCCTATAACAAAAACACACACACACACACACACACACTCTCTCTCTCTCTCTCTCTCTCTCTCTCTCTCTCTCTCTCTCTCTCTCTCTCTCTCTCTCTCTCTCTCTCTCTCTCCTCTCTCTCTCTCTCTCTATGTGAGTGTGTGTGTATGTTTTTCCTAGTTCTAGTGCTCCTGGTGAAATGGGCTAATGCCTCTGTTGATTTCATCCTACCCACTGCCTCTTTCTGCTTTTCTTCCTGTGCTTAATCCTGCCTCCTTCACTCCTGCCTCCTTCACTCCTCCACGGTCAAAAGTCCCTAAAGCACTCTTCAGTAAACTTTGCTCTCTAATCTCTATATTACAGTCTATTTCACAAGGAATTCAGCCTGTAACACTTGTGTATGAATAGAATGATGAAATAATTTCAGAAAGAATGAATGCCTTCCATAGGACTAAATCTCCTTTTATTCCAAATTGAAAGATGAGTTATGAAAAAAGAACATGTGTAAGTTTTTCAAAATTTTATCTATCATTTAAAATAAAAAAGTTCCAATAGTATTTGAATTACTGCAGACCATAGAAAAGGAACAAAAGCTTCCTGATTCTATAATGTTAGCATAGATTTAATACAAAGAAAAGACAAAAATAGTTTTCTATGTAAATAGTTACAAAAATTCTGTATAGTATACAGCCACCAATTCCAGCTGCATAGTAAAAGAACACTGTAACATGACCTAGTAGAGTTTATTCTAAGACCATAAGGATGGTTCAATATTAGGAATCTATCAATGTAATATCTTACATCAACACATTAAATTTAAAAAGCTGATGATTATATCCATAGATGCCTAAAAGGTATCATAAAATTCGAAAGCTATTTCTAATAAAAATTCCAAGTAATTCAGAAAGAAACTATTTAGAAATGTTAGATTCTTTTTTTTTTTTTTTTTTTTTTTTTGGCCAAAATTCGATAGTAAATGTGATTTAAAAAAAACTATGAAATGCTGGAGCTATTTCTATTAAAATGAGAGCTGATTTCTCACTAAACGTAATGTGTAGTGAAGTTGATCACACCTTTCAACCCCCACTGGTCTAGGACATCCCCGGCAGTGTGGCAATTGCAAGAAAATATTTAAACATCATTGTCCCATTTGATTGTGACTTCCTAGAGGCAGGGTATATGCCTTACAAATTTTTATATCCTTAGTTTCTGACACAATTTCTGGCACAAAATTTTCTTAAAGACATGAACAACTTAATATAGAGGGAGTACAAAAGAAAATACAATAGAATTTTGTGCTTTATAAGAGGCCATTTTTCCTTTCTCACAAGAGGATTGTCACTTTGATTTACATATGAGATGCTGAGCATAATTAGCAAAAGCTGTTTCCAAAAAGTTTAACAAAGAATTATATCTGAATTGAAGTTCAAAGACTGATGAGCCCAAATGTTTTCATTTTAAAATTATGTTGCGTTTTCTTGAGATTTTAAAATCTGTTTCATCATGATCATTTTAAAACTTATGATTTTTCCAGGTTTATCCATTATATTTAGATGTTGAGTTGTGAACCGCTTAGAAATAAAGTAGTGTAAGTTTATAAAGTAGTTTAAGATTATACACCTTAGAAACCACAAGATTAAAAACCAACAAACAGGACAGGCATGGTGGCTCATGCCTGTAATCCCAGCAATTTGGGAGGCCGAGGTAGGCAGATCACAAGAGGCCAGGAGTTCGAGACCAGACTGGCCAACATGGTGAAACCCCGTCTATACTAAAAATACAAAAATTAGCTGGGTGTGGTGTCACGTACCTGTAATCCCAGCTACTCGAGAGGTTGAGGCAGGAGAATCACTTGAATTCAGGAGGCGGAGGTTGCAGTGAGCTGAGATCGTGCCACTGCATTCCAGCCTAGGTGACAGAGACTCTGTCCTAAAAAAACACAAAAACCAACCAACAAATGGCAACTCAAAAATGACTTGAGAAATACTTCTTCAAAAGACATTTTAGTTCCATGTCCTTCCCACTTTCTAAAACTAAAATTTCTTCAAATACGTTTTTCTTTCAAAATTGCTGTTTGAATCTGAGGATATCCATACATTTAACTTCTCTGGAACCCTGAGTTATTTCACTTGGGACTCATAGACCTGGTCTCTCTGCCTGCACCTGGATGCTACATCATCAGAAGAATCGTCCTGCTGCTTTGCCTTTCTCTCAAGAGACAATAGATTTACTACCCTGAGATGGAACACAGAGGCTGGATATTCTGGATTCTACCCAGGAAGGGTTGCCCACCCCTGAGGAAACCCACTTACTTCCATAACAAGTGCTTCTGAAGTTTGTAAGCTGGGGTGAGTACAGAGTGAAAGGGCATAGACCCCACATGGGAACGTATAGTCTGGCACTGTTCTCCCTGTTCCGTCTCTCTATTCTTTTCCTGCTTATGCTGTGTGTTTCTCAAGGATGTCCTTTGCAGGCAACAAGGAAACAAAAAGCCATGTTCTTATATACAACCAATCTAATTAAGGGGTGACTTAAAGAAGTAAACATTTTCTTTCATTTCTCCATCTCTTACCTGCTTACCTACCTACCTACCTACCTACCTACCTACCTACCTATGTATCACCTCTATTGTATGGCTGTATGTATGTATCTATCATTTACCTACATACCTACCTACTTACCTATCATATCTATTGCATCTGTCTGTCTGTTTGTCTGTCTGTCTGTCTGTCTATCTATCAATCATCTATCTACTTACTTACTACCTATTATATCTATTGCCTATCTATCTATTTTTGATCTGGCTAGCCTTTAACCTCACCCTATTGCTTCTGAAAACAGCACCCTGTTTTTCCCTTGGGGAATCGGCATGCTTCCCCTGCCAGTCCAAGTAGTTGAATGAGGCTGAATGTCCACCTCAGCTTCAGGAGAGGGCATGGGATCTACATCTGATCAGTGAGAGGAATTCCTGGAATTTCGACTGGAGTGACCAGATAGAGGCATTCTCATCTAGGCTTGCTAAATTGGAAGAGTTTAATCTTGGAGCTGCTAGTGGCCATCTTGTCATCACAAATGGAGAAATTACGTGAATGTTGAACCTAAACATAGAGGAAAAGGAATTGAGTGATAAGAAGAGATTTTTGACAAGACCACCTGAGGACTTAAATTCAACCAGGCTCAAAACTAGGCCAATAGGCATGAACCAATAAATTCTTTTTAAACAAAAATCAGTTTGAGAGGGGGCTTCTTTCACCTGCAACTAACATCCATCTAACAGGGACACCTAATGCAGTCCAGCGGAGTGAGAAGGCTCCTGAGAAAGTAACATCCAAATTATCTCCCAAAGGAAGTAAGGTGAAGGAGTTGGAGAGCACTTCCGGCGCAGCAAGTAGTGTGCTGGAAAACTGCAGGTTGAAAGAGAGCACAACTTGTTTGAAGAACCGAGAGCTGTTCTGTCTGGTTGGTACACAGTGCAAGAAGAAATGGAGGTAAAAGCATGCTAGGGGGACAGGAGAGAGATCTGTAGGAGTTGGAATCTGGAGGCTTTTGAAATTGAGTGGTGGAAAGGAAGGAGTCAAGGCAGACACTGAGATTTCTGGCTTGGGCACTTTTGGGCAAGGGCCAAAGGTGGTGCTGAGCAGAAATCACAACACGAGGAAATTTTCAAAAGAATATGAATTCAGCATTGGAGAATTTGTGTTTGAGATATTTGGCATATTTGAGGGAAAATATGGGATAGGCTGTGGATATTCTGGTCTTTATGTCAGGAAAATGAGAGTTGCGCTAGACATATACATTTGAAAGATGTGGTGTAAATAAAACTGATTGTAGATAAGATATTCTGGAGTCAATGTGCTAGGTAAGAAAAAAAGGCTTGAGTATAACCCTGAGGAACACTGATAATTGAGAGATGGATTTTAAGGGGATGAGTAGAAGAGAAATCACCCTAAAAGGGCCCTAAGAAGAACCAGAAGGACAGAAGAGGCCAGGCATGGTGGCTTATGTCTGTAATCCCAGCACTTTGGGAGTGTGAGGTAGGAGGATTGGTTGAGGCCAGGAGTTTGAGGCTGCAGCGAGCCATGATCATGCCCGTTGCACTCTAGCCTGGGGGATAGAGGGAGACCCTATCTCTAAAAAAAAGTAAAAAAATAAAGGGCAGAAGAAAAATTGGGGGAGTATGACATCCCAGACACCAAAACTAAGTATATCAAGAAAAGGGTGTCGGAGAGTCCAAAATACTATTTAGGGTCAAAGAACTGTTGTCAATTACTGTTGCTGCTTGTCTTCAACAGGTAATACCAGCAAGTTGCACACTTATTATGAAAATATATGAGCTTATTGAAGAAAAAACTTGATAAACACTTGATGATAAAACTATCCACGTCAAGGTTTCAAAGGAAGAAAAAGTTGATCTTCAAGGCAGGAGAATTTGAGAGGCCTTGGGGGTAATTCTGGAAGGGAAGGGTGGGTGAGGAAGGGAGATGGAAGGAAATGAAAACCAAGGAGATAGCAGAGAGCCCCAGATCTCCGGGATGTGTGCCACTTTCATGGAACCTCAGAAAGTAACTCTGGAAAACGTAATTAATGTGTGCTTGATTCAAGTGCTGGTTATTATTTTTTCATTATGAATGAGGGGCTGACTTGCACTTTGGAGAAGGTGTGGTAAGGCACAGAGAGCAGGTGAGAAAACAAAACTGGGGCTACAGAGGAGACCTAGAGACCAGGTTGGGCAGAGTCAGGCAGAAGTGGGGCTAGGCTGTCTAAGTTTAAGTCTAGATCCCCCACTCACTAGCCATGAAGCCACCTCAAGCCACAGTCACTTCATCGGCAAAAACAAAGACAGTATGGTTTCTACTTCATAGAACTGTTGTCTATACATTCCCAGCATGCAGTAGCTCTTAACAGATATTTCACTAACTTTTACAAAACCATTTGGAAGGGCTTTGGGCTTTTATAGGCCATTGAATTGGCTGCGGGGAGCGGGTGTGTGGATTGTGACAATTTTCCTTATGGCTTGAGGGCAGAGGAGGTGTTCCTAAATGATGCCTGCATTATAGAAAAGGATTGACGAGACTAGTGTCTGATGATTATCACTGGGCTTCCTATCTCAGACCATTTGGACTGCACAGAGCAGCTGCCATGAGTGTCTAGCCATATGGAGCTGCTTTCTGGGGAACAATAAGGTTCAGACCACTAGGGGACTGAAAAAGCACAGGCTTCATGAGTGTGATGAAATCTCACCAAAAGTGTCCAGAAATTGGCTAAGATAGGGCTCAAAACAGAAGATTCCTCTCCCTTTACTGTGTCTTGTATTAAGTACGGCCTTTAATAATTTATTTCATTTTTTGTAGAGGAAAATCTATAGATTATTTATAAGAGAAACATAATCGGGATTACAACTTTTAGGATTTATTTGGTTTTGCACATTAAGAGGCCTATAAGTTTACCAGCTATTTATAACCTTTATTTCATCACAATCTACGGCTTGCAAAACACACAAAAAAAAAAGAAAAAGAAAAAACTTTTGTAATTTTGTGTGTTTATTCACCTTGCCTAATATCTCATAATGATTCCATGGTAGGTCTTGTCACCTTGATGGTATGTAACAGGATGTGTTTGAACCTAGTAGGGGAGTAATCAGGCTTTCTTACTCTGGTTTAATTTGAAGTGTTTTAATTGTGAAGTAAAAAACTTGGATCAACTACAATGGAGAGCAAAAGAGAGAATGAAAATAACTGATTGTGGACCTCGCATCTTGCCATGGCTAAATCTTTACCCTCTAATGGCTGATGGGATAATGTTGGAAAGAAATGTCCTGAATCCTATGGCCACAAGTTTGCCCTGCTTCTCTCAGGGTTGAGAGTTCTGGAAGAACATTAAGAATGAGATTGCAATTGAAAATAGTCATTTTGAATACTATTGGTTATTTGAAAATTCAGGCTGATTTGTCTTTTATCAGAGGTAGGATTCTGTTTTATGGTATAAAATCTACTTTATCCTTCTTTTTAATAGTTCCTTTTGACCTGTGAAATTTCTTCACTACATTTAATAGTTGTCCTATTTCCCCCTCCCCCATATCAGTTTTCCTTTTGTCTCTGGGGCCGAGTAAATAAACATGTTCTGTCACCAAAAAAAAAAAAAAAAAGGATTGAGAATTGTCTGTGAAATTTAGCCACAAGGATGGTGCTACTAATTCTGGAGAGGGCAGTCTAAGAAAGTGATATGGGCAGAGGAAAAAGGCAGTGTGTCCATTCAGAAGTGAATGGATGGGTTTAATGACAATTTTTAAGGAAGTTTGGCCGGGAAAGGCAGGAGAGAGAGAAAAAGAGAGACAGAATAGCTGAGGCGGGGAGGCCAGAATGGGGAGGGAGGATTGTTTTATGATGAGAGAAATTTGAACAAGTTTCAATATTAGTGAGATAGAACCTTATCTCAGAGGCTGCCCATTTATCCAGGGTAGTGTAATTATTGTCTCTTCAAATAAAGGCAATACCTTCTTATCACCAAATTTACCTTCCCAGTTCTTTACTCTATGTTCCTGTTGTCACTTAGATTTAAAGAATATAGTCAAGATATAAAAAGCGCAGCCTGTTGAGAAGTTTAAATTTGAATCTGTGCTTTAAAGAGGTGTATTAAATTGCTGTGTTTATGAACTGAAACCTAATCTGTGTTATATGGTCCCTCATATTTTCTTCTTGAAAGGAGAGAAACATCTCACTGGCATATCATCACTCTTCCATAGCTGGAGGTGTCATCAAAAATTGAGATAATTACCCTTAGCAGGAATAAATGAATTTTGAGTGCATAGGCTCCCACCCCTTAAGCAGAGCAAAAGAGGTTAACAAGGCAGGGTGACTCCTGGCTGGAGGAGTACACATAAGTCATTCTTAATTGGAAGTTTCACCTTTGTTCCCCTTAGTAGCTGCCAAATAACTTTCTACATGTGACTTGAGATAAATGAGCAAGTCAGGGAAATGTTTGCATCTCTAAGATGAACTGTTGGGCAATTCCTTTGAAATCCTAAAAGGGATGGTGGTGATTAAAGACATTTTTTACAACCTAGTGAAAAAGAGTTAAGACATCCTGGAGGAAGAGGCAAGACTCAAGGAAGCTGACACCTGTGGTTCTGGGAAGCTGTCTTTGCTTTGCTTTGCTTATTAATGCTGGAGGGAGGCTGATTTGGAAGACACATCATAAGGAGAAGTGTAGAGTATGAATCAGAGCATCAGTTCTGTTCTGGAAAGAACAAAGGGAAGTCTGGAAAGTCATGTGAATACACTCACTCTCTTCTGGAACAATCTCTTCCTCGAGGGAAGAGACTAAAGTCCATCCTTTTCTTGAGACTCTGGTCTCAGTAGCTGTATGTTGAGCGTGATCGTATGACATCATAGAAACAGCTCTTGGCGAAGAGTCCGGGTCTTAAGTTACAGGTCTAGCCTATTCACATTTCTGTCACTCATTTGTTGACTCTGGCAAGCTTTGACTGCTCAGAACCTCTTTTTCCTCTGTCTGAAATGGTAAAAATCACATGACCACTGGGATTTTTGTACATTCTAGGGTTATGAGTATCTAGAAAGAGGAACAAAGGAATGTATGTTTATACCTACAAAAGAAGACAGCTTCTCGTGTATTTCGTTTTGGGAATTATACATGACATTTGATTATATGGGAAAAGGAAGAATGGGTGTGAAACCCAGACATCATGGGTTGGCATATTTGGGTAATATTCTTATATAAAAATCTGGATAAACACTTATTATACACTTGTTTTCACCCCAAATATTTGGTTTTCAATTTCTTAATATTCTGGAATGCTGGAAATTACTTTTGGCATTTTCATCATTCCTGGGATACAACTTTATGCTATTTGAAACGAAAATGGTTTCAGCCTCAAAATAACACAGTTCCTGCTAATCAACTCAAAATCTTCCAAGTCATACAGACTATCAGAAGCCAGAATCCATTTTTCTGGACAGGGACTGTATTTGTTCAGTCCATGAGATTGAGATCAAACTTGGATATTACTATACAGGTCCCAGTCTTTGGAAAACACACAAAGAATGCCCTGATGGCATGAAATGTTTTCCGAATAGCAAACTCTATCAACATTTTCTTAGGAAGCACATTTTGTTCTGTGAATAAATTAGGTAGGTCATAGGTATATTTCCATAAACTTATTTTTATCTTTGAATTCCTCATGCTTAGCGTGGAGCATGCTACATATTTAGCATTTAAAAATGTTTGTTGAATACGTGAATGAATGCATACGTAGATGGCATTTAAAAAAGACTGAGATCTATCATTAGAAATTTTCCTAATTAAAATTTAATTATTGCTATCAATTTTGATCTATTATGTACATAAAAGGATTGACAGTTAATGAATTTCTGAGTAGATTCTTCTGAATTCATCTTGAGTTACAGCCTTATTAACTTTGAAAGACTTTTAATGGCTCTGGCTTGCTTAAAAAAATCGAGAAGTAAGAGAACCAACCTGGCTGGTTATCCAGACGTCTATGGTTCCATCAGGGAATAGCTTCCCAATTGAGGTAGAATGTATCTCAGGGGCATCTCTCCATCAAAACCTTCTTGAGTCCATGATGATTCTGTTTGAATTGTGGGCACACTTAGATTTGAAGAGAGATCTGGAATAGAAAAGGGTTGATTAAAGAAAGGTATGATCACTTTTGACACTAAGATAGGAGCCTCACTGAGTTGAGTAGGAATGTGCTAAGTATTCATTTATTATTCTGGCCCAGGATTAAAACTGTGAGAGAAAACTTTCCTGTCTGTCTCCTGTGGGCTGTCTAATTTTGATCAACTGTTTTCCTTTTTGGTTAAGGTAATTTTTTCCTGGAGGTGTTGCCTATGGGAAACAAGATCCACCATTCAGGGCTAATGTCAAGGCTTCCTCTTATCATGTCTGCTCATGAATCTACTAATATGTACACTACAAAAGACTACCAAGCTGGACAAATGTCCAAAAGGGCTCTTTACATCTTTCCAGTTGACATTTGTAGGCTGAAATACCATTCCATGTCTGTTCAGTCCACATATTAGAGGAGCAAGGTGCTACTTTTTTTTCATGCAAATAATTGCAGAACACCAGGGCTGATCAACCAATCCAACATCTTTATTTTATGAAGAGAAACTGAGGCCTGGAGAGGTGAATTTACTTGGTCAAGGACACTATGAGGTAGAACTAGAATTCAGGTCTCCTTGATGCTTTTGAAATTTATAACAGCTTATGTTACCTCATCTTGGAAAATTCCATACAATTTTCTATATAAGTTGTATAGAAAAGTATAGAACTTGGAAAAGTTCTGTACATTTATTGAGGCTTCCGTCAAGGTAGAAAGTGGTATTTTGAAGAACTCCCAATGTGTGACTATTCTTACTCTAAGATGTTTTTCCTAATCAGTCATAAGCTCACAGAGCTCAGGACACCTTCTTAGAATCTGACCCTAGGTCTTAAATGCAACAACTAATCTGTATATCACTAAAAGGACAGAAGAGAATCTCCCCCTCCCTGCCAGATTCTGAAGCATATAGACTTACACATCTGCAAATAAACTTCAGGGCATCAAACTGGTTTGCATCATGTTTAATTCTCAACCACTGATCATCTTGGTGAGAGGTGACAAGCCTTGACTGCAGAGCAGGCCCTCACATGCTGGGTCTCAGACTCTAGGACTGCAGGACTATGGGCTATTAGCGTGAACACTGGTACTAGGACTGGACCACTGTGGGCTGTTAGCATGAACATCAGCACTAAGACTGGATGGCTGTGGCTATTATCATGATCACTGGTATTAGGACTGGACGACTGTGGGCTGTTAACATGATCACCTGCCGCTGGGCCTGGATGACTATGGGCTGTTAGTGTGAACACCCACACTAGGACTGGATGACTGTGGGCTGTTAGTGTGAATACCCACACTAGGCCTGGACGACTATGGGCTGTTAATGTGAACACTCACACTAGGACTGGATGACTGGGTTGTTAGTGTGAACACCCACACTAGGCCTGGATGACTGTGGGCTGTTAGTGTGAACACTCACACTAGGACTGGATGACTGGGTTGTTAGTGTGAATACCCACACTAGGACTGGAGGACTGTGGGCTGTTAGTGTGATCACCAACACTAGGACTGGAAGATTGTGGGCTGTTAGCATGATCACCAGCACTAGGACTGGAGGACTGTGGGCTGTTAGCATGATCACCAGCACTAGCTATGCCCACTCTCAGAATTTCTTGCGGGGGCTGGCTTTTGCTTTCCAGCCATACTCTCCCAGCATGGTAGGGAAGCGCATATTAAAGTGTTGAAGCTGCCCAGAGCCTTTGAAGCCATCTTGGGCCCCTTGCCAATTATTTCACCTTTTTATACTTCAGTTTCTTCATCTGTATATGGGGATAATATTTGTGTCTAAAGAGTAAGGATATGTGGAATGAGAAACAGGATTGTCAAAAATAGCCTTGAGTGATGATCTGAGATAGACTGGTGCAAGCTAGCTGAAACTGAGAACCTTTGCCTTCATCCCAGCTGGGATAAGGTAGCATCTCCAGCCCCCAACTCTCATGAGATTGGTAACTTCTTCCTCCTAGCAGTTGGGGCTACAGCATCCTACAGGCTGCTGAAGTCTTTAGGTACTGAGTAGCTGCCTTTTCCAGCAGTTGATGTAAATGTTCAGCCTCACCAAGCAATGCTTCTGGTGTTTACTCAAACCCTTAGATTATTAGGTTGTTGTGAAGACTAAATGCATTGATACATAAAAACACTTAAGGATAGTGCTGGACACTCTCAAATGGGCATAATCGCCAGTTTAAAGGACTCTGAGACAACAGACATAAAAGCCCTATGTCAACATAAGAGCTATATATATAGGCCAACTATAAAGCATGTATGTATATTAGCTATTAGGATTATTAGCTATATTTACCTTTTGTTCCATAACATCATTTTCATCCAACCTGAGGTATAAAAAGAAATAGGGGTTGTGTCAGTATTTACTGGAGAATGAAAAGAAATGAGGTGTATATAACAGTGACCAGTGAGGCAGGAAAACTTTCATTTTAACTGTTTTTTTTTTCCCCAACGCCTTTATTTTTGATAGGATCTACAAGGATTAGAAGAAACTTGCACGAAAGACACTTGTCTTCTGTGTCTTAAGGATGGGGGGACACCTTTTTATTCCCATGCAGTAACTACCAAAAATCATATCTGTGCCTTTCCACAGAAAGTTGCTAAAACCCCAGTTCTTTTATCTTCACATTTTCAGATGTATAAATACAACTTTATGTGCTCCAACACAATCATCTCAATATGATATGAGGATAAATTTATGTTAAAAATGCCACCAGGTTCCTACTATCTAGCATAAGAAATGGTATGTCAGTAAACCCAGAACACTAATCTGATTAGCAACTTATGTGTACAGGAGGGCTTTACCATGAATGTGACAGCAAGGAAAACATTCAACTGGCTGTAATTACGCCATAAGTGACACTCCCAGAAACCTGAGAGGCAGCCTCCATTCCCAATCACTCTCTCCCGCTCCACATCGAGGCTTTTCATTTCCACTTTCAATATATCTTCAAGACATTCACTTCTACTACCTTCACTGCTGTCTTAGCCTAAGTGCCATCATCTCTCACATGAACTACTACAAGAGCCTTCTGTCGTCTTTCTACTTTTGCCCCACTCCAATCAATTCTCTACAAAGAAGTTAGAGCGACCTTTTAAAATATAAATTGGATCATGTCTCTTCCCTGCTTCAGTAACCTTTCATTGTGCTTGGAGTAAAACCCAAACTTATCAACATGGCTATAACAGCCAGGATGAACTCACAGAATTCTCCCACTTTGTGTGGGAAGTTGCAGCTACATTGAATTTCTAGTTCTTTAGTTCCTGAGAAGTGTGAGCTGCTCAGAGCGTTTGCACATGCTGATGTTTTTTTCACAGTACTGCTTCCCCCAACCCCTTTCACCCTCACTGCCTTTCACTCCCCACTCCTCTCACCCCAGTGCTTTTGCTGACATGTGCGCGCACACACACCTCCATCTCCATCTAAATAGACACACACTTCCATCTGAATACACACCTGCATTTCCATCTAAATATGCATACGCACCCCTGTCTAAATACACATACTTCCATCTCAATACATATACACTTCTATCTAAACATACATACACATACTCTCATCTAAAAACACACATACCACTCCTATCTAAACACACATACCAGTCTAAATACACACTTCCATCTAAACACATGCACATACACTTCCATCTAAATACATGCAAACACACAAACACCTATCTAAATATACGTAGACACACATACATACTCCCATCTAAATACACATACATGCACACACTTGTATCTAAATATACGTACATATTCCCATCTAATAAGGTCCCTTCCTTTATTCTCCCTTAGAGCACTCTGGGCTATTCACTCACTCTACTTATATCAGAATATATTAATACATCCATATTTGTTAGTACATGTCTTAGTCTGTTTGTCTGCTATAACAAAACACCATAAAGTGGGTGGCTTATAAACAACACAAGTTGTTTATTGATTTTGGTGATCTGGAAATCCCAAGATCAAAGCCCTGGCAAATTCTATGTCTGGTGAGGGCCCATTTCCTGGTTCATAAATGGTGTTTTCTTGCTGTGTCCTCATATAGTAGAAGGGACAAAGCTGCTCTCTGGGGTCTCTTTTATGAGCGCTCAAATCTCATTAATGAGATCTCCACCCCCATGACCTAATCACTTCCCAAAGACCTCACCTCTTAATACTATCACCTTGGGGTTGAGGATTTTAACATGAATTTTGGGAGGAAGTAAACCCTCAGAATATCGCAGTGTATTTATTTAATAGTTTTCTTCTTAGTGGATGGTAAGTCCCAGGAGGACGTGGACCATGTCTCTTTTGCTCACTAATGAGCACTTAGTATCTAGCACAGTGCCTAGCACATAGTAGGCACTCAAGAGATTTTGATAAGCGAGTGAATATCTGCATTGTTACAAGTTGTAATAGCATGCTCTAAAAGCTAAGAAAACTCAGGTATTTTTTCATTGAGCTGACAGCCTACTGTGTACAGAGGGAACCATATAGAACCCATGGGAAACCTTAGATGTGAGATCTGTCAGACCTTAAGTTGCTAAACTTCTCTGAACACATTTTTATCTTTGAGGAAAATAATCATAATACGCGTTCCTTTTGCCCATAGAAGGATTTTGAGGATCAAAAGAGAGAATCATTATACTAGTGCTTTGGGAGCTTAAAATACTTATACAAATGTACATTGTTGTTGTTGTTAAATAAAAACTCATATCTGAAAGCAGAGTGGGAAAAGAAAAGGTAGTCAGAATTAGAAGGGACAAATGGCTGGTAGCCAAGAGGTCATTAGTAAATGAACACAGTAGCCTGAAGTTTGTTTTCTATCCTTTTAAACTCCAGTATTTGAGGAAAAAAAAAATCAAAATAATTATAAAACATTGATAATGTGTATATTTTTAGGCTGCTTACATCTTTGGGAAATTTCCTAGCAAATGAATCTCACTTGATTGAGAGCAGATGTTATCTATATTTTAAAATTTCTTAGATCTTCATGATTTTGAATATTGCTTCAAGGTTTAGTGCTTACTTTTGTCATACATCATTTTCTATCTTCTCCAATTTTTCTTTCCTTTTGTAAATTGTATGCTAATTTCCAAACCTGTATTAATTCCTTTCTGATGTTAATGATTCCTTTTCTTAGGCCTATTTAATTCTGAAATTCTCAATTCATCAGGCAATTTAAGCAAAACTTATAAAACAACCATTATAATCTGTCTCATTGCACTTATGGAGAATGATTGTAGCTCAGAGGGCATTAAGCTTTAGCTACAAGGTTTATTAGTGACATCATTTGACTCCTGATTTCACAGTGGATTTTATGTAATGACCACCATTCTTATTTCTGATCAAGCATGATGGAGAAACCTCATCTCTGGTTTCTAAGTGAAAAAGAAGTCACAGTGAATATAACACTCTAATTAGCTGTCATTTTCATAATGGATCAAGGAAGTGTCTTCTTTCATTCAATCTGAATTTAAACTCTTTAAAGAAATTGTATATTTGGCACATAGAGGTGCTCCAGTGTGCTTACAAATTCACCCATCCATTTATTCAATAAACTACTATTTTAGTTTCTAGGCATTTTATAAAGACTCCGTTTTTACTTTCCAATGTGTTTGCTTCTTGACTTAGATTTTAGTTATGTAAAACTCATAAAACTCAGGCTTGGTATGAAGATTTTTGATAATTTTAGAGGCTTACTAGGACATTAAAAATGCTCAATGGCTGATATGCAATGCTAGTTTTGCAAAACCTGGGTTGTGACTAGTCACACAGACACACACACGGACATGCCTCTTAACCACTCATTTAAATTCATTTTTATTTTCTAAAAATAAGGATGCCACAAAGTGCCTTGTTGATAAGCTGTGTCAGTCAGGATACTGATTTGACTGCTTTGACAGAAGCCATAATAACAGTGGCTTAAACCAGATGGGAGTTTATTTCTTTCAGATGTAAAAGTCCAGGTTGGCAGGGAGTTCAGAGGAAGGGTAGCTTTGGTTTGCAAGGTTATGTAGGCACCCAGGGTTCTTTTTGTTTTGTGACTCTAGCATCTCCTAGAGTGTTGCCTTTATTGATGTGGGCAGTGCTGCCTCACTACCACCTACCTGTGGCCCAGCCAGTAGGAAGGAGAAAGAGAAAGTGGAGGACACAACTTCCTTTCAAGAACGTAACCTAGAAAGATGCACAGGTTACCTCTTCGCACAGCCCACGGTATAAAACTATGTGATTTGACTACATCAAGCCACATGAGGGGCTGGGAAAGTTAGCCTTAAGCTGAGTAGCACATGTCCAAAAAAAAAAAAACTCAGAAAAAAGAGTAGAATGGATACTGGGGGCAAACTCCTGACCCTTAGGAGATATCCCAACACCCTCCCCTGCCCTGTATATACTCTGAATTTTCTAAGGTTTTGATTTTGTTTTATAAAAAATAAACATATGAAAAGAGACATAGAGTTTTAGAATGCCCATGGATCCAACATCCAGAATCAGTAGATTTTATTCTACTTATTGACAGAGTCCCAGGGGATGCCAATTCAAACTATCCAACTCTTCGTTTTAGTCTTAAAAACCAGTAGTCTCAATTATTTTCCCCCTCATTAGAGAAATGCCTATTGGGAGGGAATGGGCTAAGCAGACGCAGTCTATTAGTGACAAAATTATACAATTTGACTCATTGTAAAGTAACTGCCCAATCGTAGCATTTCTGGAGTTGGGGTTGAGTCTGACCATCTCACTACCTTAACTATCCTTGCAGTCATTCATTATTTCTCTCTGAAATCAACCCTGGCTTCTTGGGGCTCTTTAAAGTGTTCATTTATTCATTCACTCAGTCAATATTTATCAAATAGCTGCTATGAGCAAGGCACCGTGCTGGCTGCTAGAGAAGTGGGGATAAAAGAGTGGAAAAGTGTACAATCCTTACCCTTAAGGTATTTATGACCAAGGAGAAGAAGAGGTGAGGGATTTACACATGTAATTAATTAATAGTGTAATGTGCGATGGCTGTTGAAGTTATGGGGTGGGTGGTAATTCGGAAGCAGACTCAATCTTACCTGGTGAGGAGGTCTGCTTTAGGTGGGAAATAGCTGGTTAGGATGTGCAGGGGTTTTAAAAAAAGTAATAGCATTAGCCGGGTGCGGTGGCTCACGCCTGTAATCCCAGCACTTTGGGAAGCCGAGGTGGGTAGATCACCTGAAGTCAGGCATTCAAGACCAGCCTGACCAACATGGAGAAACTCTGTCTCTACTAAAAATACAAAATTAGCTGGCCGTGGTAGCACATGCCTGTAATTTCAACTACTCAGGAGGCCGAGGCAGTAGAATCACTTGAATCTGGGAGGCGGAGGTTGTGTTGAGCCGAGACTGTGCCATTGCACTCCGGCCTAGGCAACAAGAGCAAAACTGTCTCAAAAAAAAAAGCAATAGAAGAGTTTCTAAGCTGTGGGAACAACATAAGGAAAGCAGCAGAGATGAGGAAATCTAGGAGTGATGTCACCTAGACCATTTCCTAGAATGTGCAAGAAAGGTGGGAATCACAGTGACATGGGAGACACAGACACCAGCTTTCTAAGGCAGCTCTTGAGGGTATTACGTATCTCCAAGCCTGTGCTACCTGTTTATTCCACAGGCTCCGCAGTAGCAACACCAGCACAGGACCACATAAGGACAACTCTCACGTCCTCATGGGCCCTCTTAATGTCCCTGCAGCCTCCCTTTCTTCCAGAATAATTAGGCTCATTATTTCCTTATATAAATGAAAAGCATTCCAGTACCTGGCTCTCCAGATTAACTTCCACACATCAACATGCTCCAATACACTTCTTGACATATAGAAGGGTCAGTGGGTTGCATTAAAGTTCTTTTTGATGTTGTTTAACTTGCAAATGGCAAATGATCCTCTACTGTAGAGGATAGGGGAAATTGTCCTTCCACCACTATTTGGGCAAGTACTGGGAAATCAACAGACAGGTGTGATTTAGGACTATCCAAAGAGTCACCTAAAAATCATTGATCAAAGAGACTTTTTGCAATTTTTTAGGACTCTCAAAAGTGAGACTCCCATGAGTTAATTTCTCAGATAAAGGAGAAACACCAAATCCTTAGGGCGTCCAAAAATCTTAAAAGTTAAATAAAAACATTTGAATTTTTGGTGCTGAGCATAGAGGATACTACACGTGACTCTTACCTAGAGCTGGAGCTGAAACGGAACAGAGGCAAAAATCTAAAAATGATATTAAAATGTTAATTTCTCTTCAATATTTCCACTTATAACAGTTTCTGAACTCACTGACTTGAAAAGAATGGTTTCAACTTTGTCACAATAGGACAATTTCTGACTGAACTGTGATCATTTCAAATCTAGAAGTGTTTTGATTTTGATTTAAATTTAAATGAAGCACTTTGCAGATGGTAGACTTAGAAAAATCTTCGTAGGAATAGGAACCTAAAACAAAGAGAAGGGATTGGGGGACCTACCAAGTAGCTGATTCTATTGGTCCTGTGTTCTAGTCTCAACAGAGATTAATACTAGTGTGGGTGAAATGTTTGGCCTCCCAGGAAGAAAGGGAGTACAGCAACCCAGGGGGCATGCGTATCTTTGCCATTATTTATAAAGTTTAAAACTGGGTGAAGAAACTGGGAGAAATTTTGATGCAGTTCTCTTCTCTCGTTGGGAAATATACATTCAACTAGTGAGTGAGAACTGCTAAGTGCTTTTTGATTCTATGGCCCAAAGCCCTGCTTGCTTATGACTTACTGACTCTCTTCTAAGTATCTGAGACTGAATATGTAGATTGTGCATAGGGCAGTTTGTTGAGTAATAGACCAATGAATAAAAATCAGCATTAATGTTCAGCCTAGACTCTTCTAACCTTTTCTACTCTCATTTTCATGAAAACTTTTCTCTCTCTCAGCATATTACCGTGGATTTGAGGAAGAATCTTTCTTTTCTTTTCTTTCCCCCCCCCCCCCTCCCCCCCCCCCCCCTCCCCCCTCCCCCTCCCCCCCCCCCTTCCCCCCTTCCCCCCCCCCCCCCCCTTCCCCCCCTTCCCCCCTCCCCCCTCCCTCCTCCTCCCCCCCTCCCTCCCTCCCCCTCCCTCCTTTCTTTCCTTCCTTTCTTTCCTCTCTCTCCTTCGTCTCTCTCTCCCTCCCTCCCTCCCTTCCTCCCTCACTTCCTCCCTCACTTCCTCCCTCACTTCCTTCTCCCTTCCCTTCCCTTTCTTTTGACAAAATGACATTTGGTAGACCATTAAAATAGACTCGCTTTGTTAATTACGTTGACATTCTTTAACCCAACTAAATATCTTGGAACTAGACAGAAAGGAAGGAAGGTGAATCTTAAGCTAAAACTTGTTCTGAGTTGACTCCAGATACCCATGGGGTGGGTTCAAGGCGAATATCTTGGTATGCTAGGATGGGTTTTAGAGCCAGGGTGAATGTTTTATGCTGTTTGCTGCTAGGTCAATTGTGAAACACCTATAGGCTACATCTAACAAGGAGGAAAGCAGCAGTACCTAGGAGACTTAGTATTTTAATATGAGCTGGAGTAGTCAGGAAATGCTGCGTTTGGATATAATGGCTCATCATTTTCTTGATTTCTAATTTCTAAGTCCTGTGTCTGTGGGAAACCTGTGACACAATTGGCTACCGAAATTCACTTTCATCCTAACTAGATACAACCTTCTTTAACTTCTGAGATTGAGGTGTTCAGGTCTATGGACCCCTAAAGTAGGCAGCTCTTGCTTGTGTTCATCAGGAACTGCCTTTCATGAAGCCAGCAGAAGCAAGGAAATTGTTGTGCTTGCTTTTCATGATTGGTCTTACACTATCACTTCAGCTGACAATGCATAGAAACAATACTATGGGATAAAGGGAACAAATAATAAATGGCTGGACCAAATAATAAAGGTCTCTTTTAGGGACATAGCCTGAGGAAATCCCATTCAAATTCTGTTAGATAATCTGGAATCAATGAGCACATCAACTTGGTAACAGTGAAAGTGGCTAGAAAAGATCCTAACCCCCCTGAGTGAGCCATTCACTCATTTTCTGAGTCAGAGATGGCTGTTTATATAATTATTCTGGCATTTTCCCATTGACTAAAGGGCAATATGAACTGCTTGCACGTTCCTTAGGAAAGAGGAAGCATTACTTGGCTAATACCACAGAAGATAATGCCACAGCCCAGCTTCTGGACAGTTCAGCCAGACAACTTTGTGGAGATTGTCTCGACATCCATATCATCTCCATAGCCTCATAACTCTGCAGCTCCTCAAACTCTCTGAGCACTTGTGGCCCCCAGAACATTGACACCACATTCAGGACCTGCCAATCTCTGTGCCCTCTTAATCATTGGTGAACTCTTTAATTTTTCCCTCTATATCTTTCCCCTCAAAAGCTCCTTCTCATGGCCACCATTACTCCTCCTGGGAATATTATCTCTGGAGAAAGTTTAGGCTTTTTTAGTAAATGAGAAAAACCTTTGAATTGAGGAACAAGCATATGCTTTCCACACTGTAAAAAAATTCCCAAGGCAGTGAGATATGAAAGGTTGGCAACCTGCTTAAAATAGGGGGACAAGGGAAATACAAAGAAAACAAGCACAAACAAAACATCTCAAACATGTGTTCTGTCATATCAATCAATCATTATTTCAACACAATTCAACAACAATGTATTTCACACTCTGTATACTAACCGGACAAAGAGACTATCATGATTAAAGGTATATGGGCTTGAATGTGCAGACCATGTTTAAGAATAAAAGACTGTCCAAGGTGGTAAACAGATAAGGCACAGCAAATGTTGGTGGGGCAAGGTCTGTGGGAAGAAGGATAAGTAGGGAGTATCTAGAGTTCAGCTATGATGGTGCAAGCCAGGGGTCCCCAACTCCTGGGCCATGAACCGGTACCAGCCCTTAGCCTCTTAGGAACTGGGCTGCAAAGCAGGAGGTGAGCGACAGTTGAGCAAGCATTACCACCTGAACTCTGCCTCCTGTCAGATTAGCGGCAGCATTAGATTCTCATAGGAGCACACACCCTCCTATGAACTGTGCATTCAAGGGATCTAGGTTGCATGCTCCTTATGAGAATCTAATGCCTGATGATCTGAGGTGGAACAGTTTCATCCCAAAACCATCTCCCCACCCCCTCCCAGTCTGTGGAAAAATTGTAGTCCACCAAACCAGTCCCTGGTGCCAAAAGGTTAGGGACTGCTGGTGTAAGCAACAGACGCCATGGATTATTTTTAATCAGAGACTTGATACGGTTGTGTCTGTTTTTAAAGGATAATGGTGGTCACAGTGTAGAAGATGAATTGAGCAGAAGAAAAGGGCAATGAGCCTACTAGGTGCCTTTGCTTTTTAGGTGGTGATAAAGGCAGCCTTCCCACAACAGTCATTTCATTTGCAGGGCCTGGGGCAAAAGTACAAATGCAAGCTTCCATCCTACCAAGGCTTACCATCTTTTATTCCCATCTGCTGTTCAGGGCACTTACACCTCTGCATCTACATGAACAGGCTCCATCTATCTGCCCCTTCCCCATCCCATAAAAAGCTACCTCTTGGTCACAGTTCAGACCTGGATCTCACTGTCTGCTCTCAGGAGGCTGCTTCCTTGCAGGAGGCTGTGCAGGCTCTGAAGTACATTCCAGAATTAATAATCCGAGGGTCCCAGGTACTGAGCTTGGTCTAGAATTTGGGGCATGGGTTCCAGGTGGGCAAATACCCTTAGTCCTGTGGACTTCTTGTTCCTGCCCTGTAGGAAGTCCAGAGTGGGGCCTTCTGAAGCACAGAACCCATGGCAGGGGTCCCAGTTGCCTGGATATAGGGGAGGTACTGTAGAAAAGATCCAGTTTCTTCTTAGGAAACATTCCCATTTTACCAATGTGTAGAAAAGCCACAGAGAAAAATCACACCGTTTCTGAGTATCAAGTAGACACAAAAAAATGTCTGTGAGCAAGGTCTGGATGCCATCACACTATTCTCTTATTATAAAAAGACAATACTAGAGAGATAATAACAAACACCCTATGTTCTTCTTATAGACTAATTTGAGGAAGTTTCCCATTACCTTTTTCTCATTAAGAAATTGGTCTAGGTGTTAGCACACCAAATTTCCCCTTTTGTGTCCCTTGGCCTAAAAAAGTTTTTTTTTTTTTTTAAAGAACCAGGGTTCTTCCAGAATGCAAACAGACCTCAGTGAACCAATCCATTCCATCATGAATGTTCACCATATTCTCGATGCAAGACATTACCTGCCTTGATCCATATCCAGCAGCTCTTATTTTTGTTCATGGAACCATTATCTAATGTTTGTGTGTGTGTGTGTGTGTGTGTGTGTGATGTATGGAGGAACAGAGAGCAAGGGTGAGAGGGTAAAACAGAACAATGCTTTGAAGAAGGTAGTATCCTCTGTATTTTCTCCTGTCTTCATTTGTCCAACAGAAATATAAAGCTGAGTCTTAGGGGAGCTGAGTTCTGCTAAAGCCTATTAATTCCCAGTAACATAGACCAGTCACTTAGCTTCGCTGTATTTTAGTTTCCATTTTTGCAGGGTCGGGGTAACACATGGAATCAAATGAGATGTGAGGCCGACTTTGAAAAGCAAAGGAGGCCAGTACTCTGCTCAATGCCTTTAGGACTTTCTACTATTGCCCTCTATTTTTCTATAACTCCAGCAGCTGACTTGGGATAGGAAAAGGCAGAGGGGAAAATAGAATCCTAGATAGTGGAGCATTGTTTATTTTACAGGAGAGATACTCCCTGTGGTACCAGGACAGCCTTCTGTTTCTAGCCTCACACAACCATATCATCAAGCTCTCTCCAGTGAGAGTATTCTTACAAGGGCTTTGAATTCTTCTAATCTTATCTTCCCCTCAATAAATCAATTCTTTGTCCAGGTGTTTCCCCATCCCCTGGCTGTGTTTCATACTACTTGCTTCTGTGATTATCAACCAAAGTTGGGTTTGCTAATGCAATGTCCTTTGTCCTACACAAGCTGCTGTCTAGCCAGCCTCAGACTTTCAGTATCGTACTCCAGTAAAGCAGACAGGCCCTGTGTTTTCTCTAGGGATTCTGGAGGGGTCCCATCACCACGCATAAATGGATTACTTCAAAGCAGTTTTCAGAAAAACAATGATTATTTGGTTTTTTTCTTCTCAGTATGGACCTCCTAATTTTGGAAGCTAGGAAACTAAGCTACTTCTTGTCTTCTCTTTTGTAAGAAATATCAGAATAGGAAGTGGAAAAGCAGCTGAGAATTCAAATTCTGGCTTCATAATTTACTGACTGTTTGCTGTTCAGTTTTTAACCTCTTTGAACCTTAGTTGTATCATCTATAATTTAATAATATATATCTTATAAGGTTGTTTTGAAGCTTTAAATAAGTGGCATAGATGTATACAAAAGGGCAAGAAGTAATCTACTGGATACCTAACACATGTCTTTTTTTTAATCTTCAATTTTTATTTTCAGTTCTGGGGTACATGTGCAGGGTGTACAGGTTTGTTGCATAGGTAAACATGTGTCATGGTGGTTTGCTGCATAGATCAACCCATCACCTTGGTATTAAGCCCAGTATCTACTAGCTATTTATCCTGATGCTCTCCCTCCCTCTCCCCCTCCCCAGCAGGCCCCAGGGTATGCTGTTCCCCTCCCTGTGTCTATGTGTTCTCATCATTCAGCTCCTCCTTATAAGTGAGAACATGTGGTGTTTGGTTTTCTGTTCCTGCCTTAGTTTGCTGAGGATAACAGCTTCTAGCTCCATCCATGACCCTGCAAAGAACATAATCTTATTCTTTTTCATGGATGCATAGTATTCCGTTGTGTATATGTACCACATTTTCTTTATCCAGTCTATCATTGATGGGCATTTGGACTGATTCCATGTCTTTGATGTGAATAGCGCTGCAATGAACATATGCTTGCATGCATCTTTGCATCTTTATAATATAATATTTATATTCCTTTGAGAATATACCCAGTAATGAGATTTCTGGGTCAAATGATATTTCTGTCTCTTACCTAGCACATGACAATATGCAAGTTAATTTTTAAATTCTCTCTTTCCTACTAATTTACACAAAACACTCAATTTCCACAAAATTCATAAAGCAAGTAGTAATAATGCACATTGGAGAGAGTAAGTATTTGCAGGGTCACACAACATTTGCAAATATTCTAAGTGATTGCTTGTTTATGTGTGTGGAAGTGTTCTAGATCTTAGTCTAACTAATTTAGAGCAGAATGTTCCACTTTTGATTGAACTTGGATTTTCAAATTTTCTACCCTGACAAAGATTCATCTTGTTCATTCTAAGGAGATTAAATCATCTTTGGCATGCTTATGTTGGCTCTTCTCTGAAGAAGGAGGGAGTGAGTTTCCTTCCCACTTCCCAACACAAATCATCAGGGTATACCCCAAGGAGGTGGCTGTCAAAAATGTAAAATCAGACTGCTTGTGTTTTGAAGCTCATGGATCCTCTAGAGGCAGTTAGGTAGCACGCCTAGATGCTGGATGGATAGCCCTCTTGAGCACCAAAAGTGTGTAGTAAGGTTCATTTTGTTTCAGGGATTTATGAGGAAAGCTTCCAGATATTAGGGGGAAAAGTCATAGATCCCAGGGAAGGAACAGACAGTGGCTCTGTGTCCACCGTGGGCTGAAACTTGACCTGCTGTGATGGGGCTGGAAAGTGGGTGTTATCTTTGAATGGGTGGCTGCATAGGAAAAAGCTAAGCATTCAGGGCTATGATTCTGGGAACCAAAGAATTGTGGATCAAATGTACTCTTGAGGGAGTAAGATTATTTTTCCATGACGATCTGGAGTGTGGACTCTGTACGGACTTGGATGGGCTGCAAGCCTGGGTGATGATGGAGGACCACCACCACCATGTGGCAGGGAGAGCAGGGGTAGCTGTGGGCAGATCACACACCAGGGTCTCTCTTTTCCCGATGTGGATGTCAGAATCAGCCCAACTCTCTCTCTCTCTCTCTCTCTCTCTCTCTCTCCCCTCTCTCTCTCTCTCTCTCTTTTGGAGCTCTAAACTCCTAGGTCTTTTAAATATTTCCAAAACGGTAACAAGGGGGAGGATACCAGCCATTCTACTGATTTGGCAATGGGGGCTCAAGACAGATTTCTTTAGGGAAAAGGAAAGACTTGTGATGTTAATTTTATCTTGAAAGTGGGGAGCAAACCCAGTTGCATGGGTCTGCATTAGCATTTGCTTGATTTTTCCTTTTGCCCAATAATTCAAGTTATTATTATTTTTTGACCTGTTTCTTTTTATTTTCCATAAGAAATACAACAAATTATAGAATGACTGATTATCTGGCAGACAGATTGGATTGGGGAAGCAGACATGTTCTCACTGTCAGTTATGGCTTATCTTTCACCATTGCTGGTCATGGATTGTGACCTGTGCCCCCAGCTTTTGCTGGGAAATTGCTCTTGTCAACCACATGAGTAGCTGTGTCTTGCTGCTCTCCCTTGCATGTCTCAGTGTCAGTATATCCAGAGAAAATTCTTTTGTTCTTCATACAGAAACCATATTGTATTGTTAACATATCGTTTTCTATTAGGTTGCAAATTGCCCTGTCTTATTGGGCATATTTGTGGTGCTATCATTAAATATATTAAGTCTCCTAGGAAAGAAATATCTGGAACACAAATAAGTGGGGTTGTTTTGTGAATAAATTATTAGGCTACAAATAACATTGACTGGCAATGGGAGAAAGAATGCCTCCTCACAAATAAAATATCAATTGCAAGTGTGCAAGGCAGGGATGGTCTTTGCTGCTGAGGGGCACAATGAATGATTCTGTTTTGCAGTTGTTTCTAAAATGTAAGCATTTTCAAATCAGTGTTGCAGTGTTTGGTCTCAGGAGAGCAGTGAGAATTTCTAAAGATGGTCTCATTTTCCAAGTACAAATTGTTCAAAGAGGAACATTATGTTCTGCATGTTGTCCAGACTAGTTTGGCTATTTGAGAAGTACGTAGACTTGTTGACTTAAAAAGGTCAGTGATGCTACTCTCACTTGTTATATGACCTTGGTCAAGTCACAGAACTTCTCTGTTTCTTTTTGTTTTGTTTTGTTTTGTTTTACTCTGTGTAATTTGGACTTTGGGTAGCCCAAGGTCCTTTTCAGAACTCTACAAAATCTTTTCCATTGACAGAGAGAGAAAACATTCTTTTAGGACTTTTGCACTTATCACTTATTTAGGCTTCTGAATCATAAAAGTTTGGATCCTCTCATCTTCCTCCCCTTTCCAAATGCTTGGGGCTAGTTGTAAGGAGCAGTAGACTTACAGGTTCGTATTCTGAGCCTCCTAGAACCTGTTGGCAAAGTGGGGAGACAATGTTTGTCCTCCTTAAGTCTAGGAGCTGAGACTGAGTAGCTCTGGGGTGGACATCCAGGGAGTACTCCGTGAAGCCAGGGCAGGGGTTTCAGGATGCATGATAGCCCCACAAGGATTTGAGAGGGGCCATTTTACTTTCTGAACCTCGGAAGACATGGGACAGTGATCCTTGAACAAAACAAGATATTAAAATTTCAACACTTTTAGAATAGAAAAATACAACATAACTAATTGCCTTTATCTTTTTGTCTTTTTAAGCATCTGACTTTCTTCCTCCTTCCCATGTTATAGCTGGGGGCGATGAAAGGAGTCTGGGGGAAGGAGGTCTTTAGCGTTTACTAACCTCCATGTCCTGGGTACTAGACCAGACATTTAACCATGAGGTTTGATTTAATTCTTGCAGTATCTCTTTGAAGTAGCTCCAGTTATAATCCCTACATCACAGATGAGAAAACTGAGGCTTAGAGCGTTAATGTCACTTGCTCAAATCACACAATTAGGAGGAGGCAGCAGAAGATTGAAACCTTATTGTGTCAATCCTTGATTTTGCATTTTACTCCAGTATTTTTCCTTTTCATTATATTTTTCTCCATGTACTTGGTAACCCTCTTTTCCCCAGTGACTCTTGTCCCTTACTTACTCTGATCCTCATTTTGTTTTCCCAAAGATCAACATTCCTCAATCTGTCCTTGCCTCTTCCCTTCCCTCCTTACAAGGCTGGCTGGCCAATCCAATAAACTCATTTCCATAAAAGGGCTTAGTAACAGACAAAGCCACAGCATTTTACTCTTCTGGCATAAATTCTTTTATAATTCTCAGGTTCCTTGGGAGACAAGAGCTGGTGGATGATGCTGGCAACTATAATATTAATCCAGCTCATTGAGCCCACAAAAAGAGTGTGGGTATTTTCAGTGATACCTTGGGAGAGGTCCCCTTTAGTCAAGAATGGTGTGTTTTCCTGTACAGGGGACTATTAGAGGATGTGAAATAAAGGTTTCCCTCTCTCTTTAGTGTGAGCACACACATAAAAAGCTCTGTGAGCCTGTCAAGGGATTTGACCTCTAATATCATTTCTTCATTAATTTCGCTGTTGTTCTAGATAAGAATCCATACACTTATGTTAGGGTAGAACATCTCCATCTCTGGTCTATATGAGGCATAGGTTCTATATGCACCAGTCTCCCATATTCACCAGAAGATTAGTCTGTTTCTTGTGTGATGTGGTATAGATATGAAAATAGTGCAGATTTCAATTGCTTTTTCCTTAGCTAAATAGTGTGAATGCAGTCTTTTGAATTCTATACCTCCTCCATAAAAAAAAAGTAAAAAGGAAAAGGTCTGTATTCTGTCTAGAAGACAGCTTTTGGGTGACAGAAAGAGAACATCTTTATCACTGAATTTCCCTTGAAGGACATTCTAAATTCAAGGGAGCATTTCCTGAATAGGGGAACTCCATCTAGCCCTACAACCTAGGAACAACATCAGTAAGAGCACCATCCCTGCCCTGTGGCCTCCTAACTGGTTTCCTGTGATCCAGTCTCATCTTCCTGTAATGCAGTGGTCCTCAAACATGAGTGTGCATCAGAATCTCCTAGAGAGCCTGTGAAAACACAGATTGCTGAGCTCTACCCCCAGAGTTTCTGAGTCAGAATGTTGAGGGTGGGGCCTAAGAATGTGCATTTCTAACAGGTTTCTAGGTGATGCTGCTGCTGCTGGTCTGGGAACCTCCTTTGAGGACCACTGCTGGAATCCATTTTGCATGCAGCATCCACAGTAATCTTCAAACATGTAAATCAGATCATGCCATTTTGTTACTTAAAACCTGGGGTATCTTTCCATTGCACTTAAAATGAACTCAAGTACTTTATGGTACCTGCAAAGCCTGGGATGGTTCCTCTGTTTACTTCTTGAAGTTTGTCTTCTTCTGCTCCCTCCTCTTGCCCACAAGGCAGGATCTCTCACCTTCTTTCAGGTTGTCCTTGAAAATGCAGAGCTCAGTATTTCTCTTCAAGGACTTAAGCTCTGGGTTCCTCCACTATAGCTGGCTGGCAACCTTCAGATCACAGGTCCACTGGCCCCGTCCGGAAACTCATACTGACAATGCCATCTGATGCTGTCCCTCAGTCACTGTAGTCACTCTCGAGTATCACCTTTTTTCCTCTATAGCAGTTATCACCACTTGGAATGATTTCTGTTTACTTGCTCATTGTCTTCCTCCTCCCACTAAAACATAAGCTCTGTGATAACAAGGTTCTGTCTGTCTTGCTCACAGCTATGTGCTCATTGTCCCCAAGAGGTTTTTGCCACGTTGAAGGTGCTGGGTTAGTCTGTGTTGTATGAAGCAGTGAGCTTAAACAAAGGGTTTGAATTACATTCCCTAAGTAGGGCTGTTCGTGGCGCTTGGTCACCTCTACAATGTCATTGGAGATAACCTGTCAGCGAGAATAAAGGAATACTTCCCAGTGTTAGAGCAGCCTCAGAGCAGAACCAGCCCAGACACGTGAGGCTGGACATGGGATCTTGGAACCCGTGGCAATGATGGTGCTGAGTTTCCACCCCATGAGAAAATCTACACAACCCAAAGTGGGAAGGCTGGGAGCAATAGGATGACATTGTTTACTATTTTCCTAGGGTTGATTCTATGGCCATGATGCATCTTTGAGTCTATATGACTTTTAGGAGGGGTGTGCTGAAAGGTTAGTGACAGCACTCAGCCGCCTTTGATGACCCTGAATGGAAGATCCCATCCCACCGGCGTGACTCTCTTGCTCCTGAGCAAAGAGAGGGCCTATGTTTGTGTTCATGTCTGTCACCAAATGGGACCCAGGCTGGAGCTTCAGCACCTCATTCCAGGTGAGGGAAATGTAAAATTTCAAATGTAAAGATTCAAATGTATTTAGGGTTCTTTGATTTTTCTTTAACTTTCGACAGATTTTGGTGTACCTGCTCAATTCATTGTTTGGCAGCACTTTGAAAATGAAGGTTTTTTAGTGTTCTTGGGTTCCCCCATAACACCATGAAACAACAAGGTGATACTGCCACCCAGGGACCCTGAGAGATCAGCAGAGTTTCAGCTCCTACTCCTTCTCTTCCAGCGACACTATTTGATACAACAGAGTCTGTGGTCTGGGGCAGATAAAGTGACTCTAAAATAGTTGTGTTAGCCGGGTGCGGTGGCTCACACCTGTAATCTCAGCACTTTGGGAGGCCGAGGCAGCTGGATTAGTGGAGGTCAGCAGTTTGAGACCAGCTTGGTCAACATGGTGAAACCCTGCCTCTACTAAAAATACAAAAATTAGCTGGGTCTGGTGACACACACCAGTAGTCCCAGCTATGCGAGAGGCTGAGGCAGGAGAATGGTTTGAACCTGCGAGGTCGAGGTTGTAGTGGGCCAAGATCTTGTCACTGCACTTCAGCCTGGGCAACAGAGTAAGACTCCTTTCAAAAACAAACAAACAATAAAAAAAACTAGTTGTGTTAATACCAGAGTCTTACACCAGAGAAACTGCTGAAAACAATCCTATTTCTAGCACTGGGCAGATTTTGCATGGGTAGCCCTCTCCAGGCTTGACCCAGGGAAAACACAGATCTGAACATGGTCTGGGATTCTCCAGATTGGAAATAGGATAGCACCAAAAAGGAGAGAATGGCTTTGGCCCCATCTAGATACAGGTCTGTTTCTGGAAGAAAATCTTTTTTTTTTTTTTTTTTTTTTTTTTTTTTTTTTTTTTTTTTTTTTTTTTTCCTTTTTTTTTCCTTTTTTTTTCCTTTTTTTTTTTTTAGGTGATAGTGCTATAGGAAGACATTCTAGTTGTATTTGTAAAGTCTAATTGTTATCTCTGAAAGTAATAGCTACGCTTACACAACTCCGGGGGATTGTAATCTACCAAATAACCCCTCCCGGAAGAATATGATGATCAGGTGATCAGACTTCCAGATTTGCCTGTAATCCCAGCGTAATATTCATTGTGCCCCTTTCACTCTCTGTATTTCAGGATAATTATCATTAAGTATTAACTAATTATTAAAATTATTGAATCATTATTATGAATACCCCCTTTATCTCTCAAAACTATTTGATCAATAAATTCTTTTGTCATGCTATTGCTAATACATACTCTGCTGTCTCTTAAGAGCTGCTAACTAGACCTTCCCCTGGAAATCTCTAGAGCAGTGCTGTTTGATAGAACTTTCTACAATGATGGGAATGCTTCAGATCTGTGCTGTCTAATATGGTAGCTTCTGGTTACATGTGGCTATTGAGTACTTTGAAATATGGTATCTGCTATGAAAATAATAAATACTTAAAAAGAAATACAGTTAGTGTGACTGAGGAACAGAATTTTAAATTTTATTTAATTTTAATTAATTTCACATTAAATATATATAGCCACATGTGACTACCACATGGGTCAGTACAGCTCCAGAGTCTCCCTGTTGAAGCCTCCAAGGTTATTTCCATGTCTCAGAACTTCCTGACTTTATTTCTCTTTAAATCCACTAGCACTCCTTCTTTCTCTGTAACATTGGTAGCTCAGTGGATCATCTTAGTAGTTCCCAAAGACAAGCATACAGACCCTGTCATCTTAAGCGTTTTAACAGTGATCACCATGGGTAAAACAGAGGGCATAGCACAAACAGCAACCTTGGAGGAGTTACCATGGTGGAAGGGGGCTGCAAGGCGGGTGGGGGAGATAGGGAGGAGCAGAGACTGAGCAGCGCATCCAAGATTCTGGCACTAGAAGGATAAATGAAAAAGTGTCTTGTTGCTTATGATCTGGTAGGAATGATGCAACACACTTTTGAGGCCATGTTATGATTTAATTAGAAAGGAGAGGAAGGTTTAGTCTACCCTGAAACTATAAATAACAACCCCATCACCATTTTAGTGATGAAGGAACTGGAAATTCAGTTATAAAATAGTTTGGACTCGTGCATCTGAATGAGAGGCATGTGTGGCCGCTGCTAACACACAGAAGTCTGAGAGATGGAGGCAGAATGGGACGCTGTCCTCTTGAGGTTTTAAACTTCCATCCCAGCTAAGCAAACCATTTCGGTGTCTATTTCAGGATTTAAATATTCTAAAAAATCAAACTAGCAGTCTGCATATTTATTTTCTTTTTCTTCTGTGGAATATGAAAGCAATCATGAATGATAACAAAGTCTTTATTAGAAGAAAATCCAAAGAAATTCCGGCCAGACCAGCAACGAAGAATGCAGTTCTAAGAAGAATCTGTGGCCGGGTGCTCGCACTTCATGACCTCCGCCTCTCCTCTCCTCTCGTTTGGTAAATTCCTTCTAGGAGAATCAGTATTGCTCCCCAAGTCCCCCTGTGCTCTCAGGAGGTGAGGTAGACATGAGAAGAGTTCAGGGCAACAGTGTAAGGAGAGCGAGGTATGGGAGATTCCTCTGGTGGGTGAGAAAGGGGAACTGAGGGTTTTATTATTTCTGTTATTTGGATTTGTCTGGGTTGAGCTGAGGAAGAAGTGCTGGCGGAGTTTGAGAAGCTATGTTACCACCGTGATAATTCTACACTTGAGAGGTTGGGACCAGGCGGCATGGTTTCTCCATGGTTTTGGTTCCTCTGAGCAAACCAGATTTTCTAAATTGTGGGGGTAGCTGGGTGGGGGTAGTGCAATATGTTACCTTGAATTTTTTTTTTTTAATAGTTTGGGTAAAACTACTAAGAGAATTAATGGATGAATGGATAAACAATATGTGGTATATCTGTACAATGGAATACTGTTCAGCCTTAAAAAGAAGGAAATTCTGACACATGCTACAACAAGCATGAATGCTAAGGATATAATGCAAAGTGAAGTAAGCCACAATAAAAGGACCAATTCCGTTTGATGCCATTCACGCGACAGACCTACAGTAGTCAAATATATAGAGACAGAATGTAGAATGTGGGTTACCGGGACTGGGGGAGGGGGAAATGGAGAGTTATTGTTTAACGGCTACAGAGTTTCAGTTTGGGAAGATGAAAAATTCTAGAGGTTAATTACACAATGTGAATATGCCTGGCTACTGAGTAGTACACCTAGAAATGGTTAAGATAGTAAATTTTATGTTGTACAGTTTTTTTATCACAGTAAGAAAAGAGAGAGGGTATTTCTGACTTTTTTGGATTCTTCTTAAATTTTGGTGTATGTATTTAAAGAAGGATTTTTTTTTTTTTTAAATGAGTAGCAGAAATTTCCAGTGAGCTGGGTACCATAAGCCCCCTTTTTTTTTTCTTCTCCTAAAGATCTTGCTATGGAGGAGAGGATTTGTTTTTGTTCTTATTTTTGTGTTTCATACTCATAAGCCCATACAACTTTGGGGGAAGAAAAAAAAACATTTAATGAGCACTTTCTCTGTGCCTGTCCCTTTTACGTATGTTAACTTGTTTAATATTCATAATAACTGTTTAAGTCAACATGTAAGTAAAACTGAAGGTCAAGAGAGGCTCAGTTATTTACCTAAATCCTACATGTGGTGATACACGTGGAACAACATCCACAAGAGTACTTGGCATTTATTGAACACTTATTGTGTGCCAGACATTTACTGTGTGCAAGGGTTATATTCATTTAAGCACTAGATCTGCCTTAGAATCTAACTGCTTGATCTTCTGACTGCATTCCCCCATTTGTAGGCCATGGGACTGAGGCTCAGAGAGGGTCAATGACATGCCCAGAGTCACACAGCTACTTAATACCAGAGCTAGGATAGGTGGTCATATCAATGCTGTTTCCAATTCATATTCTTTGCTATCTTCTGATTTAGACAAAAGAAATATAAGCCCTATTTAACTGGGAAACACATTTTTAAAAAAATTAGAGCCTGCTCTTTTTTTGTTTTGTTTTGTTTTGTTTTGTTTTTTGAGACGGAGTCTCGCTCTGTCGCCCAGGCTGGAGTGCAGTGGCGCGATCTCGGCTCACTGCAAGCTCCGCCTCCCGGGTTCACGCCATTCTCCTGCCTCAGCCTCCCGAGTAGCTGGGACTGCAGGCGCCCGCCACCGCGCCCGGCTAATTTTTTGTATTTTTAGTAGAGACGGGGTTTCACCGTGGTCTCGATCTCCTGACCTTGTGATCCGCCTGCCTCGGCCTCCCAAAGTGCTGGGATTACAGGCGTGAGCCACCGCGCCCGGCAAGCCTGCTCTTTTAAAGGGAACATTTAGCAACCTCTAGACTGGTGTTATGGGTTGTGTTTCCCTTTGACATCTCTACTAGAGCCATTTAAATCAAGAATAAAGGGACGATAAGATCACTTTTCTGGATGTAATTTCAACTCTCATGGTGTACTCCGTGTAACTTTATGAATAAATACACTGTTCTGAATTTTCTGGGGGTGTGGCTGAATCAAAAAATTATTCTTCCTTATATTACACAGTATTTTTTATGGCTACGATGGACATGTCTGACTGATGGGAAGCCACCGCATCACAAGAAAATAATAAAGCTGAGGCATGAAGTCCTTGTCTAGGATGAGCTGGAAATTTTTCTGGGTTCCACATTCTGTCTTGTGATGAATTCTTTTTGGTTTTGAATAAATGCTATCGACTCTCAGACCAAGGCCGTGCATCAGCTTGAGCTACGTTGCTGGTTCTGTCTTTGCCTTTCCTTGTCTCTTTCTTGCTCCTCTTAGGTTCAGCATGGTAACAATATGCTTTAATTTTATGTTTCTTGCCTGGTATCAGAACTGAGCCTCAAAGCCACACAAACCTCAATTTTTTTTCTTTGAATTTTGTGCTGGAGTCCAGAAGAATTCAGATTTGGAATCAATACATGACATGTCCACAAAAGAATTAAACAGAGTCGGTAACGTGGAGATAAAATGTTTCTTTCCTCCCTTGGGTTTAACTTTCTCTAAAGTAGTAATAAAAGGGGGAACTTACCGTGAGTAAGCAATTTGCTCTGCTTCCATCTAACCAGACGGTCAACTGGTTTTACGACACAGGTTGTAAGATGAATTAAACCAGTATTATTTATTTGCTTTTCAGCATGAAAAAAAATAGATCTATCTGTTTTTAAGGTTATCATATGCAGCACTGAAGAAAATGCCACCCAGAAATATGATATTTCCTGTACTTTGAAGCCTATCATTGCCCTTATATCAGAGAAAGCAAACATATGTGTACACATGTACACAAACACAGACCATGTTTTATTAGCCCCCTTTTGTCTCCTAGCACACTGAAGGGACATAGAGACAGCAAAACACCGCCCACACAATTCAGCAGCCTTCACTGTGGGCTTCTATCAATATTTACTACTGAGGGGCCCCCAGGCTTCTTGCAAGACTATTTTGGCCTCTAGTGAAAAACCTCTGCGTTCTGACTCTGATTTCAACACTGTTCAATTTCCTGAATGTGGAAAAGGATTTCCACTAAATTTCCCCTCCATAAACCTGGTATTGTCATAAATAAATGCTTTTTTCTCACCACCTCTTACCCCTAGGACCTGCTTGTATCTGTGAGGATTCAGTAATATTTGTGAGAGACTTTGTTCCTAGGATTATCTCTTGTAAGTATGAAGTTCAGGTCATTTGGTTTTTCTGCTCTATTTAGGGATTTATTCCCGTGGATCAAACCTGGATTTGACCTCTCAGAGGTTTAAGTTTCTATCCTGTGACATCGTGCTTGAATCAGAAACACTCTTACTTCTGTGTTTTGTCAAATGCCTTTTTCATAATCAGTTCTGATACTGTCCATCCTACTTTCCATTTCGGTGTCTCTCACCTCTACAATCGGGGTTAATATCTGAAGTAAGACAAGATTTGCTGTTCTAATTCTTGGTTGAGTGCTGGCTCGTGGGCCTATATTGATGGTGAAGGCCAGGGACTGACGAAAAGGCAAATGACTGATCTCTAAAGCTGTCTTGTGGCAGAAGAACAAATTGTTGAAAATAAAAAAATAATTCCTTCAAAACATACCGTTTGATTGCCTTGACCTTTTTTTCTGAGTTGGCTTTTTCTTTTGAGTGAGGATAAGCCACAATGATGTTTCAGCTCCATAAACTCCAAACAGTGGTAGGAGAAGACATGCAGTCAGGATGAGAAGAACCAGATCAAGGCCCTTGTCCAGGTTTGAAGACTCACATGCGAGCAGGCTAAACTCTAGGGCTACCCAGAGGGTCAAAATCAGCATTCTCATAGTTTGTGACAATATTCTCTCACTGGTCTCCTTGCTTCCATCTTTCCCTTGACCTATGAACAATATAAATGGGATCACAGTCATTCTGCTGCTTAAAATTCTATAGTGGCTTCCAAAACCTCAGACTAGGACACCAAATTTTTAATTTTTATTTATTTATTAAACTTTTATTTTAGGTTCAGGGCTACATGTACAGGTTTGTTATACAGGTAAACTCGTGTCATGGGGGTTTGTTGTACAGACTGTTTTGTCACTAGATATTAAGCCTGGTACCCATTAGTTACTTTTCCTAATCCTCTCCTTCCTCCCGCCCTCTGCCTTCCTCCCACCCTCTGCCTTCCTCCCACCCTCTGCCTTCCTCCCACCCTCTGCCTTCCTCCCACCCTCTGCCTTCCTCCCACCCTCTGCCTTCCTCCCACCCTCTGCCTTCCAATAGGCCCTGGTGTGTGTTGTTCCCCTCGATGCGTTTATGTGTTTTCATCATTTACCTCCCACTTATAAGTGAGAATATATGGTATTTAGTTTTCTGTCCCTGCATTCATTTACTAACTATAATGGCCTCCAGCTCTATTCAAGTTGCTGCAAAGGACATCATCTCTTTCTTTATGGCTGCCTAGTATTCCATGGTGTATATGTATTACATTTTCTTTACCCAATATGCCATTGACGGGCATTTAGGTTGATTCCATGTCTCTGCTATTGTGAATAGTGCTGCAGTGAATATATAGATCAGATCACACGTGGGCTGGCGGAATGAGTGCAGGGTTTTATTAGTGGAAGTAGCTCTCAGCAGATGGGGGAACCAGAAAGGAGATGGTTTTCCCCTAGAGTTGGGCCACTCAGCCATGTGTGTTTTCCCTCTATGTGTTTATGTGTTTTCATCATCTAGTTCCCACTAATAAGTGAGAACATGTGGTATTTAGTTTTCTCTTCCTGTGTTAGTTTGCTAAGTATAACGGCCTCCAGCTCCATCCATGTTGTTGCAAAGGACATTATCTGCGTAGTATTCCATGATGTACATGTATTACTTTTTTTTTTTTTTAAAACAAATATGCCATGGATGGGCATGTAGGTTGATTCCGTGTCTTTGCTGTTGTGAATAGTGCAATAATTCAACTTCATTCGTGGACTCTTCTCCGACTGCTTCCACTGAGCCAGCCAAACTCCATGTAGTTCTGCTGCCTTCTGCCAGTGGATGGCCGGCTCTTCCGCTGGCATGCTCTCGATGACCAGCCGCTTGTGTCTTCTTCACCGATGTGTTCCTCTTGATGTCCTCTTGCTTGTGTCCCCTGATGTGTTCCTCTTGCCATACAGCAGCTTCTGTCTCTGCCTTGCTAGGGTCTTGGGTTTTTATAGGTCCAGGATGGGGGCATGGCAGGTCAGGGTGGTATTGAAAAGTGCAGCATTTGGGCAAGAAGGCAGAAGTGCCTGTCCTTACGTAGGTCTGTAGGGGTGGAGCCCTAGGCAGGGACCACGCCCTCCTCTACCCAGCACTTTCCTTCACGCTTTCCTTATCATTTAAACGTACCACACTCTTCCCTTCCCAGCACTCCCGTATTATTTGCTATTTTGAATAGTTTTGCAATGAACATACGTATGCCTGTGTCTTTATGGTAGAATGATTTATATTCCTTTGGATATATATACCCAGCAATAGGATTGTGGGTTGAGTGGTAGTTCTGTTTGTGGCTCTTTGAGGAATAATCACACTAGTTTCCAAATGGTTGAACTAATTTACGCTTCCACAAACAGTGGATAAGCATTTCCTTTTCTCCACAACCTCACCAGCATCTGTGAGTTTTTGACTTGTTAGTAATAGCCATTCTGACTTGTGTGAGATGGTACCTCATTGTTGTTTGGATTTTTATTTCTCTAAACATCAGTGATATTGAGCTTTTTTTTTCATATGCTTGCTGGCCACAGGTATGTGTTCTTTTGAAAAGTGTCTGTTCATGTTCTTCCCACTTTTTAATGGGGTTATTTATTTTTTTCTTTAAGTTCCTCACAGATGCCAGATATTAGCACCCTTGCCTTGGGCTGGTTTCCAAGGGGGGGATGTTTCCAACTTTGGCTCATTTAGTGCTGTGTTGGCTGTGGGTTTGTCATAGATGACTCTTATTATTTTGAGGTATGTTCCTTCGATACCTAGTTTGTTTAGAATTTTTAACATGAAGGGGTGTCTAATTCTATCAAAAGCCTTTTCTGCTTCTATTGAGGCAGTCATGTGGTTTTTGTCTTGAGTTCTGTTTATGTGATGAGTCACATTTATTGATCTGCATATGTTGAACCAACCTTGCATCCCAGGGATAAAGCCTACTTGATCATGGTGGATAAGTTTTTTGATGTACTTCTGGATTTGATTTTTCAATATTTTGCTGAGGATTTTTATATCAATGCTCATCTAAGGATACTGGCTTAAAGTTTTCTTTTTATGTCTCTGCCAGCTTTTAGTATCAGGATGATGCTGGCCTCATAGAATGAGTTGGGGAGGAGTCCCTGCTTTTGTCAACTTTTTGGAATAGTTTCAGCAGCTCTTCTTTGTACAATTGGTAGAATTCAGCTGTGAATCTGTCTAGTCCTGAACTTTTTTATTGTTGGTGGGCTATTTATTACTGATTCCATTTCAGACCTTGTTACTGGTCTGTTCAGTGAACCAGTTTCTTCCTGGTTCAGTCTCGGGAGGGTGTATATGTCCAGAAATCTATCCATCTCTTCTACGTTTTTTAGTATGTGTGTGTAGAGGTGTTCATAGTAGTCTCTGATCGTTGTTTGCATTTCTGTGGGGTCAGTGGGAACATCCCCTTTGTCATTCCTAATTGTCTTTATTTGGATCTTCTCTCTTTTCTTCTTCATTAGTCTAGATAGTGGCCTATCTTATTACTTTTTTCAAAAAATCATATCCTGGACTTCAGAACACAAAATTCTTACTAAGACCTTTTGTTGTCTTGTCCCTGCCTGTTCCTGTAACCTGATTTCATTTTCCTCTTGCTCACTACTCTCCAGTAGCATTGACTTGCTTTAATTTTCTTGCACTTGCCAAGCTCTTTCTTGCCAGCAGATCTTTGGCTATGTTGTTTTTCTTGCCTGAAAAACTCTTTGTCCATTTGACTCCTACTGATTCTTCAGGTTTTAGCTTAATGTTGCTTTCTTGGAAAGGCCTTTCCTGCTGGTCTGTTTCAAAGTAATCTTTTCTTTTCATGTTACATATCATAATTTGTTAATTTGTATTTATGTGTTTACTGGGGCGTAAGAGAAATATCTGTCGTAATCACTGGATAGTAAGATTTGTAAAGGTAGGAAAGAGATTTGTTTTATATACTATTGAGCTTCCAATAATTGGCAAGTAGATAAATAACGTGTGTGCGCATGTGCATGTGTGCACGTGTGTATATCTTGGGGTCAAAAGCAAGATGAACAGCTCATACTCAGATCACATACAGCACCAAGCCAAGTAATGAGATAAAACTAAGCAAGCTGTTGAATATCAGGAGACCCAGTTCCTCAAGAGCAAGGTTGTATATCAAAGACCTGGCAAATGGCACAGGATGAGAAATGTGTGTGCTTGAAACAAAGAAGAGGAATCCAAATAAAAAATTGGGAAAGCTGATAGTGCCAGACATAGGACCTTAGCAAGGTAGTAAATAGTAGACACACAGCACCAGCAACAAGGACACTAGAGCACAGCAGGAGTGTCCTGGCTCGGCAAGGAAGATTCTTATAGGAGAGCATTTGGATTTCGCTGCAGTGATTCAACTCACAAGGTCTTACTGTGGGTCTCCTATAACAGTTACCGGGTCTGACATCCCTTTTTGCCCTCCAGGCTACCTGGAATGTCTACATTTGATTTCTCACCTGTGGATACTCAGTGTGCATAATCCCTCATCCCAGCCAGGTGTGCTGTGCAAACACTGTGTGACCATTTTCAATGTTCACCATATAGTTTGTAATTATCATGGCTCTCTCCTTTTCCCAAGGGCATTTAGATTGGGTGATAGAACATTCTCATCTATTTTAAATGAATTGTATCAGATTAAAAGATCCTGGGGCTGAGAAGCCCACACAAGTAACAAAAGGGAAAAAAAAAAAATCATTCAAGGCTGCTTTTACAAAATGATTTTTTGCTTTGTAAAGTCTACCCACCCTTATCGGAAGAGAGAGACAAAAAGGAATGTTCTGGCATCTTGCTGGGTTGATAAAATAAAGGCTGTTTGAATAAGATGTTGTCGACCATTTTCAAGTAATTTTCCTTCCTTGAGTAAAGTTATGTGTTTTAAATGAATGAATTACTGCCATTATTATTGATCAATCTTTTTTCCCCTTCAAGATTGTCCTTCAAGTGTTTCTGTAATAAAATAAGAACATAAAATCTAAGACAACCTCAGCAGTTTTCTCCTTCCAACCCATTTCTTCCACTTAAGTACGTATTTCAATTTTGTTGAGAAGGAAGGTTTTCTTTTCCTGATGTAAAAGTGGCCCAGTAAAGTGCATCCCATATCCTGTGGCCCTACCTTTTGCGTGTGTGGACACTTTCTGGGGAAACTGTGTCCATGGTAAATGAAAATAAGCAGTAAGTTGTGAATGAGAATTGACTTTCCCAGGAACGAGTTTTTAAATGGGTGATCCACCATATCAAAACCAGAGGGGGAAAGTAATAGCAACTGTTAAATTTGGGCACTAACACTTTGGGAGGCTGAGGCGGGTGGATCACCTGAGGTTGGGAGTTCGAGACCAGCCTGACCAACATGGAGAAACCCCGTCTCTACTAAAAATACAAAAAAATTAGCCGGGCATGGTGGCCCATGCTTGTAATCCCAGCTACTCAGGTGGCTGAGGCAGGAGAATTGCTTGAATCCGGGAGGTGGAGGTTGCAGTGAGCAGAGATCACACCATTGCACTCCAGCCTTGGGCAACAAGGGTGAAACTCTGTCTCAAAAAAAAAAAAATAAATAAATAAAAAATTTGGCCCTAAGCAAGTGCAAAGCCATAAGGGTTGGAGAGGCTGGGGAATAGCCAGGATGACCTGGCTGAATTGGACTATCTGATTGGTATCATAATAGACACCTGAGGAGTCATAGATGCTAACACTGAGGGCTTCACACTGAAGCATGGCTTTGCAATTCAGCAGGTCAATACTGAAGGCTTAGCACCACTGGCACCCTGTGAAAGCGGGCCTGGAGTGGTAATGGGATGGCTAGATAGTTCAAAAGAAAGGTCACTGTGTTTAAACAGAAGGTGAGGAAACCTGTCTGAGTTGTAGTTGTCAATGCACATGGAAGAATATGACAGACGCTCAGTTTCACTGCACACTAAACCAAAAGGAAGAGACACGGTGATTACTTCTGGAATTGTGCATGTTATTTATTTACTGCGGATTCATCATGATAGTGCATTGTTTGGCTATAGAATGCTTCTTAATGAAAATCCTCAGATATACCTAATGTAAATGATGAGTTAATGGGTGCAGCACACCAACATGGCACATGTATACATATGTAACAAACCTGCACGTTGTACACATGTACCCTAGAACTTAAAGTATAATACTAAAAAAAGAAAATGGGGTACATATTAAAAAAAAATCCTCATGAGTAGATGGATGCCCTCTTATTTTATAATTTAATACATGGCTCTTCTGTGAATACGGATTTAGTAAATGATGTTAGGAACAGAACAAGAAAATTTTATTTATAGCTCTACGTCTATATCCAGGTACTTGTAATATGATTTTTCTTTTTGTTTCCTCTGTCTCTCCTTCCCATCCTCCATCCCTCTCTTCTCAGCTGCTACTGAAAACAGCCCAGCCTTAGATAACTCCCTTGATTCCTTTTTAGGGATGAAGCAGTCATTTTCAGTCAACAATTGAGCTTATCAGGAGAAAATGACACAGAGTGAGGAGTAAACAAGAAAATAACCAGGGGGCCAACATTGAAGTTCATTACTGAAAAGCAGGCAAGCCGTCCTCCTCCCTCTTACAAAGAGAACTCCCTCCCAGGCATCTTCCCTCTCTGCCTGAGACAGATTCCTTCCCTACCGCTTGTCTGCATGCTCCAAAAAGAATTTTGACTGTCTTCTCACCCAAGCACACTTTTTTATTTAAAAAAAAAAAAATCCCCCAGCTATGAAATGACAACTGAGTGGACACATGCAGAGCTACCAGGAAATTACAGTTCTTGCCAGCTCAGATGGCCCAGCCTAGACTGTTTGCACTGAGACTGAGGGTGTATAAACCACTGCTTTGTTGGACTCTCAGGGTGAGAGGAAATTTCTTAACCAAGAGCTCTGCATGGAAAACATTGTTTCTGTAACAGCCTGAGATCAAACTCTGGGGATGGCTAGCAAGAATTCCACTGGCAGCATTCAGTTGTCTTGAGGTTATGAAGGGAGAAAGGAATCCCTTTCCCTCTCACCACCTCCAAGATGCAGTGAGTCCTGGATTCGGAAGAACTCTGTCTGCCTCAGCCATTTTTGAAGGGTTCTTAAAAGCAGAGGTATGAATTGCAGCTGAGGTTGTCTTTGTGGTGAAAAAACTCTTAGGCCTGAGGAAGCACTGCCTTTTTATCAGAAATACCCACCAGGTAGGAAAAGATAGAGATTGGAGGCTCTGAGGAGTTGCAGGCCTCCAAGATCTTGCTTATGTGCTTAGAAAATGATACAGCATCATCATGTGTTATGTTTTGCAAAGGCTGTTATTTTCAAGGAACTGGTCCCACTAGGATATTCTTAGAACAGTTTGAAGTAACATCCTTAGGAGACCACAGTCATAGACACTATTCAATCACAAAGGAGACTTTTAAGCCGACTGTGTTCAAATCTTATTATTATTTTTTTTCAAATCTTATTTTTAAAAGTGTAAAGAGACAACTTTCAACAAGTTTGGGGATGAGAAAATCCAAATGTAAGGAACTGGGGCGGTGGGAGCCAGGGGCAGGGGAGGGTGGAGCAGTTGCTTGGGAGTGAAGGTCAATAGCCACCTGAAAAACCTCTGACTCGGCAAACTTCTTGTTTTTCCTCTAAACTTTCTGCCTTCTAACATCCCTTTCTAGGAGATGAATAGATGGAGGAGGAAAAGACCCTACCAGAGGTGTCTGGGTCTTCTGCACATGTTATCTCTGGGGATGGCTTTAGCACCTGCCTCAAAAGCAGATGGATGACCAGGCACTGTGGCTAGCATCTGTAATCCTAGCACTTTGGGAGGCTGAGACCAGAGGATTGCTTGAGGTCAGGAGTTCGAGACCAGCCTGGGCAATGTAGCAAGACCCGTCTCTACAAAAAAATAAAAAAGATTAGCCGGGTGTGGTGGTGTGTGCTTGTGGCTCCAGCTACTCAGAAGGCTGAGGCAGGAAGATCACCTGAGCTCAGGATTTTTAAGCTGTAGTGAGTACTATACTCCAGTGGGCATGGCAGGGTGAGACCCTGTCTCTGAAATGAAGTAAAAATGAAAATACATTTTAAAAAGCAGATCAGTATGAGATGATCAAGGTCCTCTGAGTGACAGAAGGCAGGGCCATGCTTAGCTTTGAGCTCCTAGGACATTGGTGCAAGGGGGGTGCTCAAATAATACCTACTGAATATGAGAAGAGTGGAGGGGGAAGGAGAGAGAGAGAGAGAAGACAGAAGGAGGAAAGCGATCCCTCTAGTGTGTACTGTGACGCCTACCTGATTTAATGAATTGATTTTACTGAATTATCGCTTTGAGGAATCAAACAAATGAACAGGAACTTAAAAATATTTTTAACCCTAATTCAGCCTCCATTTACATTTTAGACTTACCCAGTACAAGGATCTTTAAAGTTCAATTTGTGAAAGCACCAGGTTTTTAGTATCTACTGTCTTCCTTCATTTATTCTCTGGCATACAGCCGGCCACACCCACCTGCAATGAGCTTCAAATTTGGAAGAAAAGGAAAGAGTGCGTTCTTAGAACGAGGCGACCAGAGGTGCTGGGTTTGAGATATGCCTTGGAGGCCTCTGCATAGCCCTCATCTTTCTTATTCCATCATCTTTCTTATTCCATCATGCTTTAGTCCTCATTTGGGGGTCAAAACCCGGAGCCTAACCTACTGTAACAACTGACCACATGTGTAGGGAAGTGATAGACATCTATCTGGACTTCCTCAAAGATAATCAAGAACTGTCGCAAGGCTGGGGACATAAGTACATGGGAGGGAGGGGATCAAGGACACACTCAAGTGTGGGAGGATGGTTTAATTCCTTACGCTATATGGATTTTCATGTGATTAGTACCACCCGGTAGTAGTTTCCAAATGCCTTGCAGTACCTGGATTACAAAGATCAAGACATGGTATTTTCTACTCTTGACTTTTAGTGATTCTGTTTTTGTAAATCACTCCATGTTCTTAGGTATGATCTTGTAGTAGGATTTTATTGCGCCTGTTTTTTGGAAGGAGAGAGCTAGGGGACTCATTGCATCAGGAATCCATAGTGAGTTGACACATTTCCGGGCTTCCTGTTGTTAGAGGTGGGTCTGCAGAGGGATAGAGTGTGCACAGAGATGTGTAGCCCTCTAGGTGTGTCTGCTCCAAATGAGGCTGGTGGGCCTGCACTTTTGTGAAAAGTTTGCTGAGAATGATGTTCTGGGGGGCGAGAATATTCCTTTCCCACATACCTCTCATCACAGCAGGAGGTAAAACAAGATACCCCAGAATTAACCTGAATTGAGAGGGAAAAAATCCTTTAAAAAGCAGTATTGCAAAGCAATATGACATTAATCATGCTTCCCGACCTTTGATTTGCTACAGTCTAGATCATGTTTCTGACTTTGAAGAGTCTCCAGTTCTGATCATTTGAAGAGGATTTTAGGCTCTGGCAATGAGTCATATGAAAAAAAAAAAAAAAATGCCCACCAGATGTATCACTCTGGCTTCACTTTTTGTTCTCTCTTTGCTTCAAGCACACTGAACTTTTCTAGGACCTGAAGGTGCCTCTCTGTCCCTGCTGTGTCAAGCACTTATGCCTCACTGGTGCCTCATCTCCTCTTTGGCTAGTTTCAATGCATTCTGTGGTCACTGAGAAGCCTTTTCTAACCCCCAAGGCTGGACTAAGATCGCTGCTCTGAGCCCCACATCATCCTGTGTTCCTTCAGGCCCAGTGATTAACCCATTGCATTTCAAGGTTTATCTACTTGTCTGTGTCCCACTAGACAATGGGAAAGTTATATTTAAGTTATCTGTGCCTCAATGTCCTCATCTGTAAAATGGGTTCTTTAGGTATACCAATCATGGGATATGTGAAGATTAACTGAGTTCAAGTAGGTGAAGCAAGAGAGGATCTCTGGCATATACTAAATGCTGACAATTGTGAGCTATTATTTTTATGCTTGAGGGCAGGACCCATATCTGTCATTTTTATGTCCCTACAGCTTGCCTCAGGGCCAGTGCAGAGTAAGCTGCCAAAGCTACTTATTAAATACATAGGAGACACTCAAGAGCTCTGTAAAGACTAACTCACAGTTTTAGGAACATTGATGTCTTTGGCAAGATTCCTGTGGCTTTGCAAATGTCCAGACTTACTCCAGCTGCCTCTCTGATAAGTGGAGGCAGCAATGCCTTTGACCTCAGCACAGGTGCAACTGGGTGGTCCCGTGGGAATGACAGAGCCTCTCTTCTCAGCATTCTGCTGAACTGCGTACAGGGCACTAAATAGCTAAGCAGGCAGAAGCTTGGAGAAAGCTGAGAGGTATCTATCCCCATCTACCTACTCAGAGGATTTTAAGAAACACGGATAAATGCAAGAGACAACATGGTCATATAATGGGAAAAGAGTGTGGCTTGGAGGTAGACACACTCTTTTGCATTCCAGCTCTGCAGTGTAATCAAATGTGGTTTCGTTATTAACCTCTCTCAGCCCTGGTGTCTTTGTCCATAAAATGGGAATTGTGGACTACGGAATTAGTAGGACTGAAGTTAGAAAGTCAGTTTTGCTATTTACTAGTTGCGTGACATTAAAGTGGTTACATAACCTCTTTAAGCCTCAGTTTTACCGCTTAATAAAATGTACTTAATAATCATGTCTGATAACAAGGTTGTTAGATAAAATAACATATATAAAAAAATTAGCTCAGGAGAAGTATGTAACAGTGAAAGCCTTGACTGTCTGTAGTGGTGCTGTAAATTATTTCGTGCAATATAGCAATTGCACATGATGAAAAGAATTCTGATTTGTTGGGCAGACGCTTACAAAATGTCTTCCAATTCACCAACAGCATGCATTCCTCTCAGGAGACAATTTTATTACAGAGAATGGCAACCCAACTGGAGGCACAGACGTCCAATGTGTTTTAACTCTCTGTAGCATTCTGAACCATTTGTAATATTCCGTTTGCCCTGGTTGCTTTTAGCAAGAAGTGTTTTATCGTGTAGAGAAACACATCAGTGACCATCTCCTCCTTAATAAACCATGTCTTTAGACACGGCATTGTGCAATATGATTACAAGCCATTAGGGGACATTCCTCTTACTACCAAGAGCAATGGAGCAAGTGATGTTAATATTACCGAAGCTTCGCCTGGCTCAGCTGAATTCCACTAATACTTCCTTTTAGGAAGCCGTACCCAAGAATGGCTGACGAATCTGATTGCCAGCCCAGCTCGACAATCTTCAGACTACGTTTTTGCATGTTTCATGCTTTGGAACCGAACACTCTTAAATTGTTCTGTTTTTAACTGCTGAATTGCTTTTCATCTCGAGATCACACTAAGAGGGGGAAAAAATCCAACAACTTTAGCAAAATTTTTGGTTTAGCTGTTTCACATTCCTCTACTTTACAATGAAAGTATCTCTTTATGCTTCTTGGCAGCTGAGAGGAGACTATTGTGTATTTAACAGAGTCTTGGGTGACAGTGGTGTGGTGCTGTTGAGTAATGTATTGGCAGGTCTTCTGCAGTGGATCCACCAATACAAGCATGTGGCCCAATTTCCAATTACAGTGCTTCCATTAGAAATGTCTTCAGGACATAGTGTCTGAGACAGAAGGAAAAGGGTAAGGACACATCTGCCTTAGAGCCCTGAGGACAAAGAACGGAATATAAAATGGGCCACACTGCACTTGCTGGTCCCCATCCTATCATGATATTCTTGTATTTAACTTCTGCTGCTCCAGTCCCAGCCTTTACAAAGTTTCTAAAGAGTGTCCTGTTTCCAGGCTAGTGATGGCCTAGAGGCAAAAAGGAAGTCCAGAATAAAACCATTATCTGAGAACTCTTTTGTTCAAATATTTCCTGTGCAAATACAATGTGGAAGGTCAAATGCCAGGCCCCAAGTATTCAATGTAGGACTCCTGGGTTTTGAGGACCTTAGATGGGGAGACACACACATGCAGTTAGAATATGAGGTGAGGTATATCAGAGGAACTAAGGAAGAGCTTGAGATGCACAGGATGGAGAGTAAATGTGCCTGGAAAACTGGGGAAGCTGTCCTTGAGGACACAGCATTTGGGATGTGCCTCAAAGGATGTGCCATGCCTCCAAGAGTGTCCAAAAGTAACCAAAAGGCTCTGCTGTCAGATAGAAACACAAGCAGTAATAACAGCATACTTTTGCAAAATGCATCTTAAGTTTATGAAGTAAAAAAGATAGCTGGTATTTCCTCCAGTGTATAGCAGAAGTAACAGTGTCTGAAGAGCAAGAGTCATTTACCCAAATTTCCATAGGTAAGCAAGGATAAAGCTGGGACAAGGAAGTAGGTCAGGATCCAAATTTGGGTTTCCTGAATGGCTTCTTGGTCAGCGTGCTTTCGCCCTCAGCACCTGTGAGAGGACAAGGTCCACGTGCATTAGCAGCTCTGATTGCTGTGCAACCACTCCTGAGGTGCTTCAGGTAATAGTGCAGCATTTTGCCAGCTGCCTAGATTGGGCCAGCCCCGGTCACAGCCCTGTGCATTTGGGAACCCCTGATGGGGAGAAGGGCTAAGGCGGGAGGAATGTCCCGACAATTACCCAGCTCCCTGCACTTTCCCATCTGAGCCTCTAGGTGAGAGTGTCCTCAGGGACACCTGCCAGCAGCCAGACTCCTGAGTGGGGTGAAAGTTCTTATCACCAAGGTGCTTTGTCTCTGTGTGGGTTGTTTTATGAGCCTTATTACAACAGCTCTGTGATAGTAGTATGACAGATAGGATTTTCTTAGTGGAGACAAGGATACTGAAGTGCAGAGAGGTTAGATGACTTGCCTACATGACAAATCATAAAACTGGGGCTGAAATTCAGATATACTTTTAGTCCCACTGGCTCTCGGTCTGTTGAGGAATGTGGTGTCTCTTCATCGTGGTTCCTAGAATTCTTTTGATAGGAAACAATGCCTTTTACTCTCTAATTGAGCTGTGGTTTAAAATGAAGTATTAGTCTGCCTTCAATTCTTGCCAAATCATAAGTCATCTATATTAGGTCTATCCCTGATAGCAATTTTTGATGAGTGGGAAGGGTTGTGGGAGGGAATACTGAGATACTAATATTCTTCAGGGATGGGAGGAGAGAGAGAGGGGAAAATGCCCTTTTCTGCCAAAGTGGGTGTGTGAAAACAAGTACCGAACACCCAGCACCCTCACCTGTGACCCCAACTTCCCCAGAACCCCCCTGTTCTATGTACATGTACTCAGCTCCTTTTCCTCAGACATGATATTGCTTCTCCACTTTGAAGCTAGGCTCATGCTGTTTCATTCAGCATTTTTGCTTGTAAACATGACACCATTTTCCCATGGTCATTACAAATTTTTTTTTTTTTTTTTTTTTTTTTTTTTGATGCTCCTGCCTGGCTTCATTCTCTTGTTTGATACAAAAGGTCTGAGTACTCTTGAGGTTTCTTGGCACTTGCTGTATTGTGCCTTGAGCTAGAGTTGAGTTGTGTTCTTGGCTAATTCCTCCCGCTGAGTGCAGAGGGCAAGACCTATGTCTTAGTCATCTTAGTAGAGAGTAGATATATACAGATACCGAGATAGATATATACTTACACTAAGAATATGGTAGGTACATGATCAAAGAACGGGGACCATCTAAGTTTTTAAATATAATTTATGATTCTGCTTAGGATCAGCTCTGCTCCATGGGAGGCCCAGTTATGAGGCCATAGAGAGCACCTGGACCTTAGGAGAGGTGCTAAATGTCCTGAGTGAACTACTTGAACCATGGATTAAGGGTTGGGTGAAGGAGAAACCCTCTGGAAAAAAAAGATGCCCAGGTCCAAATAGTTGACCATCTGTAGCCTCTTCTCCAAATCTGTAGCACACTCCATTATAGACAGTCCTATCCAACCTCTTAGCTGTAGTGACCAGGCCAGGGCAATGTAGTCAAGGGGAAGAGACAGGCCAGTATGTCCCTCATTCCTGATTCTGAAGTGCAGCTGCTCAAATGCTGTTTACTTGTGAACGCATTGGCTTCTTTCCAGACAATGTATAGAAATCTCTGACTCACATTAAGAACTTTGCAAAATGACCTCAGTATAGTGAATGAGAAATTGAAGTGTAGGTGTTTCTGGGTGCAACAAGGATCCTTGGATGTCAGCAGCTCATTTGATATGCATAGCACTTGACAGTTTACAAAACAGTTTTACACATCTTTCTTCATTTGGCCTCCACAATTGTTTCCATAAATCAGTAGAAGAGTAATTTTACTTCCTCTTTACAGATAGGGCTCAGAGAAGAGTCTTGTCTGTGACCACATGGCTAATAATGGGCAGGGCAGATTCTGGAATCCAGAACTGCGTTTGCCAAGTTTAGAGGTATTTCTGTCATCCTCAGAGCATCTTAGATAACATCCACCCACCCAAATGAAAAGGATAACAGTGTCCAGGAAGTGAAATAAATAGATAAGAGAGAAGAGGACAATAAGTGAAGCTATCTGAGAATATGCAAACCGGAGCCAGTGCAGGGAGAAATGTATTAGCTTTATTTTGGCAGGTAACTTTTTGTTTTTTGCTTTTTAGAGAAAGAAAGAGAATGAGAAACATGCGGAAGGAGTAATTTGTTGTCTACCCCAACATTCCTTGCTTGGCACCAGTACTTATTTCCCAGTAGAAGGGCTGGAAATGGCCAACACTGCCTTTCCAGGCTCCCCTGCAGAAAGGCATGCATGTGTGACTTAATCATGGCCAGTGAGATGAGAAGATATGTCTTCTGAGAGCCTTCTGGGACAGATTTTCCTCCCTGGTGCTGGGGTATGCACCTTGCTCAGTTCAGTACCTGTGGGATTCACTGATAACATGAAATACACTGATCCACAGCTTGTCTGAGATGAATGCACGTGCTGTGTGATCCTGAAGTTCTTTATGTCTGTGTTAGCTTTTCATATAGTACATCTGCTGGAAAGAAGAGGCTTGGACATTTGTAAGCCTTTTACAATGGGAGGGGGGTAAGTCTGTAAGTGTGTGTGAAAAGGGGCTGCTATAATGTAAAGCTAACTCACCAAACATGGGCTTTGCAGTAATAAGGATGGGAAGCTAAAGATCAGGCCTCATGGAAAAGAAATTCCCCCTTTCTTCTACTTGGCCTATGAATGTAGCTTTTCGGACACTTTTGAGGCCCTGCTCCTTGTCTTGTATTCAGCACCTAATAATGTTGTTACAAATGTCAAGACTGCAACAAGCTCAGTGGTGTTGTAGCAAGTAGGAGACTGCTACAAAATGTGAAGAGTCACTAATAGTTTTGGCAACAAAACATGACAAGGTGCATATTACCAGAGGCAATTAAGTGCACCTCATGGGGATTCAATAGACTCTGGGACTGACTTTAATGACCCAAAAATCCACTTGCCCTTTTCGTTTTCTCTGTTATGTCCAAGTAATGAAAATATCGAGAAAGTTATTGTAACTATAAAATTGCAGCATAGTTCCTTTTTTAAAAAAAATAAAGCCTGATCTATCCTTTGACTTGGAAAATGATTCATTATACTTTGATTCAAAGAAAGAATAAAACTGAGATAGTGGAAAGGGACCAGCTCACTTTGTGTCACTTGGTACCAAACTATTTGGGCACCAACCCAGGATAGATGAGTTTTTACATTGCTACATCGGAGCAGGCAGCCAGTTCTACATTCAGCTTTCAGAAAGTCTCCAAAGACCAATGGTCAACTATAATCTGTATTTATTGATTTATTACTAATTTTTAAAATGTGTATGTATTCCTGGGGTACAATGCAATTTTGCTACATTTGACATATTTCACTGTGGTGAAGTCAGGGTCTTCACTGGGGCCATCACCGGAGGAGCACATGTTGTATCCACCAAGTAGCCTCGCATTAGGTATAATCATATTAATGTTATTCCTGAGAGGCTTTGGAAAGACTTTCCTAAATTGGATGAGAAACTATTCATGAAATATAAAATGTAATCAACAAACACAGAAGTAGGTTCCTCATTTTAGTCAAACTCCTGTTACCCATGGTCTCATTTGTGCCACTGTTCGGTTCTAGCTCTTGGAGTGAAGCTACCCCATAGGCTGCCTGTAAGTGACACCAACAACAAAAGACGCAGCAGATTAGGACTACATCTAAATATCTTAGCTTAATAATAGGTGTCTACCAAAAATAAAACATCAGACACAATTCCTAACAGTGAGATGTCAGTGAACGCGCTTTAAAATCAGAATAAGATAAGCCTGTTAGCTCCCACCACTTCCATTCGCCACAGGAGATCCTTACCTGTGTAAAGATATGAAACTAAAGGATACAGATTGGATTTCTAAAACCAGAAGCAAACAGAGAGTAGTATACAAAAAGAGATACTAATGGTGACATGGTTCAAGAATATATTTAGTAAATGATGTGCAAGATCTGTATGAAGAATAGTGTTGTTTGTGTATCAGTAAAACCTTATTGAAATTCACTAAGACCTAAATAAATACAGAAATAGTCTATTTCATGTATAGAATGCCTTAATATTATAAACTTGTAACTTCTCCCTAAATTGAATTATAGATTTCTGGCAACTCTCATTAAAATCTCAACTGCTTTTTGGAGAATTTAACGAGCCAATTATAACATTTAAATGAAGGAGCAAAGTCTCAAGGAGAACCAAGATTCTCCTTAAGAAGAAAACATCGGAAGGGCTAGAATTACCAGATAACCAGGCATAAAGTTATTATAATCAATATAATGTGGCATTTTCACAGAGAGTTACAAATTAAACTAAGGAGAATAGATGGCCGAGACACAGATCTACATATGTTTATGTGGCAGAGGTGGCGTTGTAAATGACTAGGAAAGGAGGTAGTATTTAATAGATAGTGCTGAGAAAGTTAATTATCCATATGGAAAAAAATGAAACAAGTTCTATTTTCACACTGTAAAGAAAAATCAATTCTAGTTGAATTAATGCATACATATAAAAGGCAGAACTTTTCTAAGAAAGTATGGGATGATTTGCATTCTTGGGTAAAGAAATACACATTTCAATAAAATGCAGAAAGTACTAACATAATTTTTAAAAATTAACTACAGCAAATTAGGAACTTATGTTCAAAGACAACATAAGGTAAATGAAAACACAAGGAGATGGCATTTGCTTGACATACAACAAATAGAATTTATTTCTGAAATGTACAAAAAAATTTCTACATATAAAATGGAGATAACCCAATAGAAGAATGAGGAGAAAGATATTTTACCAAAGAGGCATCATGAATGGCAAATGTATATAAGAAAAGATGTTTAACTTCATCTGTAAGCAGGGAAATGCACATTAAAACTCCTTTAATAAAGCTCAAAACCAAGCAAGAGTATATAATATATTGCTTATTTATAAATATATATGCTAAAATTAGAAAGCAAATCAATGGTAAATACTACATTCAGTGCAGTGTTCACTTCTGGAAGGGAAGCTTTAGGGTAGGGGAAGAGGAAGCCCACAGGTGGATTAAATGCTAAGAGTAAAGCTCTGGTTTTCTGTTTCTTGATAGGTTCATAATGTCCATTTTGTTATATTTTATAATTCCTATATTTACTACATACATTCTTTAGTAGGTATCATATATATCTTTTTTTTTAAGTCAGTGAAAATAGGCAAGAAGGAGAAGAAAGAGACTGGATACAGCCTTTGCATTGTTTCCTTGCATCTCCAATTCTATCTTGGAGAGTGAGACTTTTGAAGCCATGAGAACATTTTTCTGTGCCATATTTCTTTTAGGGTGCCAGATAGAAAAGAGCCTCTTCTCCTGGACCCTGGTAAAATCTCTTTGTGCAGGCTCCTAACTCTCTGGCTTCTGCTCTGTAGGTGGTAGAAGTTGACTCACTGTTTCTTGAATGAAGTAAAGAAAGGTAAATGAGTTGTTGCAGCAGAGTTATAATTCAAGCATTGACCCAGCCATCCCATTACTGGGTATATACCCAAAGGATTATAAGTCATGCTGCTATAAAGACACATGCAGACATATGTTTATTGCGGCACTATTCACAATAGCAAAGACTTGGAACCAACCCAAATGTCCATCAATGATAGACTGGATTAAGAAAAGGTGGCACATATACGCCATGGAATACTATGCAGCCATAAAAAAGGATGAGTTCATGTCCTTTGTAGAGACATGGATGAAGCTGGAAACCATCATTCTCAGCAAACTATCGCAAGGACAGAAAACCAAACATCGCATGTTCTACTCATAGGTGGCGCAATTGAACAGTGAGAACCCCTGGACAGAGGAAGGGGAACATCACACACCGGGGCCTGTTGTGGGGTGGGGGTAGGGGGGAGGGATAGCATTAAGAGATATACCTAATGTAAATGATGAGTTAATGGGTGCAGCACACCAACATATCACATGTATACATATGTAACCTGCACGTTGTGCACATGTATCCTAGAATTTAAAGTATAATAAAATTGCCATTGTGCTGTATTGTACCCAATACCACATGCACATGGGTGTTTAATAAATGCTTTTTGATGATAGCAATGATGAGAAAAAATATTCCTTTGAGAGAAGGTGTTGGTTTATACTGGCAGTCATGAAATTTATAACTGTTAACCTTTTGGGCACTTGGATAAATACCAAATACATGCATACTTACAAAGCATAGACTATGAGCTTCCTTGAACTTTTACAGTTGAAATTGCTCCTGGAGGCTAAGTAAGAAGTTTTGTCCTAAAGACTTTGCCTCCTGGGGCTGTTCTGTTCTGGGGATAACGGGAATCCAAGTGATGTTTCTGTAGTGCCAACTACCTCGTTCTTTTACCTGCAGGTCCCACAGTCCAGCAGGGAAATAGGATGGGGTGAGGAGGTGGGGCAGTCAGCGTCGCTTTGCCTTTCCCTGGCTTTAAAGAATTCTTAGCAGAGCAGCAAGGTGAAGGAAGGAGAGTTTTATCCTACATTCCTAAAGAAACTTGAGCCTTCTCAGAATAGCTTGTGGAAGGGAAAGGACTCCCTTGAAATGTATCTCCATGGCCAAAGCCATCAGCCTGATGTGTCTGAATGGTGCTGTGATTCCTTTGCTCAGGAATGGCAAGACCACCTGCCACTTTGCCTTTAGGATCAGAGTTTCTGCCCAGAGGATGGGCTGTCAGAGGATGGTAAGAAAAACCCTCTGAAAAAGAAACTAGATACTGATTTGAATTCAACAAATGTAAAATACGGGCCCCCAAACCATTTTAAAGCCAAAACAAAAATGAAGCTTAAATAGTGACTTTGAAGACCATGAAGCAAACCTGAATTGTTTTCTCGACTTTCTCTCTGTTTTCTGTGCCTTTACTGTGTGAGAAGTCTTCCCCTATGTCCATCTTGCTTCCCTCAGCATTTTGTGGCCTGATTGGAATCTCACCTCTCTCTGTCCCTGAAGCCATCTGAGTGAGGGTGGAAGGATCTTCTTTTGTGACTGTTTATGGCATTTTTTTTTTTTTTTTTGGTCTGAACACTGTATTTGGCAACAATTCTTGTTCAGCCTTTGGATTTTGATTGTTGCTGAGACCTATTATTTTAATGCAAGGCATGATACAATAGGCAAAACATGAGCTTTTAAGTCAATCTAATTCAATTTATTTGTGTAGACTCAGCTTTCTTCCAAAAAGGAATTACAAAAACATTAAAAAAAAGTTGCAATAAAATTAACCATATAGCAGAAATATGCCAATCATAAGGATAAATAGAGCTGCAAACCTGGCACTGAGCCACCTGTCAGCATTGTGAAAAGAGAAACATGACAAGCTAAAAAGAGCTCATTACCTAAGAAGGGGAAATACCGGCTCTGAAGAGGAGGTACGTCCCGCCCCCACCATTAAACTCTGAAAAAACATTTATAGAGTTATATCTAAATTCAAATCCCATTCTACCTCTTAAGTAGCCTTGAATCCCTAATTAGTTTTTTAAATGGCTCCAAGATTGGGTTTTTGTGAATCTTTAAAGTGGGTATAAATATACAACTGGGTGATTGTAAAGATTAAAATGAAATTTGTGTATTCATTAAAGTACATGGCACATAATAGCTAATTATCCACCCACTTATCTACCCATGTATCTGACATCATTTCTCCTGTTTCATAAATCATTTATTGTTATTTCATTTTCCATGGTTTTGGTACTTTTGTCCATGAGATTATAAACTTTTATAGGCAGGGACTGACTCTTATATTGTTTATTCTCATTTATTCTGGTAAAGTGCTGGTCATAAAGCTGCCATTCCATAGCCCTTATTAGCTTGGTTCTTCCCATGAGTGTATCTTGGGTTCTCGTTTACTTCTCTTCTCTGTTAGGCTCCTCTTTCCTCTTGACTTCAATGGTGAAGGAAATGTTCTCCCTTCCTGGACTGCGTCCCTGGGCTAACTCCTCCGTGATTTTCTGTGTTCTTTCCAGAGAGTGGTGAGTATTGGCTACCACTCTGCTGTGTACCTCGTTGGGTTCCATTGATGTTCAGACCAGCAGAAGAAGGAAAAATGGCAAGTAGGTTTGTCTAACCCAAATTCTGGTCAATCAGATCTGCTGCCTGAGAGTGACCTCGACAGGTATGTGGGAATACACCCCTGAAAGAAACTTAAAAACCTTTCGAATCCACAGGAGTCCTGCACTGTTTATTGTGCATAAGCATGGCCCTCTTTCCTCAGGTAAAAAAGTGAGAGCCCCTGTCCCTGCTCCCTGGAGAAGCTCTGGATTCAGAGAAGGCACAGGGAACTATGAATATTATGTCAATCCAAATGTGCTGGCATTCAGCTCTTCCCACAGAACCAGCTAAGCCTTAATGAGAACTCCTAGATTGATGTTCAATTCCCCTTTGAAAACATGGTATCATAGCCTCCACCAATTCCTACACACACAACCCAGAAGAGCTGCCACGGGAGCTGCCAGCCAACTGGAGGAAAATAGAGACCCTCCTGAATTGTCCTAAACAGTGCTTTCAAAGAAGGCTTAATCCACTCAGTTTTCTATGGTACGCTAACTCAGGCCCTCAGAGATGCCCTAACAGTTGACATCTCCTGTATAATTTAATCCTCATAATGACTCTCCAGGCAGGCATGATCACCCCAATTTTACAGAAAAGAAAACAGAGGCTAGCAAATACCAGTTTCAACATATCATCTTTCTCACTTCAGAGCCCTTGCTTTTTCCAGCGGGCTGGGATGTCTTCTTTCTAGAGTATAAAAACTTGGTGTTTATTAAAAAATCATTTAACATTGCAACTCCCACACTTAATTAGCGCTCTTTTTTGGGTTTGGATTTTTTTTTTGTTTGGGGTGCCATATGACAAGTCCAAAGATGTTTTGGAAAGCCAGAAGCTGGAAGTTTATTTAAGAAAGCAATAGTGTATTTAGAAATATAATAACTTAGCAGAGAAGCTCCAAGGAAGAGTGGCAGAAGGTTTGCCCATCGATGCCAGCTGTTGGGACCTACTGACTCACGCATACTCTTTCTTCCAGATGGTCTTTTCAGATTCCTAGTAGCTGAGAGTTTATTACACATAGTGCTTTTATAAATAAATCTAAGGTCTTATGTGTACAATGCACATTATATGAATAAAAGGAAAAAGAAAAAATGAGAGCCTTTTTAAAAGTTCTAAGCATATATATTTTTCTTTATCCTTTGACTTTGTGAGTCAGGGGTGGGGATCACCATTTGAGTTCATATAGTTTCAAGCTTGGGTCACTGTCTTTTGTTTCTCTTAATTTGTCATGTCTCTTGATAAGTAGATATATTATCAAGGGAACTTCTTCAAGTATGGATGACATGATTCTCAAGTTCAAATAAAGCTGAACGAATAATTTGAATTGTTGGTTGGTGTGTTCTACTCTGTAGGTGAACACAGTTCTTTCTAATGTTGCTCAGTGCAAACTACTATGGAGATGAGAAGTAACATTAAAAATAAACAATAAGCCAGGGCAAAAGGTTAAGCACAACCCTGTGCTGATGAACATAGAAGTTGAGTTTAAATCATTTTTATTAGAAAGCAAAAAATCTTAGAAGTGTCATAAGTGACATCTATTTTTAATGACTGAAAATTTTTATTAGCAGTCATATTAGAACAGCTACAATTTATTTCATTGTTATTATTAGATTTTATTACAAATTACTGTATTTCAGGATAGGACTTATTTTTCTGGATCAAATTAATGCAAGTCAACCTTTTTCTTTGACCCTCTTAGACATCTATTGAGTTGGTTCAGCTCACTGATTTGTTAAGATAGCTCATTGAACAGTGGACCCAGCCCTTCCAGGGCCCTGCTTCTGCTAACATAGACAGGCCTTGGAAAAATGTGCCAGATTATTATTTTTTCTAGCTCTACCTGGTCATGTAGGTAGAACTTTTGTCTTCAGTTGAATCTGGCAGCTAGGGAGTTTGAGGCTCTATATAAAGTCATCCAAATTGGCAGCTCTAACCACATATTTTGGACTAATACTACAGTGAACAAGTATACTCAGGGCAAAATGAATCAGGCAGAATTGCTGAAATTTCTATAATTTTTCAGACATACTCTCACCTTCTCCCAAATTGAAAAACTATTCTTTATTTATAAATCATCATCTAGAGTATCAATTTATTTTTCTTATATTCTTATCAATTTCTGGGGCCATTAAACACACACACACACACACACACACACACACACACACACACACACACCCTATTCTCAGCCATTACTTGGGTTCAACTCACTGTCAAATCTACCCATTTTTTTTTTTGCTCTCTACCTCCTTGTAAAAAGGAGGTATGTCAAAACCCCAAAAACCACTCTCTAATCCCTTACCTCCATGAAAGAAGTGGTCTTTAAAAAAGCAAATAAAGCAACAAGGAATGAGAAGACTTGTGTTGATTTTGGAATGAGAGTGTGACAGTGGATTTGGTGCATTTTATTCAACTCTGAGGGATGCATTGAAGTCAACCATGTCAATCAGACTGTTTGTGTAGCCGGACTTAATCAGGAAACAGAGCCTAGTAAAACCACATTCAGAAAGCTGCTAAATTCTGCTGCTCTCTTCAGATATTGTAACTTTTTATAAGGTCTTCATAGGAATGTTATTCTGTGAGAGTGCTTTCAGCATATCCATTGGGTCTTTTTTTATGAGGAGACAGTAGGAATTCTAAATCATACGTCCGATACACACACGCATGTATTTTTCAAGTAGACAGCTGCTCAGATGTTTTCAGATGCATCTAACTTTAGGCAACGACATCAAGCTTGAACCCAGACTCCCATTGCAGTCTGGTGAGCCTGCCATTGGATTATGGTATCATTCTGATGCAGAAATGGAATCGTGGCTGGTGGAGGCCTGAAGTTTCAATTTGGGCTGCTGAGAATCTATCTCTGCACTGCCAAAGCCAGCACACCACCGCGGACTGCATCAACCCGAATCAGGGAGGTCTGAGAGTTCCAGTTGATTTAGTACCACCATATACCTGCACGTTTAGAGTAGAACTCCATGAACTACCATGGGAGAGGTGGTGCTTGGCATGCATAGAGTCAGTGGGACATGGGAACTTTTGGGCTCTCTCTCTGCAGAACTGATTTATTCTTAAATTGACAGAATAATTCATTACTGCTTTGATGATCAACATTTAATTCTTCATTTTAGACCATGGCTATATGTAGTCAAAACATACCTATTTAAGTGTTATGCCAGTTGTCACAAAATATCCAGTAAGAAATTCTGTTAAAAAAAAAAAAAAGAGTTGCATATAATTGACCACCTCTATTGATTGTTTTGTGGTCATATGGACCCCAGCTGGAATTGGCAGACCAGGGATCTCAAATTCAATTGCTTAAGAGGTTAAGTATATAAGTAAATGAAGTAGGTGAAGACCAACATACTCCCTATCCAAAAGGACATCCCACTCTGGTAATTATGGCCATATGTAGGAATTTGGGCATAGTAGGGCCAAATCCTCTAATATTCATAGGGAATACCTATGTCCTACATATAATACCTCCCCTACCCATTCATGCTGTATGAGTTCTATTTATCCTGTAAAACTTTGTTTAAATATTAGTTGCTCTGGGAAACATTTCTTAACTCTTGTAGTGAGAATGAACTACTCAGTATCCACTCTCATACTTACAGCATGTTGTACAAATCTCCGATATTGATTGTACTTCACTAATGACATAATAACTGCAGGTTTGGTAACATCTCCCCAGCTCTACAGTGCGAGGGCAGGTCCCATACAACACTTGCAAGGCAGAGCCAGGCCCTAAGTAGGTGCCACATGATGCTGAATGGCTGAAAGATGACTATGGAAGCAGAATTGGAGTGGCAAGCTCTTAGCTGCTTAGAGTTGATGTGGTGGTTTGGCAAATACTAGGAGCAATGAACAAGAAGGAAGCAGGCCCTGACAAAGTGTATCATTATCATTCCTTACCAACTTCTTAAATGTTCTTTCTATTTGTGTGTGCTACCTATTACATTCATTTTTCCAACTGGCACTTCAGATCAAATCCCTATCCCCTCACCAAACTATACCCTATTAAATACTATATTAGAATGAGGTTTTTTTTTTTTTGAGACGGAGTCTCGCTCTGTCTCCTAGGCTGGAGTGCAGTGGCGCCATCTCAGCTCACTGCAACCTCCACTTCCCGGGTTCAAGCAATTCTCCTGCCTCAGCCTCCTGTTCAAATAAAGCTGAACGAATAATTTGAATTGTTGGTTGGTGTGTTCTACTCTGTAGGTGCACATAGTTCTTCCTAATGTTGCTCAGTGCAAATTACTATGGAGATGAGAAGTAACATTAAAAATAAAGACAATAAGCCAGGGCAAAAGGTTAAGCACAACACTGTGCTGATGAACACAGAAGTTGAGCTCCTGAGTATCTGGGACTACAGACGCATGCCACCACGCCTGGCTAAGTTTTATATTTTTAGTAGAGATGGGGTTTCACCATGTTGGCCAGGATGGTCTTGATCTCCTGATCTTGTGTTCCACCTGCTTCCGTCTCCCAAAGTGCTGGGATTGCAGGCATGAGCTACCCCGTGCAGCCTAGAATGAGTTTTTAAGGGCAAGCTATTGCTGTATTAGCCTTTGAACCTTGAAAGTTTAGTACAGTGACTAGACGCCACTCAATAAATGCTCTTATGGATGGACAAATGAATGAATGGTTAGTACATTCATCAGTTTGCTTCCTGTCTGGGGCAGCTAGCTGAAAGCAAGCCTGTAAGGGGATGTGATTCTGGGCAGGCAATTAGAAAAATAGACCACAGAATAGTTGGGGGTGTGGAAAATCCCTCCATATAAAAATTGTTTACCTCGTCATTTCCTTGGAGGCTGGGCTTAACTGGGAGGAGAACCAGACCCAGAAACCAGGACCATTGCTACCATTTGCTAATATTTTTGTTGGCTATTTAATTTTATAATTAGACTGTAGTTTTCGGGAATCTCATTCTTTATCACATAAGCGGCAAGTCTCTCACCAAGATATTATTCACCTTGCATTGCTCTACTGCAGCTGCCTCACTTGTGAGATGGGATCAAAGATACCTTTCGCTCAGCCACTTGGAAATTCATTTTGAGGTCTCTGATGTGAAAGGGAATCTCAGCGCCAGCTGATGATTGTGCAGCCTATTCAGGCTCTAACTTGATGATGCGGCTGTGATATTTTGCCTCAGAACGAAGTTAATGCAACACAGAACGTGTTTTCCCCTGAGGCAAAGCAGCTTGCTTGTGTGTAGCAGACTGTGCTCGGTCCTTAGCATGAATCATAAACAGATACTTCTCAAGCCACATCACTCCCATAATGAGAAAAATCATTGGATTTTTAGTCTTGGGTGGGGAAAGAAAAAGTAGCCTACAGCTAAAGAGCATAACAAAATGTTATTGTCAATTTCTGGTGCTCGAGTGATAGGTTGGTATCACTCACTGCTCCTAGGAGCAATAATTACATTATAATATTGTCCTTTTTGTGCCCTAAAACAGAATCCTATGTGTAACAGAAAGGTGACTTAATTGTCTGATATATTCAATGTGTGTGGGTTTTCATAGTTTTAAAGTACTGGCAAGGTACATTTCATTAAGGTATAGTAATAAAATAATAATAGGGCAGCAGTAATTGTAACACTAGAAAATGGGTTCCATTTTCCTTTGGTTTGCTGTCCATACAAATGCATTTCCATGCTTGTGGGAAATGTGCGTCAACAACTATAGATCACCACAAAGCTGTAGTTCTGTCCACCTTTGTCAGACACAATCTTGTGAACTTGAATTGACATGCTCTTTCACATAGGACAAAACTGGGGAATAAATAATAGTCCTACGAAGAGAGTGAGTAGTCAAGGAATACTCCCATAACTGAATAGAGCTCCATGTTTGTTCATGGCTTTCAATTTTTTACATCATTTTCTTATCCGAGATCTCCTTTATTTTTAATCCCAGCAGCCTTGTGTGTGGGGTAGAGAAAGGGTCAGTGTCGTCTTTTCTACGCAGAGGAGTCCATCCACAAATACATTAAGCAACTTCTCCCAGGTCACTCAGATAATTACTGACATTGTCAGGAGGAGAGCCCTGGCTGGTATCCAGACTCCTGGCTGGTAATGGATATTGTTGAAAGTTGCAAGCACAGAAGGAATAGAACCTTTTATATAGCACATTTGCATCTGGAGTGGTCCAGGGACATTGCTGCCTGGATGCCAAAGGATGGAAACATGACCTAGATGGCCCCTGATAAAAATCAAAGTTCTATGTCATTGCATGTGGTGATGATTGTGTAAACATATTAGCAATTAAAAGTTGCTGAGTAACCTTAGTTTTTCCATGAGATCATTTTTCCAGGAGTCTAAGAATTAGTACAAAGAGACAAAGATGGAAGGGAACAGGGCTTTTACCCTAGGTCTGTCGTGGTGTGAACACCTGCCAGGTCAGCTCACCTACTGAGAGCTGAGTGCTCTCATCGAAGCCATGTTATTGTATGTTACAGTCCTGCTGGCTTCCCTGTGTTTTTCAAGAGAATCATTGATCACTGTTGAATGAATAAATTGCTGTTGTCCCTATGGCTTTGTGCTGTTACCTGTGAGAGAAGCCGCTTGGGGCAAATTGCCACCTGCTATACAGAGTATATGCTCTTTTAATTTTTGATTTATGGTTCATATTTGAAACTGCTCTTTGTTTTTTTGATCCATGATGTCTCTCTTCTGATTGGCAATCGTGTGACCTCCATTGCCCTGTTTCTCTGGATAGACTCCTGTCTCTTTAATGCGCCTCTAAGAGCCTCCCAAAGTGGATTTCATCAATAACATGTAGCCTATAGTTCAAGACAAACCATTCCAATATGAACTTGAAATTTGGTGAAAATCCATTTCATGTGAGGTACTAAAAGAGAGATGAAAGTCTTTTTTTTTTTTTTTTTTTTTTAATTTTATACATTTCAAGATCAATGTATCTAAAAGACAATAATGGCTTCCTCCTGCAAGTTCCTGGATGAGCTTAGGTATTTTGTTGGTTAGATTCCATCTACTTATCTGGAACCTCTTTTCTGAACTTTTAAGGTTAAGTTTTCAGCTTGCTTTTTACCCCTTGCTTAGCCGATAGCCCCCTAGGTCAATGTTTCTCAAATTCAAGTTTCAGAAATCCTGAAATTTTTTGCAGGACTTGAGAATACCTTACAATAATTTTTAAAATTTGGATTTATGTTTTAATAAATAGAAAAATTAATGGGTGAAGTGGACCTTTATTGGCGGTGGTTTGGCACATCTTTTTCATTCTTTCTTGGTAACGGTACCACCAATTTCCTTTGGAAACCACTTCTCTCTTTTTTCAGGTACATAGCTTGAGTGAGGTTAATTTTATCCATGGTACCTGGCCTTAGCGCGGATTGTGATCAGTGCATTCCCCGTTTTTGGCCTCAGGAATGGGTATGTAATCTGGTCAGAGCCAATGGGGAAGGTTTGCTCAGGATTCCTTCACTAGTTTAAGTTAGATTTTCTTTTGTTTATAACCAAAAGAAATCCTGACAGGTACATAGATCATTTGGATGAATTTAGTGCCCGTGTTTGTGTTTGTTTCCAGTATCTTTTGTGCCAAGTAATACTACTTAATTATCTCGAGCTAATAAGAAAATAATAGAGGTCAATTTAATATGTAAATGATGTACATTTTTAAAATGAAGGTTTTGTAGTAATCGAATAGAGAGAAGTGAGTCATCAAATAGTATCTACTCTTTGAAGCCTGCAGAACTTGAAAGGATCCATACCATAGTTATGGGTGCCAAGTTCAGACTGCAAACAGTGATTAATTCTCAGCAACATACCACTATCCATCACATTAAATTAAGATAGCTAATTAAAAACTTATTGGCTTGAAGTGTTGTTTGTATTTAATTTAAAACTTCTTTAGTTGCTTAAGAACTATAAGCATAAGGACTTTTACAGCTATAGGTTTAAGGTTGTACAGATTTGAATGACATTAAAATAAAATTAACACCAGGGGATCAAGGAGAAATGTGTTTTTTTTCTTTGCAGGGAATCTGTTCGTTTCTTAAGTTTTAGAAGTGGTGCCATCAATAGTAAAAGGTGTATTTGTGTTAAAAAAGACAAACTATGGAATTGGATAAATATCCTCCTGTCTGGAATATTACTGAATTGTACCAAGCTATATAAAAATCTACCTCCAAAATTTCAACCCTTCAAAAGGAGCTTCTCTCTTCTAAGGAGGACAAAATATTTTGCAAGCATAACTGCTCTCATTTCAACTCACCAGTGTGTGAGTTTATTCAGCAGATGTGAATAGCCTGAGCTCAGCAAGTTCATGTCCATTGGTGGCAAGTGCAGCTCATGTTGCCCCAACCTCTTCTGTAAAATTTGCTTCCAGAGAAAAGTCAAGCACTGCCAGGGGTCAGTGAAGGTGAGGTGAGTTTGTGAAGGGTGGTGGAATATGGGGTGACTACTCCTTTTTCTGTAAGACTGCTCTCAACGACAAACCCAACTGGGTGCATCCCAAGATCTCAATTTGCACTACAATTTGGAAATCACAAGTTGTTCCATGAGAAAGCTGGGATTTTGTTTCACTTGTACTGTGTTATACAAGGAGCAACCTTTTTCTAGAAGGAGGCTTGGCGTTTGCCTGTTGCAAGAACAAATTCAGGTCCATTTGGGTAGGCTCAACAAATGCTTTTCAAGTTCCTACTATGTGCCCAGCATTATGCTGTATACTTGAGGATACAAGGAATTACTAAAATGTGATTGTTTCCCTGAAAAATTTTGTAGTATAGTGAGAATGTAGATTTCAATGTAATGTGGTAATCCAATGACAGGAGTAATCAGAGAATACTACAGAAACCCATTTACCCACATCAACTGTGAATTCATAGGAAAAAGGAAGACAAAACTAGTTATTTACACACACACACACACACACACACACTTGTTTGACTAAATATTTTGGCTTTAGAATGGTTGCATTGACATCACCTCAGGTAGATTAGGGCAGACTTAGATATTGATAAGTGAAAGATAGAGACTCAACTATGATACCCAATAGATGGAGACTGTTGCTGATTTTTTGGTTATCATAGCATAAAGTTGTCGGCAATGCCTTTGGCCAGTTTATCTCTGCCGTTGGAGAAAACATATGTGGTGAGACAATTACAGCTTTTGTTTTTCACCTATGTGCAGTGAAATCTACTTTCTTGCCAACAAAGCTGTAGGGCCATTTTCCCAATGATACCCTGGCAGGTTGAAGCCAGAGTTTGCTTTCAGTATTCATCAGAGTCCCGCTTTCCTTGCTCATTAATTCTGGGTAAATTTTAAGTTGTTTCTTCAAGTACTGAAACTCTCAGACCAAAGTATAACAGAAATAACACGGGAGGAGGTGGTTGTCTTTGTTGAAACCGTTTGGAAGAGAGAAGGGCTGGTGTGGAAGTGTGAATTTGCAGTCGTTGATGAATGAACCAGGAGACTGCAGCCTGTGGCCATTGTAATTCCTCCCAGCCCCCAAGCATCATAAAGAGAGTGTTGTAGTTTCAGAGCTGAATTTCTCTCTGTTTGCTTGGCTTTGTAATTTGGGCCAATATGTCTGGGCTGTCAAAAACCACATCCTCCTTATTTTAAGTCTTTCCATTTTTACCTTTCATTTCCTCACCGGCCAAAGCCCTTCTTGTGCTAATTCTATTGATTCCTTCTTCTTCTTATTTGGAAAATAAAGCACCTTGAAAGTCACTCCATATAATGTGGATAGCCTGTGTCTGAGGAGGCTTTTCTGTAAAATTGAGAATTTCAAATGCATTGCTAGAGGATATTTTTCTATAAATTTCTTTTTGGTTCTTATCTAATGGCACATTAAAAGTCGGCTGGGTACTAAATTTATTGAGAGGTCCAGAAAAAGTGCGATTTAATCTAATAAAGATTTAATTATGCTGGGAAATAATGAGGTCTAAAGATCCCAGTGGAGTGCTCGCTGGGTTAACTTGCTCCTGTGATAGATTTCTTAGCACTGGCATAAAAAAATCACGGGGGACACTCTCTGTGTGTGCATTCCTCTTTGGAAGAAAATGAGACTCCTTGAAGGGGGGATGTGTTAGCATAAGTACTGCTTAAAGGTGTTTATGAAAAATAGATCTATGTTTGCACAGTCTTTTGAAAGGGGCCTCAAAGATTACACTCTTTAAGGGAACAGTCATAACAGAGCAGCTAATTCTGGCTTGGCTAAATTATTCATCTACTCCTCCACTATTTATTGAATACATCGTGGGAAATTTGAAGCAGTGAAGCCTAAGGCAGTGTCTGCCTGCTTTGCTCAATGTTCTTAGTTCAGAGTTTCAAAAATACAGTTGTTAATAGATGTTACATAGAAAACAAGGGAGGGGAGACGGTGGTGTGGGGAGGACCTGTGGTTAGGTGTTAGGAAAACACTGCTAACTTATACTCCCTTAGGAAACATATAGTAATTAGTTAAAGGCTCTAAGATGTCTTTCTATAAAATAAGTGTTTACCTTTATTCAGCGTAGAGGTTTTAGGTCTTACAGGATCATGGATATCCTCTTTCTTTCCAGTGAATAGCTATACATCTCATGGAACACAGTATAAGAACAAAATAGTCATATGGGTTGTGCTCCTTGTCTAAGATGGTTGGCTGATATGTTGTGATGTTGGATAGATACAACCTCATACAGGGCAACGATCCTCAAAGGGTGATATATTTGTTATAAAATGATGTGTTTCAAGACAGGGTTTCTTTACTGCTATGCTAATGGCTTGACCAAAAGGAGTCCAAGTGTCCTGCCTCCGGGTTGAATGGCAGCCTGGACCCTATGTCTGTTTGGCTAAAGCACTTCCTGCCTCCGTTCCTTCCCTTTCAGGTTTAAGGACACTCCTGTTTTACACAAACTACAGAAGCAGCTTCCTTTCTTGCTTATTTTTTCCACCTCTGCAAAGGCCATAATCAGGATATGTAACATGTCCGCTCATTGTTCTTTAAGAGCGTTCACTGTGGGATTTGGACAAAACTTCCTAGTCTCTGACTTCTCTCCATTCTCAGCCTACTCTTAGAATAAGGATCACAAGACATGAGACAGAAAGCCAAAACCTGGTAGAGACAAATATATGTATTTTTCATATGAGCGGTTTGAACTACTTAATGTAAGGCATTCTATAGATAGTAATTCCTTTGATCGGTTCCAGGTAAATCCCATTTCATTGTGCTTTGCTTTATGTGCTTTGCAGATATTTCATCTTCTACCATGGATAGGTTTGTGGCAGCCCTGCACTGTGTAAGTCTATGGGCACCATTTTTCTGACAGCATGCTCTCACTTCGTGTCTGTGTCAGCGTTTTTTAGCAAAAAATATTTTAGATTGTTATGTATATTGTTTTTTACACATCGTCCTAGTACACATTTAATAGACTATAGCATAGTGTGAACATAATTTTTTTTTTTTTTTGAGACGGAGTCTCGCTCTGTCGCCCAGACTGGAGTGCAGTGGTACGATCTCTGCTCACTGCCAGCTCCGCCACCTCCCGGGTTCACGCCATTCTCCTGCCTCAGCCTCCCTAGAAGCTGGGACTACGGGCGCCCGCCATCACGCCCGGCTAATTTTTTTGTATTTTCAGTAGAGACGGGGTTTCACCGTGTTCGCCAGGATGGTCTCCATCTCCTGACCTCGTGATCCGCCCGCCTCGGTCTCCCAAAGTGCTGGGATTACAGGTGTGAACCACCGCGCCTGGTCCATAATTTTTATATTATGTTTTATATGCATTAGGAAGCCAACAACTTGTGTGACCCGTTTTATTGTGGTAGTCCGAAAGCAAACCTGCAAATTCTGAGGTATGCCTCAGTTGTTTTCTTATTATTTTTATAGACATTATCTTATTTGATCCCAATTCAATTTTTGAGAGACATCCTGATGAGAAGAATTAATGCTAGATGAATTAGACAGATTTGGAAAATAATGAGCACCGAAGACTAGAAGTAATGACTCCCCAGTTGAATGGCTTTTCTATGATGCTAGAGTTTCCCAAAGGATGTAGATTTTAGGGAGGGCACAGACATGGCAGTAAATGCCATTGAGTCATAAGGTAAGAATATTAGGGATGTTTTGGTTTCTTTCTCTTTTTGTTTTTTTATCTGATACAAAGTCTGTCACCCAGGCTATAATGCAGTGGCATGGTGAGCTGCAGCCTTGACCTCCTGGACTCAAGCAATCGTCCTGTCTCAGCCTCCTGGGTGGCTGGGCAGTTTCTTTTTTAAACACTTTCAAATATATAAGGGAGAAAACCTCTGATTCTAGTCTTTAACCTCTGTCTAATATTGGCACATTTCCCCTTTCAATAAATACAGAGCAAGACACCGATAACGTGCATTAGTTTCATTTCACAGTTACCTTCTATTTGTGGTGATATGAAATTTTCTTTTAATTGAATATATTGTATTTATTTGTTGACCAGATAATACATACAAATGGTACAACATTCAAAAAGTACACAAAGGTAATATACCTTTACCTGCTAGTCACTCAAATTTTCTACAAAGGTAGTTGTGGTCAATAGTTTCTTACTGGTATTTCCAGAGATATATTCATAGCAAAATGTATGTATATGTGCGTATTTTTATGTGGATTTTTAAAACCTAAGTGGTAGTAAATTAGTCATGCTGTTTTGCACTTTGACTTTTTTTCTATTAAATATTTATCTGGGGGTCCCAGATCTGGCAAAAAATTTTAAGCAGGTTCATGGAAGACTGGTCATCTGCTTATAACATGCTCTCTCTCCTTTTGCCTGTAAATGGACACAAAAAAGTGTCGCTGAAAGTTTTACTCCAAAAATGAAAGTTGAATAATTAAATGAGGTCTAATCATATGCTTTTTGCCTCCGTATTTTTTTCTTTTGCCCTTTGTGTTCTCTTGCTCCCAATGCTCTCCTTGGACGAGGGGAAGGAACAGACTCTTACCCAGCAGAGAGGAGATCTGCAAGGAAGGAATAGTTTTAGTGAACATTTTCATCCCCTAATGGTTAAGAGGAGCTTGGAGCATGACTCAAACTAACAAAAGGGGGAAAATGGTTTTTCCTAATGGCTCTCTTTCTGAAAAGCTAAGGCAGATTTAACAAAAAGAGTCAACAGTCTGATTTGCTGAGGTCTATGAAAACCAGTCCACAAATTTCAGCCACTCATGAAAACTGTTCTGTCTAAGCCATAAGCAGTCAACCTGACACAACCTTTGGACTCAACAACTTTTGTCCCACCCTAATAGGTAGGCAGGCTTTTTTTCCTTCGCTAGGTTTTCACCAAAAGTATATTTTGGCAGGATATAAACTGTTTAAAAACCAAGCCAGATGCCAATTTCTATGAACTTGCGCACATTCAACCTCAAATGGGTATGTTTTCAGAGGGTCAAAAATATCTGCTTAACTGTGGTCCAGGCTGGTTGGCTCAGTTCTCTAGTGGATGTGGCCAAGGATAGGAGTTAAATCTTTATGTGGGGCAGAGGAAAAGCTGCTTGCTTGCCCCAGGTAATGCTATGGATCTCAGCGAATCCCCTGTAGATCACAGGAGGTTTGCCCCAGACCAGTGACAGGTGGTCTAGTACAGACTCCTTCCCACAACTGGGAGGGAGAATCCAACCAACTGAAGTACATATGATTAAGTAATTCATTATGCATCTCCTTAACAGTTACAAAATGCTTTGCTAATTCCAACAACCTTCCTGAGAACGTGAAATAACAATACTGGCTGCTATTATTAGCACCTCCATTTAGTATAGGTCAGGAAGCTAGAGCTCAGGGAGGTTGAGAAGCTTGACAACTTCCTGAGGCTAAAGGGCAAATCCTAACTCAAACCAGGGTCCTCTGACTCCAAATCCAATCATGAGTCAGTAGCCTCACCGTCAGGCAGATGGGCAATCAATGCTGCTTAAATCACCTGCCAGCTAGCCCCAACTAACCCTCTCTATCGTCTGTTATAATTTAATATTATAATCCCATAGGAAAAAATTTAGGTGGGGCACAATTATATGCCAATCATAGTGTCGGTTTTATTTATTTTTAAAAATGAACCTCAAATGGTAGCACATTAGTCCGTTTTTCTGCTTACAGCTTTTGCCAATTAAACCCTTATCTGGGAATGGGGTCTGGATATGGCAAAACTGTTGCAGCCTATGTAAGCATGACTGAAGATCATAGAAGTCATACCTGCTGACATTGTTCGAAAGATGATTCTTCACTTCCTCTGCATCATAATTATGAAGGGAAGATCAGAAGCACTGTAAGAAACACTTTGTCCCAAGGAAGTTATAGGGCTGTTGAGGGTTTTATCCCACAAGTTGCTGCTCGAATATGGAAGTTGTGAAGAGGTATGCTGAGGTTTCATTCGTGTTCAAGCTCTTTGAGCTGAGTCAGCTGTTTTCAGAACAAAGATTATAATGCAGCAAGTTCATGTGCTGGGGCAGAACACTGAAATGTGGTAATGATATTCCCCATAGATAATGCTGCTTAAACTAGGGGCATGAAGACATCCGTAGTGTGAACATTACTAGGGCCAGTTTTTATGTATCAGGTAACGAATTCCAACTGTTGAACTGTGTCTTCCTCTGCCAAAGGCTTTCCCCAAAGGTAGCGTTGGTTCCAGGAGTTCTACGCTGAATACTGCAAAAGATGGCCATTATGCAGTCTGTCTGATAGTTTTGTCTGACAGTTCATTTAGAGGCAAATGCACTCCTCCCACCAAGTCTCTTCTACAGTGAGTACAAATCTACCTCGATGCTGCACTTTATGGATTAGAACATTTGACCCTTGATACCCAACTCCTTCCCTGACCACACTTTCCCCAAGGCATCCAAGTGCAGCAGAATATAAAGGCATTTGTCCAAAATATTTGAGGCCCACCCAAGGGTCAGATAAATGTCATCATGTTTATTTTCTGGAATCAGGGTTAAGAGACAGGATTAAGGGAAAGATTTTTCCTGTTTCGACACAAGTTTACTGGAAATGAAGCAATCATATTTTATGCAAAATACTGTTTTGCTGTCTCTGTGTGACATCATAATCTGGCATGATCTAATGAGTCTTTGATTGTCTTACCTTTGAGTGTCATGCGGCTGTTTTATTTGTATTCCAAGATGCAGCATTTCAGAAAGAGGACAAAAAACTACCAATTTGGGCAAGGTGGGGTGGCTTGGCATTTTCTGGTTGTGGATAGCTAACGCTGGCAAATGTACGCTTATTAAATCCAAGGTAATGTATACCCATCCGTCTGAAATTCAAATTCTTGTAGATGTTTGGGTCACTTTAATAATTATCTGGAGATGAGAACAAACTTGGAGCAGTGAGTGCTTTAAAACAACCAACCAACACACCATCAGATCGTTCACTGATGCAAACTGCACCAAATTCAGAAAGTAAGAAGGCTCGAAAAGTAATATAAGCCATGGTATCATTGGCTCCTCACCCACCCCCGCATGAGTCAAATATATATTTCATATGAAGCCTCAAGCATATACATGGGTGAATCAGGCAGTCCCCGGTTGGTGAATGGTATTCATTATTTCCAGAATACACAATCTTCACCCGGTTTTGTCTTTGCACAAAGTGTTCCCTCTTCTTGAAATTCTTCCCTTCTTACATCATTTATTGGAATCCTTCTTTGGAAGAATCTTACTTATCCCCCAGTATCCTTTACTTCATCTTCAATAGTATTAGAATGTTGAGCTGGACATGTGGCTATCCAGAAAAATACTACCTTTCTCAGTTTCTCTCGCAGCTAGAGGTGACTCTGTGACTAAGTTCTGGTCAATACATATAAGCAGAAGTGTCAACTGGCAGCAACTGGAAATCTCCATTGCCATTTTTTTGCTCATTCTCTCCTACTTTGCTGACCAGCATGGGACAAGGTGGCTGCAGCTGGAGGAGCTACCCCAGAGCCTAGGGAATGGAGGATGAAGTTGGTGCATGGGGAAGCAATAAGGCAGAAGGAGCCTGAATCCCTAATACTGTGGGAAGCCAACTCAGCATTGGATTGCCTGCCTCTTGACTCATACTGTAGAAAGAAACAAACTTGTAAATTATTTAAGTCACAGTTATATTGGGGTTCCTGTCACTGACATTGAACTTAATTGTAAGAAATCCACTGTCTCATGCTTTAAAGCTCACTTTAATGCCAGCATCACGTGCAAGAACATGGGCTTGAGCAAGAGCTCTGGGCTCAAAGTTTTCATAATATATGGTGGTCTTTTTGGTCTTCTCTCTCTTCTTTCCACACAGACTTCTGGAAGCCCATTCTTCTTCACGCTCCCTTCTAGTCAGTACACTTATTTTCATAAGTGGGCATCAACTTTTTTAAGGAATTTTCTGGAAAACCATGTTTTTTCTTTGAAAGAAGCTACAGTGTGGCTGCCCAGAGGCCCCATCTCAAGCTCATTTGAATTCTTCCCTTCGCATTCTAGAAACTCTGTAGGATGTTGTAAGTTCATGTTCTAAGTCTACTGGCCGTAACCTATATCCCATCTGTGATTTCAGGTTCCGTGGCCTCAGGACCCCTGACACCCCTATGATGCTCCTCAGAGCTCTGTTTCCCAACCCCTACAGTCTCCAGCCCCGTGCCAGGGTCTCAGGCACAGCCGCCCACCCCCAAACCCCCAATGCCTCTTTGGCTACCTACTATGTTCAGACACTGTCTTGGCATGGGGATCCAGCAACAACCGCTGCAAGGCAGCCTCTAGACATCTTCCTGGGCTCCAGCTTTCAGCCACGTTTGCACCCCAAAGGCCTTTCCAATGCAAAAATTAACACCTGGCCCCATCAGTCTTGATGCTTTCTATACAGTCAAGTTAGCTTTATCAGAGTCTGTTACAATCAATTTTTATTATTTTTGTTTCACTGGATTATAAAAATCATACTACTGTAGAAAATGTGTAACTACTGAAACTTATAAAGAAGAAAATAACACCTTCTCATAATCTCTGAACCTAGAGGGAAGCATATCTAATATATTTATTTCCTTGTAGCTTCTTTGTGTATGTTTGTGCATTCTTAATTTTATGGTGTAATATTATACAATGTATGCAATTCTTGCATCTATCTATACCTACCTACCTACCTACCTACCTATGGCTGAAAAACACTATTTTGTGGATATACTAGAATTTATTCAACTAGTTTCTTACTGTTTAATATTTAAATTTCCTAGCCAGGCATGGTGGCTCACACCTATAATCCCAGCACTCTGGGAGGCTGAGGTGGGTGGATCATGAGGTCAGGAGTTTGAGACCATCCTGGCTAACATGGTGAAACCCCGTCTCTACTAAAAATACAAAAAATTAGCTGGGCATGGTGATGGGTCCCTGTAGTCCCAGCTACTCTGGAGGCTGAGGCAGGAGAATTGCTTGAACCCAGGAGGCAGAGGTTGCAGTGAGCCAAGACTGTGCCACTGCACTCCAGCCTGGGCAACAGATAAGACTCTGTCTCAAAAAAAATTTTTTTAAAAATTTTCCCCCAATTTTATCTGGCTATGAATAGCATTGTGATTAACATTTATATGTACCTATGTTTTCCATTTGGATTATTTCCTTAGGTTTGAATTTTTGAAGGTTAAAGAATTTTAGATTCTTAGGAGGTTTAAGTCCTCTTGATACATATTGCAAATTGCTTAACAGAAAGTTGTCTCAATTTCTTATTCTCCTATTAATGTCTCATTACTCCCTTGCATGCCTAGAATTTTTATCATTAAAAATCTTGACTAATGTAAAAGTTAAAAAAATTGTCTCATTTTAAAATTTGCATTTCTTTGATTACAGTGAAAGTTGAATACATTTTTGATCGTTATTAATTTACATTTCTTCTTTATGTCTCTTTATGTCCTTGGCCTACTTATTGGGGATCACATTTTCTTAAAAATTTGAGAAAATTCTATAAAAAAATTTTAACCCTTTGCCTGTCATATTTAGTGAACATATTTTTCCCCCAGTTTTCAATTTGCCTTTTAATTTGTGTCATATTTGTGAGTAACAGCTATGCAAATGATTATGGAAGCAAGTATAATTTTTGTGACATTTTTCATAAATTTTAACTTCAGACAGTCTCTATCCCCTCCTCAAAGTCTAACCAATAGTAAGAAGGCCTCACTGTCCTCTACCCGTTTATAGTGATACTCTCATTAAATTCTATCTATTACATTCTCTATCTCCTAAGGATCACTTTTGGGCTTTTGTTCTGTTTCATTGATTTATCTTTTTTGTACCAATATTGCTGCCTTCATTCTTATAGCTTTACAATGAATAATTTCTATTTAATAATTATTGAGCATCTACCACATTCAGAAACTGTCTTGGCTTAGGGATACAGCAATTTAACAGATGGACATATTTCTGCCTTCACATTTGTGGGTTTTAGTGCAGGAAACAGGAGAATAATTGATATGTACAACCCAGTGAAACATGAGTGGTGAGAAGAGAGGCACAATCTCCTGGGGAACGTATGACAAGGGTCCACCCTGGGCTCAGGGTGAATGAAGTTTCCTAGACAAATGACATCTAAGTTTAGTCCTGAGTTTCAGGATAGGCAAACAGAGAAGGGAGAAGAATATTGAAGATAGATACAGCTGCATGCAGAAAATTCAAGAGTCAACAGCAAGCCTGATGCATTTGAAAAATTGAAAATAATTTTGTGTTGCTGGGGCAGAGTGTGATTGGTTCTAAACAGGGACCAGAGTAAGAGTCGCCCAAACCATGTGAAGGAGCATGTAGTTTACCCTGGGGACCGTGGAAAATTTTGAAAGAGTTTAAGTAAGAAAGTTACTTAACTTGATTCATAGTCAAGAAAGATCTGTCTGGCTGTAACATGGAGGGTTGGTTGGAGTGGAGGCAAATATTATGGCAGGGAAATAGCTTGTTCAAATAAACCAGAAGAAAGGAAAATGATGCTGGCCTGAGCTAGGGTAGTAGCATCAGAAATAGAGAGATATGGATGGATTTGACAAATGTGGTCTATTTGGAAGACATTCAGGATGTAAACTTGACAGAAATTGGTGATTGATTAGATATGCTGAATTAGAGAGGGAAGAATCAGGGATGATACCACAGGACAATTGGGTACATGTTGGTTTCATTCAATGAAAAGAAATGAAAGGAATGCAGGAAAGGTGGGCTCGAGGTGGGAAGATGCTGCAGTTTGAGATGTGTGTGGTACAACCTAAAGCTGCACGTCCAATAGACAATTGGCTCTGCTGGCCTAGAGGCTGGATGAGAGTGAGATGAACTAGGGATACAGATTTGTGTGTCTTCAGTATTTAAAGAGTGAGTAAAGCTGTAAGAGTGAATGTAACCCAACCCCTCACACAGAGTCTGCAGAATGAACATAGCAGAGGATCTAAGGAACAACAATATTTAAGGTATAAACAGAAGATGGGAAGCTACAAAATTAGACAGAGCAAGCAGCCAGAGGGAGGGCAGAAAAACGGGAGAGTGTGGTATCTTTAAAGTGAAAGAAAGATGGATGTTTGGAAAATGGGACTGGCATGACACTGATGCTCTGAGACATCAGGCAAGATAACGACTGCAAGGTTGTCACTGGTATTAACAGGAAGTATGTTAATGACCTTGACGAAAACAGTTTTGGTGGCCCAAAGAGGGCATAGGACGCACTGCAGTCAACTGCAAAATAAACAAGTAAGCAAACAGAAATGGGCAGTGCTGACAACTATAAAAGTTTTGAGTATGAAGGGAAGAGCAGAAGAGGATGACGATAGCTGAAAGGAGATGTGAGACCAAGGAAATTCAGACTTTCCATCCAGGAATATTTTATGACTCTCCTTTTATTTACTCAAATATTTTCTAGTTCTTGGAAAAGTTCATAGCTATCTGTGTGGATTTTGCAGATTTCTTGTATGGTTATTCCTGTTTAACTGATGCTTTTCTCCTCTTATTTTAAATGTAATCTTTTTTACCCTTATTACTTTATATTTACTAACCATCTATTGTTAGTAAATGGAAATCATGCTGATTCCCTATTTTTGTATACTTATCTTGTTTCTATCCACTTTATGAAAATATATTACTATATAATTATTTTGCATGTTGTTATTATAATAGTTATAATCTATTATTTTGAGTTTTCCATGTGTATAAGTACCAATCTTTCATAGTGTAAATATCATTCCTTTTCATAGTTGTTCAAGGAAGGGACTGCGCCCTAAAGTATAAAATTAAAGGGTCCTGGGAAATCACCTCAACTAATATTTTTATTTCTTCAAATGAAGAATTCAGGTTAAGAGCAGTTAAGCCTCTACAGTCTTATACATGCCAGGTCCTATTACAACCCCATAAAATGGATATACATTTCATTTTCATCAGAAGACATCAGCTTCAGGATGCGGGGGAGAATGTTAAAGGTTTATATCACATTAATTATGGTAATACAATACAACTAATTCAGTGAGGCCTCCAGCAACATCCTCAGAAACTAATTAAATTTTGCTCTTGCTACTGGTGCCAAAATGCACTGTTTGGTGACCTTAACTAGCTCATTCTGCTTCTCCCCATTCAGCAGGGTAACTGAACTGGGTTTTATGCCATTATCACTGTCTTGTTGACATCCACCACTGGAGAAAAGTATTCTTGCCCTTTCTGTTGGCACTTACACCTTTTTCAATGGATTTCTGAAAGCAATCTGGCTCTGTAAAGTTATAATTCCCACTGCCAATAAATGTGATACAGGTTCCCAGGCAGGGAGTCCCTTTAAAAGACCCCATGTGCTTTCTGTAAAACTTTACCGGTTTATTAAACCATAATTTACATCTAATAAGGCATCTAAATATATGTACTAGTCAGGGTTCTCAAGAGAGAATATATACATATGTTCAGACACACAGAGTTATTAGAAGGTATTGGCTCATGCAATTATGGAGGCTGAGAAGTTGCACTATCTGCCCTTGACAAGCTGGAAGCACAGGAAAGCCAGTGATACAGTTTGAAGGTCTGAGAGCTAATGGTATAGATTCCAGTAGAGTCTGAGAGAGACAGGAATGCAGAGAGTAGGAGAGGATGGATGTCTCAGCTCAGTCAAAGAGAGCAAATTCTCCCATCATCTACCACTTTGTTCTACTCAGACCCTCAGTGGATTAGATGATGCCCACCCACTTTGGGGAGGGCAAACCACTTGACTCAGGCTACCCATTTACATGCTAATCTCTTCCAGGAATACCCTCACAGACACACCCAGAAATAATGTTTAATCAGCAATCCTGGCAACCCATGAGCCAGTCAAGTTGTCACATAAAATTAACAATTGCAGTATAGCTCAATGATTTTGACAAAGGTCTACACCTGCATAACCATCCCAGTCAAACCATGGAACATTTTTGTCTCCCTCAAAATTCCCATGTGTGCCCCTTTGCTGTCAATGCCCCCTTCCCCCTCCTCCACTATATTTCCAGGAAACCAATGATCTGCTGTCACTGTAGATTAGTTTTGTTCATGCTGCAATCCCAAATAAGGGAGTCAAACAGTATGTGGTCTTTTGTGCTTGGATTTTTTACTCTGAATGAAGTTTTAGTTTATTAACCTAAAGGAGTCAGTGTTATCTCCTTTTTATAGCTCAGTAGCTTTCCATTTATGGGTATACCATGATTTGTGTATCCATTCACCTGTTGATGGATGAACATTGGTTTTTTTCCAGTTTTGGCTAATACAAATAAATGTGCTGTGAGTAATCATGTACAAACCATTTCTGGTGGGAAAATACCCAGGGGTGAAATTGCTGGGTCATAAGCCAAGTTTATGCATTTCTCAGTCCTTTCTTCTTTCAAATTACTTGCGGATTTTAAAAAATTTCTTCATGTAATTATGTCAATTTTCAGGGTCCTTGTTTCAAATCAATGTTGTTAGAAAGATACAGGTTTAGAATTGTAATAAATTCCTGGAGAGTTGTTACTTTTATCATTGAGTAAAACTTTAATTTTTCTCATAGTATTTTTGCCTGAAACTCTATTTTGCTGGATAAACTATTAATATTTTAATAGTTTATTTTACCCTTCCTATCATTTAAAATATTTCTTTAAGTTTTCTTAAAATAATATATGACCATAGTTTTTAAAAGTGAAATTGTGCTGCAAAGTTTAATGAAAGCCTGAAGTACTCCTTCCTACCACTCAACAGCCACAATCCTCCAGAGCCAGCATTTAAAATTATTTTTAGTTTTCTGTTCCATTCATATTTTTAAGTACCACATTTATTCTTTTTCTATTTGGGGCATTATCTATTGATTTCCAAGCATGATAGATAGACCTATTCATTCAGACCTGCTCCCTCATCCTCCTGCTATGGACAGACACAGTTCTTGGTTAAATCATTATTCAGAGTTTGTATCACAGGAGTATTGAATGCTGTTTACACCTGAGACCTAACAATGTTGTGTAATTGCATTTAATTTTTTGTACAATGTTGTTCTTTTCAGTATCAACAACTGCTTCATTTTGCTGTTTTCTTAAAAAAATAACTATCACTAATTCTTCCTCATACTTTTCCACATGGTCATGTGTACTGGATAATCCGTCTATTCTGTTTTCTTTCTTTGTGATGTACTTTGGAGTCATCCATTCCTCTGCATTTCTGTAATATCTTTCTTCCTTCTACTCAACACTATTTAAGCTTCCTGATTCATTTTACGCTACTTAACCCTCCTTTTTCTGAGAAGGATTTCTTTCTCTCCTGGCTCACTACATATACCATACTGATTTATAATCATTTGGTTAAACTCAAGTTCCAGAAATAAATACAAATCTTCCTTCCCCACCTCTTTTTTAAAACATTTTAAACAGCAAATGACAACAGAGAAAATTTAGTAAAAGGCTGTTGAAGGGTTGTAAGCATGAGAGCAGTGTGTTTTAAACCATCACTGTTGGCCAGGCACGGTGGCTCGTGCCTGTAATCCCAGTACTTTGGGAGGCCGAGGTGAGCAGATCACAAGGTCTGGAGTTCGAGACCATACTGGCCAACATGGTGAAACCCTGTCTCTACTAAAAATACAACAATTAGCCGGGAATGGTGGCATGCACCTGTAATCTCAGCTACTTGGGTGACTGAGGCAGGAGAGTTGCTTGAACTCAGGAGGCAGAGGTTGCAGTGAGCGAAGATCACACCACTGCACTCCAGCCTGGGCTACAAGAGCAAAACTCTGCCTCAAAAGAAACAAAACAAAACAAAACACATCACTTTTGCCGAGTGGAAAATAAGGGGCTGGCTGTGCGTGCAGTTATGACCACAGTCCGGTCACAAGATGATGGTGCCCATGTGGCCTGAGGTGGAAGAAATGGGGATGGAGAAAACTGGACATAGCCAACAGATATCAGAGAAGTAGCATGCATAGTGTTTGGTGATTGGATGGTGATGGGTAGAGAGGTAGGAGAGATCAAGGATGATTCTCAGGATTCTGGCTGGATGGACATGGTGCCATTTACTGAGATGGGGAATATTAGAAGTCATGGAGGAGAAGGAAAAGGAGAAAGAGTAGGACAAAGTGTTCATTTTCAGGTGATAATGATGTGACCTATTGTATATAAAAGCATTTTTCACATAAACGTTCTACATTTGCTAAACTTTTTAAAGCAGTAGATAGCTGCCAAAAGTAGATTGGTTCTGGCAGAGTAGGTGTACCATCAAGGATCAAAATTCTACTATAATTGATTACTTTGTTTAGTTGCTTCTGTTTATTTTCTGAGATACCATTTCACATTGAATTTTTTTTTTGTGCTCTTTGCTTCCAAGTAGAAAAGACAGGCTTGTCTGGCAAGCAGATGAAGTTGGAAACTGATTGGAGCTAATTAAAAAATATCAAGATGGAAAACAAAATGTGAAAGGGTGCAGAGCATGAGTTGAAAAAACCCTAGAGAGAAAAATGCAATAAGCTTACTTAATGAACTAACCAATTCCAATAGAAAATTATTGGAAAAATAATTTTTGAAGGACATGTAGTGATATGCCACCTCCACAATGCACAGTGCCAAAAATGCTGCTGGAAGGAAAAAAGCACAGGCCTATTTAACAACGAGAAAAGAGAGTTATGAAAACTAGGACTCTCAGGGCTCTAAATATCTCAGAGAGTAAAACAATAAATGGTTCTTAGAGCTTAAGTTCTTAAGTCGCATAATGATACACCATTATATATATATTCTGAGTTATGGCATGAGTCTTGTACCACAGGAAACAGAGGACCAAGAAAGAGAGGTTAGTTAGCATTGACCATTGAGGTATGATTTGTGTCATAATGGAAATAGAATAATGTAACAAAATGAGCCAATTTCCCTGTTGAGTTGCCATCCTCAGGGAGATTGTAAGACCACATTTTCTTCATTATGAGTTCTGTGCAAACTAAATCACACATTTACTAATAAATTCAGCACTGCTTGGTGTCTCATAAATTTGTAAGAAATAAGCAATCTTGAGATATGTCTACCTCTACTAAATTTATGCTTTGCACACACATTTCTTTGATGTTATTATTCATTTTAGTACTATGTTGTTATTGAAACATATATTCCCTTGCCAATCCAGTATACCTTAGTGAAGATAATGGCCTTTTAAACTATAGAGATAATGAATAAATCACTACATTTTTTCTTCTCCAATGTTATTGCAAAGTGATATGTTGGCCACAAAAGAAAATCCTAATAAAACTATTCTGATTTGTTTCCATCTAACAGGCCTTCCTGGCTGCAGCTTCTGTCCAGGTGATACCATCCATATTGTCTCATCCAGTAATATACATTGAAATTATTTTTTCAAAGTCCGAGCAAATCCTAAAGTTTCTTTAGGATCCTTGATTAGCGTTATCAAGGGGTGAAAGTTCTGACTACACTAAAAAAAAGCAGTGTCTGTATCATAGAGGGAAATCATACAACCATAATCAGATTGAACTTCCCTCTCACAAAGTCATTCTATGACAAAGGTAAGAATAAAAAGAATTCCATTATACCATTCCAATGTACTCTCCAGATGGAATTAATAATCGTTGATGCTTGGCAAATTGTTCTCAAAAATCAGACTATTTAGTGTGATAGAGGCAAAATAATCAGGTGGTATAAAGAATTTTTCTTTTGTTTGGTAATATATCAACAAATCTACATGATGACGGTAGAAATTTGCTGAAATTATTTCTTTATGAATTGACTTTGGTGACACTACTGTCTCAAAGAGATGCTGTGTTGGTATAATTGTAGTTTTATCTCTTAAAAAAGCAGCATAGAAAAGCAGAAAAACATGGTATAAATAGTCAAACACCTGGGTTTCAAATCAGACATTATCACTTGAAAACTCCGTGATACTGACAAGTATCAATTAATCTCATTTTAAACCGCAACAATAGTAACACCTGGCTGCTATTTCACGTGATCACTGAGAAGATCAAAGAATCCAATGAGCATGCTTTGGAAATTATATTCAGAAATGTGCCTTTCCTTGGAGGTAGAATGTTTTATCTGAATTGGGATCACAGTGGTGAACTCTGTTATTGAGTTATCCATAAGGTTCATTTGGAAATCAGTATTTTGATCTTTTACATTTAGTGTGAATTCAGCTGAGAAGGTTGCTTGAAGAGAGGGAAGCAAAACTGACTTTCTGATTCTTATGGAAAGGACTAACAGTTAAGGCAAGCTATAGTTTGACACTCCATGTGTTAGTTTTACAATAACAATTTGCTTCCCCATGAGTTGGGAAAATTTATGTTGGACACGCTGCTGCTTCAGTTTCATATTCTGAATAGGCATTCTGAAGTCCATGTAAGGAGACACTGAGACTCATAAAGCAGCCCATCTGCACTTCCTGATTTGTAGTCCTGCTGGTTCCCTTGTGGGGATCTTCAGAAACCCTAAGAGGCCATATTTCTGTCAACACCATGCACCATAGGAGCAGGGTTTAGGACTACTTGATCCCTGGAAGCTGTGCAGTTAAACTTGCCTTATAATACTGGGATGGAATGTTTGGACTTGAGGGAATCTGGATCCGATGTCTTAAAAGCCATTGTCCTGAACAGCTGTCAGGAGCAGCCAGCTGCCTAGCCCTGGCTGCTGATGTGGTACTAATGACACTCCTAGGATGTCTCAGGTCTCCAGGGAGGGAGGGAGGAAAAGAGTCTTTGCTAAGTATGTGAGCTAAAGCAGACAGTGTTCTCAGTTCTTGCCTAGTACTTGTGGGATGTTAAGCTATGTGAGATTTTGATTTTCTTATAAATCTCTTATGTGGCTGGGGTGACTGATTGGGTGTGAACTGAAGTGTTGATGTGACCTAGTCAGAGGGCTATGTGTTAGGTCCCATGTCCACCTTCTCTACCCTGCTCTGGGGCCTGGGCGGCTCTCTCAAAACAATGGCAGCAGATTGGCTTTCTTGCCCTTTGGCCTCTGGTCGGAGGGTTCAATGGGTGGAAGGAAGAGAGTGAGGCAAAGTGTTTGTTTCTGTGGCTGTCTCCCTGCAAGGGGGCCAAGAGGAGGCAAAGCTCTGTTAGGTGTCCCATCCATGCAGCCTTCTGTGTCTCTGATTCCATGAAACACACCCTCCGCTTACCCCTTCAGGTACACGGAGGTGATGGTGCCCTGTTTCACCACCCTGGGTTACAGCAGTCTTCTTCACAGCTTCCCTGTTCCCTGCTCATCAATAGGAACTAGTCCCTTCATTAAATTCTCTTCACGTATCTCAATTTGAGTGCCAGCTTTTTCCTGCCAAAACTCTGACACACCAGGCAAGCTGGATTGCCACTGGCCTGCAAATGGGGTCAAACCTAAACTCCAGGTGCCAAATAGCTGTTAGGCAGAATGCCATTCAATTACAGTGACAACAGGGGTCCTCTGCTTCTGTTACCTTCTAGTTAAGGGTTGGTTTCTCTTAGTTTTGTCTTTAAAATGTTTTATCAGAAATGTCTAATTTCATGAGGAGTCCAAGTTGCTTATTGAAAGGAGGTCATGAATACTATTGCTTAATCTAAAAAATCATTTATTTGATATATTCATTTTGGGTGGGGTAAAAAATGAGGTACTACTTTTGCTATTATGAAAAAATAAAATCTCTTTCCCTCTCCTTTCCTTATTTGTACCTTTCTTTCCTTATTAATAATGGGATCACTTGAGGTAGGGGGTTTGAGACCAGCCTGGTGAACATGGCAAAACCCCATCTCTACTAAAAATAGAAAAATTAGCTGATTGTGGTGGTGGGTGCCTGTAATCCTAGCTACTTGGGTGGCTGAGGTAGGAGAATTGCTTGAGCCTGGGAAGTGGAGGTTGTAGTGAGCCTAGATCGTGCAATTGCACTACAGCCTGGGTGACAGAGCAAGACTCCATCTCAAATAAATAAATAAATAAATAAATAAATTTTCTATTGTTTAAACTTAGAGTAAATATCTTATTCAGAGCACCAGATTTAGGTCAATATGCATACTCTGAAAGAAAAAGAAGGAAAACAAAAATCTTATCACTCTTTAATGTTGATATGGTTTGGCTCTGTCTCCACCCAAATCTCATCTTGAATTATAGCTCCCATAATTCCCACATGTCATGGGAGTTACCTGGTGGGAGGTAATTCAATCATGGGGGCAGGATTTTCTGGTGCTGTTCTTGTGATAGTGAGTAAGTCTCATGAGACTTGATGGTTTTGTAAAGGGAAGTTCCCCTGCACAAGCTCTCTTGTCTGCTGCCACGTAAGATGTGACTTTGCTCCTCCTCTGCCTTCTGCCATTATTGTGAGGCCTCCCCCGCCATGTGGAACTGTGAGTGTATTAAATTCCTTTCTTTTATAAATTACCCAGTATATCTTTATTAGCAGCATGAGAACAGACTAATACAAATGTTCACCAATATGGAAACATGGAAACATTTAAAATTTATGTGGATGCTAAGCATACCATTCTAGTCAAATGATCTATTTACATTGACTTATTTGATTTATTTGTGAGATAATATCACATTTTCAAAGTGTCAGCACATATTGTTATTTAAACTATTAATATTGTGTTCCCTTATATTTGTGGAGATATACTCGTCCTGAAGCTTTAATGCCACTCTACTCCTTCAAATACTGTATGTGTGCAGACATGAAAATAATTAGGGTATATTCAAATTAACTTTGTTTGGGGAACAGTGTGGCACCCTATGATCATAGTTTAGTGCACATCGTGTGGTATTTTCTGTCCTGTACCCTTTCTGCCTCTAGGAACAGCGTTTTCCTCTCTTAGGAACTGCCTCTTCCCCAGATCCAACCATATGTTTTCTCAGGATCCACCTTGGTCTTCCGTGATGCTGTCATACTCTGACCACAAGTAATTGCTCTAGAAGCAGGCACATGGCCAGAGTTCAGCCAATAGGAATCCTTCCCCTGGTATTTTTGTGAAAGGAAGAGAGGAAGAGTCAGTTCTTCTCTAGAGATGGAAACTATTTGTAAAATCAGGTTCCCTTGGCAGCCACTTTTCCTCTCACTTGAAGGAAGCCTGTTTTTGGTGGCAGAAACTAAAGTGGACACAGAAGTGTGGGTCAGAGGGCAGCCTTGTCACAGTCAAGTCCTTGGCTCCAGCTGTTCCAGAAGCCAGGTGAATTTCTGCCTTTATCAAGTTGTGGTTGTTCAGACTTCCTTCAATTATGTAAGACATACTCAGTATCGTACTGAAGGCTTTCCCATTTGCCTAAGCTAGTTTGATTGTGGTCTCCATCAGTTACAATGGAAAGCACCATGACTAAAGCAAATGGCTATACGTTCAATTTAAATTTCTTCAACATTTTCTGGGTAGTTTTTAGCCAAATCCTCCAAGGGAAGCGATGCAATATGAAGCCTTGTCCCTATCCTCTGTGAGTTTATGCTAAAGTAGGAGAGATAATAATAATGATAATAATAACATTGATGATACAACCACCATGATGTTTTGCACACTCTCTATGGGCATCTGCTAAGTCTTTTAAATGCATGATTTTGTTTATTGCTTGTAATAACTCTATTGTGTAACATCAACTCTCAAAGTTTGAAAATGATGTAATTAAGTCTCCATAAGCTTGAATCATACAGCAAGTTAAGGGTAGAGGCATAATAACTTGAACTCAGGATTGTTGGGTTTCTAGGTCCTTGCTCTTGTTCACTATACCTTACCTCATATATCTAAGGAAAAATATGTTTGACTTAAAAATTAATTCACAAAAGGCAGAGATGACATTCATTTGTAGGATCTAGAGTCATTTAATGGAGGACATGGCCTTTGAGGGTAGCTATAGGATGTGATGGGGGCAGAAAACACAATCCACAGACCCCCTCCGTGCTTTGAGTGTACTCACAACTGAGATTGGTCCAGGATAAAAATAGGAGATAGCATCAATTCAAATCTCTCTTAGGCTGCATCTTACACTTTTCATATTAGCTCATTTTTCCCATTCAAGCTTGCCTTCCTAATGATTCTGCTATGTGTAAGGAATTAACCTGCAATTCTAAAGAGTCACAGCTGGAAGGATTTCATTTTGGAGGCACTGAGGCCAAGAAAATTTAGCCGTGTTGATTGAGCAGGCCCAGAAGTTATTGAGCTTGGAGGGAACAGGTGCTTCCTGGACCGATGAGGTTTACATGACTGATAATGGCTTTATTGTGCTGCTATTGGGCAATCTGTGTGTTGAAAGCTTTGCTTTCTCTTTCCGGGCTCTTTGAAAGCAGGGGCTGATGCATCCTTCTGTCTCAGCGCAGTGTCCCATCCACCTGACAGACACACACAGCAATTTTTATGCACAGCAAGCCTGATACTTGGAAATACCTTAGAAGTTGTAAAACCAGGGATAATAATAATTTTTGTATACCCTGCATCTCCCTTTCTAGGGTAGAGCAGGTATGGCCATAAGTAACCCCAGCTCCCTCTATGAATATTTTGGATAAAAGCAACCGGCTAAGAACTCTCAGTAACCCTCCTTCGTAGTTTTGTAGCACTACTCCTAGGCCAGTGAGTTTCAACTGCTTTATAAGGAACTAATATTTATTATTTACAATGTATCAGACACTGAGTTAGAGACCTTAGAGACCACCCCCTTAACTCTTAACACTTCACAGTAACACTGCAAAACTTGAGATTCAGAGAGGTTAAGAATCTTGCTCAAGGTCACACAGCCGGCAGATGGCAGAGTTAAAAATGGAATCTGCTTATATATGGCATAAAGCCAATGATGCCTTCACTTTAAGCTGTTGGTAGGCAAGATGACCATTCTTTGGCTGGGGATAGTGAAACCTGGAAGTTAAATAATTTGAAAGGTCACATTGCAACCCAGGAGTAGACTTATCTATATCCAGTCACAGCCGTGTGCTTGTATCAGAGCAGACTTCTAAACAGCATTACACGTCAGGCACTGGTCAGAAATAGAACATGCAAAAGTTAGAAAACACGCTATTTGGAGAGAAAAACAAAGTCAAACTTCTAGAAAAATGCCTGAGAGTTTCCATTAAAAGCGACTTGAGGAATTATTATTTACAGTTGGTTATCACCGAGATCCTTCCAAATTGGCCATTTATTTTTGAAGGTGTTAATGTCAGCCTCAAAATATGTCAACACTGGGAAACTTCAGAATAATCAGTTGGACAGATGATCTGTAGGCTTGTTGCACAGATACTCTTTGTGAAACAGGCAGCGTCCTACTAGGACCTGGCAGGAAAGCAGCTTCTATGGCCGTATTTTTCTGAAAACAGCCTGGGTAGTTTGAGGGGCAAGAATCATACACTGTACGTATCACCTAGAGATGATGATCTGTCCATTATGGCTTGTGGTTTTGTTTTAAATTATTTGATGACCATACTTAAAAGAACTGTATTTTTGCATGCATTGGATAAAGTGTCTGAGGCAAGCAATTAATAGTACATCCATTTTAAATCTAATGTTAGAAGGAGAGGTATTCTAAAGTAACAAAGAAATAAAAAGCTCTCGCTAAGAAATAACTAGGGTATATCACGTTGGGACTAAAATGCAGTTGAAGATTCACATAGGATAAATTGTAAACATCTGGTTATCGTATGGTTAGCCTTGTACTTTCTTAAAAGTTTCTAACTTTAGTAATGTGGAAAAATAATCTATTTGGCTTAGGATTTTCTCTGTGTCAAGAAAAGTTTCTGTATTAGGCTTAATAACCATGAAATTAATGTCAAATCATATCAGATAATGCTGTGTATCTCTAAATTGGCTGCCATAGACATTTTGTGGGGAACTTCAGTGAGCCTGGGACTCTTCATACAACCTTTAGGTCTAATAACTAGGTCCTGGTAAAGCTGTGTGGACTTAAAAAACATGAGATCCTAGACTGCTCCTTGGGGAAAATATGTAACAACAGTATGTAGCATTACTTGGGCTTCTTTTCTCTATCAGTCAGAATTGGATAAACAATGCTGCAGTAACAATCCCCTAAATTTCTGTGGCTTTCTACAATAAAAAACTGTTTCTTGCTTATGTCATCATCTGTGTCAGGCTGGATGGCTTCTCCAGGCAGCTTTCTTCAAGGAGTGACTCAGGTATCTGGGCTTCCTCCACTTTATGTCTGTATCACTGGGCATGTTCTGATTCCTGTTTCATGGACAGGACAAACAAGGTGTTTACAATCACACGGATACTTTAAAGGCCAAGCCCAGAAGTGACATATCTTATTTCTACCTATGTTCCAGACACTAGAATTTAGTCATATTCACAGCCTAATGGCAAGAGAGCCCCAAAATTGTAAAATGTAGAACATACAAGTGGGATAAGCGTTTTTACATTTCAGCGACTTTATGTTTTGGGGCTTGGGATAGAAGAATGGGGATAGAAGTAGATAGGAAGGAGCTTTTGGTTAGATTGATGACAGGTCATTGTAGAAAGAAAGGACATGTTAAACCCAGTGGTACTGTAGAAATGAACACTCAGATACAAAATCATTAAACCACCACTTTGGCTGCTGGAGCCTTAGCAATGCTAAGATTGGCAAGCTAGATTCTAAAAATCAAGAAACAAACAACAAAAAGCTTTTCATCTTGTCTGGTCAAATAGGTCAAAGTAAGTAAGATTGTAATAGTGTAACCATTACCATTAGGTCTGTTTTGGGGGCTTTTGGGCATAGTATATCATGATACATATATATCATCTAATTAGAAAATCTAAGACAACAAAATTTGGGTAGAGCAAGATTTAGTATTAGCAATACTAAATCAGGTAATTGTATTAGCAATTATTGTATACACCTGTTGTTTGCTATCCAGAATCCATTTCCCTTTCTTTTTTTGTTGTGGTAAATAAAACACATACACACACATACCATGAGATCTACCCTCTTAACAAACTTTGAAGTGTACAGTACAGCATTGTTAACTATATGTACGATGTGTCCAGCAGATCTCCAGAACGTTTTCATCTGTAATGACTAAAACATTATACTCATTGAACAGCAACTGCCTATTTCCCTCTCCCCTGGCAACTACCATCCTACTTTCTGTTTCTATGAGTTTTGACTCTTTAAAATTTCTCATGTAGGTGTAATCAAGCAGTATTTGTCCTTCCGTGACTGAATGATTTCACTTAGCATAATGTCCTGAGGCTCATTCACGCTGAAGTATATGACAAGATTTTCTTTTTTTAAGGCTAAATAATATTCCATTATATGTATATACAGCATCTTGTTAATCTATTCATCTGTCCATAGATATTTAGGTTGTTTCTACCTCTTGAATATTGTGACTAATGCTGCAATGAACATGGAGTGTAAATATCTCTTCAACATTTTGTTTTCAATCCTTTCAGATACATGTTCAGAAGTGAGATTGCTGGATCATGTGGTAGACCTACATCAAACTAAAAACCTTCTTTCTGTGCAGCAAAGAAAACAATCAACAGGATGAAAAGTTAACCTCTGAAAAACATTTGCAATATACCCTAAGTATGATGAGGAGCTAATACCCCAAAATATAAAGAACTACTACAATGGAATAGCAAAATAACCAAATTACCCAATTAAAAAACGGGCAAAGAATTTGAGTAGACATTTCTTCAAATAAGACATACAAATGGCTAATAGGTATATGAAAAGATGTTCAATATTACTGGTCATCAAAACCACAGTGAGGTATCTTACCTCATATCTATTGGGATGGTCATCATAGACAAACCAACCAACCAATACATCTAGAAAATAATAACTGTTGGCCAAGGATATGGAGAGATTGGAACCCTTGTGCATTGTTGGTGTGATTCTAAAATGATATACTATCTATAGAAAACAGTATGGAAATTCTTCAAACATTCCCCCTTCTTATAATGATAGTACTTTGAATATCCTTTTGAGATATGTTTCTCTTCCTTTATTAGCAATTCTGTCTGTATTATATTTATTCCACCTTCAACTCTAGGAGTGGGCCATAGTTAGCTTAAGCCAATTGTGGACCTCATCATTTTTGCTAGAATGATTGGTTTAGAAACAACACCTAATTGAATCAACATATAACACCTAATTGGATCAACAATAAATTATTAGAAAGACGCATTCTTTTTCTTTTTCTTTTTCTTTTCTTTTCTTTTCTTTTTTTTTTCTTTTTTTTTTTTTTTTTTTTTTGAGATGGAGTCTTGCTCTGTTGCCAGGCTGTAGTGCAGTGGCGCATGCAATCTTGGCTCACTGCAATCTCTGCCTCTTAAGTTCAAGCGATTCCCCTGCCTCAGCCTCCTGAGTAGCTGGGATTACAGGTGCACACCATCAAGCCCGGATAATTTTTTGAATTTTTAGTAAAGAGGAGTTTCACCCTGTTGACCACGATGGTCTGGATCTCCTGACCTCATGATCTACCCACCTCGGCCTCCCAAAGTGCTGGGATTACAGGCGTGAACTACCATGCCCAGCTGGAAAGACTCATTCTTAAAGTCATTCCCCCTCATTTCTTGAAGATGTGAACTTAAGCAGTTGATTCACTATTCCTCTTTCTGACCTTATGCCTACTTAAGTATTGGCAAATTCAGTAACTACATGGAGGATCCATCTAATTTCCTAGACTCTCAATTCCTTTATCTTCTGTTCTCCCCCACTCTAAGTGAGATGCCCAGACTTTGTCATTACCAATCAGTATATCCTGTTCATAATCTCTTTTAACTATCCCATTCTATGATAACTCTTGTTATAATTCCATCTTAATCCATCCTGTAAACTCATTTCCAAAATTCACTGATCAAAACTGAATCTGAAATTGAACATACTACCTGATTATTTTCCCTTACCCTTGTGCACATGTCATAACTCTCCTTATTCGTCTTAAATGTCATGATATAACATTAAAATTACTTCTCACATACATTCTCCATTCCCTTGCCCCTTTCTTGCTCCTTTGAACTTGCCTGGCAAAAACCCCTACATGGATTAAACCCAACTTAATCTACTTCATGGCTTCAGTAAGATAGATGAACAGAGCTGGACAAAAACACAAATTGTTGATTTATATCATTTTAAATCCATGACCATAATTTCACATTGGCCCTCAGGTATTGGGTCAGTTCACTGTGTTTGTTTCCCTGACTATTAATCTGTTTTCCTTGACGACTATTTCACAGTTCCTCATTTCTCAAATCACCCAGACCCTTTGGCCTTATCTTTCTCTGGTCCACCATCACATCTACCACCTCACCTATATCTCTGCTTATGTAGTCTGCTTTCCTTCTCATTGCTATGGATCAACTACCTGTGGAAGGCCAGGTCCTCCACTGGATCGTAGCTCTTCCTACCTACTCAAGGGCATTGTCTCAGCAATTTTTTCTTTTCTCTCTTTGTTGTCAAATTCCTCCCATCTCCTGAATCATTCACATGAGCATAGAAACATGCTGTCAGTGTGTGTAAAAAGCCAGTAAACTTTCCTTGACCCGTATTTCTTTCCAGGGACTGCTCCGTTTCTCTGCTTCCCTTTTCACTAAAGATCTGTCTCTGTTTACAGTATCCACTTGCCCTCCTTTCCATACTAGATAGTCTCACATTACCAAATCCAATGGTTAATTTGCAATCATCTTATTCGACCCAATTTATCATTCCTTATTCCTTGAAGGACTTTGTTTTTCTCCTAGAAAAGCCCTCACCCTGAGTTCTTCTCATACTTCACTGTATGTCCTTTCTGAACTTCTTTGCTGGCTCATCCTCACTACCTTACCCCTACTAGAGTGTCCCTGAGTTCAGCCCCTAGGCTGCTTCTCTCTTCCATCTACACCATCTTCTTGGGTGACCTCATCCAGTTTTGTGGCTTTAAACAGCATTTATTTGCTGAGGATTCTCAAATTTATTTCAGGCCCAGAATTTTTTTTTTTTCTGATTTTACATGTGATATCCTTATTTGAGTATCTCTAAGCTTCTCAAACATTTGCAAATCGAACCACTGGATTACATATCCACCAGCCCCTCCACCATAAATCTGCTTTTTCTGTACTCTCCCATCTCTGAAAATGGAAACTGCATTCTTCCAATTGCTCAGGCCAAAAACTTTGGTGTCATTCCTGATTTTTCTTTTTCTTTTATATCCTTTGTTCAATCCATTACCAAATCCTGTCATTTCTACCACCAAAATATATGTACTTATCATTTCAACCTTGACTATGCTGAGCTAAACCATCACATTTGTCACATGGAAATTCTCTTACCTGGTTTCCTTACTTCTACTTTTTAACACCCTGTAAGATATTCTCCACATAGAAACTAGAATGCTCTTTTTAATACCAAAGGGGTGACTATGGTATTAAAAGGATCATGGGTGTTAAAAGGATCATTGTAGTTTCTATGTGGGGAATAGATTATAGGGTGGTGAAAGTAGAAGTAAGGAAACCAGTTAAGAGTATTTCTACGTGACAGATGTGACGGTTTAGCTCAGCAAGGTCGAGGTTGAAATGATAAGTACATATATATTGGTGGTAGAAATGATGATATTTGGTAATGGATTCAACATGGATTGTAAAAGAAAAAGAAAAAATCAGGAATTTGGGTCCAGTTGGGTATAAAATCTGATTGAAGGATATAAACAAGATGTAGTCATTTAGAAAGAAAATCTATGCTTTTGCATGAGATTATTTCATAACTCAGAAATTTCCATAAAATAAATTAGACAATTTAATCGGAATACCTTTAGATTTGCAGTTTGTTGGAATTAGATAATAAGACTTTGAAAATCGTTTGGGAGATTAAGTATGTAAGAAGAGCCAAGAAAAGTATAAAAAATAATGGTGAGGTAATATTGCCTTATTAAATGTTCAAATACTTGATTAAGTATCAGTTATTCAAACATATATCATGTATATTCCATTTTTTGCTGTTGATAAAGACATACCTGAGACTGGATAATTTACAAATAAAAAGAGGTTTAATTGACTCACAGTTCCCTGTGGCTGCGGAGGCCTTGCAATCATGGTAGAAGAGCAATGGACATATTACATGGTCGCAGGCAAGAGAAAGAATGAGATTTCTTTTATACTTGAAAGAAAAAACTTCTTTTATCTTTGCTTAGATTTGAGATCCCAAATTATCAACATTTTATTTAATGATTTTGTGGAGAGAGAAATAAATGAAACTACATATAGAGAATAATCTTTTTGGTAGGAAACTGGGCAAAGTGTCTGGGGGGAAATTAATCAAATAGTAGCATTTCAGGAAATTTTTACTTTTGTTCTATTTGAGATTTTAAAAATCAGTGTATTAATATAATCTGTAAAAAAGAAAGAAAAGTTATTGTGATTGCGGGGGAAAATAAAAAGGGATGTAGAGACTAATTCGTTCTTGAAGAAGCAAGTGAATCATTTTTTGCATTGAGATCAATATATGCCCTTAAACATGACTGTTGGTCCCAACTACAAACCAATCTCAAAAGTAGTTAAAACATGAAATAGGAGCTAACATTTAAAAAACTCGTTGTTTTACGTAAGAGTTACATGGATTATTTGTGAATGACATTCTGAGTTGTGCAATGTACGGTCCGCACTTCCATCTACAGGAGCTCTGGCTACCGGAATCCACGTTGATCAGAAGCTTCTAGATGATTTTATGGCAAAATACCTCAAATGGAAATCTGTATCTTCACATTAAAAGTAAAAGCAAGGAAAGAAAAATCTTGAACAACCTTTTATAAATAAATGGAAGGGAACAAACATATCAACATGAAATTAAATTGTAGGCTAATGAATAAACATATGAATCCCACCTTTATAGGTTTGCTTGCTAAACAGATGGTCCCAGAGCAGTCTAACAGTTCAACCTTTGGCTAGAAGGAAGGGAAGAGTCAGGTGTACACACTTCTACAATGATATTCTCATGAAATGTGATTAACTGATCCTTGGACTGACCCACTCATTTCAGAAACTTCAACTAAAAAACTACTGGTACTAAACAATGTACTGGGTTTTGAGAGGCGAGGCTAAGGATAAATATGACATGGTCTCATAGCACAGAAAATGTATATAAAGTTATAAATAACAATATTACAATTATAATAATTGTTGAAACCTAAGTAGGCAACTGTTTTTTTCTTCAAGAGAAGGAATTCTAACATTCTGCTAAAAGTCTATAGGATAAATTGAACATATCTCATCTTAACATTATATACTTGACTAATAATTAAATCAGTTTTATTTTCAGAGTGGGGCTTTACTAGAGTCCATGAATTTGTCAGGTTGTATTACCTCCCAAGAGGTGTTCAATGATTTAAAGAAATGAATTAACAAGCATCAGGCCATTTCTCAGAGTACCAACTGCCAAGCCTTAACACATTGCAGCAGGAGTTTCAACAGAGGAAAAAGACAGTGAGAAGATTTGTCTCCACTGAAACCTTCTGTCCTAGTCACTCAGAATGAGTTTAGTAGTAGGAAGTTATCTGCTGTTTTCAGTCACAGGCGCAGGACAAAGGAAAGCCTTCGGATCCCTGGCTTTCTGGTCAGTCTTCTATAAGAAGCCAAGGTCTTCAGAGCAGGGTCAAGATCCTTTTCCCGTTTTATCCATTCTTGTTTATTGAAGTTCATTCAGTCATTTTAAAACGTGCATTCTATTTTTATGTTTTTACTTCTGCCTGTTGTTCATCTTTTTTTTTTTTTTTTTTTTTTTTTTTTTGCCATCTGCATAAGTCAGCTTGGGATGTCATAACAAAATGCCACAGGCTGGATGGCTTAAACAACAGAGATTTCTTTTCTCACAGTTCTAGAGACTGGAAGTCCAAGAGAAAGGTGTGTGTGCAGGGTTGGTTTCTCCTGAGGCTGATTTCTGCACTTGACTTGCAGGTGGCTGCCTTCTCTCTCTGTCCTCACACGGCCTTTGCGTCTCTGGTGTCCCTTGATACAAAGACACCAGCCCTACTGGATTAGGGTTAAATTAGGATGCTTATGACCTTATTTAACCTTAATGACCTCTTAAAGGCTCTGTCTCCAAATGCAGTCACATTTGGGGAGTATAGCTCAGTTGTAGAGAATTTGGCAGCAAATATAGTCACATTCCTAGGCTCTGAGGGATAGGGCTTTGACATATAAATTTTGGGAGGATATTTTTCAATCCATTACACCATCTGTCTGTTCCTCTTTCTCTTTCCAGTTCCTGTCCTTTTAATTGTTGCTTCTGTTGATCTTAAACTCTTTGGAGTAGATTCACAAATTTTCTCAGAGACCAAAATATGTATGTCTGTTGTCCCTAGTAGAACACTTCAGATCAATGCTAATGTTAAGAAGGAAAGTTAACAGGAACCATGGGATAACATATAGGTCGTAGTTAGAAGGTGTTCAAAAAGTGCCTTTTTGTTTTAACTCTTCCTTTCAACGCGGGGAGAGAAAATTACTTTTTTCAAAAATAACTTATTTTAGGTTCAGGGGTGCATGTGCAGGTTGTAGCATGGTTTAATTTGTGTGTTGTGGGGGTTTGGTGTACAGATTATTTCGTCACCTAGGGAATAAACATAATACCTAATAGGTGGTTTGTTTTTTTTTTCACCTTCACTGTCCTTCCACCCTCCACCCTCAAGTAGGCCTTGGTGTTCGTTTTTCCTTTCTTTTTGTCCATATGTACTCAATATTTAGCCCCCACTTCTAAGTGAGAACACATAATATTTGGTTTTCTATGGCTGTGTTAGTTTTCTTAGGATAATGGCCTCCAACTCCATCTATTTTGCCGCAACGAATATAATCTCATTCATTTTTGTGGCTGCATAATGTTTCATGGTATATATGTGCCACATTTTCTTTATTCAGTCTACTGTTGATGGGGAATGTAGATTGACTCCATGTCTTTGCTATTGTGAATAATGCTGCAGTGAACATATATGTGCATATGTCTTTATGGTAGAATGATTTATATTCCTCTGGGTATACCCAGTAATGGGATTGCTGGGTCAAATGGCAGTTCTATTTTAAGTTCTTTGAGAAATCACCAAACTACTTTCCACGATAACTGAACTGTTTTTACATTCCCCCCAGCAGTGTATAAGTTTTCCCCTCTCTCCGCAACCTTGCCAGCATCTGTTATTTTTTTACTTTTTAATAATAGCCATTCTGACTGGTAAGAGATGGCATCTCATTGCGGTTTTGATTTGAATTTCTGTAATGATTAGTGATACTGAGCATTTTTTTTTATATGCTTGTTTTGGCTGCATGTCTTTCTTGGAAAAGTTTCTGTTTGTGTCCTTTTCCTGCTTTTTAATGGGGTTATTTTTTGCTTCGTGATTTCCTTAGATTCCTTACAGATTCTGGATATTAGGCCTTTGTCAGATGCAGAGTTTGCAAATATTTTCTCCAATTCTTTAGGTTGTCTGTTTACTCTGCTGATAGTTTCTTTTGCAGTGCAGAAGCCAGAAAATTACTTTTTGTGATTTAAAGAGCTGTTGTAGACTACGCGATTTACAAACATTGCTAACAACATGCCCAACTCTTAGTTGGCTTTTAATAAATATTAATTCCTTTTGCTTTTCTTTCATTCACTTGAAGAGATTGTTATTGCAAGTAGATTTCTGGGAAGAGGTACAGGGATCTTAGAAAAAGTTATAATGGCTTCTAAAGCAGAAACAGGCACCATTATTGAACAATGATGAACCCAGCACACTTCTAAACACTCTCAGCTTTATCATGAATATACTGTCCTAACCATTTCTGAGACACAGGGCAAAAGGATCTCTTAACATTACAGGCAGCGAGTGTTCATTGCCACCAGGATTATATGAACCTGTGATGATTCTGTATGCATTTTCTTGCACATTTCCTCAAGACTCGAATATTTGCTCAATTATATCTTATTAGACTCATTGACATCTTTCCTTTCTTCTTCTGATCTGCAGGTGTTAGTTATACAGCAAGCCAATACTGCTCCATCTTTTTTCTCCTTGTTTCTCCACCATCACCAACAGGAAGTCAGAAATATAAAAAACTAGTTATGTGCAACTTTGTGCCAACGACTGTTTTCCCCTAGAGCCATCCGCTTGGCTGCCCATAATTCCCTAGGAGTTTCATGGTTTTCAGTGTAAATCAGCTTGTGTATATCTTTTGTTTTGTTTTAAACATAAAAATCTGATTATGGCTAGTGGGTTTTGCTAGACTGTAGAAATTACTCTCAGAACTGGAGGGGATGTAGGAAGTTTATCTATTGGCTGAACTTTTTAAGTAGCAGTCCACGGAGGTAATTTACATTAAATAAAAAGCAGCATGGGGCTGCCTTGGGATTTGCAGGGCACTTTTGTTAGAAACAAAAATATCATACATCTGACCAAAATGGATTAAATGGTTCAATGCCAACAGTGTTCTTTTCATCGGTAAACAGTTTGAAAAATTCAGCAAGTGAGAAATGAAACACTGATTTTGTTCAAAATTGAAACCTCCCAGATAAATTTAATACTTATGCCAAGTATCAAAGATTTTTGCACTCAAAATACAGAGCTTTGGGCTAAAGTAACAGAGCAGCACATTTTACTACAAATGTGGTTAGTTGAAATAGCTGTGCTTATGAAGTTTGCGATTCAGTGGAAATGGGAGAAGAATATTTGGAATGCAAGAATTTAGATAAAGAACACATGTATTAGAATATACTTATACCTCTTCAGACAAGTCAAGTTGGGGATCACATAGAGTGAAAGCTGTGTTTCCTGGCACTTGATACCCACAAAACCCTAGGAATAGCTATGTCTTCTGAGATCTTAAGACAAAGGGTAAGCATAAGAAAGGAACGTTAACTGGAGCAGAGCGTGCAGTAGGTTGGTAATAGCTAGGTGATGTTTAAAAGCTGCTTTTCAAAAAAAAAAAATTCTTTTGTTTGGGGTAACTAGTAAGCCTTTTAACTCGGGAGTCTTTTAGACTATGATGATTTATAACAAAGGTAACTAGCAATTGCATACTCTTAGTTGTCCTCTAATAAATGTTAATTTCCTTCCCTACCTCCCATCCTCCTTTAGAGGTTTATTTAAGTTGGTGCAAAAGTAATTACAGTTATAAACTTTTGTACCAACCTCAATAAATTTCAGAGAAGCCAGCAGGGAAGTAACATACATTAACCCATAATCAACTTGAGTTTTGATTAGTAGATCTTTTCTATTTCCCATATATTTTGAATGTAAACATGAATTTATTTTATGTACACACACACATATGTGTGTGTGTTTGTTGATATGTTAATGGTTAATTTTGATAATGTATATTCACTGAAATACATTATGACTTTAAAATAATAAATTCTAAAGTTTCTAGGTGTAGGACCTAAAGCATAGGGTTAGCAAAAGGAATTATAGAATCACTGAACACCATTCTGAAAGGAAACTTAGAGATTATCTACCTGATCCCTCCTCATAATTTTTCAGATGAAGAAATGAGGCCTGATAAAGTGAACTGATTTTCTTTAACTTATCTATGCCAGTGACCTCAGTGGCAGCAAATCTTTATTGGAAGCAATAAAAAGTCATTTGGAGCTAGATCTGATGGATCTATCATTGATCAAGTTGGATAATATTCTCCTTGAAGCAAAACATTTCATGAAGTGCACAAGAGTTACTAGAATGATCAGAATCCTGCCTTTTCTCCCTGCCCCAACCCCCATTTCCAGAAGAGAGTTGCAAAAACCTTTAAAATAATAACTGTATCATTGAAAGAAAATGTCCAGATTTCTAGGTTTATTTTGAATGATGACTTTCATTTGGATGTGTGAGTTCCAAAGTGTATGTTTATTTTTTGTTTTAACTAGGGACATTATTTGAGCTTTTCTCCTATAGGAAGGTAGACTTAGATCTTTGGACAAATGCCCCATAATCATTGATTTCTGTAGCATCAAAATTGTGCAACCAAGAACTCATAGATTCAAAACAAACAATCATAAAATTGCTCTTGTCTTTCGCAAATCAGAAAAGAAACAAAATATTGTTATCTGATAATTTTAAATTATTTTAATCTTATTGAGGGACTCTGGTTTAGAGATCTAAATAAATGTTCAAATTGCTTGACTTATTTTTAATAATTAGCTCTGAAAGTTTTCTTAATATGCACTTTTCTAAATATTTGCAAATCAAAACATGTTTGTATGTAATTCAGAGAATGTATAATACTATACTTGAATTTTATCTGATGCATCAATAACATTTGTATGTCTACCTATAAAAATCAATGATATGAATCTATCATTGTAAATGTATTTTGTCATTTATTCAGCTACATTTACTATTTCTAACTGAGCAGAGATAGCTAACTGCTTACCCAATATCCATTTCCCCCTCTTCCTGGGAAGTGTGCCCAATGGGGAAAAACAACATTTCCTCACATTGACCAATGAAATATAAGCTGCAAAATGTCTTTAAAGGTTCATGCCCTTTTGCTCTTACCCGTTTTCTTTCTCTCAGTTGCCTGGCATGTAGTCCTGGTAGCTGGAGTTTCAGCAGTTATCTTGAAACATGAGGAAACCTTTAGGATAGACACCAGTGCCAAGGAGGGTACAGCAGAAAAAGAAACAGAACTTGGATCCCTGATGATAGCCCCTGGAGTACCTACTTTCAGATTTCTTTTATATGAGAGAAAAGTAAATCCATATGTTTCTAAGCCATCATTACCACACGCTTTCTGTTCTACACAATGAAATGTAATCCTTTCTGATTTGCTAACCTCAAGTTCACCATTTTTTTTCAGCTTAAGAAAGTCTTATGGCTACCTATTGCTTACTGTAAAAATATAACCAGTTCTGCTTAATCCAGAGTATCCTACAGAAAATAAGTAATTCCAAAGAGCACAGTTTTCTAGAATGCAATGGGAATAGAGTCATCTGATGGAATATAATATGCTGTCTCAGTATGGACCTCAAAAATTGTAGCCATCAGTGTCACAGTTTAAATTCACAAGAGCACACCCAGAGTGGTATAAAATTATTTTCTGTATGGTAAAATTAAATATAAAAACGTCTATTGTGTAATTACATGCAAAGTAAGGTGTACTTTTTTAAAAAGGATAAAAGAAAATGAGGAAACAAATGGTTAGATAAACATTCAGTAACAAAGGAAAAACTCAAGGCAAAACTCAAATGTTCAAGAGAATATGGAAACCCAAAAGAAGACCTATAGTTCAGCCGCTTTGGGCTGAATCAAGAAATAGGTTCTACAAACTTAGCCAATCTACCTACATTCTGGGAATGAGGAAGTTGAAAGCTGAGGGGAGGAAGTAGGGCAGAACTGAAAGTGATCACAAGCTTGTGAGAAATGGTAGAGAAATATCTAGGCAAGTGTAGGCCTAGCTCAGGTCAATGAAGATAAGTTTCTAGAAACCAGAATTTTAAAAATTTTTAATTGCAGTAAAAAATACATGACAACATGACATAAAGTTTACCATCTTAACCATTTTTAAGTGTTCAGTAAGGTTAACTGTATGTACATTGTTGTACAACAGACCTGTAAAATTATTTCATCTTGTCAAACTGAAGCTCTATACCCAATGAAATTCCACCTTTCCCTAGGCCCTGGCCATCACCATTTTATCTTCTGGTTCTATGGATTTGACTACTTAATATAAACGGAATCACACAATATTTGCCTTTTTGTGACTCTTTTATGTTAGCATAATGTTCTCAAGGTTCATCCTGTTTTAGTATGTGACAAGATAGCCTTCTTTTTAAAGGCTGAATGCTATTCCATTGTATGTTTAGGCCACAATTTGTTTATTCATTTATCCCTCAATGAACATTTGGGTTGCTTCAACCTCTTGGCTAATGTGAATAGTGCTGCTATGAACATGGGTGTGCAAATATTTGTTTCAGATCCTGCTTTCAATTCTTTTGGATGTATCGCCAGAAGTTGGATTGCCGTATCTTATGGTTAATCCTGCAATTCTACTCCCAGTTTTCTGAGGAACCTCCATACTGTTAACATAGCAGCTCAGCTGCACTATTTTGCATTTGCCCACAAGGTACAAGAATTTCCTTTTCTCCACATTCTTGCCAACAGTTACCTTTTGTCTTTTTGATAATTACCATTCTAACAAATGTGAGGTGATATCTTTGTTGTGTTGACATACATTTCTCTGGTGATGAGTGATGTCGAATATCTTTTCATGATTTTTGGCTGTTTATATATCTTATTTGGAGAATTGTCCATTCGAGTTTCTTGCCCATTTTCAAATCAGATTTTTTGTTGTTGTTTTTGAGTTTCAAGTTATATTCTGGATGTTAATCCCTTATCAGATATGTGATTTGCAAATATTTTCTTCCATTTAGTAAGTTGCCTTTTTACTTTGTTAATTGTTTCCTTTGATGGGCAGAAGTTTTTAAGTTTGATGCAATCCTGTTTGTCCATTTTGCTTTTGTTGCCCATACTGTGGTGTCATATCCAAGAAATCATTGTTAAATCCAATGTCATGAAGCTTTTCCCCTATGTTTTCCTCTATAAGTATTATAGTTTCAGGTCTTGTGTTTAGGTTCTTAATTCATTTTGAGTCAATTTTTGTATATAGTGTAAGGTATGGGTCCAAAGTAGTCTTTTGCATGTAGAAATTCAGTTTTCCCAGATTATTTATTAAAGAGACAGTCCTTTCCTCATTGTGTCATCTTGGTACCCTTTTTAAAGATCATCTGACCATACACCTGATGACTTGTTCCTGGGATCTCTAGTCTCTTTCTTGGTCTATATGTCTGTCTTTATGCTAGTACCATACTGTTTTGATTACAGCAGCTTTGTAATAGGTTTTAAAATTAGGAAGTGTGAGGGCTCCAACTTTGTTCTTCTCTTTCAAAGATTATTTTGTCTACTGAGGGTCCCATGAGATTTTAGGATTTTTTTTTCTATTTCTGCAAAAAATATGGAAATTTTAATAGAGATTGTATTAAATCTGTAGTTCATTTTGAGTAATATGGTCATCTTAACAATGCTAGTCTTCTAATCCATGAACATGGGATGTTTTTCCATTTATTTGTATCTTTAATGTTTTTAACCTCCTTGGTTAAGTTTGCTACTAAATATTTTATTATTTTTAATTCTATTATACATGGGATTGTTTTCTCAATTTCTTTTTCAGATTGTTCATTGTTAGTGTATAAAAATGCAACAAAGTTTTGTATGCTGCTTTTGTATCTGGCAACTTTGTTGAATTCATGTATTTGTTTGAATAGTGGATGTGTGTGTGATCTTGAGAATTAAAAACCCAGAATACTTTTAGTAAGTCATAATCCTACAAAGGACATTAGTAGATCATTGCTTTACTTGAGATTATTTATTCAATTCCATGTTCTTTCAGCATCTATTAACTGAATGCTTACAATTCTAAATACTGGGAATACAATGGTAACCATAAACCTGAGATTCCTGATCATGTAGCTGACATTCTAGTGAATGAGGGAAAGAAAATAAATTAACAAGTAAACAAATACATAATTTTAGATAGTAATGAGTTTTGAAGTAAGCACAACTAGGAGTATTAGAAAGAGCTTGACTAAATGAGGATCTACTTTATATGGTGTGTTCAAAGAAAATCTCTCTGTGTTGTGATATTCAAAATAGGCACTAAGTGATGAGTATGAGACAGCCATTCAAAGCAGAGCAGCATTCTAGGTGGGAGGAGCAGCTAGTGCAGAGGCCCTGGGTCAGAACAAGCTGGGCGTGCTTGAAGAAATGACAGTATGACTAGAAAATCATGAGGGAGGGATGGGTTTTTAGGAGAAGAAATTGGGGAGACATGCAGAGACCAGGGTTTCTAGGTCTTCAAAGGAATATCATAAGTTTGGATTTTATTTGCATAAGAAGCCACTAGTGGGTTTTATGGAAAAACATGATTTATATTTCAAAACAATTACCCTTGCTACCAAATGGGGCATGGACTATAGATGGGAAAGCATGGAAACGAGACCAGTTTGGAGGTTGTTATATTAGACTAAGTGCAAGAAGATGGTGGTTGGGAGTAGTTCTGCATCAGTGGAGATGTAGATCCTACTTGAATGTATCAGTCTGAATAAAAATAAAGCTGTACAAAATTTAACCATGCTTTGTGTGGTTCTTAGGTGATGTTTACTGACACAGTGTATGCAAAATAAGAATATTGAAATAGAATTTCAGGGCTATAGCTTTCAAGGAGATGTAAAACCTAGGAACAGTGACCATGGATGTGGCAAGGAAGACTGAGAGCCTGGCATTTAATGTTTATGGGTAAAATATAAAGTTTTTGTGTTTTCTCAATCATGAGTTTAATCGTTGTCATGCCTTGCTAGGGTTAAGGATTCTCATTAATTTGTACAGGAACAAAAAAGAAAAACAGCACAAAATTAAGTTGATTTGCACTTAAGGATGTTCTGGAAGAATAATCTGGTGTGGAGGGATTATTAGACTCACATATCTAGAATATATGATCCATATCAACCCAGTTGTAAACCTTTGTCTCAGCTGAGTTCTTTCTCTGGTTGATTTTGCATCGCAAATCCTGTTCCACTTGTCAAATGGAAGTAGATTTGTTTTATCTTCTAATCTGAGTTCAAATAAACTGGTGTACCTAAAGGGAATAATATTGTAAAACTCCCCCAGATTTCAGCAGGGAAAGGAAGGTTCTCTAATCCATTTACCCACAGCCTCTTCCTGGTATTTTATAGCCTGTAAAAGGAAGCTGAGTACTAAAGTAGATTGAGTATTCTTTTGGATTAATGTCATAGGTTCTTCTAAAACAATGTTTAGTTCCACTGACCCATTAATCTATGCATTTTTTAAGTAATCCATTTATTCAGTTAATTTATTTAAGAAACCACAAGCTTCCTTGTTATATCTCCTTCCAAAGATTTTGAAGCTGGTAGCTACCAAGTAAAAGAAGCCAATGTAAGCACAGTTTATGCACCAAATCCTCAAATATTTATATTCCTTTCTTTGGGGAGAAACTGGGATATCAAGTGTTCATTCTCCTTACCTTCTGAATGTAGAGAATTTTGGCAGTTTTCTTTTCCCTCAAATACAGTCATGTTTTACAATGATTTTCAATTAATCAAATTAGACAGGAAACAAAAAATGAACATTTGTTGAATTCCTACTTTGTGCTATGTATGTTCATATACACATTTTAAAAAAATATTATTTACCTTTCCACTTTAAAATAAAGTTATTTCAAACCTAAAGAAAGGCCACAAGAATAGTACAGAGAACTCCCTAAGGCCCTTTACCCAGACTCACCTAATATGCCAGATTCGCTTTATAATTGTTTCTCTCTTTCACACACACTCATATCATTTTTTTCCCTGTATCATTGGAAAGTGGGGCACATGCCTAATAATCGTTTAACCTCCAATATTTCTTCAGTGTGTTTTTCTTAAAAACAAGGATATTCTCTTATGTCCCCATAGTGTAGTTATATTCAAAAAATTTGACATTGGTACAATATTTTTATCTAATTTACAGTCCAGATTCCCATTTTCATAAATTGTCCCAATAATGCCTTTTGTAGTATCTTTATTCTTTTAGCCCAGGATCTACCACTGTACTCAATGGCTAAGTCTCTTTCATCTTCTTTATCAGGAACAATTCTTTAGCCTTCGTTTTGTTTTAGCTTTCGTGACTTTGATATATTTTAAGAATATAGGCCACTTGTTTTGATTAGGTAGAAAAAATATTTTGTATATTTTTTTCCATTGGGTTTTTCTGTTTGTTTTGCTGGTTGGTTGGTATTTCCTCATGCTTAGATTTCAAGTCTGTGTCCCTAATTAGAATACTACAATAGTTTATGTGTCCTTAACAGGACACCATGTCTGGATGTACATCATATCCATCTGTCCCTCATCATAGATGTTAATTTTGATCACCAAGCTTAAGATATTTCTTGTTTTTCCATTGTGAAATTAACATTTTTTTTCGCATTCTTAAATATAACAAGAAATCTTGAGGGAGACACTTAAGGCAATGAAAATCATCAGACTCCAACTCCGGCAGATTTGGCACCCACTGATGATTCCTTACCTAAACCAGTTCTAACACTAATGGTTAGAAGTAGTGATTTTTCCAACTCACGCTCCATACATACTTATCAGTTGGAATTCTGCTGGAAGGAATGGCCCCTCCTTTGCCACTAAGAATATTTATTTATTATCATGAATTCATACCTTATTCATTGCATCATAACCCATTACTACTTAATTGTTCTAGATTTGTCCAGTGGGAGCATCTTCAAGCTAGCTCTGTTTTTTTCTTTTGGAAGTACATTTAAAAACATTTTTAATTTTAGAATAATTTTACAGAGAAGTTGTAGAGATGACATGGAGAATTCCTGCATACCCTGCACACATTTCTCCCTATTATTGACATCTAACTATGGCCAATTTGTAATAACTAAGGAAACAACATTGGCATATAACTATTATTAACTAAACTCCACACTTTATCCAAATTTCACTGGTTTTTTTCCTAATGTCCTTTTTCTATTCCAACATCCCATTCAGAATACCACATTATGTTTAGCTGTCATGACTCCTAGCGTCTTTTGGTCTGTGACAGTTTCTCAGACTTTCTTTCTTTTTGATAATGATAGTTTTGAAGAGTACTCACCTGTGTCTTTTTGACATGCTCGATTACTTTTTTTTTTTTTGTTATTATTACTTCCTTACTTTCTGGTACAAGAAGATGTTTCAAACTCGTTTTATTACTTCTCTACTTTAGTTCTGGAATTTGCCTTTTCTTCAAAAAGTCTTTGGTCCCTTTAATGGAAAGTAGCATTTAGAAACTAATATGTGGGGCACCAAATAGGCTTATTGATACCGAGGTGCCAAGCGTCATTGATTCTAGGCCTTTCAGCAAAGAGAATTAGGAGATGAAATAGATTTCTATGGATACCTACAGCATTAGCCCAACTCTGTCAGGCTCTTTTTTTGCCTCACTCCCTTTCACCTTGTTGTCTCCTTCTTCTGCAGTAACCCAGCACTTTCAACAGCATCGATACGTAACCATTTGTTCATTTGCTTAATTCCACAATACACATAAATTGGTTTCAAAATGTTTACACCAACATCATTACAAAATAACAAACCTACACAAGAGTCCAGGATTTATTTGCAATGTTCTTTTCTTCCTAGACCGAAGGTGTACAGTCATATTCTTTATTTCAATGGGTACTTTAATGAATTCTTTTGTGGCCCTTTCAATGAAATTACGTTATTCATTTGAATTGCAGATAGGTTCATTTGATACTGTTTGTATTCAGTTTTAGGTTTTTTTCCTCCCTAACTCTGAGGATTTAATTAATTAATTAATTAATTTTTACTTTCTAGAACAGGAACCAAAAATTTTTTTTCTGTGGATTTCCAGATGGTAAATATTTTAGACTTTGTGGACCATGCAGTCTCTATTCTACTACTCAACTCTGCAGGTTTACCAATAAACCAGTAAAACCTTATTTACACAAACAGGCAGCAGGCTGCATTTTGTCTGCAGGCCATTGTTTACTGACACCTGTTCTAGAACACTAAAATGTCTCTCAAAATCAAAACTGTTTATAAAAGGTATATTCACAGAAATGTAACTTTTTCTACGTCTCCTCCACATTACGGCTTATTGTGTTTTCCAAAGATGATCACAACATCTTCCCTCCTCACGGTCTTCTGCAATGCAACTTTGCTATTGTCTCATCAAGAGGCAGGGTCTATGTCTCTACCCTCTAGAATCTGGTTGGCCCTATGACTGCTTTGACCAATAAATGTGGTGGAAATGATGTTGTGTCAATTTTGGTATTCTGTTTCCTGCCCGTTAGAATGTATATTTGGGGAGCAGCCCTCACTACGTAATAAGCCCTCAGCCTTATTATCTAAGCCACATGTAATAACCTTAACTTCCTTGAGACCTTCATATTGTGAGGGAGACCAAACTAATAATGTAAACAGAAAACAATGCTGCCAGCTGTTCTTGCTATCCACTTTCAGGTGCCAGACATGTGAGTGAAGAAGCCATCTTGGACACACCCACTCCAGGAGATGTCACTTGACCCAGGCACACTGCCCAGTTGTCCCAGCCCTCTAGCCATTCAAGCCACCCCAGCTGAGGCTTCAGATACTGTGGAGCAGTGAAGAGCTGTTGCCCACTATGCCCTGCCAGAATTCATGACTCATCAAATCACAGAGTTGTTGAATTACTGTACCAGTTTTGGGATGATTTGTTAAACACTAATAGATAACCCAGAACTCATCCTTTCCTCCCTACCATCACCACCACCATTGTATTAGTTTTCTAGGGCTGCTATAACAAAGTACCAAAAATTAAGTGGCTTCAACAACAGAAATTTATTGTTTCACAGTTTTGGGGGCTAGACCTCCAAACTAAAGGTGTCTGTGGGGTTGGTTTTTTCTTAGGGCTGTGAGAAAAAGATCTGTTTTAGGCCTTTCTCCTTGGCTAGTAGATGGCCATCGTCTCCCTGTCTTTTCCAGTCACATTCCTTCTTTGTATGTCTCTGTGTTCGTGTTTCCCCTTTTCATGAGGACACACGTCGTAATGAATTTGGTCCCTTTCTAATGACCTCATTTTAAAACTGATTACATCTTTAATGACCCTATCTCCATATAAGGTCACATTTCAAGGTAGTAAGTGTTAGGACTTTAATATATGAGTGTTGAAGGAACACAATTTACCTCATAACAATAATTCCTGTAAGTAGTCAATTTCATTTATTTTTTTGTTTAATCTCCCTATGTTGCCTTCCTGCAAAAACTAAGTAGATTTATAATTTTTTTCTATTTCCCTTCTCTAATTTTTTTGCCCACTTTGCTTTTTTTTTTTTTTTAAATTTAATGATATAGCCAAGAAAACACTCCATGTCAATTTGTAGAGATTTTTCTCATTCTTTTTTTTTGTAGCTACATAGTATATCAATGTGTATAGAAACCATGGTTTATTCAACCCATCTTTAGGTATTTAGATATGTTCCAATATTTTGCAATTACAAATAATGCTGTGATGAATAGCCATGTGCATATGTATTTTCATATTGTTTGAAGTGTTTCTTCAGAGCAAATTCCAAAAAGTAGAATTGCTGAGTCAAAAGATAACTGTGTATGTAGTTTTGCAGATATTGTCAAATTCTCGCCATAGAAATTGTGCAATTTTTTATTTCTATCAACAATTAATGTATGAAGGTTCATGTTTATCTATAGCTTCTCCAATAGAATACATTGCCAATATGTTTAATTTTTGCCAGTCTCTTAGGTGAGAAATGGTATGTGAGTATAGTTTGAATTTGAATTTCTCTATTATGAGTGAAATTGAATATCTTTTCTTGTGTTTAAAAGTCATGTTATATGTATATGTCTGTATATGTCTTTTGTCTATGTTTATATAGTTTAAAAATGTATTTCCTCTTAATTTTTATATATTGGGGTATTACTTGTTTATATGTTTCAATTATTTCCTCTAAATTTGTTATTGTATTCTTGATTTTGCTTGTAGTGAGGATTTTTTGCCATAAGTGAAAAAATTGTGTAGTTAAATTTGTCATCTTTCATTGCATCTGCACTTAGAATCATAGAAAGTCTTTTCCTATACCAAACCCATGGAGGAATCCATTTATGTTTTCTTCTGTTACTTATATAGTTGTTTTGTTTTTTAAACATTCAGATCTTTGAACTATTTGGATTCTAATCTTGCATATGATGTGAGGAATGGATTTAATTGTATCTTTTTCAAATAGTTATCCAATTGTCCCAACCCTATATTTTTGTTTTCTTAGAGATAGGATCTCACTCTATTGTCCAGGATTGAGTGCAGGGGTATGATCATAGCTGCCTGCATCCTTGAACTCCTGGGCTCAAGAAATGCTCCTGCCTCAGCCTTCCAGGTAGCTGTGACTACAGGTGCATACCACCACATCTGGCTAACTAATTTTCTTCTTTTTAATTTTTATAGACACTGGGGTCTCACTTTGTTACCCAGGCTGGTCTCAAACTCCTGGCTTCAAGCAATCCTCCTCTTTGGTTTTCCAAAGTGCTGGGATTACAGGCATAAGCCACTGTACCTAGCCCCAACACCATTTTTAAAAAGCCCCGGTGTTATGAAATCTCACTTTCATCATATACTAGATTTCCATAAAATGCTGATTCTACCTTTAGACTTTCTTTTTTATTCCATTGGTCTGGTTATCTCTCCGTGTATCATTACACTGTTTTAATTACTGTGGCTTTGTGACATTTTAATATCTGGTAGGGTTAGGTCCCTTTCATAGCTCTTTTTCTTCCCAGCATTTTCCCAATTGTTTTCTTGCATATTTATTATTCGATATGGACTCAATTATAAAGTTGTTCAGCACTAGAAAAAAGTTCTTTGATATTTTAACTCAGGGAGAACTTATATCTTGAAGATGTTGAACTGTCCAAAATAAAACAACATGAGGAGGAAGCATTTCATAGTTTATATAGATTTTGAACATGATTTGTTGAGTTTATTTCTAAAGTTTTTTGTGTTTTTTTTTAAGTTCATTTTGTTGCTATTAGTAAATTGAGCTTCCACTAGCTCGATTTAGATATTATTTGTGTATGTGTATACTATTGGTTTTTGATATTTAATATTTTGCTTTTATTGTTTGAATTAGTTTTACATCAGTTATCTAGGGTTTTCCAGGTGTATTATGTCACCTGCAAATATAGATAATATATTTCCTTTCATGGCTCAAACTATTTTTTCTCTAGTTGCATTGATTAATAACTCTAATACGATGTTAAATAACCATGGAGTTAGCATGGATCCTTCCCTTGTCCCTGACCTTTGTGGGAATGCTTCTAGTGTTTCTCTATTAAGTAATAATCTTGCTTCATGGCATGTATGCATGTATGTATGTAAATGGATAGATAGACTTAGGTATGTGTATGTAGATATTTTTTGTAGATACATACACATATATATACTCTATGTGTATATATATGTATGTAATTATTTTGAGCTTGATTTTAGTACTTTATCTATAGGACCTGAGTTTTCCTTCAGTTGCTTCTTAGAGCGCAGCTCCCTCTCTGGCTGCACTATCCATATTTATTGCTGTAGGTTGTTGCTACAAATGGCTGCTGCTCAGTGTTTAATATAAATTATCAAAGGTATTAAGGAGAAAAATGACTTAGTCTTGTGAGTGTACATCTCCAACTATTTACCCTAATGACTGCCTTGGAACTTTCTCTGCTTTCTTGTCTCCATTTATTTTGGGTTAAGATTGCCCTCAAGCCTCTCCTACCTTCATGGTTTTTTTTTTCCCCCCCTCTAAGCTGATTTTAAACACTCTTAAGTTGTTTTTGTTTCTTTTTATACCTGCCTTAGCTATCTTTCAGGAATTCCTTCCCCTTTTTCTTGTTTTCCTGAATAGTCACAAATTTATTTTATCATTTTTCAATACCCTTTTTGCCATTTCGTGGGATTTAGGTAAGAGGATGTGTTTACCCGCTACTTTGATTTAATGTCCTGTTTAACTTTTCATGTAAGTGAACTAGTTCAGTCCTATTTGCCCAGGACTTTTCTGGGTATAGCACTGAAAGTCTTATGTTCTAGAAAACCTTTCAGTCCCTGTCAAATAGAGGAGTTGGTCACCTTATTTCTCTGAGACAATGGGAAATTTAGTTTAACTTTCTACATATAGGTGGTTGGTCCAACAGTATCTTCTCCTGCATACTCATGAATGCACAACTCAAATAACTAATGTGATAAGAATGGCAAAAATGTTTTGAGTTTTGCTGGGAGAGGAGGATTAAAAATATCTAAGAAGAGTATAGATATTCAAGAAGGATAATATTGGTATGAGGTTCAAATAAGCTATAATAGAACTATTGCCATTAGGCCATTCAGGCAGAAGAGGAGCTTCCGTGTCACTTCTCATACAAACACTGAGAAAATACGGTTCATTGCTGTCCCCCCATCTCCTCCCTGCCACCACACCTATCATATCCTCCACTTCAGTAATTGGTTAGTTGACTCCAGGTCCACAATTTTACCATGTTATTTATCAGGGCATATATTTCTTCTACCTGTGTCTAAGCAAGGGTATTAAAACATATTTGCATGCATGCAACCTATGGCACTTGGAAGAATCTCATATGTGCACATATTCATATGTGCATCGTCAGCCTGTTAATGCTATGGAAAAGTTTTACTTGCTCTAGGCAATAACAGTAACTCAAATAATTGTGAATCAAGACAGACAAAAGCAAGAAGGTTGCCATCAATATGCAAATTAGAAATTAACTGTTTTCTATCCAGTGTTCATTTTGTCCTACAGAGTTAAGTTCGTTATATGGTCTCAATGTATGGCCTGCAGATTTTCTAGACCAATCATGATTCAAATATTTTATTTCACTCTCTACATGACTGACATTGATCCCCATATTTTGGGTTTGAAAATATGGAGACCGTGACTAACTTAAATGTTAAACTACCACTGATTAGCGGTAAAATTTTGAGCCACACAAAATGTGTTGGTGGCTATCTCCTACTGTCTTAGGAACATGTTCTCCTTCTGAACTCCAGTGTCTTTTCATTTTCTTAACCCATGTCACAGTCATCCCTGTCTCCCTTCACCCTGACATCTTGTTTATGAAGCACTGTCTTCCTCACTTACGTCAATGTCAGATGATAAGACTTTTAAAAAACCACCTAGGAGTTCTCGCAGGTAATAATGACTTTGAAAAGTAAAAGAAACCAACCAACAACGAAGAAACAAACCAAACAAACTTCAGGATTTCTGGATTTCACCTGGAAGGACGGGAGTTGTCTGGCTATAGCCACAGTAGATGCTGCACCAAAGCCTGCCATGGTGATTGTACAGCTTATGGACTGTGATGTAAATTTTGCTCATTTCTAGTGGTTGAACTTTTATCATCAGCTGGATCAATTTGGAAAATAAACCAAGAAGGTGTTTCAGGGAAGTGTTTTCAGGCAGGGGAACCCAAAATGTGGTCAAGATGAATGAGTAAATCAAATCAGAGGGTAATACTAGGAGAATTAAGAATTGGCCCGGGTAAGGTGCAAACACAGGTTGGAGGGTAGTTCCAAGTTTAGTTTATGAAGAATGTATATGAAGGTGAGGTGTGCCCTGAGCCATAATGCAGTGTAATGTAATAAAAGTGTGCCTACAGCATAATTCTGTGGAGTGATGGAAATCACTCCTGCAATTAGTGAGACAAATACTTCTAGATTAGGGTCACAGCAAAAGTTACAATTTGTTAGCTCTTATCATAACATTGGTACTGAAATTAAAGTGTTCTAATCTTCTTACCAAATGTAAAAGTGATCATTGAAATGATCAATGAAATGAAAAGTTTTGCAGTGGCTATTGTAATAATAAGTGACAATGATAACTGTTAAGTGCTTAGAGTAACAGCAAGTTAACAATTAAATTTATGCTTATAGCTCAATCTCTAAAGATATGAAAAAGTTGATTGGAAGTTAGAATATATCCAAAACGACATTTAAGATGAAAGTTTATATACAGGTGAAAAGATATTAATAGAAACATAACTTTCCCTGTGCCAGTGCCGTTCCAAGCACTGTATAGTAAGTCCTCACTTAATGTTGTCAACAGGTTCTCAGAAACTGTGACTCTGAGGGAAATTATGTACAGGGAAATCAATTTTACCATAGGCTAATTGATATAAACAAGAGTTAAGCTCATATAGTGTATTTCTCGTCACACATGCATCATCAAATTTGTAAATGAAGACCCAAAACACTTCTAATCTTAAACATTGAAATAAATGTGAGTATATACATATTTCAGAAAGATTAATGAAAACAAGTAAGATAATTATTTACTCAGTTATTTCAGTTCAGGGTCTCAGGTAGCCAGAACCTATCCCTGCAGCTCGGGACCACAGACAGGAATGACTCTGGACAGGACATGCTCACACACAAAATCACACTCCCTCACGCAGGGACTATGTAGCCAATGAATCTAATTTGCATATCTTTTGGGATGTGGGAGGAAACCAGAGTACGTGGAAAGCACCCATGTGGACATGGGAAGGACACACAGACTCCATGCAGACAGTGGCCCTGACTACGTGAAATTTTTTTTCTGAATTCCAAGGGAATCCTTTTTTTTTTTCCCCCTCATCAATGTTATAACAAAATGAAGCTAAACAAAATGACATTATTTGAGGACTTTCTGCACATACATCGACAGATTTTACTGTCATTCAGGGATAGCATAAAGATTCAATTCAAAGAATGACAGATAATATAATGAAATTACTTGACAAAGTAAAGTTTTATAACTAAGAAAGGAGAATCTCAGAGCACAAGTACACTGTGGCACCAGATGTTCCAGGAATGTTTATGGGGTGTCTTATAAGTAGAGAGTGAGACAGAAAAGCTAATAATTCAATACTGCATGATGAATGCTGTGTCAGACTGGGTAAGAGGACAGAGCCTGGAGAGTGACTAACTCCACATGGGCAGGGAGGGGAAAGCCTTAAAGAGAAAATGACATCTGAAAAGATAGTGAATAAAAATGGAGGCTTTTTTCTATTTCTTTTGAGCTTTGTATAAAGAAACTTCTTAAGAAAATGGAATCCTTTGAGGGTAGCCCTTTGAAATAGGACTACGTATTTGAAACCAATTTTTCTCGAGCCACATGTCCAAATCAAATGATGACTTTCATTGTCTCAGTAAGACATGATGTCCACTTGATATTTAGTGGTCATTGCTATTCAGCTAATCTCTCGTTTTTGTTTCTTTGGGATAGGGTCTTGCTCTACCACTGGGGCTGGAGTTCAGTGACCCAATCGTGGCTCACTGCAGCCTCCACTTCCAGGGCTCAAGTGATTCTCCTGCCTCAGCCTCCTAAGTAGCTGGGACTACGGGCAAACACCACCACCCCGGCTCTTTTTAAATTTTTTTGTAGACACGGGGTTTTGTCATGCTGCCCAGGCTGGTCTCAAACTTCTGGGCTCAAGCAATTCGCCCACCTCAGCCTCCCAAAGTGCTGGGATTACAGGCATGAGCCACCATGCCCAGCCCTATTCAACTGATCTCTACGAGCCTGCCAAAATCTATTCCTGACACTGAAGTCACATTCTTACCAAAGTCACTTCTCTTGGTTCGTAAGCTTTATTTGGCAGCTGTACTTAGCAAATTATGTAATTTGATTAAATATTTATATTTGTGCCAATTGTACTTATGTAATTAGGAACTTAATTAAATGTTAAATAAGTCAATGAAATGTGAGTTTAAAAAGGTTATTATTCCTTTGAAAATATAATTGAATGCTTTGGAAGACTCTATAAAGGCTAGTCACAATAATAAAAGTATTTGTTGAATTATGTGTGGACAACTATAAAAGTTTGGGAAGGGGATTATAAAACTAGAAGGATTTGAACTTTGACTGCACCAATATTATATATAAGTGTTCACAAACAGATTCTCTAAAATGTCTTGCATCACTTTAAAGAAACCCAAGCTGGAAATCATAGATTATGCATCATAGATGTGATTTATGCAAGACAGATCTGGAACTCTAATCAGAGTTTCGATGCACAAAGAAAAGAAAGAATGTAGCTGTATATCTAATGATTGCCAATGAATGTAGACTTATATACACTAAGTTCAAAATAAAGTATATAGTATTTATGTATTTTAATAATACAACACATGTTGTGGCTTGCTCCTGTAGCCACAGCTACTCAGGAGGCTCAGGTGTGAAGGTCACTTGAGCCCAGGAGTTGGAGGCTGCAATGAGCTATGATTATGCCACTGTACTCCAGCCTGGGCAACAGAGCAAGACCCTATCTCTAAAAACAAAACAATATAATTAAATAAAAATTTCTGGTTTAAAACATTATTTTTCTTAAGCAACTAATAAATGGATCTAATTGCATTTGAAAAAATACCATGTACAGTACCACAAAAACCACTTATTTATCCTCTTTAATCACGGGTGGTACACTTGAGTGGATCATAGTAAATAGGAACAACTAGTATGAAAGGGTATGGGCATGTTTTTGCTGTGAGTGAAAACTGATGATTAAGAAATCTGTGGAAAATCAAACTTCTGTTTCTGTTAAGACGTACTCTTTTCAAACATCAACTTCTTGAAAGTTGCCAGTAATGCCCTAGAGTTTATGAAGGCAGGGCTGGCTTCATTGGTATTCGACCTGACCAGTTGCACAGGGCTTTGTACTCAGAAGGGCCCTCAACTTGGTTTAAAGCTTTTCTATCACTATCTTGACCTTCTTACTAACTTTATCTTTGTGTTTTGTGAGTGAAGTCTGGTGGGACAATGGAGCATGCACTTGACTAGAGAAGATGCCTGTGATATGTAGTTTGATAATTCCTAGCTACCTTATTTTAGCATAGTATATCCGCAATGCCTCAGGAGTGTGGAATTCGGGTGGATCCACAGTGCGTGGAAGTCCAGTGAGCCCAAAAGTGAGTACCAGCTGAGTGCATTAAACATTGTTTTTGTCTCCTTCTCAGGCACAGCCCCCAGACTCCTCATTCTGTAACATTTGGAGCCCTTGTCGTGGTATGTTTTGGGCCCTTCCCCAGGCTGTGCCTGAGACCCTTCTCATGTCCCTCCTCAGCTGAGACTTTGCTGGTCTCCTCACATGGAAACTTCCTGGTGACTCCACTCAATCTCTCCCAGGTCCTCACCGTGCTGGCCCCTAAACTAAGAGGGCTTGACAGTGCATGTCTGTCTTGGGCTGAGACATCCCTGGCAGTTTGCCCTGATGCTATGCCAGGGCCAGAGACTCTTGGATCCTGCAGGCCAGGCCCCTACAGTGTCGGATGTGTGTCTTTTGAAGGTGGTGCTTGGGTTGCATCCTGAGCTCACTGCTGGGAGTAAAATTTCCAGGAAGGAGCCTGGCAAGTGGCCTAGGAGGCAGGGCTGTACTGGGGAGGGTTGGGAGCTGGAGGACTCAAGGAATCCTGAGATTTTTGGACCAAATGAACTCCACAAACTTTGCAGCTTCTTTTGTAACAAGAATCATTTAAGGAGCTGAATTTCAGTCAGAGTGATAGACTGCACTTCACCCCACTGCCCTGGAGAAGGGTATTCCAAGGCCCTAATCTATGACGGAGAAAGGAGGATGCGTGTTGAAGCGGGGCATAGGTCTGTAGTATCAGGGCCGGATATGGGGGTGGTAACTGGCAGGGCTCCAGCCCAGAGCTATGGGGTGGGAAAGCCTTTGTGAAGGGGAGTGAGTGAGTGAGGAACACTTGCTTCTTTAGGACAGAGGAGCCATGAGCTATCCCCACCTGGTTAAGCCGGAGAGGACCCTAGGGGAGAAGAGCTACCAGAGATGGGGACAATCACCCTTGAGTCTCACTGTGCAGGCAGAGGACACCCTGAAGAACTGGCTCCACACTCGCAGTGCAGGATGTTCCATGGTTGTGGGATGCGGAGGCAGCCAAAGCCTGTGCTGCTGCTCTTGTTGCCTTTGTTGCTCCTGCAGGTTTGGATACCTGTGGTGTCCTGCTTGTCAACAAGTGATTCTCAAGCATTCCCAGTCTTCATTTGGTAGCCTGACCTCAGGATTTTGGAAGTGAGCCCCACTGTGTGCATTTTCCTCGAAAATCCAGATGTGCCCTCTCTGGATAACTTCTCTCCAGGTGCTCCTGGACATCACAGGGGGAGTCTAGCAGCTTCCAGACACCTGCTTGCAGGGCCTCCCAGAGAGAGGCCTCTGGTAGGTGGCTAGAAATGAACTATTGCAGGAGAATGGAGGGGGAAAAGGGGGTGGAACATGTCTGTGCCAGACACGGACCCCAAGGGAGCATGCAAGGGGCGGGCTCATGGTCCATACCTGAGACTGTAGGGAAGAAGGGACCACCCAGCTGGGCTCTCTGGAGAGGGAGCACTCAGGACAGGGCACAGTAGGATTGCAATTGAGTCCCAGGAGTCAGAGTTAAAGTGGAGTCTGCCCAAGAAGGAGCAGAGAGGGTGGTAGGTGTAGATCACAGTCCAATGTATCAGTGAGATTCATGGGGTGAGTCAAAGTAGGTGGGAGATTGATATCCTAACAGAGAAACCATCAGATGGGGAGCTTGGGTCAGGGACCAAGACAGGTTTGGTTAGGGAATAGAATCCGGTGTCTGAGTGTGCTGTGAAGCCTGAAAGGGAAGGTTAGTTATTTCCTGGTTTATATCATGCACCAATCACAGTGTATGACATACAATAGATACTTAATAAGGACTTGCTGAAAAGACAGGGAATGAATGAATCCTTAAACTCATAAAAATGAGCCAGGAATAGTGGCATAGATAATTTTTCTTTTCTTTTCTTTTTGACTTTTCTTTTCTTTTTCTTTTTTTTTTTTTTTTTTTTTTTTTTTTTTTGACAGAGTCTCACTTTGTTGCCCAGGCTGAAGTGCAGTGGTGCAATCTCGGCTGACTGCAACTTTCACCTCACAAGAGCAAGCAATTGTCATGCCTCATCCTCCCAAGTAGCTGGGACTACAGGCGCCTGCTACCACACCTGGCTAAGTTTTGTATTTTAGTAGAGATGGGGTTTCGCCATGTTGGCCAGGCTGGTCTTGAACTCCTGGCCCCAAGTGATCCTCCCACTTTGGCCTCCCAAAGTGATAGGATTACAGGCATGAGCCACTATGCCCAGCCTTTTCTTTTCCTTTTTTGAGACAGGATCTCACTCTGTTGCCCAGGCTGGAGTAGAGTAGCATGATCACAGCTTACTTCAGTCTCAACCTCCTGGCCTCAAGCGATCCTCCCACCTCCCTCCTTAGTAGTTAGGACCGCAGGCATGCGCCACCATGCCTGGCACTTTTTAAAACTTTTTATAGAGACAGGGTCTCACCATGTTACCCAAGCTGTTAAGATACTTTTCCTCGGACCATTACATCACTTGGAAATAAATTCTAGTTCCACACATATAGTTTGTTTTCTGAATAATGTCATTAAAAATTCTTATAAACACTAATTCACTCATCTTATTTTTTCCCACCCCATCCTTCATCCATTTAGTTCTGCCCCAGCCTCTGCCACCCCAAGTAATACATTTTTTATTAGGTTCTTACATATTTTCCAGAGTTTTTAATGTAAAAGTAAGCACACTCAAATACTTAATTCTTTGCTCCTTTTGTACAAAGGATATCACATTATCTGTATTGTTTTACCTGCCTTTCTGACTTGATAATAGGTATTAGAAATATTTCTTTATTACTTAATAGAGAGTACCCTCATTCTTTTTGACCAAACTGCATAGTGTTGATGGACATTTGTTTGTTTTTCCCCATCTTTTGGACTGTAAGTGATGTCACAATGAATAACTTCATGTACACATTATTTTGCAAGTTTCCTTGTAGAATAAATCATCATGACACTGCTGACTGAAAGGGCGTATGGATTTGTAATTTTTATGGTTATTGCCGAAATACCCTCCATGTACCTTGTATCAATTTATATTCACACCAGAAATACGTAAGTACCTACTTCCTCATAGCTTTGCCAACAGAGTGTGTCATTAAACTTTTTAGATGTTGGCCATTCTGAGAGGGAAAAAATGGTATACAGATATACATAATTGGTCGTACACACACACCTTGTTCACTGAGATTTCTGTTAAGTGAAATAAGTGAAATAGCCCAAGATAAGGTAGTGTCTTGCTCCAGCAAAAGAAATGAGAAGCCTAATTGTTTGAGGCCTACTCTTTGGAGACAGGGGGATGAATGACACGATGTATCCAAATCATCTATAGACCTAAGCATTGCATCCTACAAATTCAGAAAAAAACTACCTGTCTGGTGGTAGGAAATCCTGGAAAGCACCAGGTTGTAAATTGCTATGGAAGAACCATTTCCGGTACTCAATTCTGCAGCACTGTCCATTGCTTTCACCATAAATGTCTAATGTGACTCTGCGTCTATCAACGCAGCCCTACATTTTCAGATGAGGTTATTCAATGTCATCACAAAAGGCTACACATGATGGTGATTTGAGGAAGAAGAGGCAGTGTAAAAAGTCAAACCAGAGTGGATTGGTGCACAATCCTGTGAGCATAATTTGCATCTGTAATTTTATTCAGCAACCCCCAGATGGAGTATAGAGAGATTTCCGTTTTTGTTTATCTTGTCCTAGATCATGCTTTTGGTTAAATTAACCCTGATAAAACTTTTCTTAACTATTTTGGCCCATCAACACTATTTTGGGTTTACAAATGTTTAGGAAACTGCTGACATTTTATAAATAACTCCATTTAATTACCTTCCACTTCCAACTGTGTCCTATCACTCTAAATAAGGGAGCTTTTGTAATTTGAAATTAAACAGCTTTCTACAGTAACCCTAGTCCCAAGTTTCCCCCAAATTCAAGCTCTATTGAAATTATAATAATAATTAACCTAATATTGAGCAGTTACTAAGTATCATGCTCTTAACTTGTATAGAATTATTAATCCTCACAGCATTTTATGAGATAGTCATTGCTATCTTCATTTTAAGATGAGAAACTGAGGTTAAATTACTATGCCAATATTTCTTACCTAGACATATAGAGCCAGGTTTTGAATGCAGGTAAGTCTTGTTCCAAAAACTGGAAAGTTAAAAAGTAAAAGAGATAGTATATTTCTTCAGGTCAAGTAATTGCTTGATTTCATTTAAGTTTCATTTAGCTGACTCAGATCTCTTCCCCTCACCCAAAACATTTTGATAATTTTAAAGGCACTAATTTAATCCTACTACCATAAAACATTTTTTATGACTTTTCCATGTCCTCTTTCAGCCTTTGAACGCACAAATATTTTATGTTGCTGTAATTATAGCATCATAGTAACATCTTATATTCTGCTTTTTCAATTAATAGTATATCATAAATGTTTTCCATGCTGTTACATAGTATTCATAATTGTTTTTAATGACTTTATAATATTCTATGCAGTTAACCTACCACATTGATTTAAGTATTCCCTTATCATTGAATTCACAACTTCATTTAAATTCTGCAGTCATAAGTAATACAGCAATAAATATTTTAATGCTTATAGCTTTATGCCTCAATTTGAGTTCCTTCCATAGGATAAATTTCTAGAAGTGGGTATAAGAGCATCATATATGTCTGTCCCAATTTCTGCTACAATGGCAGTGAATGAGCGTGCCATTTTCCCCACAACCTCACTAGCAATAACAATGAACTACTTTGAAACGGTCGGGTTAATTTAGCAGAACATAATGCTATGTGGGTGTGAATTTATTTATTTGTATTTTGTTACTAAGCTGAAGGATAATTCATTTTAGAAATAAGACATGCATAAAACAATAAACAAATACATCTTCTAGCTTATATCACCCCAGACTGTTTTTCCCCCCAACCTAAACATTTAAGCTAGGGTCCTGAAAGTACTCAGTTTGATCTGGGAGAAATGTGTAGCCATTACATGTAGTGAGCTCTGCCTCAGGTTTCTGATTAGGCTCCAAATAAAAAACAGTTTCTGTTGCCATTAGAAAGTGATGCATTATGCTCTGACCTGGGTAACCTTGGCCCAGTGCCCCCTAAAGACTTGGACTATGTTTTCATTGCCAAGGAGATCTCAATGTCCATTGAGCAACACCCTCTATTAAAAGGAACTGAGGAGGTAGGAAAGAATGTAGCACAAAGGTAAAACTAGAACTCATTATCTTCAACTCAATCTAATAAGAAAAGATGCAAACAACTCCAAATTGGCACCAAAGTGAAAACCTACACTTTTCTCCATGAAAAACTACCTACATTGATTTTTTTTTCTTGTACCATTAAAGGTCAGAATGAAAAATTCCTTGCCCTTTACGATTGTCCCATAAATAGGCTATTTTTTGCTTAAAGTGAGGATTTTTCCATACAGCTTTAATAACTTATTCATCTCCTCCCCTCAGCAAACACAAACAGCTTAGGCTTTATAAACAAGCCCACTACAAAGGGAATGCCACATGGGGAGACCTTGGTGCTATAATTCACAAAGACAAAATGCCTTGATACCTACTCCTAGACTATGGAAATTATTGTACAAATCTGATAGTTTTGTCATTTTGCTCAACACATGTATCAAATTATCCAAATTACCTTCTTTATAGGGCATAAATAAACTGCAAAAGGACACCTCTGGCCATTGCAATACCCATTCAGGGACTGTATTACATGAAAGGAAATGGACAGAGGAAACTTGTGTCAATGATCATTTTTCTTCTTCACACATCAAATAAAGACATCTCCAGAGCAGTTACTATGGTGTGAAATGTCATTTTCTTGGTAATTAATGAGTAACGTCTAAGACAGAGTTCTTGAAAATCCGAACACTTTGAAAACCCTTGCGTGCCATAAATCACTCCTCGAATTTTCACAGGCCTTTCACGTTTCAAAAGTAATATGTATGCTAGGGTCCAGAGTTGATTGTTTCCTCCCGATATGAATTCTTGTGTTTGTAGGTTGTAGTTTTTTAGAATAGAGTTAGCCCAGAATAGCTTTATAGCAATAAAGGCAATTTTATTGAAGGTCTGCTTTATTGCTACTGAATACAACGCATTTATTATCTACTTTTATTTCTCTGAGCAAAGTCTCTGAACAATAAGGAAATCTTTGCAAATCTGTGCATTTCAAAAGTTCAGTTCAGTGCACTGAGAGTACCATGGATAGCATATTCACATCCATAAAAAATTTTGAACCCTACAACTGCCTAGTTAGGGTAGATAATATTAATTTCTTTTGTAGATGAAGAGGGTATCCCTCAGCAATACAACAGTGTCAGCCAGAGAGTGAATAGTAGAAAGATTTAAGATTCATAGTTCCTTGCCCTTCTTGCTGTAGCACTGTGGCTTCACTGGGCATAATGAGCCCTCTGAAATTACAGACCCAGTTTAGGATAGAGGGTTGGGGCTGGGCCCTCTCCACATTCCACGTCACTCTGCTTTGAAGCAGGTGTGGATCCAGAGTCAATTCTTGCAAACTTCAATCTATTCCTTTGCAGACAACCCTCAGTCCTTCCAAACCGTTCTAGTATGTCTTTCCACTTACATTTGGGTAGCAGGGCACAGATATAAGGCTACAAACGAAGTTCGTGGGCAAGTTCTAAAGACTGTTTTTGCATAGCTGAAGGCAGATGACCAAATAGCACACACTATAGTCAGTGAAAACACGTCATTCCTAGGAAAAGTTCTGAAGACAAAAGGGCCAGGAAAGATTTGAGTTTGCTCAGGTCTATGCTGGCTTATGTTCATAGATATGTACAGGAAAAGCACACTGTGACAGTTCATTCTGATATTCTCCCCATAGAACAGAACTTGCCATCATTCAGATTCCTTTTAAATTTGAGTAAAGAGATTGATTTGCTAAGTTGCCAGATTGACTTATTATAAAAAGATTTCCTGGAAATTAGTTTTCTTTTGCCCTTCCCCACCCTCTCCAATCCTTTAACAGTATCATAAAATTTCTACGTATTTGGGACGAGACATTCAGGAAGTTTATCGAAGATGTTTTTGTTCGTTATTCTTTGCATAAAATAGACCACAAAGGTCATGGGAGAATTGAAATGACCGTAATTTATGGTACAGTATCAACGTTCAGTGTGCAATTTCTCAGCTGTTTTCAATGGGTTTCCTTCTTTCCTACACACTGTTGGGTAAGGGGAAGAGCAAAGATGTGTCATTAGAGAAAACTTATCACAGCAATTAGCAGTGGTAGAAAAGAAAATGTCCACGGAGAAAGAAAGTGCGTAACATTTAACAACTAGCAGCAACTTCTGGCAATATGATACTAATTAAATCTAGAAGGACCTGTTTCATTCTTTAGTCTTACACGGATTGTTCTGCCCAGGCAAAATGGTAACTCAGGTAGTTATATGGATGATATAAAAACTTTCTCTTCTGCCCCTGCTTTCTTCCTTTAGGGAAAAAAGGGAGAGAAGGTTGGATTCTGAACTTTCGCTTTGCACAAAGATTCATATTGCTTGAGCAACACATACATGCATATGTGTGTGTATAAATTCTCATATAGACAGAACACACCTGTTATTGTATTGGTTGTAGAATTGATATTCTGTACTCTTATAACAGCTAAGCTGAGCGTATCATATGCAACCTCCCTCACTTATTGCACATATTTTCTTGCTAATATCAGAAGAAGGGGTCAGTTGTCATGTTCACTGTCAGAGGTGCATCTTAGGGTTGTAGTTTCAGATTTTCTTTTCTTTCTTTTTTTTTTTTGGAGACAGAGTTGCTCTCTGTTGCCCAGGCTGGAGTGCAATGGCACCATCTCTGCTCATTGCAACCTCTGCCTCCTGGGTTCAAGCGTTTCACCCACCTCAGCCTCCAGAATAGCTGAAATTACAGGCATGCGCTACTACACCTGGGTAATTTTTGTATTTTTTATAGAGACAGGATTTTGTCATGTTGGCCAGGCTGGTCTCGAGCTCCTGACCTCAAGTGATCTGCCCTCCTTGGCTTTTGAAAGTGCTGGAATTACAGGCATGAGCCACTATACCCAGGCAGTTTTTCTTTTTTTCCCTAGAATGTTGTCCAAAACAACAGCACTACCTTCAAAGATGGTGATTCTCCTGCAGTAAGATGTGATTGTGCCACTGTACTCCAGCCTGGGTGACAGGAATGAGACTCTGTCTCAAAAAAAAAAAAAAGTGATTATGAAGGTTTGATAAGATACATGAATTTTTCAATGTGTGTTGCTTTTTAAAATATTATTTTGACTAAATATGTATTATTGGCGTTCACAATTACCTCAGTACTTAAGCTTTTAGAGGCTCAACACTGTAACTGGCAGTTCTAGAATATTTTGGAAAAAACACCTTTTCTTTAACAAAATAAGGAAGAGGGACCCTATCTTCACAGCATGTGAAGATATATATTATGTAAATAAAATATCTATTATAACAGTAATATATAATAGATATAATATTTAAGGAAATGGATTTCTTCATGTGAGTGAGAAGGTTTTCATTTTCACTGATTTTTAAACTGCTGGAAAAAAATGCATATTTAAGAACTATCACTTAATATGCCACAAATTACATTATAGATGACTGGTTGTAATTGTTGAATAATAATCAAAGCTGACATGTTCAGAATGCCAGACAGGAGCCTTCTATCCTAGCCTTCTACTTCCTGGAGCTTGTGTGGGCTGCAACAGGCACCTTAAATGGAGAAAAAACATCAGTAATAGGATCAGTGAAGGAGGTATCAATGGGATAATGATATATTTAGGGATTTATAATTTGTATCCTTCATGAAAATTTCAGCATCATAGAAGTTAACACAGGGTGCTTTGCCCCTGAAAAGGCAAGACCTTAATCTATGGAGGATGTGGGAAAAGCCCCGTTAGCATCTCTCCATGAGCACAGACCATAGGTATCTGCCGTCCAACCATGTGGCTGACTTGAAACTCCAAGTTAAAGTAAATGTCCATGTGATATTTCCAGTTACTTGAATTTTTAGAGGCAACTCTAAATAATAGGTTCTAATCTTCAGCAACTTGGTTTTACTCTTAATAACTCCATGAGCATAGGTTAATCTGGTTTGACTTGGCTGTTGCCCCTACTATTAAGTATTTGAGATGGCATTTCGCGATTAACTCCTAGCATATCCCCTCTGGTGTGTGTTAGACTATGTGTATGAAACACAAGCCATGCTCAAATGGGAAGCGTGGGATTATTTTAATAACCATGCAACTGTTCAATGTCCTCTGATTGCAAGGCACTTCTGGCAAGTTGTGCCGGAGCATGTGGCCGAATCCAGGAGACTCAGAGTCCACTCTGCCATCCAGAGACAAAGATGGACAGTCTTTCAAAGAACAAGATCTTCATGCTTACCTTCCAGAGGAAGAGAGCATATCATCATTGGAGCACCTTTCTTTTCTAGGAAGCAGGAATAAAGCAGAAAGCAAGAGATATTGTCCTTTCCCTTTATACATCTTACAATTTGAGTAAGACACACAGAATGAAAGCTTCATCCACTAATGAGCAGGTTTACCCCCGACTGTGCGAGATATCAGGGTCATACGGTAGTGTTCTTAATTGCCTCAAGGAAACATTTCTGAGCCCAACTATGGGTCGCTGTTACACTCCTTTTTTTCTCTGGACTCAGGCTCCTGAAAATGACCTACATCTGTGGGTCTCAGACGTGGTCTCCAGATCAGCAGCATCACCATCACCTGGGAATTGATTAGGCCTGCAAATTTTAGAGCCCAATCCACACTTACTGAATCAGAAACATTGGAGTTACACTTAGCAAGCTGTGTTTTGTTTTCTTTTTCCTCTTTCCAACTTTTATTTTAGGCTTCAGGGGTACAGGTGCAGGTGTGTTACATGTATGTTGTGGGGTTTTGGTGTACAGATAATTTTCAGTCAGGTAATCAGCGCAATTCCTGACAGGTAGTTTTTCAATCCACATACTCCACCCTCAAGTAGGCCCCAGTGTCTAGTGTTCCCTTCTTTGTGTCCATGTGTACTCAGTGTTTAGCTCTCACTTATAAATGAGAACACATAATATTTGTTTTTTGTTCCTGCTTTAATTTGCTTAGGATAGTGACCTCTAGCCCCATCTAGTTGCTGCAGAGGACATGATCTCATTCTTTTTTATGGCTGTGTAGTATTCCATGGTATATATGTACCACATTTGCTTTATCCAGTCCACCACTGATGGACCCCTAGGTAGATTCCATGTCTTGGCTATTACAAATAGTGCTGCAATGAATATACACATGCATGTGTCTTTATGGTAGAATGATTTATATTCCTTTGGATATATACCCAGTAATGAGACTACTGGGTTGAATGGTAGTTCTAAGTTCTTTGAGAAATCCCCAGACTGCTTTCCACAGTTGCTGAACTGATTTACATTCCCACCAGCAGTGTATAAGTGTTCCTTTTTCTCCACAACTTCACTAGCATTTGTTATTTTTTTTACTTTTTAATAATAGCCATTCTGACTGGTGAGAGATGGTATCTCATTGTGGTTTTGATTTGCATTTCCCTAATGATTAGTTGGCCATGTATGTGTTGTCTTTTGAGAAGTATCTGTTCATGTCTGTTCATGTCCTTTGCCTATTTTTTTTTTTAATTGGGGATGTTTGTTTTTCACTCATTGACTTAAGTTTCTTTATAGATTCTGAATACTAAGACCTTTGTCAGAGGCATAGGTTGCAAATATTTTTTCTCATTCTGTGGATTATCTGTTTATTCTATTGATTGTTTCTTTTGCTGTGGAGAAGCTCCTTAGTTTAATTATGTCCCAATGTCTATTTTTGTTTTTGTTGCAGTTGCTTTTGGAGTCTTCATCATGGAGTATTTGCCAGGGCCTATGTCCAGAATGGTATTGTCTAGGTTTTCTTATAGAGTTTTTAGTTTTAGGTTTACATTCAGTTCTTTAATCCAGCTAGAATTGATTTTTGTATACGGTAAAATATAGAGGTCCAGTTTCAATCTTTTGCATATAGCTAGCCAGTTTTCACAGCACCATTTACTGAATAGGGAGTTCTTTCTTCATTGCTTGTTTTTGTCTACTTTGTCAAAGATCAGATGATCATAGGTGTGCAGTCTTATTTCTGGGTTTTCTATGTTTTGTGTTTTTTCCATTGGTCTACGTGTCTGTTTTTGTACCAGTGCCATGCTGTTTTAGTTACTGTAACCTTATAACATCGTTTGAAGTCAGGTAGTGTGATTCCTTCAGCTTCAATCTTTTTGCTTAGGATTGCCTTCACTATTTGGGCTTTTTTTTGGTTGCAAATGAATTTTAGAATGTTTTTTCCTAATTTTGTGATAAATGTCATTGGTAGCTTGATAGGAATAACAGTGGATGTGTAAATTTCTTTGGTTAGTATGATTATTTTAATAATATTGATTCTTCCTATCAATGAGCATGGAATGTTTTCCATTTGCTTGTGTCATCTGTCTTTTTTGAGCACTGTTTTGTAATTATTGTAGAGATCTTTCACTTCCCTGGTTAGCTGTATTCCTAGGTATTTTATTCTTTCTGTGGTATTTTGAATGGGATTGCATTCTAGATTTGACTCTCAGCTTGGACATTATTGTTGTACAGAAATGCTGCTGGTTCTTGTACATTGATTTTGTATCCTGAAACTTTGCTTAAGTTTGTTTATCAAACCTAGGAGCCTTTGGGCAGAGACTATGGGGTTTCATAGGTATAGAATAATATCATCTGCAAAGTGAGATAGTTTGACTTCCTCTTTTCCTATCTGGATGCCTTTTATTTCTTCCTCTTGCCTGATTGCTCTGGCTAGGACTTCTAATACTGTGTCAAATAAGAGTGGTAAAAATGAGCACAAGGGGAATGTTTCCAGCTTTTGCCTGTTTGGGTGTGATGTAGGCTATGGGTTTGTCATAGATGGCTCTTATTACTTTGAGGCATGTACCTTTGATGTCTAGTTTGTTAAGGGCAATCTGTGTTTTAATGGGCCTTTCCAATAATTCTGAAGCGCACTAAAGTTTGAGGAACAGTGTTCTAGAGAAGTGTTTCTCAAAGGCAGTGGACATATGGAACTCCTGGAGATCTTGTTTATTTATTTTTCATTTGTTTGTTTTTTGAGACAAGGTTTTGCTCTGCTGCCCAGGCTGGGAGTGCAGTGGCATGATCATGGTTCACTGCAGCCTCAACCTCCCAGGCTCAGGTGATCCTCTCACATCCTTCTCTTGAGTAGCTGGGACTACAGGTGTGCATCACCATGTCAGGCTAATTTTTGTATTTTTTTGCAGATATGGGTTCCCACTATGTTGCCCAGGCTGGTCTTGAACTCCTGGGTTCAAGTGATCCACCTGCTTCAGCCTCCCAAAGGGCTGGGATTACAGACATAAGCCACCATGACCAGGAATCTTGTTTAAATGCAAACTCTGAGCCAGTAAATGGGGCTTGAAGTTCTGCATTCTAACATGCTCCTAGGTGATACAGTGCTGCTGGCCTGTGCACCACACTTAGAGTAGCAAGGCTTTGGGTGTTCTTACTGCTCTTGGTATGTGTAGTTTGGAGAGTTTCAAACTGCAGTGAATATTGTACTTCTCTTCAGAAAGAAGCATTACGTTTCTTTTCTCTGGGTGCCCATTGGAATCACTTCTATTACATCGTTTGTCATATTGTACTGGAATTATCTGTTTACTCATCTGTATTCCCCTTTGGTCTATCAACGTGTGGAGGGCAGGAAGCATGTCTGTTTTGCAGCAACTTTAAGTGCCTGGCATACAAAAGCCCTTTGATAATGGGCAATATAGCAAGATTCTGATCTCTATAGCTATATCCATATAGCTTGTCAACAAGAGATGTATTAAAGCTTCTTGCAAGTAGCTTCTCTGTTATTTTTGGCAATCTTCTGAGAGTTGTTTCCTGCCAGTTTATGATGGACTGGTTAAATCCATGAAGCTGAAAGTCTTTAAGTACAGCCAAAGTGAGATCAACTTTAGTCTTAAATAGGTATGTGTCTAGTGGAGAGTGGGAGTGAAATAAAGCTGATTTTGGCCTGGCTCCTGTTGAACTGTGACTAAGAGTTTGTTAACAGCTTTCTTTTTTGAGTTGGAGATTGCCAGTTCCCATAAGAAAACATGGTTCCAATGTGGATAGGCCAGTGTTCTATCTTCAAAAGAGGAATCTCATTTTACCAACAACAGAAGCTGGGATTCACTTCTCCCTCTGTTCAGACTAATATGGTTAATATGATGAGATCTCTTTTTTACCCCGCTTCCCCTTAGTTACTAAATAAAAAAGGATATGGATAAAAATTTACATGTGAATATGAATAAAAATGGATACAGATATGGATAAAAATTTGTACCTAGCCTGTGAAAACAGCCAGTATCATATTTTAAAGAATGCTGGTTAGTGAGGGCCTTTCTCCATTGCACCATCTTTCTCATATGCCCGAAGAAATTACCTCTAATAGTATGAAGATTGGCATCATTAAAGTAATGGCACAAGACTAAGGAGGTCTGGTAATATCCAGTTGAAGTGATCTTATCTTCACTCAAAACAAACAAAAAATCTACTTGAGGGATTGGATCATTTGTTTGTATAGAAAGCAAGTCCCACATGAAAAGTGGCCAGTCAGTAAGAATGTAGTGAAGAATATAAAATTAAATGAAGTGGTCTAAACTTACCCATCATGAGTTAAATGAAAGTTAAAGGCTTGAAAATACATCTTTGCAGATGCGAATTCTATTTATTCCATGTATAGGCTCCAATGATGCCTGATAAAGATCTCCAAAATTAAGAGCAGTGCCCAAAGTATTATTTACCAAAGACTAAGATAAATGCGCCTTTCTTTCACACTCTACAGAGAACAGCAGGCCATATTGCATTTTCATTAGATGTTTAATTATTATACTCCTTACAAAACATTTTCTCTGCAACTTCTAAATTCATTTCACTTGGGATCACAGGAGTTAGTCTATTGGAATGATTTTCAGTAAAGTCCAGATTTAAATTAAGACTGTCTGGCTTTCACAGATCTAGCAGTAAGTAGGAAATCTATTGTGCTATCCAGACCACCAGGACTATAAATTGATTTGAAGCTTTGGCCCTGTAGAATGTGTTCCTCTTTGGGCAGCTGTCCAGAAACAGCAATAAAGAGGGCAATTATCTTGTTTTGTAGTCATTCTCCCTCACACCAAAACATTTCATTTTCAAGTTCATATTTTACAACAAAAATCTTCCATTAATGGGGAAAAATCATCTGATGAATCTTTATTACAGTTGTTAATGGATATTTTGCTCCTGGGAGAATTGTTAATTAGAATGTGAACCTTGAAAAGCCTATATCTAAAATCACTATTTGCCCCCTTTTCCCTAGTTTTAGCCGTAGGGTAGGCAGCTGAGAACCGAAGAGGTAATCTTCCTTCTGGAGTTTCCAAGTAGGATCTGGAGGGAGAAAGACCCTATCTTCCTTAAAAAATATATAATAGTTTAATTTATGAGCGGAAGAATGAAAACTTTATCTGCTTATGAAACAAAAGAATACTATCCACAGATACTACCTGGTCCTCATGAGGTTAAAGAGCTGGGTGGTTCAGTTTTATGTCTCAAAAGTGATGGGCTGTGAAAAAAGACTAGCAGGTATCTTGTTCTACCTCTTCTAGAAAAGAGTAGAGGCCAGATTGGTAATTACTAGAGGGCCAAATAAACTGTTAGCACTCAGTTCTGGAAGACACCATTCATTCATTCTACAAGTCTTGCTGAATAAACAAATGGAGGAATCTCAGACAGGTTAACCACGATCTTTAAGCATTTAGAATCCATCTTGAAGCAGCTCTTTCCATAAGAGCTCACTTTTTCCGAAAACCTATCCAGTCAATATGAAAAACCAAGCGCTAACAGCTGCTTAAATTTGGGGCAGGGCTTCATGATTTATTCTGATGCAACAAACAATATAATCTAAATGAGGTATGGGAGGGAAAGAAAAAAAGAAGGAAAGAAGGTTTGGCAACACTGCCTATCCGGAAGCCTCCTCTCAGTGTTAATGTGAGAAAAGGAAAGAGTATTTTTATTTTCATTAAAATGCAACAAGCATCAAAGTCAGAAAATAGATCATCTTTCCTCATGGTTCGCAGCAAACAGAAGCAGATGAGCATGTGCATTCTGCTGGGTGTTGCTGGGGCCTTTTCTAACACAGATCCATCACTTGGAGTGTGAGTCCAAGCTTGCAGGGAGGAGGAGAGAAAACCTGCCTGAGGACTGGATTGGCCACTGTCCAAGCAGGACAGGCAAGCACTATGCTAGCTCTGGAAGATGTTTCATTCATTCATTCCGCAAGTCTGTGTTGAATGCCTTCTATGTACCTGGGCATTTATCAGCTCTGGGGATCAAAAGGGGAGCTAGATGTGGCAGTACTGTCAGGTTGCTCACAGCCTGATGGAAGAGAGAGAGAAGCAGGCAACTGCAATACAATATTCAAGTATCATATATAGAGACTTAAGAGTATATTCAGGAAGGGGCTGTCCTTCTGACTCGGGAGTTCAGGGAAAGCTTCCTAGAGGAGCTGACATCCAGACTGATACTTGATGGAGGAATCAGATGACACCACAGCAGTGTGGAGGCGGGGAAGAGAGAAGGGGTGGGGAATAGAGAGGAGGCAAGAGATGATGAGGCAAAAGAATACAAAGCATGTTCAGAGATCTGATGGAGAAAAATAACATAGCACATCAGGAACCAACACAAGTACAATGTGGCTGAAGCATATTCTGGGAGGAAGAAAAATAAGGCTGAAGATATTTAAAAAAAATAAGATCCTTGTAAACCACACTAAGGAGTTTGAATTACATCAAAGTCACAAGGCTCCATTCTAGACAGTTTTGGAATTTCCAGATAACTCGGATTCCATGGATGAGAAACCACACCATACACAGCACCTCTCTAAAAGGGGCTGAAGATATTTGTTTACATTTGTGTTTTTGCCAAATCTATTAGTTCCCAGATGGCAAAGAAACATTTTTGGGGTAAATGTCCTGAGCTCGGAGGTGTGTAGTGACTTAAATGGTGGTCCCCCAAAGGACCTGTAAATGTGACCTTATTTCTTAAAAAATGTTTTTACACATGTAATTAAGTTAAGCATCTTGAGATGAGATCATTCTGAAATTACAGTAGATCTTAAATCCAATGATTGTGTTCTTAGAAGAGAACACATAGACACAAAGAATGCCATGTGAAGACACAGGCAGAGACTGCAGTTTTGTTGCTAAAATCCCAAGAATGCCTAAAGTCACCAGAAGCTGGAAGAGGCAACAAAGCAGTCCCCCTAGAGCCTTCAGAGGGAGTTACGGCTTTACCAAAACTTTCATTTCAGACTTCTGGCCTGTAGAACTGTGAGAGAATAAGTTTTTGTTTTTATAAGACACTCAATTGGTGGTAATTTTATCATGATAGCCACAGGAAACTCATAGAGAGTGGAAGCTATGAGAAGTCAAGGAAGATTTCTAGAAGAGGGAATGCCTGAGTGAAGCCTTGAAAACAGTTAGATTGAACCAGCTGAGATGATCAGGGCATGGGGATAGGAGGAGGATGGAAAAGAAGTAGGAATGGAAGGGCAAGTTGATATGGTGTTCAAGGAAGGGTCTTGAAAAATTAAAGGAATTATCTTGAAGATGTACTTGTATTTCATACTACGATGTAATATGAAACGTACTTATATTTAATGTTAGATACTAAAACATACTTGTGTTTAACTCATGGTTGAGATGATGTGGCCAAAGAGAAAAGGTTTATACCAAAAGGTTGTCAAAAAGGAGTTTTGTATACAAATAGGTTTGGAAAATGATGTATATACTGTCAGAAAACAAAATAACAAACTTAATTAAGATCTAGAATTGGACAACACTTACTCTGTAAGACAGAACCAATGTTCCCATGAGTTGAGCAGAGGGATCGGAATATAAAACACATGGGTCATTTTAAAGTTAATCATTGTCTTGCCTTGCCTTGCCTTGCCTGCTAAACCTGGCCTATTTGGGGATTTGCCTATTCTCTCTCTCTCTCTCCTGATTTCTCAGAAGGTCAGATCAACAACTTAGTTTTGGCTTGGTAGCACGGAACTCTAGCATGACTCCATTTTGGTTTGGTCTGTTGAGCCTAGTGTGGGAGCTCAATCCAAACCAATGACCTCCTGTAATTTTTTTTTAAACAATACTATTTGTAGTTTAGGGATCCAAAGTTCAGAAAACCATTTTGGCAGCCTGGGGAAATTCTGCACTCTGTTTCCCCCAGAGTCTCAAACTTTCGTGTGTGTGTGTGTGTGTGTGTGTGTGTGCGCGCGCGCGCGCGCGCGCGTGTGTATGTGTGTGGAGAATAAGGAGAGCTGCACCTCCTGAACAATGTTTGGGAAACATTGCCCCAGACTATGTTTGAGGGAGGTCAGGAAAGCCCCGCTCCGATATAAAACCAAATGATTCAAGCTCCTTTTTTTTTTGTATTTAAAAAATAATTTTATAATTATATAATTTGTGTTTGTTTGTAATTATAAATATTAACACTTTTGTAATTTTTTGTAATGACAACTTCTTTTGTATTTTTTCATAGCTGGGAAAAGGTTATGCTTTGCTTCTAGGAGTTCACTGTTCAGGCTGACTCATCACTGACACCTTAGACAGTGTGAAAAGCTGATCCTTTCTGTAGAATGGGCTTAAACCAGGACTAGTGTGAAAAGCCATGGCATACTCTGAGAAGAGCCAAGGGTCAACCTAAACGTGATGATGTGGTGGACAGTGGTGAGAATGCAGGTTGAGGAACTCCTGGAGAGACCGACAGCCAATTCTGGGTTTTGTTAGGATCTGACCTGCTCTGCAAAAGTCCTGAAAGGTTGCCTTGCAGGGAGCTGACTTTTGACAAGATGCAGTTTGCCTCTAGCTGTTTCTCCTCTGCTCTTTCATTCTTCTTGTCCCTGAACTTTGATTTCTGACCAAGCAGGTAGCCCCTTGAGTGATCTGAGAGTTCCCTCTTACAATTAGGTCCTGAGAGTGTCCTGGTCACCTGGCCTGACTCTTTCTAGGATACTGTGCTTTTTTTTCAGGAAGGGCAGAAGATGAATGACTTTCAGAGAATAACCTTTACAGATAGTTCTGTTTGACCAAAGCAAATTGCAAGCATGCAATGATTAAGCTGCAGATAATTGAAAACAAGGATTTATTTACATAGCAACAAACCACTCCCAATCCCCTCCAACAAATCAGTGCCTGAAACCTACATTTTATGGTGGTGACTTAAATAAAAAATAAATGATACCTAGCACCTTGGGGCGGCTCATGAGTACTTCCAGATCATGGGAGTTGACACTGGGACTTCTGCAATGTTAACCAAAAGCAATTTACAGAAAGAATTTTCTTCTCTGACAAACATTCAAAGCAATTACAATTTGATCTGTTTCTTTCTCTCTCAATCTCTCTCTCTCTCTTTCTCTTTCTCTCTCTCTCTCTCCCTCCCTCCCTCTCTCCACCCTTAGCTTAGCTTAGCTTTGTGCTTGTTTGTTTTATAGATTAGGCCTGATTTTAAAGTATCTGTAAATCTTTCTCTAAGTAAAGGACAGATTGCTGATCTATATGCAAATGATATAGTTGCCTGCCTTAAAAATTTAAGATTGACTTTAAATTGACCCCGTGCTTTATCCCTCGGAGGAGATCTATGAAAGGATATTTATAATACCTGTGGACATTGTGTACGATACCAGTGGGAGTTTTCTTCAACGGTAGATGAATAGCAGAAACATGGGCAGACTAAAATGTGGCAGATATATGCAAAAGGCAGATTGAAACTGATTTACATAGCTGGGTATTACTTACTGTAGCTCTCTGTGGTTTCTCTATTGAATACCTAAAAATATGATAAGGTTCTGTAAAAATAAAGAACATAAAACTAAAAAAGCACACATATGAGAACATACTAGTTGAGTCCCAAAAAGTTTATAGCACAACTTTTATTTTTCTAAATATAGTTTTGAGAACAACTTAAACAATTTTTATAATGACCTTTTCCTTACCTGGGGGCAAGCCACAAAAATCTCATCTATGTTGGAATTTCATGTGCTTCAAAATACATACCTCACTGCACATCGGTTTCCAGCATTAGCCAAGACTTTTTTTTGTTCTTTGTTTTTTTTTTTTTTTTTTTTTTTTGAAACTCTTTTCACATTGCCTTAAAAATTAGAATAGACAGAGCAGAACATTGACCTGGGATGAAATATGGATTTTTTTACGCTTCTCTCAAACTCAAATTTTATTAAGGTTATTGAAAATAAGATCACTTCACTTATAAATGCCAGAGAAACCCAAAGGATAAAATTGCATGAGATTAGCATACCTATTCTTACTCTGCAACAAACATATTTCATTCCAAACCTCAGCAATTTCTTGGGCCACACTATTTCAGAGCCACATTTTTTAGTGTTTAGTTTTTATTTCCGCAGCAACAGGTTGGCTGTCTTGTACTCTCACATCAAAGTGTTGAGATTCTCCAGGTCATCAAGAAAGTGGTTGCAGCGGAGTCTTTGTATCCTCAGGATCACCTGTGAAGTCTTATCTCTAAATATTTTGCATTCATCAGCTCACAGCGGAGCAATCCAAGTGCTGAGCCTGATCATCCCCATAGGAAACTCACATGATTGGGGAAGTGATGAAAGACAGTGCTCTCCCATATTTGCCCTTCGTCTCCCACCGTGAGACCCCTCTACTTACCCCCTCTCATGTCGAGGGCTCATGCTTTTGTCTGTTTCCTTTTCTTTTTTTATCATAAAACTATCTGATATTGTCTCATTCACTGAGTACCTAGCTAGTAATAGGCACTCAATAAATGATTGTTATTGAATTAATAAATGAATGATAGAATCACTTACATTCTAGTTTAGAGAGGGCTAAATAGAAAAACAAGATCAGAGAAAGAAAACAAATCACACCTGGGTCTTCCAACCCTAGCCTTTTGTTTATAGGACAAGTAGGAAGAAATGTGGTGAAGACGAGTTGACATTCATTTTAGAAGGAGAAGAAAAAGGACAGGTAGCAGGAGTAGAAATTTCTGGTAGAAATCAAATTATTCCAGTGCCCTTCCATTTATCTGGCTGGATGTCATTATGAGCACTATTCAGAAAGAAATTACTACAGCGTGATGATGTGTTCAGTAGTGGGAGGGAAGGAAGTGGAGGTGCCTAGTGGAAATAAGAGAGAACTTTGTAGTGTGCACAAGTGTAGCTGTACAGGCCCCTCAGCTCTGTGGGAGAGGAACTCTGGGTTTGACAAGCCTGATGTCTTTTCTGCTAATCTGGATCCAGAATTGCCCTTTCTTTCTGTCTTTAACCTCCTGTTGGTCCCTTTGTGGTTGATGGGAGAGAAGAGGGAGTCATTAAGAAGAATGAGGTTGCCTCCTGGATGGGAAAGAAGAGTTGGGTATTCCTCCATGAATGCTGTGCAGAGAAAAGGAATGAAATTTCATCACATTTCCTTTTAAAGTAGTGATCAAAATACTTTCTGTCTTGTGGGATGTTGTTTCTTTATTGAGAGAGTTGTGAGTTAAATAATAAGCTATCTTTCTTATATGTGTCAGATACTATACCAGGTGTGCATACCTTGCCTTCATGGAGCTTGTAGTCGAATGGGGAAGATAAATACAAAGCAAACAACTACGTAAGTAGATACAAGGTTAAAACTGTGATTAATGCTGTTCAAGAAGGGAAAATGGCCGGGTGCTGTGGCTCACGCCTGTAATCCCAGCACTTTGGGAGGCCGAAGCAGGCGGATCACGAGGTCAGGAGATCAAGACCATCCTGGCTAACACGGTGAAACCCCGTCTCTACTAAAAATGCAAAAAATTAGCCGGGTGTGGTGGCGGGCGCCTGTAGTCCCAGCTACTCAGGAGAGTGAGGCAGGAGAATGGCGTGAACCCGGGAGGCAGAGCTTTCAGTGAGCCGAGATCGCGCCACTGCACTCCAGCCTGGGTGACAGAGTGAGGCTCTGTCAAAAAAAAAAAAAAAAAAGGAAAATATTGCTATTAATTTTGTTGTTATTACAGAGTCTCACTCTGTCATCCAGGCTGGAGTGCAATGACACGATCTCAGCTCACTGCAACATCTGCATCCCGCGTTCAATCAATTCTGCCTCAGCCTCCCAAGTAGCTGGAATTACAGGCGCCTGCCGCCTTGCCCAGTTAATTTTTGTATTTTTAGTAGAGAGGGGTTTCACCATGTTGGCCAGGCTAGTCTTGAACTCCTGACCTTATGTGATCTACCGCCTCGGCCTCCCAAAGTGCTGGGATTACAGGCGTGAGCCACCGTGCCTGGCCGTTGCTTTGAAATTTTATAGCATGGGAATCTGATCTAGTTTAAGAGTCTGGAGCAGACTTGCTATGGAGTGATTTGAATTTTATGACATTTCTTTTATTAGAAAGCAAGAGATTTTGATCCCTATTAAACGAATTTCTGGCATTATTATTCAAGTGAAGAAAAATTACAGGCTCTTACAAGACCTCCTTATCCCTCTCCAAAGTCAGGAGAGCAGCTTTCTGTGCTGCCTGCATGGAGTGGCTGCTGGGACCAGCAGTGCCAAGTTCAACCTGAAAGATCTGGAGCCCTCTCAGTGGGATTCTACATCTTTTAGCCTCTGAGAAAGCAAAAAGCAACCCTAACATTCAGGAACTATTCTGAGGCTTATGGCCAGGCCCCAGTTTTGTTAGAGGCTGCCCTGGCCCTCACAGGCAGGCCATGTTGTTCTCTTGCTGGACATAAACAATCTCACAGAATACCAACATCAGGGAAGATCACTCAGCCCATGATACAATGAGAAAACTCAAGACCACTTCATCATTTTGTCCAAGCCAGTGACAAAAGGTCCCCATACAACCCACAAAATACCAAACATCCCCCCCTTTCTTGGATAATGTGACTGATTCCTGCTTCTTAACTATTTGTAGCTTTATCTTTTCTCCCGTCTGCCCATTCTAAAGAATTACTGCTGCTTTTTGACAGCCTTCAATCCAGGAGAGCCCCTGCTTTCTTCATTCCTCTCCCAAGTTTGTCCTTCCTTCCTCCCTTCCTCCCTCCCTCACCTTCTCTCTTTTCTTTTCTTTTTCTTTTTCTTTGACAGGGTCTTGCTCTGTCAACCAGCCCAGGCTGGAGTGCAGTGGCTCAGTTATAGCTCTCTGCAGTCTCACATTCCTGGGCTTCAGAGCTCTGCTTCATCCTCTTGAGTAACTGGGAAAACAGGTGCACACCACCATCCCTGTGAAATGTTTTAAATTTTTGTAGAGACAAGGTCTTGCTATGTTGCCCAATCTGGTCTCAAACTCCTGGCCTCAAGCAATCCTTCTACCTTTAGCCTCCCAAAGTGTTGAAATTACAGGTGTGATCCACCTCATCTGGCCCTATAACTCCTTTCTAACACCTCTTATTGAGATATCCGCACCATGATGTATCTTCTACTTCACCAGTAAAACCCCTAACTCATTCAACCACATGTGTGTTCCTAGGGGCCTTCAGTTGAAGGGAATTGACACTTCACTGCTCCTGAAGTGTGATAATCCTGCCTTCTGTTAGATACTTCAGGACTTTGGTCAGGGTTTTTTTTTGTTTTTTTGTTTTTTTGTTTTTTGTTTTTGTTTTTGTTTTTTTGCACACAGCTTGTGCACAACGTATATATCAAGATAGATGACTGATGTAGGATTTTTATATCTGCCTATCTACCTGTCGATTGATTGATCAATCAATCTATCTGTTAGGACTCTGGTGTACTGATGAAAGAATACCCAACACAAATATTCACTAAAAGGTGGGGCGGGTGGGCATTCATTATGTTATTTAATGAAAAAATTTAGACCGGCTTAAAAAAAGTTTCTATTGAGGACTGAAGCAACATAATAGAAACTTATTTCTCTCCATGTCTCATTCTTTTTTATACCACATTGCAAAGGTTTATCTTTTGTGTTGGTGCTTTTACAAGCCCATCACAGTGGATCAGGAGAGTGCATTGCTTTGACTATCCAAGATTGGGTCATATGGTCTACCCCCCAACCCTGTATTTAGGGATGAGCCCACCAAGACTGTATGGAACAAGAGCTGGAGAGCTGGGAACTGCTAAGCTAAAATTCACTCTGTGTAATGAATCTTATTAGACAGGACTTGAATGACAGTGACTAAAAGCTGGGCAAAGAGGGTTTGGGGAGCATGACTCTTAGAAGACATGGGTTCAAGGAGTATCGTAGCCATTCTATGCTTGGATAGCATTGCTAGAAAATAGGAGCATTTTAGAGCTGTCATGGACTTGGAAAGGAAAAATATCAGAAAAGTTTAGGGAATTTTTACTGAGGAAGACTGTGGAATCTAAAAGAAAGATTTCAATACTTAAAATATAATTATGGGAGGCCAACATTGTTCACTGAGACATGAATACACACACACAAATAAAACAGGCTTAGTGGCAGCAGGAACAAGTAAGTTAGTTTTCCTCTGCCTGCACTGCACTGCCTGCTACTCTTCACTGCTTCCCTCCTTGTCACCCTTGGATCCAGCTAAGCAAGGCATCCTCTGGGCAAGCGTTACAGAAGAAACCTGGGACTCTATAGAAGAATGACCCCCCACACCGAGAAGGAGATGAGAGACCAAAGAATGATGTGGAGAAGTCTAGCTTGATGAGTAGATGAGTTTATTAGGACACACAGAGCATTCCTGGGCAGCAGAAGGTCAGCTCCACAGATCTGCCCTGCCACCTGTATCTAAGCTGCTTTTGAACTAATTTTCTGGCTCTCTGCCTACTGCATGCAATAAGACTGCTTTTCTTGGCATATTCCTAGATATTTACATGTTTGGGTTCTTAGGGATACCTGCTCCTGGGCTGAGCACCATGGCCTTGGCTCACACCTGGCCTTCTGGGTTCAAACAGAAGACATATATCCTTAATTAATCTGGTGGAGGACCTGTCACTCCACAGCAAGTGATGCAGTTTGCCTCTATGTCCTCACCCAAGTCTCATGTTGAATTGTAATCCCCAGTGTTGGAGTTGGGGCCTGGTGGAAGGTGATTGGATCATGGGGGTGGTTTCTAAGGGTTTAGCACCATTCCCTGAGGGCTGTTTCATAATATAGTTCTCACGAGATCTGATTGTTTAAAAGTATATGGCACCAACTCCCACTCTCTCTCTTCCTCCTGCTCCAGCCTTGTAAGACATGCCTGCTTCCCCTTCACCTTCTATCATGACTGTAAGTTTCCTGATGCCTCCCCAGCCATGCTTCCTGCACAGCCTGCAGAATCATGAGTCAATTAAGCCTCTTTTCTTTATAAATTACCCAGTCTCAGCTATTTCTTTATAGCAGTGTGAGAACAAATATAGCAAGTCTTCTCCAAACCCTTAAACTAGATCAGATTTCCCTGCTATCAAATTTTATAGCACCATTTTTCTTTTTTCTTGCATACCATCAAAGTTTTAATCTCATATTTATTTATGTAGTTGCTTGCTTAGTAACTATCTTCTCTGTTAGACTATAAGCTCCATGAAGGCAAAGTATGCCCACCTAGATTAGTATCTGGCACCTGTAAGATATGCATTGGATATCATTTCAATAAAGAAATTTATAGGCATAAACTTCCTAATGGGGTGCTTTTAAATACCATTTTACATTTCTAAAAAAGATTATATTGTCTTCCTCTTAAATGTAGTAAAAGATGGACAGGTGTTCAGCAGCATCAAAGGGAGAGCTGAAGTCTCCACCATGTCCTGAGGAGAGAAAGATGCTTCCAGCCTTGTAATCTTGAGAATTGTTATAAAATGATTGTTTGGAATTTCTGTTTTTGGCAATGCTATGATGCCACAGGAGACTTGAGTCTAAAGTTTGCATGATCCATTTCAATCCAGTTGAGCGAACCAAATGACTATCATTGACGCAACAAAATACACAAGTTGCTTCTCACATACACTAATGGCTTTTTGGGTGTGTTTGTCATGTCCATTTCTAGTGATATGTTTCTTTATAACAAGTAAACTAAGAAAGTCATCTTTGACAGTTATTTTACAGTCCTCCCTGGGGAAGTATTAGTTTTCAAATTTCTATTCTGTGGTGGAATACTTTTTAAAAATACCATAAAAATAAATTACTAGTAAAAGGAAATAAATATGTACAAAATATAAGCCCAAGTTTTCACTAGATGAAACAAATATCAATTTACTGTGTCAAGTTGCTCAAGAAGTTCCTAACCACTGTCAGTTTTGTACTTTTCTTTTACTTGTTTTTCATGGCAACCTTACTTGAGCCGCAACTGATAATGTTACTATTTGCAATGGCAGAAGAAGTCCCAAGACACTAGTTCAGCTTGTACATATTTGTGTGCTTCCAGCAAATTGTTTGTCTCTCTTTCTCACCAAATGAGTCTGTAAAGACAGGAAAGTCAATATCCGCAGATAAGCTTTCTGCTCACACAGTGCAATTTGAGAAGGTGTCAGGATTGTTACAATTTGGGGTTCTGCAAGACTATTTAAACATTTTTCTACCAATCATTTAATATGAAATATTCAAAAATTCAATGGAAAACACAGACGGGCCTAAAAAGAGTATAAAATGAGCAATATATTTTATAGTTGATACATAGAGTATGATGTACTGCATACCTGCTTTAAAAAATAAAACACACATTTCTTTTAAATCTGTGGCTTTCATTTCCATTACCCTAGAATTTAAGTAAAAAGAAATGGGTTTGACTAAAGCAAGATATCATATTGCCCTCTTCCAACAAATATCAGATCCTAAGAATGGTAGATGTGATGGTATGAAAATGATTTTGTTAACTGGTGACCACTGTGACAAGACATTTCACTTCACATCATTTGATCTTATAGATAAAATATACCACTGGGGTAAAATCAGATTTCCTTTGGCAATCTGTGGGAGAAGAAAGGATCTGTGGGAGAACTACATTATCATAATTGTGAGGTTAAAAAAAAACACACACTCACAAAACAGCATCCAAGTTATCTAGCACTGGGAGACTGTAAAACTTGATTATTGCAAAGGTGGATTGGCATATTAATTAAAAATAAGACTGACATTTGAAGCATATTTCAGATTTCATGGCAAATTTCATCATTCTAAATATAGTTTCGGATTAATTATGACACATTTGGTGCTAAGCTATTTTAGAATTCAAAACACTTCCATCTTGGAATGGTTGCAGCAAATCAGGGTGTTTGATCAAGCTGCAGAGAAAAGAGGCTGGGTCTCATGCTGCAGGACTCCTCATATTCTGCCTTTAGCTTTTCTTTTCTGTGCAGGTTAAGTTGGTAGAGTTACACAAGGTGACGGCATTTCAGTGCAAATGAAATTTGACATTTTGAGTGTAAATAAGAATGGTTTGCCTTCTTGCAGTGTAAGTCACTCTTCACCAGCAGTTAAAATAAAGTGAAAACCACAGAAATGTGGGTTATTCATTTTCTTACATACACACCAAGGAATTTTACATTCAGTTACTGCCATGAACATTACTTTATCCTTTTCTTTTTCAATTTATTGCCTCATTACAGGGATTGATAATGATATTTCTTCTGAATGACTATTATACACATACTTTTTCAACTATAGCTAGAATCTGGAGATATAACTTTTATCTTTCCTTTAGGGATATCTAAGGTGGCACTCTTATTCTTCCTAAGGTACATAAAGATTGGGAAACTTTATGATTTTTTTTAACTTTTGTTTTTCTAATGGTTTCATTGGAGTAAAGAACAAAGCAGATGTAACACAACTTAATTTTCTCCCTCTGTTTAAATGAGAGAGGAATGGTGAGGGGAGGAGGTTAAGAGCAAACTCAGGAAGAATCATAAAAGTTCTGAGCTGGAAGGAGTGCTTAAATCCTGCCATTAAGACCTTTCAGCTTCTTCTTTGGATAGGGAAAATGAAGTACAGAGAAGGTAATTTAACTAAGTTTACCTAGCTGACTAGTTACAGAGCAGAGCCTACAATATAGATCAAAACGGATGAGTTGGGCGTGTCAGTTCACCATTCTAAGCTTCATTTTGTTCAATTGTAAAATCTGGCTGTTAGATTAGATAATCTCTAAAGTCCCCTTGAGCACCAATATTTCTAGAATTGGAGTTGGCAAACATTAAGGTATATATCCTGGCTCTGTCTCTGCACTGGTCAGGGGGCAGTTGCTTTAACTCCTAAGCATCAGTTTTCTCACTGTGAGATACTGATTAATTAATTAAATCAACCCATATATATTAGTTCATTTTCACACTGCTATAAATAACTGCTCAATACTGGGTAATTTATAAATGAAAGAGGTTTAATTGACTCAGTTCATCATGGCTGGGAGGCCTTAGGAAACTTATAATCATGGTGGAAGACAAAGGGGGGAAGCAAGGCACTTCCTTCCTTGCAGGAATAAGAAGCGTGGCAGGAATAAGAAGTGTCAAGGGAAGGGGGATGATCCCCTTATGAAACCGTCAGATTTTGTGAGAACTCACTATCACAAGAACAGCATGGGGGAAACTGCCCCCATGATCCAATAACCTCCACCTAGTCTCTCCCTTGACACGAGGGAATTGCAGGAATTATTGGCATTAAAATTCAAGGTAAGATTCAAGTAGGGACACAAAGCCTAACCATATCACCATATTGATTGGATTTCTGTCTTATGCCAGGCAATGGAAACACAGATGGACAAGGCAGAAATGGCCTGTCTTCTCATGGAGCAGAGCATCCATTCATCCATCCATTTATTTGTTTTTTCAAAAAGTATTTATTGAGTGCCTACCATTTGCTAGGCAATGTGGTAGGTACTGGAGATACATCAGAAAATATTCCTGGAGTGGAGGCAGGCAGCCAAAAAGCTAAAAAGTAGGCAGCAAGCAGCAGTAAGTATTATGAATGGAACAAACATGAAAATGAGAACATAATAAGGTAGAAGTTTTGTCCTTAATAAGACTCTTATAAAAGGCTTCCTTATAAAAGTGACATTTAAGCTGAATCTTAAAGGACAAAAAGAAACTAATCATGCAGAGTAGCAAAAAGAGCCAAATGCATCTGAATAAGAAAATCAGTGTGGCTTCTTGTAGTGGAATGAGATGATTGTTGGAAAAATATTCAAAAGATAGACATGTAGGGGCCTTAAGGATTTGGTTATTCTGAGTTCAATCAAAATCAACTGAAGATTTGGTGGTGGTAATGGTGGGGTACAAGCAGTAACTTGATTTGATTAATGTGTGGAACATCTGTCTGCTATTTATTGGAGCATGGTTTGGAGGGGCTTGAGTGGAAGTGAGAAGACCAGTCAATAGCATATTGCAGCAGTTCCAGCAAGATTACAATTGAGGTAGGGGGAGTAGGGAGATGCAACTGATTGAGGAAACATTTTAAAGTTAGTCAAAATTTACTAATGAATTGTGTTATGACCTGAAGTGTGTCCCTAGTCTTATGGGCTGTATTGCATCCTCCCAAAATTCATATGTTGCTGTCCTAAGTCCCAGTACTTTAGAATGTGGCTGTATTTGGAGATAGGATCTGAAAAGAGGTAATTAAGTTAAAAGGTGGTCATACAATGGGCCCTAATCCAATATAACTTACATGAAGTTATAAGTTATATTGGATTAGGGCATAAGTTATATTGGATTAGGGCCCATTGTATGGGCAATATAACTTATATGAAGAGGAAATTATGACACAGACCCTCACAGAGAGAAGACCATGAGAAGACACAGGGAAAAGACAGCCACCTGCAAGCCAAGCAGAGAGGCCTCAAATCAAGGCTAAGACTTTGATCTCAGACCTCTAGCCTCTAGAATTATAAGAAAATACATTTCTGTAGTTTAAGCCACTCAATGTGTTGTGCTTTGATATGACAGCCTGATATGGTTGGGCTGTGTCCCCACCCAAATCTCATCTTGAATTGTAATTCCCATAATCTCCATGTGTCGTGGGAGGAATCCTGTGGTGGGTAATTGAATCATGAAGGTGGTTACCCCTGCGCTGCTGTTCTCATGATAGTGAGTTCTCACAAGATCTGATGGTTTTATAAGGGGCTTTCCCTCTGTGTTTGGCACTTCTCTTTTCTACTGCCATGTGAAGAAGGATGTGCTTGCTTCCCCTTACACCATGATTGTAAGTTTCCTGAAACCTCGCCAGCCATGCTGGACTGAATCAATTAAACCTCTTTCCTTTTTAAATTACCCAGTCTCAGGTATGTCTTTATTAGCAGTATGAGAACTCACTAATACACAGACAGCCCTACTAAACTAACACACTTGTATGTGAAAATATAAGAAAATGGTAAAACCAAGGATGACTTCAGTGTTGGGGATATAGGTTTGGGGAGGGGAAACAGAGTTCCATTTTGGACATGCTATATTTGAGAAGTTAGTGAAGCAAAAATGTAGAACTGTCAATTCATTAGTAAGCTATGTGAGTCTAAGGCTCAGGGAAGTGGGATTGGCTAGAGAAAAGTAAATATGGATGTTTTCAGAAAAAAACAACAGGAATACATGAGATTACCAGGGAGAGGAGAGACAATAAAATGGTTTAGGCCTAAGCCCTAAGGAATTTCATTACTTGGAAGTCATAAGAGCAAGTTCTATAAGAAAAGCTAACAAGAAGTCAAAGAGGCAGAGGGAATAATGAACATCCTGATGTAAGAAGATCAAGAAGGCCCACAGTATTGAAAGTTGCCAACGGACAATGGAGATTAGTGAAAAACATTCAGTGCGGTAGGTAAAATGGTGTTTGCTGCCAATTTTAAACAACAGAAAATTGAGTTACGTTTTAGAGGAGAAAGGCAATCTGGAATGTATTGAGTTGTACGATGGACATGAAGAAATAGAAATAAAGCTTCTGAAAAGTTGGATTAAGAATGGAGCAGAGAATTGAGAAGGGGCTCAAGGAGGGTTTATTTTCTTTTTAAACACAAAAGGTATTATATAATGTTTATATGCTGATACTAATGGAGGAGGGGGAAGGACAGAAATTGGTGTTATAGAACATAGAGAAGAACTAAGGGAAAGAAACGTCCTAGGGAAGTTGAGAAAGTCTGGAGTCTGGAGAACAGGGTGGCTTAGCACAGTGCTTAGTGCATAGAAACTGGCCAGCGAAGTAATTCAGAACATGGCACTCTAAAATCTGCCACTCTGACATACTGACTATTTTGAATTGAAAGGACTTAAAAATAGTAGTTGCAAGAAGATCACTCTGACTTTCCTTCTGTTTCTTAAAAGTAGGAGATGAAATTCCCATGTGAAAGATGTCCTTTCTATACCAGGAGAGTATCACTCTTATCATCAAGGACAAGAAATTGAGGCCTAGGGAAATCTACCAACAAACCTTGTTAAACCAACTCTTATCTTCGTGGTCACTTCTCTACCCAATTAACTATCCTAGCTCAAGCCCCTTTGCCTGGTTACATTTTCATAATTCATGACTGTTGGTCCAATTCAGCATATAAGTGTTTAACTTTGTCTTTGGGTCTTCGTTTCCTTATGAAGGCTTGCGCACCATGTAAAACTCGTATTAAAGAAATTTGTATGCATTTCTCCTAATTGTATATATTATGTCAAGACATAAGGTCCAGCTAAAAAATCCCTAAGAGGGTAGAGGTAAAATTTCGCCTTCCCTACACCAGTAAGTATAAGTATTGAAGACTGTAACCACTTAAGGAAGCTTTTCCTTATCTTTGTATTGGCTTAGCCCAAAAAGAGATGCACTTGAAGAGGAGAATTCTGGTAGTATACAACAGAGATGGGGCCACCAGCTTTTTCAGGTCCAGTTGTCAGTGCCTTCCTGAATATGAAATAATAAATTTAAGAAAAATATTTTGATATTAGAACCAGCTTGAACAGGACAAAGAGGTTTGTAGAAATATTAGAAAAGAGTCCTCCTGTATTGGCCTCCCCCTCCCCTGCACACACACTGTCCCACTCAAAATTATCTCCCCTTTGAGTGCAGAGTGGTCCAAACCCCCGGAGAAAAATTTGGCAATGTTTAACACAATTTTCATTGCATGTGCCCTTTTACAAAGTCTCTTCTCCTCTAGAAATTTTACCCAGAAGATGCACTTTGGAATACAAAAAACAACAACAAAAAGTACATGGGATTTATCACTTTGTTATGTGAATAAACAAAGTTTTGTAAACAACATAAATGCCCACTCATATCTATTCACTAATTGAATAAACTATAATAAATTTGCACACTATGCAGTTTATTAAAAGAATGAGGAAGACCTTCAAGAACTAATAGAGTGATTTCTAGAATCTATCAATAAGTGAAAAAGGCAAAGGAGAAAAGAGTATGTATAATATGATAAATATGTCTTTAAAAAATACATATGTATATTTTTAAATTTCCTATTTTTTGCAAGAAGCTACATAAGTAGTATAAACCAGAAACAAATGAAAATGATAGGGGGTGGGTAGGAGAAGGAGTGATGAAGTTGGAAACAAAGTGAGATATTCTTTTTTTTTTTTTTTTTTTTTGAGACAGAGTCTCACACTGTTGCCTGGGCTAGAGTGCAGTGGCATGATCTCAGCTCACTGCAACCTTTGCCTCCCAGGTTCAAGCGATTCCCCTGCCTGAGCCTCCTGGGTAGCTGGGATTACAGGCACCCACCACCACACCTGGCTATTTTTTTTTTTTTTTTTTTTTTTGGTATTTTTAGTAGAGATGGGGTTTCACTCTGTTGGCCAGGCTGGTCTCAAACTCCTGACCTCAGGTGATCCGCCTGCCTCGGTCTCCCAAAGTGCTGGGATTATAGGCGTGAGCCACTGCGCCTAGGCATGAGATATTCTTTGAGAGTGAATTTTTATGTAGTTTTGACTTTTATAATTAACTATTTTAAATTTTATAAATAAATAAACAAGGATTTTAAGAACAACAACCCCTGAAATTAAATACAGGCAGAAACAGATAAATATAGCTATATATCAAATTGATAACATATTTACATCAAGATAAGAATTAGGTCAAGTTATTTTTATTTTTCAGACTTTTAGGTTCAGGGGTACGTTTGCAGGTGTTGTTACATAGGTAAATTGCATGTTGTGGGGCTTTGGTGTACAGAGGTTTTGTCACTCAGGTGATAAGCATAGTACCCGATAGTTTTTCGATCTTCACCCTCCTCCCATCTTCCACCCTCAAGCAGGCCCTGGTGTCTACTGTTCCTTTCTTTGTGTCGGTGTGTACTTAATATTTAGCTCCCATTTATAAGTGAGAACATGTGGCATTTGGTTTTCTATTCCTGTGTTAGTTTGCTCAGGATAATAGCCCCCAAGTTCCATCATGTTCCTGCAAAGGACATGATCTCGTTCATTTCTATGGCTGCATAGTATTAGATGGTACATATGTACTATATTTATCCAGTCCACCGCCGATAGGGATCTAGGTTCATTCTATGCCTTAGTTGTTGTGAATAGTGCTGTGATGAACATACATGTGCATGTGTCTTTATGACAAAATCATTTATATTCCTTTGGTATATTCCCAATAATAGGATTGCTGGATTGAATGGTAGTTCTGTTTGAAGTTCTGAGAAATCTCCAGACTGCTTTCCACAGTGTCTGAGCTAATTTACTTTCCCACTGGCAGTAAGTGGTCCCTTTTCTCTGCAACTTTGCCAGCATCTGTTGTTATACTTTTTACTTTTTAGTAATAGCCATTCTGACTGGTGTTAGATGGTATCTCATTGTGGTTTTGATCCGTGTTTCTCTCATGATTAGTTATGCTGAGGATTTTTTTCACATGCTTGTTGGCTGTGTGTATGTCTTCTTTGGAAAAGTGTCTGTTCTTGTCCTTTCCCTCTTTTTAATGGGACTGTTTGTTTATTCCTTATTAATTTGTTCAGGTTCCTTATAGATTCTGGATATTAGACCTTTGCTGTATGCATAGCTTGCAAATATTTTCTCCCATGCTGTAGATTTTCTGCTTACTCTGTTGATAGTTTCTTTTGCTGTGCAGAAGCGCTTTAATTTAATTAGGTCCTGTTTGTCAACTTTTGTTTTTGTTGCTTTTGGTGTCTTCCTCATGAAGTCTTTGTCAGGGCCTATGACCAGAATGGTATTTCCTAGTTTTTTTCTAGTATTTCAGTAGTTTTATGTTTTCCAGTTAAGTCTTTAGCTCATCTTGAATTGACTTTTGTACACAGTGAAAGGAAGGAGCCAAGTTGCAGGATTCTGAATATAGCTAGCCAGTTACCCCAAAGGTCCAAAAGCTCTTTCTCCATTGCTTTTGTCAACTTCATTAAAAATCAGATAGTTTTAGGTGTATGGCTTTATATCTGGGTTATCCTGTTCCATCGGTCTGTGTGTCTGTTTTTGTACCAGAATTGTGCTGTTTTCGTTACTGTAGCCTTGTAGTATAGCTTTCATTTGAGTAACGTGATGGCATCATCTTTGTTCTTTTTGTTTACGATTACTTTGGCCATTAGGGCTCTTTTTTAGTCCCATATGAATTTTAGAATAGTTTTTCTCTAATTTTGTGGAAAAATGCTATTGGTAGTTTGATAGGAACAGCATTGAATCTGTACATTGCTTTGGGTAGTATGGCCACTTTAACAATATTGATTCTTCCTATCCATGAGCATAGAATGTTCTTCCATTTGTTTGTGCCATCTCTTATTTCTCTGAGCAGTGTTTTGTAATTCTCATTGTAAAGATCTTTCATCTCCCTGGTCAGCTGTATTTCTAGGTGTTTAATTTTTTGTGGCTATTGTGAATGAGATTTCATTCTTAATTTGGCTCTCAGCTTGGACGTTTTTGGTATATGCAAAACACTACTGATTTTTGTACATTGATTTTGTATTCTGAAACATTGCTGAAGTTGCTTGTTGGCTTTTGGATGAGACTACTGGGTTTTCTAGGTACAGAATCAATTCATCTGCAAATAGAGATAGTTTGAGTTCCTTTTTTCCTATTTGGATGTCTTTTATTTCTTACCCTTCCCTGATTGCTTTGACTAAGAATTTTAGTACTACTTTGAACAGGAATAGTGAGATTGGCATCCTTGTCTTGTTCCAGTTGTCAAAGAGAATGCTTCCACCTTTTGCCTGTTCAGTATGATGTTAGCTGTGGGTTTGTCATAAGACGGCTCCTATTATTTTGAGTTATGTTATTCAAGCCTTGTTTGTTGAGGATGTTTAACATAAGGTGATGTCAAATTTTACAAAAAGCGTTTTCTGTGTCTGGTGAAATGATCATGTGGTTTTTGTTTTTAGTTCTGTTTATCTAATGAATCACGTTTATTGATTTGCACATGTTGAACCAGCCTTGCATCCCTAGGGATGAAGCCTGTTTCATCATGGTGGATTAGCTTTTTGATGTGCTGCTGGATTCAATTTACTAGTATTTTGTTGAAGATTTTTTACATCTATGTTCATCAAGGATTTGGGTCTGAAGTTTTCTTTTTTGTTGTTGTGTCTCTGCCAGGTTTTGGTATCAGGATGATGCTTGTCTCATAGAATGAGTTGGAGAGGAGTTCCTCCTCCCCAATTTTTTGGGATAGTTTCAATAGGAATGGTACCAACTCTTCTTTGTATGTCTGGTAGAGTTTGGCTGTGAATCTGTCTGGGCCAGGGCGTTTCCTTGTTGGTAGACTTTTCATTACTGATTCAGTTTTGGAACTTGTTATTGACCCATTCAGGGTTTCACTTTCTTCCTGGCTCAATATTGGGAGGTTGTATGTTTTTAGGAATTTATCCATTTTTTGTAGGTTTTCTAATTTATCTGCATAGAGGTGTTCATAATAGTCTCTGAGGATTTTTTTTTTTTTTATTTCTGTGGAGTCAGTTGTAATGTCCCCCTTGTTATTTCTGATTGTATTTAGTTGGATCTTCTCTTTTTTTCTTCTTAGTCTAGTTAGCAGTCTATCAATCTTAATTATTCTTTCTCAAAGAACCAATTCTGGTTTTGTTTTTCTTTTTATGGTTTTTCATGCCTTAATTTCATTTAGTTCAGTTTTGATTTTGTTTATTTCTTGTCCTCTGTTAGCACTGGAGTTGGTTTGCTCTTGTTTTTCTAGTTCCTTTAAGTGTAATGTTATGATGTTAATTTGAGATCTTTCTATTTGATGTGGGCATTTAATGCTATAAACTCTCATCTTAATACCACTTTAGCTGTGTCTCAGAGACTCTGGTATCTTGTATTTTGGTTTTCATTAGTTTCAAAGAATTTCTTGATTTCTGCTTTAATTTCATCCTTTACCCAAAAGTCATTCAGGAGCAGCTTGTTTAATTTTCATGTAATTCTAGGGTTTCAAATTGTTTTCTTTGTTTCGATTTTTACTTTTATTGCACCATGGTCCAAGAGTGTGATTGGTATGAATTTGTTTTTGCTTTTGCTTTTGCTTTTTTAACTTGCAGAGAATTGTTTCATGACAAATTGTGTGGTTGATTTTACAGCATGTGCCATGTGCAGATGAAAAGAATGTGTATTATGTTGTTTTGGGGTAGAGAATTGTGTAGATGTCCATTAGGTCTATTTGGTCAAGTGTCGAGTTAAGGTCCTGGATATATTTAATAGTTTTCTGCCTTGTTGATTTGTCTAATGTCAGTGGAGTATTGAAGTCTCCTACTACTATAGTGTGGTTATCTAAGTCTCTTAATAGGTCTCTAAAAAACTTATTTTATGAATCTGAGTGCTTCAGTGTTGGGTGCATACGTATTTAGGATGGTGAAGTCTTCTTATTAAATTGAACCCTTTACTATTATATAATGTCTTTCTTTGTCTTTTTTGATCATTTTTGGCCTAAAGTCTGTTTTGTCTGAAATTGGCATTCCTGGTTTTTGCTTGTTTGTTTTCCATTTCCTTGGTAGATTTTTTTCTCCATTGCTTCACTTTGAGCCTACAGGTCATTGCATGTGAGATGTGTCTGTTACAGGAACACCAAGGATTCAGTCTAGGTCCTGATGCTCACTGCACAGAAAGCCAGTCACTGAGACAATGAGTGTTGCCAGGGAAGGAGGCTTTCATCAGGTGTTGCAGTTAAGGAGATGGGAAATCAGTCTCAAAACCATCTCTCTGACCAACTAAAATTAGGTGTTTATATAGCAGAAATGTACCTGCAGGAAAACAGGAATTCAGGAATTAAAGAGGGGCAAGGCAGAGGAGTTGGTCATCAGGAAGCAGGTGGTTAGTTAGGCATTGATGATGGAGGAGGGGTCTGATGTCTCATTGTCTAGAAGTGGTAATCTAGTAAGTTTCAGTTCCTTGATGCTATCTGGGAGGACTGATAGTTGGTTTCCTGAGAAAGGAACTCAGATAAGACAAATGTAACTTCCTAAAATTTCAAGCCCGGGGGTGGGGGTATCAATTTATATGTTCTTTCAAAAGAAACTAACATCAGTTCTATGGGACAATTGGGTTGGTTTCAGGTGTCTTGAAGTCTTGAAGACAGCACGCCATTGAGTCTTATCCAACTAGCCACTCTATGCCTTTTAAGTAGGCATTTAGCACATTTATGTTCAAGATTAGTGTTAATATGTACAGATTTGATCCTGTCATCATGATGTTAGCTGCTTGTCATGCAGACTTGATTGTGTAGTTGCTTCATAGTGTCAATTGTCTATGTACTTAAGTGTGTTTTTGTGGTGGCCAGTAATGGTCTTTCTTTTCCATATTTAGCACTCCTTTAAGGACTTCTTGTAAGGCAGGTCTAATGATAACAAATTCCTTTAGCATTTGCTTGTCTGAAAATACCCTATTTCTCCTTCACTTCTGAAGCTTAGTTTTGCTAGATAGGAAATCCTTGGCTGGAATTTATTTTCTTTAAGAATGGAAATATAGGACCTCAATCTCTTCTGGCCTGTAGAGTTTCTGCTGAAAAGTCCACTGTTAGTCTGATGTGGTTCCGTTTGTAGATTACCTGCCCCTTCTCTCTAGCTGCCTTGAAAAGTTTTTTCTTTTGTGTTGACCTTGGAAAATGTGATGATGATGTGTCTTGAGGATAGCTGTCTTGCATAGAATCTCACAGGGGATATCTGCATGTCCTGATTTTGAATTCCGGCCTCTCTAGTGAGGTTGGGGAAATTTTCATGGGCAATAGACTCAAATATATTTTCCAAGTTGCTTGCTTTCTCTCCCTCTCTTTCAGGGACACCAATTAATCGTAGATGTGGTCTCCTTAAATAATTACATTTTTCTTGGGAGTTTTGTTTATTCTTTTTTGTTTTTATTTTCTTTGGTTTTGTCTGACTGAGTTGATTTGAAGAACCAGTGTTTGATCTCTGAGATTCTTTTCACATCTAGTCTGTCATTAATACTTGTGATTTTATTGTGAGATTCTTGTAGTGAGTTTTTCAACTCCATCAGTGTAGTTTGGTTCTTAAAATGATTATTTCATCTTTCATCTCTTGTATTGTTTTATTGGATTCCTTAGATTCCTTGGATTGGGTTTTGACTTTCTTCCAAATTTCAATGATTTTTATTCATACTGACATTCTGAATTCTATGTCATTTCAGCCATTTCAGCCTGGTTAAGAACCAATTCTGGGGCACTAGTGCAGTTTTTGGAGGAAGGAAGGCACTCTGGCTTTTTGAGGTGCCGGTTTTCGTGCTGGTTCTTTCTCATCTGTGTGGGCTGATGTTCCTTTGATCTTTGAAGTTGCTGTCCTTTGGATGGAGTTTTTGCCGGGTCTGTCCTGCAGACCCTGGCTGATGGATGAAATGAGTACTCAGACATGGGTATACAGTGTAAGAGCAGCTAGGTGACTGCCTGGTTCTAGTGGCCAGAGAGCAGCTGTGAGAAGCGGGAGCTGCTTGCTTTTATTCAGTGCAGGCACAATGCCAAAAACGTGGAGCCAACACAACCTGTAGGTAATTAACATTTATTGTTCCCCTTTCTGTGAATGTCACATGTGTGGATGATCAAAGGTCAGTTCCTGGTCAACATAAGTAAACAAGACTGTTTAAGATAAATTCCCCTACACTCCCTTGTACCTACTCCTTGCCCTCTGCCTCAGGGTTGTAGAACAGCTGCCTTCAGCTAGTCTCCCCTGGAGCTTTGCAGAGCCTTCTGACCTTTCAGAAGGCCTACTCCTTTTCCTATAGTTTCTCCCTCCACTCTGACTGATCTCCTACAGTTTTTTTGCTTTTATAGTCTTTGGTGCCATTGGGGATTTGTTTGCGGTATAAAGTGGATTCAGTCAACTGGCTTCATTTCTGGAAGATTTCAGGGGGCCAAAGGTCAGCTCATCACTCCTGGGTTGCTTGCTCTAGACCTGGGGGCTTGCACTGAACTACTGGCTTTGTTTTTTGGCTCCTGAAGGTTAGAAACCTGCTGCACTGTGGGGACTGAGTTGTTCCCAGTCTGCTGGCAACAACACTCCAATAGGGGATGCTGTACACTGTGTGGTCTGTGCTCCTGCACCTGTGGTCAAGTGATTTTTGAATAAATACTTTGGTTATGTTTCTTCCGGAGGTTGTATAAGGAAAAAATAGATAGAAAATCTTAGGCTTTCCTTGGTAGGTTTGTCACTGGTAGTGATACAGACTATAAATACAAAATTCTCTTTATACTGTAAAAAAAGAAAATGAGTAAATATATTGACATTACTGGGAGACAGTGTTTTCATAATAAAGATTGATAGAAATATGGAAAAAGAAAAAATGAAAGGGAACATTCTGGTATTATATTGAAATTAATGATATCAAGCCATGTTTAAAATACACACACACACACACACACACATTTTCTGACTCTGTTCACTGGAAGGGTCTATAATCTAGAAGCAGTAATACTCTAATAGGAATAAGCATCTTTCTGCTCATTACCATTTCTCCACTAAAGGAACTATAGATTCTTAGAGAAATGGCAGATTCCAGATTTGCACAAGGAAACAGTGTAAGGCAAGTTTGGGACGTTTTGTGCCAGAATTCAAAGGATTGCTTGTTGATTAAAAGAGACATTTGAAAAGGACAAGGAAGCTAGCTTAAAGGCTACCCCACTGGCAATATTTGGGACAAGCTGAATATCAAAAGGAATAAGGATAGTTATGTTTTATAACACACTGGATTTTTTTTTTTAAGCCAGGAATCAATAGTGTTTAAAACATAAATAGTAATTCATGTGAAAGCAAGAGAGGAAAGAAAAAGAAAAGGCTCTTCTTTACAGATGAATGCCAGCTAATCTGGAAGGAATGGTAGAATTAGAAAATGGCCATTTTGCACCCCACTGTCAACATTAGATCAATGAGACAGAAAGTTAACAAGGATATGCAGGAATTGAATTCAGCTCTGCACCAAGTGGACCTAATAGACATCTACAGAACTCTCCACCCCAAATCAACAGAAGATACATTGTTCTCAGCACCACATGACACTTATTCCAAAATTGACCACTTAGTTGGAAGTAAAGCACTCCTCAGCACATGTACAAGAACAGAAATTATAATAAACTGTGTCTCAGACCACAGTGCAATCAAACTAGAACTCAGGATTAAGAAACTCACTCAAAACCACTCAACTACATGCAAACTGAACAACCTGCTCCTGAATGACTACTGGGTACATAACGAAATGAAGGCAGATATAAAGATGTTCTTTGAAACCAATGAGAACAAAGATACAACATACCAGAATCTCTGGGACACATTTAAAGCAGTGTGTAGAGGGAAATTTATAGCACTAAATGCCCACAAGAGAAAGCAGGAAAGATCAAAAATTGACTCCCTAACATCACAATTAACAGAACTAGAGAAGCAAGAGAAACACATTCAAAAGCTAGCAGAAGGCAAGAAATAACTAAGATCAGAGTAGAACTGAAGGAGATGGAGACACAAAAAAACCCTTCAAAAACATCAGTGAATCCAGGAGCTGGTTTTTTGAAGACATCAACAAAATTGACAGACTGCTAGCAAGACTAACAAGAAAAGGGAGAAGAATCAAATAGATGCAATAACAAATGATAAAGGGGATATCACCACCAACCCCACAGAAATACAAACTACCATCAGAGAATACTATAAACACCTCTACGCAAATAAACTTGAAAACCTAGAAGAAATGGATAAATTCCTGCACATATACACCCTCCAAAGACCAAACCAGGAAGAAGCTGAATCCCTGAATAGACCAATAACAGGCTCTGAAATTTAGGCAATAATTAATAGCCTACCAACCTAAAAAAGTCCAGGACCAGACGGATTCACAGCCTAATTCTACCAGAGGTACAAGGAGGAGCTGGTACCATTCCTTCTGAAGCTATTCCAATCAATAGAAAAAGAGGGAACCCTCCCTAACTCATTTTATGAGGCCAACGTCATCATGATACCAAAGCCTGCAGAGGAACAACAACAACAAAAAGAATTTAGACCAATATCCTTGATGAACATCGATGCAAAAATCCTCAGTAAAATACTGGCAAACTGAATCCAGCAGCACATCAAAAAGCTTATCTACCATGATCAAGCGGACTTCATCCCTGGGCAAGGCTGGTTCAACATACGCAAATCAATAAATGTAATCCAGTATATAAACAGAACCAAAGACAAAAACCGCATGATTATCTCAATAGATGCAGAAAAGGTCTTTGACAAAATTCAACAGCCCTTCATGCTAAAAACTCTCAATAAATTCAGTATTGATGTGATGTATCTCAAAATAATGAAAGCTATTTATGACAAACCCACAGTCAATATGATACTGAATGGGCAAAAACTGGAAGCATTCCCTTTGAAAACTGGCACAAGACAGGGATACCCTCTCTCACCACTCCTATTCAACATAGTGTTGGAAGTTCTGGCCAGGGCAATCAGGCAGGAGAAAGAAATGAAGGGTATTCAATTAGGAAAAGAGGAAGTCAAATTGTCCCTGTTTGCAGACGACATGATTGCATATTTAGAAAACCCCATTGTCTCAGCCCAAAATCTCCTTAAGCTGTTAAGCAACTTCAGCAAAGTCTCAGGATACAAAATCAATGTGCAAAAATCTCAAGCATTCTTATACACCAATAACAGACAGACAGCCAAATCATGAGTGAGCTCCCATTCACAATTGCTTCAAAGACAATAAAATAACTAGGGATCCAACTTACAAGGGATGTGAAGGATCTCTTCAAGGAGAACTACAAACCACTGCTCAATGAAATAAAAGAGGACACAAACAAATGGAAGAATATTCCATGCTCACGGATAGGAAGAATCAATATCACGAAAATGGCCATACTGCCCAAGGTAATTTATAGATTCAATGCTGTCCCTATTAAGCTACCAATGACTTTTTTCACAGAATTGGAAAAAACTACTTTAAATTTCTTATGGAACCAAAAAAGAGCCTGCATTGCCAAGACAATCCTAAGCCAAATGAACAAAGCTGGAGGCATCACGCTACCTGACTTCAAACTATACTACTAGGCGACAGTAACCAAAATACCATGGTACTGGTACCAAAACAGAGATATAGACCAGATATGGAACAGAACAGAGCCCTCAGAAATAATACCACACATCTACAAACATCTGATCTTTGATAAACCTGACAAAACCAAGAAATGGGGAAAGAAGTCCCTATTTAATAAATGGTGCTGGGAAAACTGGCTAGCCATAAGTAGAAAGCTGAAACTGGATCCCTTCCTTACTCCTTATACAAAAATTAATTCAAGATGGATTAAAGACTTAAATGTTAGACCTAAAACCATAAAAACCCTAGAAGAAAACCTGGGCAATACCACTCAGGACATAGGCATGGGCAAGGACTTCATGTCTAAAAACACCAAAAGCAATGGCAACAAAAGCCAAAATTGACAAATGGGATCTAATTAAAGAGCTTCTGCACAGCAAAAGAAAGTACCATCAGAGTGAACTGACAACCTACAGAATGGGAGAAAATTTTTACAATCTACTCATCTGACAAAGGGCTGATATCCAGAATCTACAAAGAATTCAAACAAATTTACAAGAAAAAAATAACCCCATCAAAAAGTGGGCAAAGAATATAAACAGACACTTCTCAAAAGAAGACATTTATGCAGCCAACAGACACATAAAAATATGCTCATCACTGGCCATCAGAGAAATCCAAGTCAAAACCACAATGAGATACCATCTCACACCAGTTAGAATGGCAATCATTAAAAAGTCAGGAAACAACAGGTGCTGGAGAGGATATGGAGAAATAGGAACACTTTTACACTGTTAGTGGGACTGTAAACTAGTTCAACCATTGTGGAAGACAGTGTGGCAATTCTTCAAGGATCTAGAACGAGAAATACCATTTGACCCAGCCATCCCATTACTGGGTATATACCCAAAGGATTATAAATCATGCTGCTATAAAGACCCATGTACACATATGTTTAGTGCGACACTATTCACAACAGCAAAGACTTGGAACCAACCCAAATGTCCATCAATGATAGACTGGATTAAGAAAATGTGGCACATATACGCCATGGAATACTATACAGCCATAAAAAAAGGATGAGTTCGTGTCCTTTGTAGGGTCATGGATGAAGTTGGAAACCATCATTCTGAGCAAACTATCGCAAGGACAGAAAACCAAACACTGCATGTTGTCACTCATAGGTGTGAATTGAACAATGAGAACACTTGGACACAGGAAGGGTATCATGGCACACCGGGGCCTTTCATGGGGTCGGGGTAGGGCGGAGGGATAGCGTTAGGAGATATACCTAATGTAAATGATGAGTTAATGGGTGCAGCACACCAACATGGCACATGTATACATATGTAACAAACCTGCATGTTGTGTACATGTATTCTAGAACTTAAAAAATAATAAAAGGAAGGAAATGATAACATTCACAGCAACCTGGATGGAGTTGGAGACTGTTATTCTAAGTGAAGTGACTCAGGAATGGAAAACCAAACATCGTATGTTCTCACTTATAAGTGGGAGCTAAGCTATGAGGACACAAAGGCATAAGAATGGCACAATGGACTTTAGGGACTTGGGGAGAAGAGTGCGAGTGGAATGTGGGATAAAAGACTACACATTGGGTACAGTGTATGTTGCTCAGGTGATGGGTGCACCAAATCTCAGAAATCACCACTAAAGAATTTATCTATGTAACCAAACACAACCTGTTCCCCATAAACCTATTGAAATAGTAAAAATATAAATTTTAAAAAGAAAAAAAAGAGAAAATGGCTATTTTACAAATCCCAATGTAAACTAATTAAATCAGACAGAGATCCTCAGTGGTTCTTAAACCACTGGGGAAATGGTTGTTGACAACAGATACTCATGTGTTCTCAAAGTGTTACCTTAAAAATTACTTATCACTTATAATGTATAGTGACAAGAGTGAGATTTAGAGATTTCCAGCCAAATTATCAAACTTGACAATACTAAAAGTGGAACATACTATTGTCTCCCAATGGGATGCAGTAGAAACTCTGCAATGCCACTCATGTAATATCCTTGTTAAAAGTGCAGAATCTTAGTCTAATCAAGAGTGAGCAATCAGACATCTTGACAAATATTTTCAAATTTTCCTCCAAAATGGTGACTTCCATTTAAACTTTCAAATTTTTACCTATTCTTTTTCTAGATTGTTTCTGTTAAATCACAGCAATGTGCAGGAGCTATTTGTATTTTAAGAAATTTATTTGTTCTTAATAGCTATGTCAATTTGGGGTTTATTCCGTTTTTAAAATTTGTCCTTGACTTTTTTTTTTTTTTTTTAACATATATAAAGCTTCACAATTTTTAGTCATAGTTATCAATCCTTTACTTTCTGGCTTCTAGGAAAGAAATAATTCCAAGTTCTTTATTAATTTGAGGATGGTAAAGAGGTAGAAACATTTTTACCAAATTCTATAGCATTCAGATTAGTGTGTCATGTAATTGTGAACAGCCAATGTTCTATTTGACTCTAAATTTGCACCGGTTCCATGCACATTAGCCAACATTTTCTTCTTCCATTTTAATCATGCCTACCCTTTATTTCTCATGTTTATCCCATACCTACAGTAAATCTCTTCCTAATGTCTGCTTACATGAAAAATGTTGAGGAAGAAATGAACATGAAAGAGACCCAGTTTCTGCTCTCAGTTTACACAGGAGAGCAGATGAAATGTGCTTATAAGCATGGTCAATGCCACAAGAAAGGCAAGAAAAAATGTCACGATTTCAGAGGAGAGATTACATCCAGCTGACAAGATTAGGAAATGCTTTCGGGAAACGGAGATATTTAATTTGGGTCTCTAATTCTAGGTAAGATTTGTATGTACAAAAAGTGGGGTAGAGAAACAGCAGGCACAAAGAGAAGGGGAAACAGAGTATATAAAAGAAACAGCTAGAAGCTCCGTTGGCCTGAAGTGCAAGGCTGCACATACAAGAACACACACAAGGGCAGGAGCCTTGGACCCTGGTCATTCAGTCATCAAAACTTTTTAAAAGAATGTATATGGCTGGGTGCGGTGGCTCACACCTGTAATCCCAGCACTTTGGGAGGCTGAGGTGGGTGGACCACTTGAGGTCAGGTATTCAAGACCAGTTTGGCCAACATGGTAAAACCCTGTCTCTACTGAAAATATAAAAATTAGCCGAGTGAGATGGTGCCTGCCTGTAATCCCAGCTACAGGGAGGGCAAGGCACAAGAATGGCTTGACTGAGGAGGCAGAGGCTTCAGTGAGCCAAGATTGCACCACCACTGTATGCCAGCCTGGGCAACCCAGCAAGACCCTGTCTCAGGGGAAAAAAAAAAATGTATAGCTGTAGCAAAAAAGGAAATTCTGGGTATGGCGCAGTATGGAGTTTTTGGGGTATAAAACCATTCCAATGTTTGTCAATTCTGCTTGTGGGTGTGTCTTTGTTGTTGTTGTTGTTGTTGTTGTTGTTCTTATAAATCCTTTCCTCTCCATTCCTAGTGTCCCGTTTGTCCCCAATTTTCTCAACTTAAAAGTACTGGGTCAGGAATTCCTGCATTATCTTTACCTAATGAGCAATTTGGCTATGTCCAAATTGCAGGGTGCCATTTTTTGCCCTATTTTACTAAGAGTTAGTAGTGAAACTGTCTTAAAATACATTGTCAAGCAGCTCTCAACAATCTCTGAAGTGACACTTAGTCTCCTGGGCTTAAAGGCGAGCAATGACATGGTCCTTCTGCCTCTGGCTTTTGGGGCAGCCTGCAACCCTTGAAAAGGTTTCCAGTTATTTGGAGGGATGTGTAATTCTCTCAATCTAGTAGGCCAGATTTCCCCTTTGCCTGAGCACTGGAAACAAACAATTGGCTAATGTGACAGCCTCCTCACTCATCCTAGAAGTAATTGTATCAACTGACTTTGTGGCCTGGAGGTGGGGGCTGTGAGAGTATAATAGGATTTAAACTCCAATTCTTTTCAGCTGCTGGCTAGGATTAGTGAATGGAGATAAATAGAACCCCTTTGCTATTTTTATAAATTCCAGCTTTGATGTAGGCTTAGATTTGAAACATCTGAAATTTCTCCAGAGATGACATAAAAACTACAGGGAAAAGGTACAGAAAACGTACCTTGGGTTAAAGAATTTGTCTCTGTTTCTCTTATAGACAGTGTTTGGGGAAATGATCTCCATACAGTTTTACTATTACTGGTCACTCTGTACTCCTTGAGCATTTGTCAACAAATTGCTCCAATAAAAGTACGTGTAATAAATCCCACGTGTTCTGTGGGTTCGTTGCCTTGTAGGTACAATTCTTCTCAGATATATTGCAGTTTGGTGGTTCAATGACTTTGTAATTTAAACTGTAACTGATAGAAGGAAGGAAACCGACTTATCTTCTGAAAGTAATGACTTAAAGCTACTATTCTGAAGACCTGAGAGCTTCATGGCTCTGTTGTTTCTGTCTTGTTTGTGTGTTCATTAGAGTGTGCTCAAACTGGAGAGGGGATAATTGAGTCTGAGAACTGTCTCAAATCAGGAACTTTTGAAGCAACTGTGCTTATTTATGTTAGAGAAGAAAAAACAGGAGACACATGCTAAAAGTTTTCAGATACTGCAAGTAAATATCAAGAGGAAACAGACTTTAATGGTAGTTCCAGTAGGGCTAACCAGTAAGCACTGGGGGTAAGTTACACGGGGGCAGATTTGAATTTAATAGAAAAATGTATTTTCTATCACTATCCAACAATGGAACAAATTGGCCAATGCTGAAGATATAGTCTGGGTAACTCTTGAGGTTACAATTACTCTCCAACATCATTGTCAATTTTAAGAGTCAATTCATTCATTGACTCATTCCTGATTCATTCATTCAATTATTAATTACTTTAAGGATTTATTAGAAACAAGTGTGTGTAAAAACAATAAGGAATGACAACAGACGTGGCCCCAGGATGTGGACTGTGACTCCCTCAAAGTCTGGTAGGGAGAGAAACAATGACCAAGTAAGTAATGAGTACATGATATTAAACTTGGGTAAATGTCACAAAGTGAAGGCATGTGTTCCTATAACAGCACATGTTGGCCGGGTGCAGTGGTTCATGCCTATAATCCCAACACTTTGGGAGGCCGAGGTGGGCAGATCACCTGAGATCGGGAGTTCGAGACCAGCCTGGCCAACATAGTGAAACCTCATCTCTACTAAAAATACCAAAAATTAGCCAGGCGTGATGGTGCATGCCTGTAATCCCAGCTACTCAGGAGGCTGAGGCAAGAGAATTCCTTGAACTCAGGAGGCACAGGTTGCAGTGAGCCGAGATCACACCACTGCACTCTAGCCTAGGCAACAAAGTGAGACTCCATCTCAAAAAAAAAAAAAAAAAAAGCACATGTCATAGAAACCTTCCTAAACCTAGTGGTGGTATGGTAGGCATTGTGAGGAGAGCTTTCCTGCTGATGTGATGCTGCAGTAGAAAGTTGGAAGATGAGTACAAGTGAATCTGGTGTGGTGGGAAGAGAGAGAAGAGAATGGGAAGAAAAGGTTTCCAGGCAGCCTATGAGCGGCCCTGTGGAAGGAGAGACCATGGTGTGAGTTTCCCAGTCTTTCCTTGAAGTAAGAATGACCTTAGGCTCTTGTAAGTGTATCAGTTTTGAGGGCCTTCCTCTGAAAGGATATCCAGTGGGCTTGGAAATGTTATCACACAACTTGAGTGATTTGAATCTTTAATTTATCCAATAACCTGAGTGATTGTTATCAACATAAAAGTTTCAGATGGGACATTAGCGAAACTAGAAGAAGGCCATTGTGACGGAAGCACAAAGGTTGCGGGTTGTGGGGTGAGAGGCAGGCTGTGGTCAGTGCATTTGTTTTTATCCTGAGAACATGGTAGGTTTGTAGAATTGGTAACTAAAAATTGAGGGAATTCTTTCTTACCACTTCCATTTTCCCTGTGAATGAAGAAACAAAAATGGTTATCCATATATAGTGGGAGAGGCTGAGTAGGCATCATCACAGTTTTGAGGAAAATGGAGAAACGAGAGAGCCAGTTGGCCAGGAAAAACAAGTAGGACTGATGTACAGAGTTGAGGGCTCACCTGAGGTTAGGGATTATGGATTTATGGAGGTAACAATTTCCTCCGCATTGTTTTTCCCCAGCAATTATCAAACTCTTAAGTTTAACTAGAGAGAAAGCCCTATTGCAGGATTGACCCAAGTTAGATGTGATAAAATACAAAGGCATAAAGAAGTTTGGGGTACGGACAAGAGTGATTTTGAAATGCAGGATTATAGCTCGTAAGTTGGATAAGGAGAAAAGTAAAGAAAGGAACAGGCTGAAAGATTGCTTAGCACACAGAGATCTGTACACCAGAGGCTCTGCTGAGACCAAGGTGGAAACAGTTTAAAGCGATCAGTAGAGAGGCAATGTTGTGGTTGATGGGTAATATGCTTGGATTTATTATTTAAAGATAGAACAATTTTGCATAATAGTGATATCTACAACATTACTGGGTTTCCTGGGGTTGAGTGGAGGAAACGTTATTGGAAAAGAGTCAGCCAAATAAGTTAGAGAGAAAATAATCTCATCCCCACTACTATGATTTAGGAGAATCATGACTGGAAAAGGGGATTTTGTTCCAATGCATGACCTGTTGTTTTCCTCCACCCTGATAGTCAATGTGAGGTTGGTTGCAGGTCAGGGATCTAGGTAGGATGCTGAGACTGGTGTAGGTTATCACAAAATGCATACAACTTTGGGGTCAGGACAGGAACACATCAGACTGGGGAGCCAACAGAAACCAGGAGGGCACAATTACTAGAAAACAAAACGTGGCAAGTGACCAGAAGTTGATGGAGATGGTGAGAAGCTGGAAGAGCCGTATACTGAGAGGAAAGAAAAAGAAAAACTATTGAAAAATAAGAAAGCCAGGCAAAATTGGGAATTAAGATGAAGGCAAGATAGACAGGTGAGCAGATACAGCACACCTGTAGTGAAGGAATCACCTTGCTTTGGTTCAACCTAAGCTGTGTTATTTCCTTGTGACCCTGATGAAAACTGATCTAGAGCAAGCCTGGCCTGCACAAGGCAGTCAATGAAAACAGCTAATGGATAGGGAAAGTGTCCGGTTGAAAGGAATGCTTGAAAACATGTTGTCCTTTGTCATTGAAGATGGCCCTGTTATACTTCAGACTCTACACTGGGATTTGTAGCCAAAAAGAAGAATTTCTTCCTATTTTCCCCTCCCTGGTGGTAGCTTATTAGCCCATAGAATTATAGGAAAATAGAAATGTAATGCTTTGAAACCCAGAAATAAGATCTCTTCAAGTATCCATCAGGTGAGGGCTGAAAACCAAATAAATCTACATGTTCTCTCTTGCACAAACCAGTACCTCTGAAGCTAGAAAGCTACAGGCAGTTTAGGATGATTTATCTCAAGAAAAATATGGTGAAAAAGCTCAAGAAGTACTGGATTTTGACCCAGGCAAGAAGGTAATGGTGCTTTAGAAGGCTTTGCTGTTGCCCTTTTCTGACTGTGGCTCACATTATAGGCTGAAGAGTCCCTGGGGCCAACTAGGTGGGGCCTACTAGGTGGGCCCAAGCAGAGGTGTATCCCTCTTCTAGACCGTGCTTTGATATCTAGGACCCAGGAATTCCCTTTCTAAGTGGTCTGACCCTACTTTTAGAGCCTGAGTGGGTCTATTACCTGTATCTTCGCTCCTGAGGACAAGATGGCACCACTGGTGGGTATATCCTAGGCTGAGTGGTGACCAAGAAGTGGCTGTTAGTGGAGACCATGCCTGGAACTTGTACACACAACCTGGGTGTCCACATACATTTAAGTATGAAAAGGAATGGGGGTGAGAAAAGAAGAAAAGATTGTCAAAGGTCTCAGGCTAGGAGTCACAAACCAGCTATCTGCACTGCCGTGATCTGACTGAACTCTGAGGAGTCAAGGCTTCTAAACTCAGATCTGGCCTTTCAGGTTTTATGAAGTTCTGTTTGTCAAGGTAGAAGGGCAGAACCTACTTTATTTAGCAGGCTATTCACTTGATTTATGTCTTTTAAATATTTAGACATATGGTACGTGATCTTCCATTTGTAAATTTGCCTAGGCCCCAAATATTTGGGACAGGCCTGGGCTTCTGTTCATAAGTTACTCTAACTTACTGTCTTGTGCCTATTAGTTTATGTGTGTATCTTTCCTTTTATACATTTTGCACTTTAAGTCATGCCCTATTTATTTTTAAATTCCCCAGTATGTAGCTGATTGCCTCTTTGCGTATAATAAGCACTCAATAAATATTTGCCGAATCAGTGAAAAGACTACGACGTCATGAAATTTCTCTGGCTGACGCAATGCTCTGATAGGCCCTTTCTCTGTTTCTAAAATCCCGAGGTCTCCTCCTCTTGCTTAGTCCCTATAAATTATATATATATATATTCCCTCCACAAAGTTTACTTCCCTTTTCCATTACATGTGAATGTGAGAGGTAGAGAAAAATGAATTCCTAACAGGTGGCATCAGAATTCCTTTCAGCAAGAGAGCTGTCTTTGTCTGAAAAGAGACCATGAAAATCTTAGTTTACTTGAGAAAGTGTATGGGACCCAGGGCTGGCTGAAGGAAAGACATTACAGGGAAAGGAAGATTAACTTTGCATAAAAGAAGATGAAGCATTGGCATTTGGGAGGACAATCTGTCAGGAAGGAGGAAGAGAAGAGAGGAGCCAGCCAGATGGAAGACTCAAGATGACATGACCCATCTTTGTGACCACATCTACCCATCCAAGTAAAGACTGCTAAGTTCCCAAGTCATGTTTAATGTGTTTGTTTTCCCCTGGAAACTGAAGAAGAAAGAAATGCATTCTACATTGGAATTACATGGTGTAGAACAGAGGTAGTATGTGAGAATGCAGAACCCCAGAGATTAAGGTTTTCTCTGAGAATGAATTGCTAGCTTTCTGAAAAATTTGTAGAACTCTCAGGGAGGGTTTTGAACTTCCATGAATTGTGGAAGTGGCAAGAGTTCAAGCCAGTCTTATGTAGGTTGTATGGCAGCTGATACCCTTGAACTTCCCGTTCTTCCCCCTTCAGTAGGAAGCCCCCCTTCCCTCACATGCCTTGTGACAGATGGCTATAAATGCTGCTCTCCCCACCTTCCAGTGAAAATGGTCCCTAGTTTGCAAGGAGGATTCAAGTGAGATTTATTTCATCTCAGTGAACACTACTTGCTACCTAGATTTCTTCTTCATCTGTGAGTGCTTTCTTTTATTTATTTTTTTGAGACGGAGTTTCACTCTTGTTGCCCAGGCTGGAGTGCAGTGGTGCAATCTTGGCTTACTGAAACCTCTGCCTCAACCTCTGAGCAGCTGGGATTACAGGCGCACGCCACCACGCCTGGCTAATGTTTTGTGTTTTTAGTAGAGATGAGATTTCACCATGTTGGCCAGGCTGGTGTCGACCTCCTGACTTCAGGTGATCCACCTGCCTTGGCCTCCCAAAGCGCTGGGATTATAGGCGTGAGTCACCGCGCCCAGCCAGGTGCTTTTTCCTTACAAAAATAATACATGTAATAAGAAAATTTTAGTATAAAAATTTATAAAGTCAGTGAATTAAGATATACATATAAGAATAAACACAATGCTAGTTACTTTATCACTGTACTTTAGGGTTCTTTGTTTGGAAGCAACTGAAATCTACTCTGGGTAACTTGGAAAAATTATTTCTTTGAAAAAATTTTAAGGAATCAGATCTGCATGTCGGGGACATGAAGGAATGCCCGTTGAGGCATTAATGCATATTTATTCCCTAAGGAAGAATTGAAGTGAAGGTTAGAGAGTGAGGTAAGGATCTTTGGAAAGGACAAGAATCAGAGTACTTCTGGACTTTATGGTAGCAGGAACCCAGGGAATATCTTTCGGGCTCTGACACAAGCATACATCAGTTTTTACCCTTTTCAGACTCCCAGAAAAGTGTCAGCTTTGCTTAGCTTGGGTCATGAGTCTGCTTCTTGGTCAGGGCAGCTTCATTAACAAAGGGTAGACCTGGATTCTAGGCAAGACACATTTCCATTACCAGAAGCTGAGAGAATGGATTTGTGAAACAAAACTTTAGGTGTTCACTATAATTTTTCACATGTTGGTATGTCATGGACAGTCATTTATGGCAGCACATACAGATCTAACCTTCTAAAAAGTGCAGAAATTTCTTGGCCTGGATGTCAAAACCTTTTTTTCATATTTTAGTTTGAGTGTTAATGGACAAATAATAATTGTATATATTTATGGGGTACAATGTGATGTTTTGAAACACATATGTATCAACTGTAAAAGGATCATGTCAGGTTAATTAGCATACTCATCACTTCTAATATGTATCATTTCTTTGTGATAAAAATATTTAAAATTCTCCCTTTTAGCTAGTTTGAAACATACAATACATTATTATTAACTATGGCCACTTTGCTGTTCAATAAAACACCAGAACTTGTTCCTTTTGTCTAACTGAAACTTTGTACCCATTAACCAACGTCTCCCTTCTCCCCCACCCCACCTCTCCTCCATCTGCCTTCTCCTTAACTTCCGGTAGCCACCATTCCACTTTCTCCTTTTATGAGTTCAACTGTTTTAGATTCCACATGTAAGGGAGATCATATGGCATTTGTCTCTCTGTGCTTGGCTTATTTCACTTAACATAATGCCCTCTAGGTTCATCCATGTTGTTGCAAATGACAGAATTTCCTGTTTTTCTAAAGCCTGAATAGTATTCCATTGGGTATACATACACCACATTTTAAAAATTCATTAATTTATTGACAGACACTTAGGCTGTTTCCCTATCTGGGCTGTTGTGAGTAATGCTGCAGTGAACATGGGAACGTGCACATCAAACTATTTCAATTCCTTTGGGTATATACTCAGTAATAGGATTGTCGGATCATATGGTAATTCTATGTTTAGTTTCTTAAGGAAAACCTTTCTGAACAGGGACCATTATCTTGGACCTTCTTCACATACGATCAGACTAGGTGGTATTAAACTACGGGACTTTTAGTTAGCCCTTTGTTTTCACATGCTTTGCTGACCTCAGAACCTCCATCCAAGCCCACACTGCTTAAACAGCATGGAAAATTAATCCTATTCTGACATTCTGATTCGGAGCCAACCTCTTGGAATAAAAATCAGTTTGCATCTGGCGGCAGGGACTGTCGATTTTAAATTCCAGGTAGAGTTACAGAGAACTCTATTAGCAAACTTGCAGCAGCTGGCTATTTCCATAATAATAGCTCTCATTTATTAAGCCCCTATAGTCTGCTTGGTACATTACCTACTTTATCTCTACTCCTTATTGCAACTCTAGGAGTGAGGTGCTGCTAGCTGTTAGGGACTCAGAAATTGAGACATAGCAAATGTTAACCACTTGGCCAAGGTCACAGAAAAGCTACATTGGGATTTGAAATCAGGTTCATTTGACCCTAAACCCTTGGCTGTTCCCATGCTGCCATGCAACTGCTCTTAACCTATACTCAACAGCTCTACCCATGCCTCTTTCTCCAGTTTCCTCTTATGTTTGTATAGATACCTACCTCCAGCCATACACTGGAAACTCTGAAACTATAGATTGTTTTTCAATTATCATCATGTACCCCATCATTGTGCTTTACACAAAGCAGATATTCTTTTTCTCTCACGGTCTGTCATATTCTCTCTCTGTACACACTCTCACCTGTGCACTCATATATGTGCATACACACCTATCTATGGGGATAGTGAGTTGTTTCAGATGATATAAATGGTTGTTGAGCCTTTCTATTTTCTTATAGACGATTTCTAAAGTTAAATACCCAGCAATACCCTTTGTGAAGCAACTGCCTAAATAAAAATGTTGAAAACCTGAATGGCCCCCCTCTAAAAAGCACAGGGAATAAAAACTTTAAAATCTCTAGAGCAACATTAAATGCTCCCTCAATAATTGACTCAACTTCGCTCAGGCTCAGAGGTAGACAAATGAGGCTAAATAGTCTTTAAAGATAAAAACTTATGAGTACAAAGTGGATTTCAAGAAGTCAGTAATAGTTGGCTTCTGGAAATTGTTTGAAATCGCTGTTTTGTTTTGTTTCTTGTAAGATACAAAGTTTGCAAAGGGAATGAAAAACCAGAATTGAGCAAATTTTGGGGGCAAAAATCAGACCCCAAATTACTGATAGTAAGAATAAGGGGATCTGGATGTGAGGGGGGAAAATCAGAAAGAGGGAGTCTGAATTATCTAACTTTTCTCCACTATCCATTAGAGTTTGTTGGAAAAGGTAGGCCGTTGATAAATCCTATAGAAATAATTCTGTATCATTAATCCAAAAGGCAATTGGTTGAATTACCTTTGTCTAGTTTTCAGTTCATATATGTACTTATAAAATATATATTTTTTAAATCCTGCAAGTAAATGTGTGTTTTTCCTGAATTATTAGAATGAAGATACTTTCTCTTAATTTCTAAAGATAGCTCTCAAACTGTGCTATGTATAAGGATTAGCTGGATAATTTCTTCAAATTGCAGATTCCTAGGCCACCCCCAACCCTGCCAAAAATCTAAGTTACTTAGATTGTGGTTTAATCCTGGACTCTGCACTTTGAAAATAATCTTAGGTGATTCAGATACAGGATCCTAAATCTGTACTTCAATAAATATTGGTTTATGTAATAGTGCTAATGATGTGAATAATGAAATACCAGATACAAAGTACCTTTATAACAAATTAATGGCTTAAAATTTATTTTTCATCTTTATAATGTATGATTATTAGATGTACTATATTCTTGAATGTGTAGAAGGGAGCAGAAGTCTCAGTACCATGTGGTTATAGCTACCAGGCAGGAGTGTATGGAACTTAGAACATAGTTTGAATGGGTATGAAGAACCAATCAAGAGTTGGGATGATCAGAGAGCTGTGGCCCACCTCATCTTAAAGGCAGAGAAGGGAGACTCCAATTACTGTGTGTGTGTGTGTGTGTATGTGCGCGTGCACGCGTGCGTATCTTTTTTAATGTCTTTCACATTTGCACTCAGTGTTGACATAGTAAAATGACTCTCAGAGTGTTGCTGGAAATATGTCTTCGCTGGTAGATACTGCCTGAATCTATTTATTAATAAGTACATCTAGTTATAAGGAGGACATTTTTTGCCTTTGTGAAAGTAGCCACAAATTTATAGGCTAAGGCTGAGAAACGATAGTATTAAATGAACAAAATAAAAGCTCAGAAATGAGATTTCAGGTTTATAAGATAAATAGCCCGCATTAGTCAGTTCTCACATTGCTACAAAGAAATACCCAAGACTGGGTAATTTATAAAGAAAAGAGGTTTACTTGGCTAATGGCTGTATAGGAAGCATAGCAGCACATGCTTCTGGGGAGGAGTCAGGGGGCTTTTACTCATGGCAGAAGGCAAGGTGGGAGCAGGCATCTTGCATGGCAGGAGCAGGACCAAGAGCAAGATGGGGGAGGTACTTCACACTTTTAACAACTAGGTCTCATGATAACTCACTCATTGTCACAAGAATAGCACTGAAGAGATGGTGCTAACCCATTCATGAGAACTCTACCCCCATGATCCAATCACCTCCCACCAGACCCTACCTCCAACACTGGGGATTACAATTTGACATGAGATTTGGTGGGGACACAGACCCAGACCACATCAGAGTCTGCATAGGAGAATCTTTCCTGCTTAGGAAGATGGTCAAACCTCATAGTGGTAGTTTCAAACCACAGGACAATTTCTATGTCTTCACAGAGAAGAAAGCACTGTTAATTCCTGTGAGTTTTATTAAACTTACAATGGATTGATTGACTTATGAAATCATAAGTAAAACCTCTTTATGTGTCATTTTCAAAAGGAATCTCTAACTGGTGGAAATATTCCTTAACTTTAGCATAGTTTTAACAATAAAGTCACTGTAGACATAAATCACTACAAATCTAATCTAGCTTTCTAAGCTACTAATTGATTTTTTGAACTCTTCAGTTTTTTTAAAAAAATTTAATACTAATATACTGTGTAATTTAATGTAAAAAATTTTAAGTTAGTTAAAACAGATTCAGATTTAGTTTAAGGTATATAAAACCAATGAGCTATACAACAGAAATCAGTTGATCCGTTGATTCAGCATGGTTCAAACTGGTTTTAAACCAAAAAAGTTAGTCCAACTCAAAGTGAAAAATGGACTCAAACCAGTTCCTTTTAACCTGCTTGGTTACTGTTTTACTTCCCACAGCCTTTTCATCCAGTAACCTCACCATAAATCTCGCCATCATTAGAAGCTGCATTGCCCCTAACATTTTCATTTCAGGCAACCCATTCTTGAGCCACCACAACTTACTCTTCCAGATGCTTCCTGTATTTTCTTAACTGTAACAGTTCTTGCCTCATTACCTTTGCTCCATAACTCCGTGCCTTTTTCACTATCCATCCTCCTGATGTCTCTATTTTCTGATTCACCCAAGTTAGATTCCATTGACAATGCATTGTAGCCACTTCCTTGAAAATACCTCAGCTTATTTCTTCTCACTCCCTTTCTGTGCACCATATTTGTAGAGTAAAACCAAACCATAGTCAAACCCAACTGTTCACTTTTTCCATGCCTCTCCTGGAGAAGCAGAACATTTGGGCTGGGGGTTGTGAAGGGAGTGTGGTTGGAATCACAATATAGCCAACTAACTTCATTTGAAATCTATGACTAGAAACCGGAAAAGGCCACTGTCTGGCAATCCTGCTACAGTGCCTTCCTGATTGTGGCAGGTTTACTGAATGGGCTTCTCTCCTTAGGGAAGCAGCAGGAAATATCTTCACTTTTCTCCAGCCACTGCTTTCCCATCCAGTGACTGGGAGTTTTCTCTCTCACTTGCTGATGGCATCACAAGCGTATTCCCTGCTTTCTGACCACTTTCAGCCATAAACAGATATACCTCTGGTAAAAGGAAAAAAGTGTAGTCCAGTGTAAGTTACAACATGACTTTATCATTTCATTCAAATGTTTTCCTACCCCTTAGCTCAGGATTGACCTATGTAAGGGAGAACAGCATCGTCTTTATCTTCAATACCTCTTCACCTTGTTCTTCCATTCCTCTTGTTCCTCCTGCCCTTACCCTCTTGTTATGTTGCTTCTGGCCTGTGGAGGATCAGGATTAGGAAAGAATGAACAAACTGAAAATGGAGAAAGACATTTTTACTTACCTAAGATTAATGCAAGTTCTCTCTTGCCTGTCAACTACTCTCCATCAGGGCAGGTATTCTAATACTGGCTCTTCTGTGGAGGTCTTTAGTAATCCCACCCTCAGATGTTCCTTTGTAGCAACATAAGCAAATTATACCTGGCCACCAAAATTTAGAGGACCCAACAATTTAAATAAAACATTTAAAAAATACTCTTCTATTTTTATCAGATGAAATTACATATAGCCTTATTTGATTTATTTTTATAAACATTAACACAGGCATATGTTTATTGATATCAAAAAGTCCAGAAGGACTTTTATCTGTTGTTACGCTTTGAGAGCAAATAACAGAAATTCCCAACTCATCTAGTTGGTACAAAAGGAAAATTTATTATCTCACATTCAAGACATGTTAAGTTGAGAATTTAATGTTATTTCATTGCTAATTCAATGACATCTTCGAAAACTCAGGTTCTTTCTTTGTTCTGTGAATATTGCTCTTTCCCTCAGTCTAGCTGCTTCTTTGTCACAGGAGAGTTATATCTGTCCAGATATCAAATTCAGACATGCCAATTTTGAGAGAAAGAAGAGTAAAGCTGCCTCTCAATAATCCCTCCTTCACATCTCATTGGTCATCCTCTAATCCAGTCACTGGTTAGAAGTATAGGATTACCATGATTTAATAGACTAATCAGGATTTGCCTCTTGGTTGGAGATGGGATCACTTTCTCTCAGGAGTAGAAATCTGGATTTTGTTAGCAAGGAAAGAGGGGCAAATGGAACTGCTGCAGGCTTTTAATGAATATCAGCAACAGTGTCAGACTCCCTCATTCCCTCCTCCATTCCTGCACATCATTCAGAAAATTTATTCTTTCAATAAATATTTTTTGAGCATATACAGTCAGTCAACCACTGTTCTAGGCATTGGGGGCACAGTAGTGAACTTTTCCATTTTTATTTCTTTTGGGGTTATTCCCATATGTCTAAATTATATGTTTATGGTGCAGCTTCTTGAAATATCAAAATTAGACAGTGTTCATTGACTTCCTGCCATGAATCATGAGGACATGAGGATTTAGCTGTTTTATTTCACTACTCATCTCACCTACCTCTCTCCTATTTATATAATCCATCTACAAAACTTTAAAAAGGATTTTAAAACCTGTTTCATCTTTAATAAACCACAATCTACCTGTATTAGTCTGTTCTTACACTGCTGTGAATAAATTACCCACTCTTGGGTAATTTATAAAGGAAAGAGGTTTAATTGACCCACAGTTCCACATGGTTGGGGACACCTCAGGAAACTTACAATCATAGTGGAAGGCAAAGGAGAAGCAGGCACCTCTTTACAGGGTGGCAGGATGAAGTGAGTGCAAGCAGGGGAAATGCCAGATGCCTATAAAACCACCAGATTTTGTAAGAACTCGCTATTATGAAAACAGCAAGAGGGAAACTACCCTCATGATCCAATTACCTCTGCCTGGTCCCACCCTTGAAATATGGGGATGATGGGAATTACAATTCGAGGTGGGATTTGGGTGGGGACACAGAGCCAAAGCATATGAATACCCCTATCCTTCTTTCATCATTTAGCATTTTTTGAATGCCTATTAGCAGTTTGGCAGCAGGAACAAGATATCTCTGCCCTTTTTTCTTCTTAGGGAGTTCTCCAGTGCCATTTTCAGTTGTTTTTAATTTCCACCCATTTGGTACCTTGGAGGCTGGTGCTTCTCCGTTTCACACTGCTTCTTCCTCAGTCAAGGACATCCAAGGGTTAAAGACTTGACATTCCATCTCCTTTAAAACTCAGTAGCTGAAGGCAAATGGCAGAAATCTGCAGAAAGGCTTTCACTTTATAGATAGCATCTCTTGGCTCCCAAACTAATAAGACGAAATCATTATTCTCCTTCCACATATCCCCATTCTCTTTTTATTGTTCAACCTCAATCAGCTACATCTTTCTTTTAATATTGTCAATATTAAGAATATTTTATACTTTTTCCTTTGATGTACCCTTGGTTCTAAAAGGTGAAAATCAATAAATCATAATATCATATTATGACTATGTAAATATTTTCTGCTGCAGAGTCAAACAGTGCATGCATATCATTTTTTCCTCCATGAATCAATATCACTCCAAAGAAATTGTTCCTGTCAGAGATTCTACTGTATTTTCTCACTCTTTTTAAAATAAATCACCAGTTGTCTTTGTCATATTATCAAGTTATCCAAGCTTTAATAATGCTGTGTAATTCAGAGCTTTCCAACTACTGATGGTATCAGTAGTTGACACCTCAGCCTTGGGGTCAAGCAAACCCAAGGCTCATCTGGGGTATGAAGCCTCCTTTATTTAGCTCATTGTGCTAGACAAATATTGCCATTTTAAATTCATGCTGTGATGTAAGAAAGGTTGTGAGGTGCTAGAAATCTATCCATGTTCTCCCTTTTCTTCCCACAGAGATCTCAGAACCTGAGGTTGTACTCTGTTTCTATTGCCAAGTTGTCATCCCAGGACTTCCCCATTCTGCTCCCCTAGATTAGATTCATTTTCCTGGATCCCACATTTTCTTCTTTCTGGGTTTGCTCCCTTATTTTCCTAGGGTGCATCTTCAAATTATGTCCTAGAAAGTGTAGGGGGAGGTAGGAATTCTGAGTCCTCCATTTCTCTAAGTATCTTTATTTGTCTTTTGCACAGGATTGAGAGATTGGCTAAATATAGTCCTCTCAGTACTTTGACAGGATTGCTTAGTTTTCTAGCATTCAGTTGTTGATGAAACATTGGAGCCACTATAGTTATGATTATTGGTACATGACCGGAAAGCTTTTAGGATCCTTTGTTTATTCTTGGTCTTTTGAAATTTCATGATCATATGTTTATGGGGCTATTTTCATCTATTTCACTGGCACTCAAGAGCCCTATTCTAGCTTCTTTAGCTATAGAAAATTATCTTCTGTTTCTTTGAAATTTTTCTATCTATTTTCTCTATTCTGTCTTTCTAGAATTTTCATTAGACAGATGTTGGGTCTCCCACATAAAACTTTACTGTCATTTTTTCTTTTCTTTTCTTTTTTATGTTTCTGACTCTTTATCTCTTTGTTCTATATTCTTAGAGGTTTCCTCAATTTACATTCCAGACATGACTATTAAGACCCAACAGCATAGGTCTCCTTACTGTAAAATTAGGGGTATCCAAGTATAACTGTTCATCCTAGAGCAGAACCTTCTAGTTGGCAAACCTCCTCCATGCACACATAACTTCTACTCAGCCCTTTGATTGCCTCACTTTTAAGAGAGAACAGGTAACCAAGGATCAACGGTGTTTGTGGAAAGCTGGTAGCATGTAATGTCAATAAGCTAACTAAAATTTAACCAAGGTAAATAATCAGGAGAGGTAACTCCAAAGGAAAGAGATAATTTCAAGACCAAAAGACAACAAAAATTAAAACTATCCTTTGCAAGGATAGAGCCAGGGGCTGTTATTCTAAGCAAACTAACACAGGGACAGAAATCAAATGGTGTATGTTCTCACTTATACATGGGAGCTAAACATTGAGTACATATGGGCACAAAGAAGGGAATATAGATACCAGGACCTCCCTGAGGGTGGAGGGTGGGAAAAGGGTGAGGACTGAGAAGCTACCTATCTGGTACTATGCATGTCAGCTGGGTGGCAAAATAATCCATATACCAAACCCCTGTGGCATGCCATTTACTTATATAACAAATGTACATATGTACTCCTGAACCCAAAATAAAAGTTTAAAAAATTAAATAAAAACTAGAAATTTTTAGTTGAGTTATCTCTTAAGGAAATATCCTTTTATTTCGTTTTACCTGGATAAAAGTTACAAGATATCAGTTCATCACACACATTTTCAATGTAGTCCCCTTTTTTGGTGCCACTTTTCAATCTTAAATTCACAGCCTCTTTGCTGTATGACTGGTCCCTTCCTTTCCTGGATACCATCGGAAACTAGCTGCCTCTATTAGTTTCTACTGGGTTTTGTTTCTTAAGAAGGTTTTGAAAACTCTTATCCACTGGTATTTCCCACATCAATTTTCTTCATTATTAGGAAAAAATACCTTTATGTATGTTTTTGCCATCACCATTAGAGATCTTTGAGCAAACTGCAAGATCTTAAACAATAGAACGAATTCTGATTTCAACTTTTTTGCCATTTTTAAAATTTCATTTACCTGTTGGTGTTGTACATAATCCCCTAAAGAAAGTGCCTAGTTATGAGGTGGAGGTTACAGTGAGCCGAGATCGTGCCAGTGGACTCCAGCCTGGGGAACAAGAGTGAAACTCTGTCTCAAAAAACAAAAAAAAAAGTGCCTGGTTATTAGGAATTATTAATTAAAGTATCATGATACCAAATGTACCACATTGCTAATAATCCCCAGCTGTGAGCTACATCCTAAATTATGAAGTTGATGTAGACCTTTTTTTATGCTGCTTGCTCTGTCAATGTTGACAGTTAATATTTCAACTAATATCAAGCACAACAACTCAGACTAACCTGGGTGATGAAAGGCTGCATTCAGCATCTACTTTATTACTAGGAAAATTATAAAGGAGAAGATTCATAAGAGGATTTTACATAAGAAATAAATATTCTTATATTGGGATGGTCTCATAGATTCCTGACAATAGGCCATAAGAGGATTAGATCAGTGACTATAAGTATTTTTTTGTGTGTGCTTTCTAAACAATTTTGAAAACTTATTTTCAAAAAGTATCCCTTTCTATATTTTATGTATCTAAATTTTTTGTCATAAGGGTAAATAGATGTAAAAGATATTAATATTGACATATACAATTGTTATGTTTTAAAATGTATTAAACATAATCTAAATGTCATATGAATTTATATCTATCATCATTCATTAAAAAAATAGGTGAGCAAGCACTATTTAGTAGAGTATTCTTATAGCATTTCCCACTCTAAATTTTATCCTAATGCAATATATATTTAGAATGGAAAGTAATTAATTGCCTTGAGTAATTCATGGAAAAATATATGAGATTAAACTGAAATTGACATATCAGTATACTTCCTGTAACTGTAAGGCTCTAAGGGTTAATTTTTTTTCATTAAGTTATCATTATGATTAGTAGCAGGTACTCAAAACAACATAAATGTACATAAATTATAAAAAGTATCAAATACAAAATGTAAAAGTTTATTGGAAATAAATCCTTTAAGGAGATAGAAGCATTTTCTGATTAATTCACATTAGTATGAATATTTCTTGTTATTTTCAAAAGCGCTCAGCACCTTTTCTGTTGTAGTTTTTAATTTTTATAGATGTAATCTATGATGGTTTACCTGTTATATAAATGAGAATAGTTTTATTACAATAATGCCCTTTATGTTTTAGAACTCCTTTTGAACTATGTGCCAAAAATCACATGATACATTTTGAAAAATTATTTTTAATAATCTAGAATCAGCACAAATTTGCTCTTTTTCCATTTTTTAAAAGTATGATTAGGAAACTATCTGATATGCACATGAATTTGTTACTCAGTCTCTAAAGTCATTCACTTTCCTGACACTCATACACCAGCATTTTAAGTTCATTTTGTGACTTGTAGGCTTTTACACCCTGAAGCAGTGCACCATATTAAGATACAGTGGGACTTGAGCTATTCTTCTATGAAGTGGAAGAGGGCAACTGTGAAAGAAATGGCTTGGCTGTAAGATGTTCTCAGTCCAACCAATTTTAGGAAATAAAATATGTGAAGGCTGAGGATCCAAAGTGATTCCCTTCAAACCATCCTACCCCATGGGAACCCTTTGTGAACTCTACCTAAGGTAACAGCAGTCCAGAACACAGATGAACTATAGGATTTCTGTTCCTTTCCAGCTTTTTATTTTACCATTGATGCTTCCTTTCTCCTATAAAGGAAACAACAGCTTCAAAAAACTTTGAAGAGGGTCTCAAAGCGATTGGGGGAAAAAAATAAGTAAACTGCAGAATAGAAAGAGCTCTATGGTTAGGAAGTCCAGTAGGCAATAAGGAGAGACAAGACAAAAGAGAACCAAACAAAATCCATTGTTACAACCTGATTAGAAATAGAAACTTGAGGATTCAATTGATGAGAGGGGTCACAAAAGAAATATAAATGCAGATTGCCTTTTGTACCAAAACAGTTGGCTAACTTCCTATCTGAATCTTGAAGTCATAGTAAATTATCACTGAGTTGTTATAGTTTTTGGAAGATTTTGAGTAAAGGTAAGCTGACAGATGATGGCTCTAAGACGATGGCTTTCAATCTTTTAAATCACAACAGAATAATAAAATTTACAGGCATATAACTGAAACAGGAGTTTCAGTTTTTGAAAAAATATAATATTTACTTTCATGCCGGACGCCCTGCTGGCTTAGATAGGGATGACACCAGGTTTGAGAGGCCAAAGAAGAGACCCAGAGCCAAAAAACAATACATAGGGTTTAATTGAGGGGACTTACATCCAAGGCATTCCAGTGGTAGTGGGCTGAACAGAAGAAATGTTCTCATTTGTAAGATGTATGCAGTTTGTGGATCAGGTGCAACCACATTCTCAGATTACACTTAAGTTATTGCTATCAGGTGGGTCTACCATACACTTACCCTTACAATGTGGGGTGTTCTATAATATGTTGTCTCCCTCCTTCATTCTTCTTATGTATTAAAGACAATGCTCATCAAGAATCACGAATTTATTTCACCATTCACCTAATAAGTAATGATTTTTCAATCTGAAAAACACTGCTGTAAGGTCTACTGAAAAACAACCATACATTTTTGTATTAAAATTTTATTTTAAAAAATTCCTGAAGAAAATCACACATACATTTGACTCATCTCTGCTCAGGAGAAATCAAGCTGCTCATACCCCAAGGACGTAACCAGGATCCCTTTGGTGGCAACCCATCCCAACTGTAGGCATAGTGCCCAAGATGAAATAGCCTCTGGAATGCTACAGAATGACAATAAATAGGGGGAAAATCAGCCTAGTAGAGAATCAAAGTGCTCCTAGGCCAGCCTCTTAATTGATGCAAACCTTCTGTTCTGTGATGATAGTGAATAGGGGTGAAATGGGTGTGGAGGAGGCAGGCGGGCTGGGAAGAAGTGAGATTTAAGAGAATGGATGATGTAAGTGGAGAAAGAGTGTTCCTGGAGCTTCTTCACACAAACAATCTTCCCAATAGAGTGCTAGATTATCTATGCGCTCCACACATCTTATAACTGATGGTTGTCCTTGTTTACCCCCTGTCTCTAAGAAGAGAAATATGTGGAATTAAACAAGGCATCAACTTCCTAAGAATGTGCTATTGCAATGCGCTCAAGCCAATGAGGGCAATGAGAGAACAAATACATCATTAGAGTGCAATCCAAGGAACACAAGTAAATGAACACAATAGAAGAAGTCTGTGAGAAGACTACTGAAGACAAGAAATGCTTTTTTTTTAAAAAAGAGAATATATAAACTTCCAATCTACCTATGGTTATAAATAACGATTTTGAAAGGTCCATTTTGTAGTAAGATTTTAAAAAGTTAAAAGCAAAACAAAAATCTCTGGGATATAAAGTGTCATCACTTCCAAATCAAGTTGCAAAATGGAAAATTAATAAGATTTATTACTCTGATATATTCCATGACTGAAAAAATACCCAGAGTGCCTAAAACTCTGAACACTTACAGTCCCCATAACAATCAGTAGAGAACTTAATGGTAGAATTTAAAATAACATTAATTTTAAAAATCTGTAAACCCCATGGAGAGCCAATGCAGGTGACTGTAAATGGATTCCTAAATGGAATCACCTGGAGGAGATTTTAGACCATCGGAAACCAAAGCTGAATACAAATCAATTAAATCAGTCTCCCGAAATGGAACCCAGGTATCAGCACTATTCAAAGCTAATGTGTGGCCAGCGTGGTTGAGAACCACTGCTCTAGACCCTTGCCACTCACAGTGTGGTCCATTGGCCAGCAGCAACTGTATCACCTGGAGCTTATTAGAAATACATAACCTTAGGCCCTAGCCCAGACCTACTGAATCAGAATCCATATTTAACAAAATCCCCAGATGGTTCCTGTGCACATTAAATTTGAGAATCACTATTACATGCTGGCATCCACTCCTCCTTAATATTTGATCATTTCTTGCTTGATATTGATGTACTGTATTTGGAATGAGCCAAGTAGCAGCACCTGTTATGTTGGGCTACCTCTGACTTCTCTAATTGCTCAGAGTTGATGTCCAAATGCTTAAGAACTGAAGGGTCAGTTTCTGTCTTCATCCTAATTATGAATAGCCTTCTCCCTTCCCCAGTGGGATCAAAATATTGCCAGGATTCTACTTAGAATCCAGTGTCCTTTGCTGCCAACCAGATTCTAGACAAAATTTAGTATGTTAATCCTGTTTATATATTTGTAGGTTGGGCATCATTGGTAACCTTGACACCGCTCCTACCTTCTACCTCTCCTAGTTTCCTCTACCACTAATTCTAATTATATAGAATAAACTCAAAATCTAAAAGAGTGGCTGTGGAGACAGTTGATCTTCCTTGTTCATGCTAATCCTCTTTCAAAAAGGTGGCTGCGGTTCTGAATCCACATGTAGAACTGGATGATGATGTTACCCAGTTGGTTCTGCTGCTACTGGGTTTTCCATGTATCTTAATTTCCTATGCAATTTAAATCCGTGTATTTAAATTTCATTTGTCCCCCAGGCTACTGAAATGGATAGATAGCCTTTAAAATGACTTCTAGAGCAGAATTCCTCCTGCATTCCACTGCAGATGACCTCTACAGTAGAAACACATCAGTCCCTGGCCTTGGAACTGGGTTTTATAAAGTCACCCCTCTAGTCTTCTTTTCTGCTACATTTCACTGCTTATAACCCACGAAAATGTCTCATGTTCAGCTGAACTCTAACATTATTATAGGGTAGAAGGCCAATGTAAAGTCATCTCAGATTAATAAGACTTGTAAGGAAATCTCAGAAGACTTCTCTGTGTAGGGACAAAAAAGCAAACAATAAAAGAAGAAATGTAAAAATAACGTTCAGTAAACCAGAAAAATATTTTCCACATTTTTCCGGTGACCACCAACTTATTCCAGGATATACTATTAGATTGTCCGTGTGCAGAAGTGCTCTAAGATCCTGGAGTAGATGTATCTTCAGTCATTAGAAGTGGAAGCCCTAAATGGTCTAAGTCTAGTAGAACTAGACTTACCTGTGTAAGCAGAGACTGCATTTTGGAAGACCTACAACTCTGGCGCACTGAAGAGGCATCAACTTCTGAAAGGGAGATTATGAGATTTTTCCAAAAAAAGAACGTAAAGGTTCCTATGGCATTCAAATCATAGGACTAAGATGTGTAGTTGGTTTAGAATCAGGAGCTTTTTAACAGAACAGCTGTAACCCATTTGGGCAGTTGTGCAAAGCAGAAAGTTGGCAGACCAGATACTCTTTTCAGACAGTCAACACAAGATGCTTGGGGCCAGATCTGGTGATTAAGAAATCAAATGTTTTCTTTTTCCTCTTCCAACCTGTTCTCAGAGTGTGGAAAGTTATGTGATTTTTCTTCTATGACCCTCTGGTTGTGGTTATCAGGCCTGTCTCCTCAGCCAGACTAGATCCAGCCACTGGAGGTCAATTCGATTCAACTCAATCCAGTCTGATCTAGTCCAACTCAGCCTTATCCACCTTTGTTTCAGGAAGACCTATATGAACATAAAGAACTTAAGTGCCTTGGGGGCTGATACACCAGGTTGTCTACAGCTCGTCTCATAAAATGTCTTGACTCTGAGGCAAACCCTATGCCTGTTTGCTTCCACTGAGGATGTGTAGATGTGATTTCTAGATACTTTATCACATCCTGGATTCTGCTTCCTCTATAATTCCCAGCTTCTATACATTATTGATTTTTCTAGTCCATTTGGGCATGACTTACTTTTGTACCTGGCTCTAATTGACCTACCTGCATCCTGACTGCCTCTCAACTCTCATACTAACTCTTTCCCCTGGCCCCTGCCTCTACCTCTGTCCTTCATTTCAACCTTTCAGGTTTCATTTTCTCCTTCTACAACTTGGCCTGGCGGAAACTGCTTCCTCTGAATGGGTTTTCTTTCAAGTACACATGTAGAAATATGCATGAGCATCTGGTGTGAGCTTTTTGTTCATCTTCAGCCTCTAGTGAAATACAGAGACAGCTACTCTGAGCAAAAGAGGAAAAAAAAAATCAAGATTAATGAGAATGAACATCAGAGAAATGCCTTCACAACTAGAAAACATTAAGAGCCTGCTTTGGCCATATGGAAATAGGTATGTGTTTGGATATCAGCTCTTTCTCCCCGGTCTACCTGTAGTAGACCAGACTCCCAAGAAGCCTGGCAGCGGGAAGAGGGGGCTCTAGTGAAAAGTGGTTACTGCTTCCTGGCTCTCACAAGGAAAAGGGTGGATCCAGAGTGTCTGTTCATCAGTCAGACATCCATAGTGGCCTTACTGGTTGTTAAAAATATTGAAATACTACCCTACTAATTAATAAACAGCCGTTATCTATCCCTTCCACCCACCCCTCTCTTTGCCTCAGTGCCCTGACTACCTCCATTGGTTCCTCTCATGCTTCTGCCAACTAAAAATTTAACATTCTGATTGGTGGGTCCTGGACTCAATACCTTGTTAAATATTATGATAATCTCTCCTCAGTAATCACTCCAGACTCTCAGGAATAGCATGCTTAGAGCCACCTAGGAACCAATAAGGAAGTAAATAACCTTTTAAAATCATCTTAGGAAGCATGATGCACTTGCCTTCTCAGTAAAATTATTCAGGGGCTGCTCAGATTCACTCTACTCCTTTTGCTTCACCCATTTTCCTCATCGACATGGTTTTTTGACTGTCCATCTGATGACCTAATCTTGCTATCCCATTATCCTTATCCATGGAGTAGGCTACAGGGAGCCTGCTGTCTCCATTTGCTGTAGTCTGAATGTTTGCATCTCCCCCAAATTCATATGTTGAAACCTAATTCCCAGTTAGATGGTATTTGGAGTTGAGGTATTTGGGAGATGATTATGTCCTAATGGTGGAGCCTTTATGAATGGGATTAATGCCCTTATAAAACATGCCCCAGAGAGATCCTTGCTTATTCTACCATGTGAGGATATAATGAGAAGTTGCCATCTATGACCCAGGAAGTGTCCCTTCACCAGACACTGAATCTGCTGTTGCCTTGATCTTGGACTTCCCAGCCTCCAGAACTAAGATATACATTTATTTTGTTTATAAGACACCCAGTCTATGATATTTTATTATAGCAGCCCAAATGGACCAAGACACCCATTAGATAACACTTTAAACTCCTTTTCTTCATTAGTTAGCTTCCTGGACAGGAACTGGTTAGTTCCAAATCTAATGATCAGATTTCTCCCAAGTGTTCACTCTACACCCCCATGCAGCCATGTGTGAGATTCCCTGCTGCAACCACCAGAGGCAACCGGGTACCACTTAAGCCTAGCACCTTCTGAAGTTTCCCTTTCCAACTGTATCATAGCAGAACAGAGAGGGTGCTTTGGAATCAGGCAGACCTGGATTTGAAATCCAGCTTCTCTTTACTACCCAAGTTACTTGAGCAAATGACTGAACCTTTGTAGACCTATTTTTTTTTAAAGTCACAAAATGAAGGTAGATATTATTTCATAGAGCTGATAAGAGGATGAAGCAAAATAATGCTGTTGTAGTGATCCACTTGTTTTCTTTTTCTTTTTTCTATTCAATGTCCCTTTAAGGAACTCTTCCTTTCCTATTCTTATTCTCCATGGTTTGGTAATGGATGTGGTCACATGACCCAGGAGGCCAGTATACTCTACACCCTCTGGCCATAGTGTTGGTCTGATTTTTGCCTATGACCCAATCTAGCCAATCAATATCTTCTCTTAGAATTTTCTAGAACAACCTATAAAGTGAGTACATTTTGAATAGGCAGTAGGAGAAAAAGAATTATTGTATTTTTTATGATTTGCACCCAATGTTATGAATTTTGAGAATTTTTATAATGGTATTCTGCCACTTGCAATCTGAAGAGTCATCATATGTATATAAATTCCCAACTCTACATATATATATTTCATATCAATATATGAATTTGAGCACTAAATTAATTCTTGACAAATGGTAGCCGTATGTATTTGTACATATTTAAAATGGCTTAAGAGGAAGAGAAATTTGTTGATTCTTGTGGCCAGAGGGCCCGGTTGAGTGTTGGGATGAAGAACCATCCTCAGAGGCTCCAGGAACTCTGAGCATGTCTGTCATCTCTCCTTCCCTAATGTCCATTGGCTTTATGATCTCTACTGTAGATGAGTTATTAAATAAGGGACAGTGACATGACCAGAGACTAATCTCAATTTAGTAACATTAGAGGAAACAAAATATATTTTTCTCTGAATGTCTATGAAATGTCTCTCATATCTCTGAAGACACATTCACAAAGGGATATATTTCCAAAGCTTAGGTTTTTCTAAAGCTGATTTGAGCCAGTCTCTGAGATGTGTGTATGTGCATGTGTGTGTGTGTGTTGTGCACTGTAACTGACGCATTCACTAAAACCATATGGAGAAAGAAACAGTAGTTCCCAAAGGAAAGGAGGTAGAATTACCAAAAGAATGTTTGGGAAGGGATGCTGGGCAGACCCGAATAGTAAACATCTGCTATTGATATCATCATTTTCATCCTATTGTTATTATTATTATTGTTCACAACTGTCTTCATAAAAGATAATGGTATTTGGACTGTTTGGCAGCAAAATTTGACCTGAAATATCTGGCAACAGGAATACATAGGTAGCATTTCTTTATTTTGAGGTGGGGGGTGGGATTTTGTACCTAACTTATGATGAACATTATCATCCATTTAAAAATATTAATGTGAGTTGAAGTTGAAGCCTCATGAGAAAAAAGGTATTTTAGATATGCAGAAATTTCATGCACCAAGTGCTCCTAGAATCAGTGACCTTACCTGAAGGACACTCACACCCCGTATAGCACAGATGAGTGTACTTTGTGGTCACTTAATGAATATGAATTCAATATAATTTTTGAACAAGGAGTGCAAAGGCAGTATCTTTTAATAGTTTATTTTCAGTATGTCACATCTTTGGTAACAAGGTGCCAAAAGGGATATGTTTGGTTGTGGTTGGTTAACATTACTCCATGAACATTGGAAGACCTATAAAGTATCTGTTTCTTCATTGTCTGCCGTCAACTTTGTTTGACTTTATTGTGTAATTGGCTTTTTAAAAAAATAAGACAAAGTGTCTCAGTATAGCACATGAAAGTTGACATGACAACCAATTTTTCTAGTGTATTGTGGATTTAGAAATTCAGTAAATGCAGATATATAGTTAGGCAAACACAAAATCACATCATGGAATTTCTACTTTATATAAATTAGCAAGTCATTTGCAGCTTTTATGGCTCTTGGTGATAAACTATATTAAATCACCTTTTGAAGAAATATATTTTTATTCTAAATTTTATGTATTCAGGTCTTAATCATTTTATATTAACATGTTACTAGCAGATGTCTAGTTGTTAGTAAACAAACATATTTCTCACTAAAAAAAATATTATGGCCGGGTGCAGTAACACAAGCCTGTAGCTCCAGCTACTTGGGAGGCTGAAGTGGGAGAATCACTTGAGCCCAGGAGTTCCAGGATGCAGTGAGCTATGGTCATGCCACTGCACTCTAGCCTGGGCAACAGAGTTAGACGCCATCGCTTAAAAAAAAAAAATTCTCATTTTTTAAAACCAGAGGGAGAACCACTAACACTGCTAAATTAAGTTCTGACTTCGGAAATACAGAAGAGAATGATCATGAGACGCCCTTCTCCCCCTTGCCTATCTTTTACTCCACCCTACAATAGAATTGCCAAAATTAGCAGGTAAAAATATAGGCTGTCCAGCTAAATTTGTATTTCAGATAACAAATTTCTTAGCATAAGTGTACCCCGTGCAATATTAGGCATATTTACACTAACAATTATTTGTTGTTTATCTGAAATTCAAATTTAACTGTACGTTTATTTTTATTTGTTAAATCTAGCAACTCTACTGAAACTCTCAAATGAACTCATTATACTCTTTTTTAATATGTTTTTCTGCTAAAACATGCACAGAGAAAAGGATCCCAAACCTATTCATCCTGAAATATAAGCCTGTATGCAGCCCTTAGGGCTCATCTCAGCTTGCTGCTGTACCCAGTAGATATACAAATAGGTCTCAAAACCAGCCTTAAAAGGGAGGCGATCTTTCCTGGCAGTCCCTTGAGGTTCCACAGCACATCACACAAATCTTCTCAGAGGATGTCTTCTTTTCTATGTTTTTCCAAAGTCTTATTCTGTGAGGAATCTCTTCCCCATCTTGCTTTCTTCTCTACATGTCTCCTCCTCAGACCCCTCTTTCAGCTCCCGCTGCCATTGAGTTCAGTTTTCTCATCTTCTCCAGGCCTCTGCCATTTGCATTGTTACACACATCCCAGCACCACCAGCAGATCTGGGAAGGAGGAATTAAAAGGAGGCAATGCTGTGGATGCAAGTTTATGTTGACATACACCCCAACATTCGCCATTATTACAAACAAAACGCTTGTAATTATTTTACTGACTCAAAAGTTGAACTAAATCTAACCTCGTTTTCCTTCCAAAATGTACAATGATCTAAATTTCTTAAAATGCACTCCTCTCAGCATTGCAGTTGTGCTTCAGTGTCTAATGTAATGACTTCTTATCTAAAATATAAAATAAGAAAGCTCTTTGCCTTCTTTTTAGCTTGCAGGATCATATCAGAAGCCCAGAAATTATTCCATGCAGGCAAAAGTTCATTTTCTGCCCTCCCTCTGGATAAATTGAGCTTGTCTACAGTAATTTCTTTGTATTTTATACCCACGCACTTATTACAGCTGCCATTGTCCAGCAATATTTTTCCCCTCTCGTCATTATAACAGCTTATAAGTGTTTGATGGAAGTAAACAGAGCCAACACAATTCTGTCATTTAGGCAGCCAAATTCATGAGTCCAGGCATCAACGTGTAGTGATACAATATCCAGAATCCCGTGCCTGCTAATTGTTATCTGTATGATCTGTAGATGGCTCAGCCTGGTCTTAAGTCAGGGTCAGGGAAACCCTTGGTATAACAAAACAGACTGAGTGTGATATTTATTGTTGAATTTCTTTGTTAAAATCTGCCCCTAAAGTTTATTTTTTAAAAAGTCTGTACAATCCGTGCTTGATGACAGTCCAGTACAGGCGTGACAATAGCTGTTTACGTTTTCACTTGCCCAGAATAAATAACAATTATTTCTGGGTGTGGAGAAAAAAAATTTGTTTACTTTATGTTCCTACCATTCAGATACCTACACCCCAACAATGATCAAGGAAAGGCAGGCTGGAAAAGCACTTTTTGGAATGTCTAATAATAGTAACAATGGTAGTTATTTAATATTAACAATAATATAGACTATACTTCAAATTATCGGCTTGGTATGTTTTAAAACAATTATACAGAGACAAATGTGAAAATGTGATTTTTTTTTTTTTTTAGAAATATTGTGTTGCTGAAGGGTAAACTATATCTACTTTGAGAATAAAAAGATTATTGCGTGTCACTGAAAGCAAAAAGCAAGCTATCCTGCCTCTTTGTATGCAGTTTCTCATTTTGTAAACAATGTGGCTCTAACTTTGTAAATGAATCAGGCAGCATCTACACAGCAGAAAAACATCTAGTTGAAAAATAGTGAATTTATCCAAATGATATTTAAAAACACGGTATAGTGCCAACAAATTAATGGATTCATTTTATTTCGTGGGCCTGTTCCACATTCCTGATCAACTATTTTCCTGATGATTTATCACATTTGTCTCTTCCAGTTGCTAAAACTTACCTTTGTGTCTGGAGTATATCTTTGCATTATGCCAGGCTATCATTTGACTCTGATGATTTTGTTTTTCTGATAAATTTTAGAAGATTAATCTGATAGAATACTAAGCCATATGTGGGTTATGTCGATGAGGCCCATGTGTGTACAAGAAAATGTTAAGCCAAAAGATTAAAAAACTGGGCCCCAAAGAAAGTGTACCTACTGATTTCAACTGTGTGAGTGTATTATACACATGAGCAGAGAATAAAACTTAAATTGGAGGAAAATAGTCTATGTTCATTAAGAGTGTGTGTGTGTGTGTGTGTAAAGTTTATTTTATTAGAATTTTAAAAATAAAAAGGATCCCCAAAGAAAAAGTACTAAGACAACACTTGTCTTAAAATGAAGTTTTATACTCTAAAAACATGCATGTGTAGCCAAAACAATTTATTTCTGGGGGTGGATTAGGGGTTTAGTGGTATTAAGAAGTAAAAAAAAAAGCAACAGCCCAAGATTAATATTTTAAAAGTTTACTTAGAAACAAAACACTACGGGCCTCCAAGATACCATGTGCCAATTTTCCCCTCTGAACAACTTTTACAGACAACTTATAACCTCCCTAAATTATAGGTTTATGTGGAAAAATAAGGGGTTGTTATATAATAAGGAAGCTTTAACTGTAACAGTACTAGTTATTGCTACTGTAATTTATGCATAGATACTGATTCTAATTAAGTAATAGCAGAGGTTGCCTTTGAATTTATGAGGCTATAATCAGCTCCCTTGTGCTCAATAAATGCCACAGCTACAGTCTGTGGTGTTAATTTCACACTACAGTGGGAACTAGTGGTTGTTGCCAAATATACTCATAAGTCACAGGCAATTTGGATTATTACTGTAGTGTGTGCTGCATTGAGAAATGAACGAGTTCATAATCACTTTTTAAAGTCATTATCGAGTGTTTGTGTATGATAACTCTTCTGACATTGATGAGGCCTAGTGCAGTAGCTTGTCTTTTTCCCAAAAATTGTTTCTAGATAAAATAAATACATCGAATCCTCTGGAAAAATAACAATATAAGAAGCCCCTGCTTCCTCAGCTTTCTGGCTATGTCTCATATATGAGAGCTGGAAACTTAGAATTTTTTCCTATAAACTACCTCCTGTGTGATGTTCCCCAAAGGCACAGTGCCTGAAACGGGGTAATTCGTAACGGGAATTTTATGAATTAATGTGATGAGACTTTATAAATGCCATGAGGTTGCTGGCGAAATGTATTCTGTCCTTTTCTAATTTCTTGAAACCGGGTGTCAACTAAAGCACTTTCACTGTAAGGTTTAATTTTGGAATTACTTTCCTCAAAATGTCACACACACGCATACAAAGATGGGAAGTGAGCTAAAAACAGTTATCTTTCGTTCTTTATTTTACTGTCTCTTTTCTATTTCAAAGGAGTTACTCTTGGCAGTGGGGTTTTAAGAAATTCCACGTAGGATTGCACACTGTTCCACATCTTGTTCTTAAATCCACAATGCTGGTATGACTCCTTATTGTTAAACAGCGAACGTGTTCAAATGCCAGCTGTTGGCTATAAGGGGTCTTCTTTGTAACCGAGAGGGCTGATTACATTCATTCCATGGACAGCATGCTCTGGCTGGTTGCTGGGACCACAGATTTCTGTTTTGAGTATGTTCACATTATTTCCTGAGGAACTCACTAGGCTCCAGTGCAATCAACAACATAATAGAAGAACCGTGTTTTCTTCATAAGGGGCAAGCACAAAAGGCAGATGGCTCCCCTGACGTGATGTTTTAGGACCTGCCAAAATCAAGACACTAAGATAGACTGAAGCTAGTCAAAGAGTCACTGGCACCTTGTATTCTTCTAAATAAAATGACACAAAATATCAGATATTTCCTGTGTTGCTTTCCATTATCTACCAAGAAAGGATTCTTCAAACATCCAAAAGATCCTGCACCCGGAGTTCAAGCTGATCCTTTGTCTATGGCCTGTGCACAGAAGGGTAGTTTCAGCAAACTATAACCAATGCCCTGTGGAGGCAATAGGTAATCGTTTTAGAAAAACACATGTGTGGGTGGATGGGTGTTGGTGTCTGTGTGTGGCTGTGTGCACGTATGCATGCTTTGATCCTTTTTATGAACATTCCAGGGACAAATTGTGTCTCAAAGTGGCATATAATCACAAATTTTCTTCCCTTCATTTGCAACAGAGGAGGAAAAGCCTTTCTTCCATTATTGTATAGACAAATAACAAAACATCAGAGCAGTAGCTCTATCAACAAAAAGGCTTTTGGAAGATTTGCAGATGTTACACATCCTCCTTCATCAGGGCAGATATACAGCCTAGTTTTTGGAGTGAAGATGGAGGCCTTTAACAATTCTTTCTTAGCAACAAACTCACAGTCTATTTGTGGTGGCCATGGGGGTACACTAAGCAATCTCCCACCTAGAGAGACCCTGCTGAGAGGAGCATTGTTAGCTGACTACTTCTGCAGCCACATCTCCATATCCACCACGCATGCATGCCAAGACTGTTGGCTTTCCCAGAAGCTCTCGGCCAGTGACTGAGCATGCTGGGATCCTTGGGACAGGCCATTTCTGCACAATATATGACTCCTATAATGGGCAATCCTTACTCAAGGATTCCTCTTCAGGCTGACCAAGACTTTTACAGGGCAGCATTGCAGTCTGGGGCTCAGCCTTCTTCGTTCTTTCTCTCCTTCTACAAGTGTTAGAGCTATATTACCATCCAAAGGTTTTCTATGTCTGCTATCTTGTCTTTGTTTCATACATGCCTTGAGATATTGCCAAATGTCTGCTGGGAGGCAAAAATCTCTGCTTTATGAGAACCACTGGTATAAGGTAAGAAAGCTTCCCTAGAAGAGCTAGGTGCTTGCTCCTCGGGCTGCTGTGGCACTTGGTTTCGCTAAAGCATTTTTTATGTTTAATTGTCATTGTTCATCTGTTGGGCACTCCTGCCAGCTTATGAGCTTCTCCATAGGAACTGCGACTTTCATATTCATTGTATTTCTCCAGTCCCGGTTTGGACCTGTTTTAAAAAGGTGTTCGTTTAAATGTCAAATCAAGGAAGAAAGGGGAGAAGGCAGGGAGAGAGGAATGGGGAAGCAAGGACAAAAGCAAGCAGTTACGCAGCAAAAGAAGGCGGGGGAGAGAGTGAATCTATGAAGCATTTTTCCTTGGTGGCTGGCCAAAGTGGCCTGGGTTATGTTTCTGTATTTGAGCCTGGTCATTCTTAGCTTATTGCTTCCCCTTTTGGCCTTCCTGCATGACTCTTTCTATCTATAGTCTTTGTTGAAGAATCGTTCATTTATTATGCTCCAAGTGTTGAAATCCTCTTTGGTGTTTGGATCTTCTCATAGCCTCCTCTGCCCACTTTAAGGCCATTTCCAGGCAACCACTGGCAGCTCCTAGTCCCTCCCCGGTAACTGACAGCACTTAGCCATCAATAACATGATCTCAGACACCAGGGCACTGCTCCAGAGGGTGAGCACTTGTTTTGTATCAACAACAAAAAAATATTCTGAATAATACATGGTCCCAAACAGAAAGGTAGATAGGAATGCAATCACTTAACTTGGATGATGTCATAATCCACATGCATGGCAGAAGAGCTAGAATTCCAGGCCTTTCTGGGCTCAGCTCTTCTGAGGATAATTAGCAGTGTTCCAGGGAACTTCGGACAGCCCATTGTGTTTTATATCTCTAACAATATGATAGGCCTGACAGATTTGGAGGATTCATTAGCTTACTAAAATTATTTAAAACTCAGATAGGCCGGGCGTAGTGGCTCATGCCTGTAATCCCAGCACTTTGGGAGGCTGAGGCAGGTAGATCATCTGAGGTTGGGAGTTCCAGACCGGTCTGGTCAATACGGTGAAACCCTTTCTCTACTAAAAATACAAAAATTAGCCAGGTCGTGGTGGGGCGCACCTGTAATCCCAGCTACTCAGGAGGCTGAGGCAGGAGAATCACTTGAACCCAGGAGGCGGAGGTTGCAGTGAGCCGAGACTGCGCCGCTGCACTCCAGCCTAGGTGACAGAGCAAGATGCTGTCTCTAAATAAATAAATAAATAAATGGAAAAAAACCCCAAAATCTCAGACTAACAGGAATGAGACAGATGCTTGTAGGGACAGAAAGAAAAAAACAATAGTAGCAACTGTTTTTGGCTCATCTTGCTCTCCAAACCTGTATTCCTCTGAATTTCAACAATGAGTACACGTAGCCAGAGGCAAAGGAGCTCTGTTCAGGCATGGACTAGGTAACATAACCAGCCCCAGAAGTTCTCCTATGCCACAAGCTAAGTCCTTCTTCCTACTCTTCTTCTAAATCTGTTCCCTTGGTAGAAGTTTGCCAACCTTAAAAAGAATTTTTTTTTAACTTCTAGAGTTCTTAGTTTCCATATATTTCATAGTCTGCATGATAGCTAAAAATATCCTTTGTCATCTATCTATGACATCAAGTAACACTGCCACTGTCACCCAATGTGGAGTTTTATGGAATTCTAAATTTGTAAGAGATTAATAAATTATTAAATTCAGTAGTTCCCAAATTTTAGTGAATAAAACATCCATTGAGGGAGCTTGTTAAAAATTCAGATTCTGATAAGGCTCAGGAATTTGCAAAGTTTTGGCTGCTTTATAATTTAAAGACAGCAAAATTCACTCCCTTGAGGTGTACAGCTTGGCAAATTTTGATAATTATATGCAGACATGTAATCTCCATCACAATCAAGATATAAAACAGTTGCATCACCCTACAAAGTTTTTCATACCCCTTTACAATCCATCTCCTTTCCCTCCCACGCTTATAACCCCCAGGCAATCACCTGTTTGATTTCCAGCCTTGTAATTTTGCTGTTTGGGGAATTTCATATAAATGTAATCTTGCAGTATATATGTAGCCCTTTGTGTTTAACTTTTCTCCCTCAGTATGATGTTTTTGAGGTTCATCTGGAAAATTTGCAATTAAAATAGAAATTTTTGACGATTCTGCTCAGAGAGTTTCATAGCCACATTTTGAAAAGCCCTCTTCTGGTCCAAACTTTTTATTGCATAGATAAGAAAGCTGAGGTGTAAAGAATGTAAGTTACTTACCTGAAGTGAAATATGACTGAGAAATGTTTGAAACGTATGTCCCTGGAGAGAATTCCGTGAATCATTTAATTTTCCTTTACCTCTCTGCGATGAGAACTTGAATCCTTTAGCAATTAGATCCTTAAAACCAATGGTATGAGATATAATGTGTGAATATATTTTGGATTACAAAATATTATTGCCAGGGCTTTGCTTAAATTCAGAAAACTGTTCTGAGAGACAGAGTGTTATTTAGTAAGAAAACAACTTGACAACCTTCTGGAAGATAGTACATTTGCTTCTGTACATGGCGAAATGTAATGAACGAGACTCCTCGACTTCTACTTTTTAACTTCACTGATGGAAAAGCTCGCTTTCTCACCTGGCTATTCCCGTGCCTTGCAGTTGGAAACTGGCTGCGTTTTTGTTGAGGAGCCAACAGGGTATGTTTTCCCCACCCTTTCTGGATCACAGGTCCCTTTGAAAATCTCATGAAGGCTCTGAAGCCTCTTAGGTGGAGAAGATGGAGGAACACAGGTAGGTCATGTGGCAGGTAAGAAAGAGGACCCAGCATCAGGGGCACCATAGACAGGGGACAGTTGGGAAGGTCCATAGAGGACCATTTATAGCTCCAGGAAGCACTCCACCAGCAGGCATCAAAGCTCTGTAAGGGCACTCCTGCTGATTGAGGCTTTTGATCTCGGGGAGCTCGGATCCACCCCATCAAAGCTAAGCCTAGGTCTAATTTGCAGATGAGGAAACTGAACTTCTGGATGACAAAGACCTGCCTGTAGCCAGTTCTTAGCTTAGTCCTGCAGCCAGTACCTAGCTCATGACTTTAACCCTTAACCCAAGCCTACTGAACTTCATCACTATCCTGTGCTATCTTCACTATTTGATCTAAAACTGAATGTAAGAGAATGATATTGGTAACACATCAGCTAGTGAGCATTATAGGCAGGGAAATGTCTCAAGGTCCTCACTATTTGATCACTTATTCACAGGACCATTTTAAAGGGCTTGTACATGTTGTAATGACAGTTTATGAGGCCATTTCCCCTTTTTGTTGCTTCTCTAAAAACTGGAAGTGCAACCAATGCCATAAAAATAAAATGAGTTAATCTTCCTCCAAAAGTAGTGAAAGAAAGGGAAAATGACCAGTGTATACCATTTAAAATAAGCAGACAATTCTAAAGATAATACCCTGATTTTCATTTACAACTTTCTTATGCTTGTCTTCAGTACTCTAGAGTGAATGTTTGTAATTTATTAATCCCAGACCAGAGCACCCAGTCCTTGTCCTGAAGAGACCTGTTATCTCCTATCACACCCTTTGGGGTTTGAGACCAGATGGATGACCTGGAACTGATTTCTGTAATCCTTCTTCAGAGCTCCAGAGAGCTAAAAAATGTGAATGCCAAGAAAACAAACAGATGGAGGGTGTGAATTACTTTTATAATTAAATTACATATTGATAGGTAGATGTGTATAGTGCAACAAAAATTTTGAACTTGGACAAATTTCTAAACAGTCAACACAAAATCCATTATATTTTTAAAGTTGTCAAAATAATCACGTTCATCAATAATTATTGGTCTTTTTCTGCTGAATCTGCTGCTCAGTGGCATTGACTATGTCGTTCCCTCTGCTTTGAATTCCCTTTCCTTCTTTCTTCACCTGCAAAACTCTCAATCTTCAAGACTAAGCTTCAAGACTCAGCTACTATGACTTCCTTAGCATGATGTATACAACTTCGTTAAAACACACAACTTGTTGTAGCATAGTATTGGTTTTCCTGTTTGTCTCCCTGTGGGATTATGAGGACTCTCCACTCATCCATGTTCCCACCAACTCGTGTGGTGCCCTGCACGCTGTTGATACTCAGCACTGCTACACAATAGAATTAGTGAATGTTACCTTCTTGTCACTGGATCTACCAACCTCAAGTTCAATTTCCTACATTTCCTGATAATTCTGGCATCATGCTTCACTTCACTTCCTCATCTCTTACTATCATCCTGAGAGACTTCCATGTGGTTAATATCCAACATCCTTGATTTAAAGTCAGGGATTTTCATTCTGATTCTGTTTTATGAATTCATCCCTGTAATTCAAGAATGGCTCTTGTCAATTCATCAAAGTGTTTACTTCCAAAATAGTAAATTCCAATGAGCTGTTCTATAACCTCAATTTCATATCCTTTCAATCCCACTAAACCAGATTTCAAATATGTTAGGACTTCCAGTCCATTTCTCTGACATTATTGGACTACTCTTGGACATGATTCCTTCTTCACCTTCTTCAAATTTTTATGAAGGGTCATTTCATTTCTCACTTACAACATCATCTCCTATTACCTCCTACTAATCCTATCCAAGAAATCTCCACTCTAAACCCTACAATATAATTACATCATTCTTATATCTGGACTACTTGATAATGCTGGAGAAAATAACCTAGTCTTTCAAATTATTGCCAATATGAATGTGTGTAATCTAATGTGCATCAGTGCTGCTCATTTTTAGAATGGGCAGTTGACTTTTGAAGTCTTCACTATTATTTTCTAATTAACTTCTTGTTTCAGACACCTGTTACACATCGTGCCAGAACCTCTTGGCTTGCCCTCTGTTGTGGTTCCTCAGCTTTGCCCCAGCCACCACTGCAACCATCTGCTCTTAGTTTCACCCACCATCTTCGCGTGGACTCAGTAGCTCACCTCCCACCCTGGGGCTTCCCTGGGAACCTGCTAGGCACTGAGGTGTTAGCAAACTAGTAGTGTGGGGAAGTGGACACTCTTTGGGACAAACCATTAACCAATGGAGATAGGAGCTGCTAGAAAAATGATTTCCTCTTCATTCTCTCTCCCTTCCCAGATGGTCCTGCGATGTTTCACACAGCCTTCTGCAGATGGACCTCTGATGTCACATAATCAGTTACACTTGATAGCAAACACAATTATCTCAGTAACGTGTCTTCTCATCCCTGTTCTTGGACTACTCTTGGACATGATTCCCTGTCTTGCTTCCCTTTTTTCTCTCTTCTGCTTTCTTGGAATTGTGGGAATTCCTTCTCCTTCACCCTCAAACACACGATAAAGCACTAATTTTCTAGTACTTCATTGTGTGTGTGTGTGAGGGTGAGTGAGGAGGAATTCTCAGCAATCCAGGTTAGGATACTTCCTGTGTTCCACTAACCTCACTGCAAAGATACAACTTGCTTTCTATTTTATAAAGAGAATAGAGGTTACTAGGTGTGAAAATACTCAACTCTTTTGCTTTACAGATGTAAACTTAACTATCTGTTTTTGTGTTTGTCCCCAGTCTCAGAGAAGAGGTATCCCTTCCGGCATTTTGTTTGGTTTTATTTTGCTTTTTGTTTGTTGGTTTCTTTGTTTTTTGAGATGGAGTCTTGCTCTGTCACCCAGGCTGGAGTGCAGTGGTGTGATCTTGGCTCATGGCAAACTGCCTCCTGGGTTCAAGCAATTCTCCTGCCTCAACCTCCCGAGTAGCTGGGGCTATAGGTGTGTGCCACCACACATGGCTAATTTTCATATTTTTAGTAGACAAAGGGTTTCACCATATTGGCCAGGCTGGTCTTGAACTCCTGACCTCAAGTGATCCGCCTGCCTCAGCCTCCCAAAGTGCTAGGATTACAGGCGTGAGCCACCATGCCCACCCTTTTTACTATGTTTTGGAGGCTCTCCTCTCTCTTCCTTCAAAACCCATTCATTAGTAGTTCCTCTTTTCTTTAATTTCATTGTCTTTATTATAGATCATTTCCCATAGGCTATAAATATACACATACCTCCTACATTAAAAAAGAAAAAACTCCTCTAAAACTATATTCTTCTTCTACTCTGACCTTCTCTTTATAGCCAAGTTTCTTAAGGGCCATTAACAGTCTTTCTTCCCACCCCCCTTATCATCCTTGAACACACTCTTCACTTGATGTAATGTGGTTTCTGACCGACCTCACTGCTTACATTAAGCTGTCCAAGCAAAGGCTGCCAATCGTTTCATCATTACCAATCTTAATAGGCAGTTTTCAATATTGATGTCCCTGAGCTTCTTGACACTTTGAAATACCATTTTCTTCCTTAAACTCTTTCTTCCTTTGATTCCAGGATTCTACTGTCTGCTGAATCCCAAACCCAATTTCTGACTGGTCTTTTTCAAAAGATTCCTTTGCTGTTATATTTTCCTCTGTCCACCTTTAAAGAAGAGATTTTTGAAAGATTTCATCCCCCTACCCTCACTGTCCCTTACTCTACATACTTTTCATATGGGATCACATCCACTGCCATGATTCTAACTAATGTCGATATTTTGATGGTTCTTAAATCTCTCTCTAACCTAAATGTGTATAACAATACAAGGCTTACATGTCCATCAGCATAATGGGTGTCTTCAACTGGCAAATTAATGAAATATGGCAAAAGTCTTATGAATGTATTATGTTCCTTCTACCCACAATGCTCTTCTCTGCCATTTTCACCTGTCAAACTCCTTTTCTCCCTTCAAAATTCATTTTAATGTCATCTTATTTAAACCTTTTCTGATTCCTTGGGTGGAGTTGATCCCTCTGTCTTTTCAGCCCCACTCTGGTGAACTTCTTCTAACAAACTTTCATTGCTAACTTACTTATGCCAAGCCCCAGAGAAAGAGAGATGACCTCATTCCAGAGTAGCTCACACACCTGCCAAAAAGTCACTTCAGAGGTACAAGTTCCTCTAGTAAAGGAGATATGCAAGAGACTCTGTTAGACCATCATTTTCAAAGTGGTTTGTGGACGCTGGGGAAGTCCTTAAGACCCCCTTAAAGGGTCTGGAAACGCAAAAGTACTTTCATAATAGTATCAAAACATGATTAATCTTTTCGCCATATTGAAATTTGCACTGATGATGCAAAAGCAATTCTGGATAAAACTTGGCGCCTTATAATCAATCAAGGCAGTGCTACTAAGCTAGTAGTAGTTGGATTTTTCATTGCCACCCACTCACTGTAAAAGAAAATGTCAGTTTCACTTGAAAGTATCCCTGGTGAAACAGTAAACATTATTAATTTTAAATCTCAACCCTTGAGTGTAAGTCTTTTTAATAGTCTGTAGCAAAATGAGAAGTACACATCAAATAATTATGCTGCATATTGAAGTATAGTGGTTATCTTGAGGAAAGGCACTCGTTTGAGTTATAACCTAGATCAGCCACTTTTTGTGAAATGCCATTTTCACTTGAATGACTGATCAGCAAATAATGGTTATTTAGACTTAAATATTTGGCAAATATTTCTTAAGAATGAGTGAGTGAGCCTGTCACTTCAAGGAAAACAACTCACGGTGTTTGTTGCCAATGATAAAATTCAAGCTTTCAAGTGCATATTGGCATTTTAGAAACACATCCACCTGTAAGTTTGACAGAGTCCTAATATTTAAGGCCTTTTAAAATGAAATTGATGGTGATGTTAACAATATGATTTTTTTCTGTTATATAATGAAGTGTGCCAATATTTGGAAGTAAGTGACCAATGCATGATGTTAGAAAATCATGCATGGATAACAGATCCTTTCAGAGTAGAAGATGGTCCAGTTAAAATTCATCGAAATGGTTGCAGATTTGACATAGCAACTAACCTTTTAAAAAGAATACAACTTGGCAAGTTTTGATGCAGTATTAAAGAAGAATATCCACAATTATCTCAAAAGGCTATTAAAATTCTGCTCCCTTTTCCAAATACGTATCTGCGAGAGGCCAGATTTTCTTCATATACTTCAACTAAAACAACATATCTACAGCAGATTGACTGTAGCAGCAGATATGAGAAACCAGCTGTCTTCTTTTATGCCAGACATTAAAAAGATTTGCAAAAGTACAAAACAACTCCAGTCTTCTCATTAACTTTTTTGTTTTAGAAAATACAACTTGTTAGAAGATAATTTTCAAAAGAAAAGTAAAATGATGACTCCTGTACAGATGTAAAAATAAACATGGGCTAACGACTTTATTCCACTCATTAATCAATGAGGGAATTAGGTAGATATTACAAACAGTTCAAATAAGAAGCTAAACTCAAATTTATATTAAGGTAGATTAAAAATAAATTGTAAATAGGGGCAAAGAGGGTTTTCCAATCTTTATTAGACAGACAGCATTTGCATGTCTAACAGCCATCTACAATTTACAGTTATAAAACAGCTTGAAGAAAGACTAGACATTGGTAACCCAGAAGGCATGTCCTCTAAACAATGCATCATTTCCCATTGAAGCAAATATTTTCAAAAAGTTAATTTTTATTACAAAATGATGGTTATGTTAATAGGAAATGGGTTTGTTGCTATTTTATAATAACACAATAAATCAATATTTTAAAACTTTTTTATTTTTAATTTCTAATACGGCAAATATGAATAGATGTATTCCAGACAAACAAAAACTCTTTAGAAGCCTCCATAATTTTTAAGACTATAAAGGGGGTTCTGTGACCAAAAAGTTTGAGAACCACTGTGGTAAGTATTCAACAGATTAATTAATCCTCACTCAGCCTGCTCACTGAATGAGAAATTCCTCCATGATGAATCGATCCTGTAGTCTGATCTAACTTCTCCCAGAGAGAACTGGGTGTGTTCCTTTCCCCTAGCCTTCTTCCAGGATACTGCTCTACTGAGTCCATTTGGATCACACAAGGCTAACCAAATCCATCATTGTTTAACACCTCTACAAAGGCCACTGGCTAAAAAGTATGCTGTTCTGGTCTTCTGTCTTTCAACTCAACTTCTCCCTAATTTCCTTATCCTAATTTATTCCATAGCACCCTTGATCCATGACAAGTGGCTTTTTTCGCTTCCTTGACCTCATCATTAAATGTTTCTTTCATCTCTTGTCTATGCTGATACCTGGTCCTCCCGTGAGTGCTGCTTTCCTGGAAGCTTTATTGAGAGGCAGCTGACCAATCTTCACATATTTTAGAGTCAGAGGGTAGAGTGGGCACCCTCTGGCTCCCTGGTATTGCTTTTAGACCATTACCCCACCTGCTTATGCCCAAAAAACAAGTTCCTTTGAAGTTCATATCATCCACCTTCTACCCTCATTGTCATCAACCACCTACCCTTCATTTGTTCCAAGCTACTGAAGATTAGGCCTCAGTCATTCTGATCTGTTATCATTCTGGATGAAAAACACTTTCCAATTTTGACCTTTTGAACTTTAATGACTTCCACTCCATTTCTGTGATCATACCCTAGAACTTGTCCGCATGGGGAACTACTTCCCTCCATCCAAACCTCACACTTCTTGGTCACAGTTCCATATTTGTCCCCTTCTCTCTGTCTGTTATTCTCACCACATCTGCTCTTCAGTCTCTTTGTGATCTCCACTCCCTAGTTCCTTCAAGTGTCATCTCGACATCGTCTTCTTTCCCATCATGACACTGAGGCAAATTTTTGGAGTCTCTTTCTTTCTTGCTAAAGTCTTCAAGTCCTCAGTGTCTTTTTTTCCCATCCCCTCTGCCTGGTGAATTCCTAACTTTACAATTCTCTGAATGTTTGCCTTTTCTGCTCCCACTTCCACGGCTCTGAGGGCTACCCATGGAGCTTGACACCATACAAAATCATGTTTTCTAATTTTATGCAGTCTTTAAAGATGCCTTCAATCGTACTACGCCTGAATCAACTCTCCATTTTTTTCCATATCCTTCAACCCTCACCTCTACTATCTCCTTCTCCTGTGTATCAATAATGCATCTGCCTCCTTCTTTAGTGGAATGAAATAATGCTATCATGTGAGCTCTCTCAATTTCCTGACACTTACATGTAACTTTGCTTCCTCCTGTCTGGTCACAGTGGGAGGGTCAGAAAGTGTCCTTTCTAAGGCTGATATCTACCCCTACAAGATGGATCAAACAGGAGCTGCGCTATGGGTTGAAGGAGGTGGCCAACCTGCAGTGACCCAACAGGGAAGGGCTCAGGGAATCGATACCTCAGTCTCACTTATCTTCTGTCTTCCTTTGTCTCCTGCTGATGCTTCCCATTAACTGAGCCCACCCAGAAGCCAGAGGGCAAGGGAGCCCACTGAGACAATTCATAACAGTTTCATCTCCCAGGATACAAGGCAGGGAAGAGAAGGCAGAGAGTATATCTGGAAAGCAGAAAGAAAACATCCACCACATCCTCCTCCTTTAGAGCTAGGGACTGAGAATGATCTTCCACATTTTGCAAGCTAATGAGATTTGATCCCCAAGGCACAGAGTTCCAACTAATTAATGTGTAGCGGGCAAGAGGAGTGGAGAGGTGTGGACTAGGCCCCTTCTTCCGTATTCTTCTGTACATCAGGTCCTCTAGCTGGAAAAGAGCTCAGCACTCTCAACAGTGCCTATAAAAGGAAAGGCAACACACTTCCACCTTCTGTCTTTCTGTCTGCCCAAATAGCACCTGTTGTCAGGCATGCGCTAGCTTGGTCACATGGCCCTTCTTCCCTTAATCAATTCGCAGTCTATAAAAACACTTCTCTCCCACATGAAGCAGTATTCTAAAGGACTTCACCTGTGATTCAGAAGGCTCAAGCAGCACTTAGGTCAATGATTAGTGCTTACCTAAGAGCCCTTTGTGAGACCACCTGCCTCCAGCCACCTATGGTGGAGAGCTGGATTGAAGGTCTCGGGAGCTCAGAGAGGTAAGATGAAGACGTTTGCCAATTTTTTCTATGTAGCCAACTTCTCCTAGCTCTTCTTTGCTTGAGATAACATCTAGAGGCCCCATTTGTTGCAGCAAGAGATTGCTTTTGATTTTAAACATGTATGATTCTATTTGTCATAAAAATTAATTTATATCTAGTCACTGTGTGTAAGAAATTAAACCAAAAGGTTTTCCAAGCCCTAAGCCTTGTTACAAATAAACATGTGCAAGCTAGGTTGACACTGTGTTTTAAAAATACTGCAATATGATGGGGAAGATGAATATCTGCTCTTCTGATTTAGATTTGATGTTAGATCGGGTATGTTTGTACCAGAGTCGGCCCGTCTGAATTGCAAGCAAATCACCTTCGGTAAGATCAGACCATAACAGAAAATGGAGTCACCCAGCCAAAAAGAGTTGAGTCTTACAAAAGACTTCCTTGGCGCTCCTGTTTATATAGGCAAATTACTCACTGTGATGGTTCCTAGGCCACTGCACTGGCTGAGCCTTTGCCTGCTATTTTTGAGCCAACCATTTATCACAACTAGAGCTTTATTAAAAAGTACTCTCCACTCTTCAGAGAACAAATATGAAAATGTGGTTTCTGAAGATATCAGAACCATTTATTTTTGAAGTTGGCAGCACTGGCTGAGAACACTGCTCTGGGATGGATCTCTTCTGTTGAAAGAGGAGTTATATATTTTTCAGAACAAGCTTTTCTCCTTTCATCCACATGAAACAATGAAATATTAAATACGGTATGAAAAAATTAAAGCATTTTGAAGGGGAAAGAAAAAGAAAATCACACCCCTGATTGGAAACCACTGCGGGAAACCTCTCTGATACGAGGGAAGAGAAAGTTGTTGGGACCAGGACACTCTGATCATTCCATCTGTCCCCTGGCTTCCCTGCAGAGCTGGCTGCCCTGCTCTGGGTGACAGCACTACCCACTTCCCCTGTAAGGGTGATGGGAGCAGATGGAGCATCTTTGGAGTGGCTGTCCAAGTCTGACCAGGACTTTCTCATAGAACACCAGGAAAACTAGTTGAGAAGCGAGAAAATCAGCCAATTAGCTAGTTAGCTGCTTAGGATGAGAGATGAGTTGGAATTAGAAAGACTTGAAATTACCTCTGAAATCCATGTTCTTTTTGTTTGTTTGTTTCTTTCTTTCTTTGTTTTTTTGAGACAGGGTCTCACTCTGTCACTCAGGCTCACTGCAGCCTTGACCTCCCAGGCTCAAGTGATCCTCCCACCTCAGCCTTTTGAGTAGCTGGGACTACAGGCATGTGCCACCGTACTGCCCGGCTAATTTTTGCATTTTTTTTGTAGAATCAGGGTTTTACCGTAATGCCCTGGCTGGTGAAATCCATTTTCACATCAAGCAAAATAGAGTTAATGATATCTACTATCCACCTGGAGGGACTGATTATGATCATTAATGTAAAGCACCTGGCACAGCAGGAATTTGTCATAATGACGACAGCAAACACTTAAGTTGTGCTTGTTATACTGGACACTTTCCCAAGCACTTTGTCTTAACTCATTTAATCCAAAAATGACCGTATGACGAAGGCATGATTTTTATCCCCACTAGAGACAAAGAAACTGAGACACAGTAAGGTTAAGTAACTGCTTTAAAACACAAAACCTGCTTATAAGAGGGTAATGCAGATGTAGGATTTATACCCAGGTAGTCTTGTCCTAGATCTCAATCTCTAGTCCTGCACTCTTCAGGATAGAGCAGTCTATATGAATTAATGTTAATTATCCCCTACTCATAGTAACAGTTTGGTTTTCTTTCCACAGAAATGCAAGGTGGTTTATCATTGTTCTTTTTCCTTAAACATGACCCTGACAAATATGAGAGTGCATCTCAGGACTCTGAATTTCTCTTTTGCAGTAAATGACCTTCCCTTTTACGGTCTCAAAAATCCAACGCCCTTCTCATTGATGATGTTTAGTTTAAGTCCATCGTATTCCAGCAGAAACCAGCTAACTTCATTGCACTGACGAACAATGGAGAAACAGCTGGTTAATTAGATATTTCTGATTTTCAGTGGATTATCAGGGATTTGTGAAGACATTTTATGTTATTTTTTTCTTTCTATAACTTTTGGGGTACAAGTGGTTTTTAGATACATTAGTGAATTGTCAAGTAGTGAAGTCTGAGATTTTAGTGCACTCATCACCCAAGTAGCAGACATTGTACCCAATATATAGTTTTTTATCTTTCACTTTCATCCCATCCCCTTCATCCTTCTGAGTCTCCAGTGTCCATTATACCACTCTATATGCTTTTGTGTATGCATAGCTTAGCTCCCACTTATGACTGAGAACATATGGTATTTGGCTTTCCATTTTGAGTTACTTGTGAAGACATTTTAAAGCTAGAGAATCACAGACCAGCAAGATGCAATCTAAGATGTCATCAATAAACCTAGGTAGCAGTTGCCAAGTAGCGGCCCCTACTGATTGAGGGGCAAAAATTGAATTATTGTCACCTTTGTGGGTGGAAACAAAAGGACACCATGTTAAATCAGGATCTTGGCTTGTCCTGATTTATATATTAGTCGTGCTCTACATATATTGATGTGTTTTTTAAACATAACTTGGCAGTCATCAACAAACATTTAGGAGTGATTGAATGAACTGAAGGCCACATGAAAAAGTAACTTTGTAAATAAATTAGAAGTGAAATTCCTAAAGAAATGTACTATTTTGTAAAATCACTTTGTGAGACGGGGGCTTCTTCTGTGAAGAAATATGTTCTGGTTAGCATACCTATTCAATACATTCAAATTTGGTTATGTGAGGTTTCTTAAAAAGAATTACATGTATATCAATCAGCACCAGTGAAACAGCATAATCCAGCGTCTTTGAAGGGCACTGGGGTTTGAGAATGATGTTCTTATGGGTGTCACATTTCGTTTTCCCTGCAGGATCTACCTGTGAGTTGTTGGCAGTAATCCAACTGTAATCAGACACCATCTGTGATTGCATTTCTGTTTAACATCAAAACTTCACTGAATATAAACACCTCCCTTCCTTCCATCACCACCCCTCTCTCGGCTTCCTCCTCCCTAACAGACTTCGGATTTGTTCTCTAGTCAATTTATTCTTACCCAAGAGGTCCACAGGTTACAACATAACGGCAAGTTGCGTTTTCCAAGTGTCTGTGTAAATTGTACAATCGTGTATCAGTAGATATATGAGTATGACCTAAAGCATAAGAACTTAAATTCTTGAACTAGGTTTATCATGAGTTCAGTCTGATAGCAATTTTGTTTCTAGTTATAGTTGATATTGCAAACATAAGAAAAGCACTAAAAGCACACAGGCACAATGGCATTTGAGGAGGTGTGTGGATGATATCTACCACATATATTTCAGTTATCAGAAGATCCTGTCTTTATCTATGGTGATGATTTGATACTACATGCTCTTGTAGTGCCATATTTACATAAAGAAAGGAATGAAATGAGATGGGGCTGGGACTTTAGCAGGACGGCTACAGAGCAGGAAAGATTGGAATTGATCTACTGGACTTGAAACTCATTTTAGCTGTAAGAATATATGCATTTTGCATTCAACCCTTAAAAAGATGCTTACATTCTTCCCCTGACAAGTATATTTTCTTTTCTTTAAATGTTTAATCAGCACAAGTTTCCTGTTCAGCTAAGGTATAGCAGCACACCTGTGTAAAGGGAAAATATATTCCTGGTGTAGAAAGATGATTCCTTTGCCCTTCTCCTGGCAGGTAGGCAGTCAATATGCAGGTTACTATATTTAGTCATCTTTATTTTCTGAGCACAAGCTGGGTCAAATGAGAGAGTTCACTCAAAACAGAATAAGATAGAAAGGAAGAAATGAGAGGATTAGAGGAATCCTTAACTATAAAGGAAGTGTACAGTCTGTGTTGATGTGGGGAGAACCTGTAGAAAAACAAAGGGAGCTGCCATGACAGGAAAAGGGGTCTTTAAGGGACCCAGGCAGTACAGAAGGGGCTTCAATTAGTGCACATGAGGAAAAAAGGGTACAAAGGTGTGGAAATGACCAGCAGGCACTTGGGAGGATGGAAAGATAGTGGAAGTAGAGATTTGGGAATCATCCACAATAAAGAGACAGTGTTGCATTCATGAATTCTATTGGGTAATATCCTAAACCATATTTGGCATCTTATCAGGTTGTTCTAAGTAGGTTAATTTACTTTTGAAAAAAGGAATAATGTACATTTCAGTTCAAGATAGACTGAACGCAATCAACTCCCTCACTCTAGAGCATATATTAAAATGATAATAAAAGTTTTTTCAAGAGTGGAAAGAGAATAGGCAGGAAAACTGCAGTAGAGGAGAGACTGCAAGAGATTTCTGGAAGATGAAATGTGATTGGAGGCATGTAGACAAATGAAACAGAGTGGAAAAGCACAGGATGTGCTATGGGGGTCTGGAATGGGGGAAGGCATCCATCTGCCTTGGGGGGCTAAGGTTGTGGAGTCACAGGAATGATAAAAGAGGACTGAGCAGATGAGGTCAAAAGGGGAGCATGGAATAAAGGGCTATGCCCAGCAGCCTTGTTTGCTCCCTGACCCAGGCAGAGTTTCATGCAGGCTGGCCATTGACTCCAGGATCCTTCTCTAAAGATAATCCAGAAAAAGTCATGCCCTTTTTTGAAACTCTTTTGACCCCTCAGAAGAAGGCATTCCTCTTTCTGGCGTTCAACCTACAGCCCACTGTCCATAAAGCTGACCTTTCAAACTGCCTCACCCTCCTACACCGATCTTGCAGCTTGACTCCTCTGCCAAGGAGGGGACCACTGAGGAAAAATAAAAATTTCCTACTGAACAGAGGAGAAAGCAGACACACTCATTAGTAATATGACTCATCCAGGGAGGATCAAACACATGAGGAAAACAAATACTATGAAAGAAAAGACCACAATTATCAGAGAAAATAGACATAATTCAGAAAAAAAGAAGAGGACTTTTAAAGAAATCCTTTGGTACCCTCAACGAGATTCGAGAAGCTATTATATCTACAAAGTAGAATCAAATTGCTATGAGGTAGGGACACAGAACCAGTTGGCATGCCTAAAAATTGAATTAAGTTTAATTGCTATAAATGCAGAGGATCTACAAAACATAAAGAAAAGTAGGAAAAGAATATAAAAGTGAAATAAATATGAAGCATAGAGACTTAATTTAAAAATATTTATCTTCTGACTAGGAAGGGTTTAAGAACAATAGGTCTTAATGAAAAGAAGTGTGTGCTAGGGCCGGCATATCAAAGTACTACAATTTGAGTGGCTTAAACAATAAACATTTATCATCTCACAGTTCCGGGGGTGCTGGAAGTCAGAGGTTAAGATGTCAGTAGGGTTGGCTCCTTCCGAGGGCTCTGAGGAAGAATTTGCTCCACACCTCTCTCCTGGCTCTGTTGGCTTTCCAGCAATCTTTGGTGTTCCTTGGCTTGCAGAACCATCACCCCATCTCTGCCTTCATCTTCTTGTGGCATTGTGTTTACATGTCTGTCTCATGTCAACATTTCCTTCTTTAGTAAGAACACAATCTTCTTGGATTAGAACCCACCTTACCTTAACTTGATCATCTGCAAAGACTCTGTTTCCAAATAAGGTCACGTTTGCAGGTACTGGGGGTTAAAACTTCAACATATTTTTTTGGAGGTGGGTACAATTCAATCCATAACAGGATGGAAATTTCTTTAAAAGTTAATAGAAAAAATATCCCGAAGATAAAGATAGGCACAAGGATTTGAAATGAAAAGAGATACTGAGGGGCAAATGAGATGAATAAAAAAGATTCCTGTCTAGAGACATTTTCATGGAATTTAAAAACAAGAAGTTTAGAAAATATTCCCCAAGCATCTGGGAAGGATAAACTGGTTGACTTCAAATAATGAGAATCAGACTGTCACAAGACTTCTTAGAAACCTCAATGGATGTTAGAAGACAAGAAAAGTTTTCAAAGTACTGAAGGAAAAGCAACTTCCATCTAGAATCCTTTTGCCTTTTTTTTTTAATGAGGTATAACACATGGGGTAAGATACACAGATCTTAATTGTACAGCCTGATGAATATATATCTGTGTCACCACCAACCTCATCAAGATATAGACTATTTCCATCATTCCAGAAATTTCCCTAATGCTCCTTTTCAGTCAATACCCATCACTCCCCACCATTTAGGTAATCAAAATTCTGATTTTTATCACAGTTGATTTTTTTTTTCTGTTTCTGAAATTTAATTTAATCATATGGTATATACTTCTTAAGTCTTGATTTCAAAATTCACTATAATACTTATAATGTTTATCCAAGTTGTTAAATGATCAGAAGTTCATTCTTTTTCTGAGCAGTATTCCATTACATTATTATGGCGTGATTCATTTATTCATTTTCCTATTGATGGACATTGGGTTGTTTCTACTTTGAAGCTGTTAAGAAATAATTAAATAGTCCTCAATAACAATACAATACTAATTACATCTTTTGATTATATGCCTAGAACTAGAATTGCTCTGTCATAGGTAGGTTTGTGTTAAAATGTATGAGAAATTGCTACATGGTATTTCAGTTTCACCCTTTCATCGGCAATGTATTCTGAAGTTTCACATGATCTACATTTTCTCCAATATCTGGCAGTATCGATCTTTTCTTTTAAAAATCTTTTATTTTAGCTTCAGGGGTACATATGAAGGTTTGTTATACAGATAAAACTGTGTCATGGGAGTTTGGTGTACAGATTATTTCATCATCCAGGTATTAAGCATAGCATCTAATAGTTATTTGTTCTGATTCTCTCCCTCCTCCCACCCTTTACCCTCAAATAGGGACCTCCCAGCTGGGAGGGAGGCTGTACCCTGCAAAGCCACAGGGGCAGAGCTGCACAAGACCATGGGAACCCAGTTCTTGCATCAGCATCACCTGGACATGAGATCTGGAGTCAAAGGAGATAATTTTAGAGCTTTAAAATTTGACTGCCCCACTGGATTTCAGACCTGCACGGACCCTGTAACCCCCTTGTTTTGGCCAATGTCTCTCATTTGGAATGGCTATATATACCCAACACCTGTACTCCCATTGTATCTAGGAAGTAGCTAGCTAGCTTTTGATTTTACAGGCTCATGGGTGGAAGGGACTTGCCTTTTCTCAGATGAAACTTTGGACTGTGGACTTTTGGGTTAATGCTGAAATGAGTTAAAACTATGGGGAACTGTTGGGAAGGCATGATTGGTTTTGAAATGTGAGGACATGAGATTTGGAAGGGCCAGGGGAGGAATGATATGGTTTGGCTGTGTCCCCACCCAAATCTCAACTCAAATTGTATCTCCCAGAATTCCCACATGTTGTAGGAGGGACCCAGGGGGAGGCAATTGAATCATGGGAGTCGGTCTTTCCTGTGCTATTCTCATGATAGTGAATAAGTTTCACGTGCTCTGATGGATTTATCACGGGTTTCAGTTGCTTCCTCCTCATTTTGTCTTGCTGCCACCATGTAAGAAGTGCCTTTCACCTCCTGCCATGATTCAGAGGCCTCCTCAGCCATGTGGAATTGTAAGTCCAATTAAACATCTTTTTCTTCCCAATCTCAGGTATGTCTTTAACAGCAGCATAAAAACAGACTAATACTCTACTGATTTTTGTATGTTGATTTTGTATCCTGAAACTCTGTTGAGGTTGTTTATTAGCTCAAGGAGTTTTTGGGCAGAGACTGCTGGGTTTTCTAGACATAGAATAATGGTCATCAGCAAACAGGGATAATTTGACTTCCTATCTTCCTATTTGCATGCCTTTTATTTTTTTCTCTTGCCTGATTGCTTTGGCCAGGACTTCCAATACTATATCGAATAGGAGTGGTGAGAGAAGGCATCCTTGGCTTGTGCCAGTTTTCAAGGGGAATGCTTCCAGCTTTTGCCCATTCAGCTGATGTTAGCTGTGGATTTGTCATACCTCGCTCTTCTTATTTTGAAGTATATTCCTTCAATGCCTAGCTTATTGAGGGTTTTTTTTTTTAATGTAAGCTATGTTGACTTTTATTGAAAGCCTTTTCTGTATCTGTTGAGATAATCGTGTGCTTTTTGTCCTTAATTCTGTTTATATGATGAATCACATTTATTGATTTGTGTATATTGAACTAACCTTGCATCCCAGATAAAAAGCTTTATTGATCATGGTGAATTAGCTTTTTGATGTGCTGCTGGATTTGTTTTGCTAGTATTTGTTGGGTTTTTGCATCAATGTTCATCAAGGATATTGGTCTTAAGTTTTCCTCTTTTATTGTGTCTCTGCCAGGTTTTGATATCAGGATGATATCAGCCTCATGCAATGAGTTAGGGAGGAGCCCTTCCCCCTCAATTTTTGGAAAAGTTTCAGTAGGAATGGTGCCAGCTCTTCTTTGTACATCTGATAGAATTTGGCTGTGAGTCCATCTGGTCCTCGGCTTTTTTTCGGTTGGTAGGCTATTTATTACTGATTCAATTTTGAAGCTCATTATAGGTCTACTCAGGGATTCAATTTCTTCCTGTCTCAGTCTTGGGAGACGTATGTGTCCAGGAATTTATCCATTTATTCTAGATTTTCTAGTTTGTATGCACAGAGGTATTCATAGTATTTTCTGATGGTCATTTGTATTTCCGTGGGGTCAGTGGGAACATCTCCTTTGTCATTTCTAATTGTGTTTATTTTCATCTCTCTCCTTTATTAGTCTAGCCAGTGGTCTATCTTTTTTTTTTTTTTTTTTTCAAAGAACCAGTTACTAAATTGTTGATCTTTTGTCTAGTTTTATGAGTCTCAATCTCCTTCAGCTCAGCTCTGGGTTTGGTTATTTCTTGTCTTCTGCCACCTTTGGGGTTATTTTTCTTTTGCTTCTCTAGTTCTTTCAGTTGTAATGTTAGGTTGTTAAATTCAGATCTTTAAAAATTTTTGATGTGGGCATTTAGTGCTATGAGTTTCCCTCTTAACACTGCCTTTGGTGTGTCCCAAAGATTCTGGTATGTTGTGTCTTTGTTCTCGTTAGTATCAAAGAACTTCTTGATTTCTGCCTTAATTTCATTATTTACCCAAAAGTCACTCTGAAGCAGATTATTTAATTTCCATGTAATCACATGGTTTTGAGCAATTTTTTAGTCATGATTTCTATTTTTATTGCACTGTAGTCCAAGAGTGTGTGTGGTATGACTTCAGGTTTTTTGAATTTGCTGAGGATTGTTTTATTCTGATTACATTCTTGATTTTAGAGTATGTGCCATGTGGTGATGAGAATAATGTGTATTCTGTTGTTTTGGGGTAGATAATTTTGTAGATGTCTATCAAGTCCATTTGATCCACTGCTGAGTTCAAGTCCTAAATATCTTTGTTAATTTGCTGCCTTGATGGTCCAATACTGTCAGTGGAGTGTTGAAGTCTCCCACTATTATTGTGTGGGAATCTAAGGCTCTTCATAGGTCTCTAAGAACTTGTTTTATGAATCTGGATGCTCATGTGTTAGGTGCATATATATTTAGAATAGTTAGGTCTTCTTGTTGAATGGAACTCTTTACTATTATGTAATGCTCTTTTTTTTTTTTTTTTTGTCTTTTTTGATATTTGTTGGCTTAAAGTCTGTTTTATCTGAAGTTAGGATTCCCACCTCTGTTTTTTTCTCTTTTCTGTTTGCTTGGTAGATTTTTCTCCATTTCTTTATTTTGAGCCTGTTGGTGTCACTGCATATGAGATGGGTCGCTTGAACACAGCACCCCAATGGTTCTTACTTTTTTATCCACTTTTCCACTCTGGGCCTTTTAACTGGAGGATTTAGCTCATTTATATTCAAGGTTAGTTTGATTATGTGTGGATTTGATCCTATCATCATGTTGTTAGCTGGTTATTTTTTTTTTTTTTTTTTTTTTTGAGACGGAGTCTGGCGCTGTCACCCAGGCTGGAGTGCAGTGGCCGGATCCCAGCTCACTGCAAGCTCCGCCTCCCGGGTTCACGCCATTCTCCTGCCTCCGCCTCCCGAGTAGCTGGGACTACAGGCGTCCGCCACCTCGGCTGGCTAGTTTTTTGTATTTTTTTAGTAGAGACGGGGTTTCACCGTGTTAAGGGATGGTTTCGATCTCCTGACCTCGTGATCCGCCCGTCTCGGCCTCCCAAAGTGCTGGGATTACAGGCTTGAGCCACCGCGTCCGGCCGTTAGCTGGTTATTATGCACACTTGTTTGTGTGGTTGCTTTATAGTGTCACTGGTCTGTGTATTTAAATGTATTTTTGTAGTGAGTGGTAATGGTCTTTCCATATTTAATGTTTCCTTCAGGAGCTCTTGTAAGGCATGTCTGATGGTAATGAATTCCCTCAGCATTTGCTTGTCTTTCTTTTTAACTTATGAAGCTTAGTTTGGCTGGATATGAAATTCTTGGTTGGAGAAACTTTTTCTTTCAGAATGTTGAATATGGGCCCCCAATCTCTTCTGGCTTATAGGGTTTCTGCTGAGAAGTCTGTTGTTCGTCTGATAGGCTACCCTTTGTAGGTGACTTGACTTTTCTCTCTAGCTGCCATTAACATTTTTCTTTCATTTTGACCTTGGAGGATCTGATAATTATGTATCTTGGGGTTGGTCTTCTTGTGTAATATCTTGCAGGGGTTCTTTGCATATTCTGAATTTGAATATTGGTCTCTCTAGTAAGGTTCAGGAACTTTTCATTGACAATATTCTGAAATATGTTTTTCAAGTTGCTTGCATTCTACTTGTTTCTTTCAGGGATGCCAATGAGCATAGATTTGGTCTCTTTTTATGATTCCATATTTGATTTGTTCATTCCTTTTCCTTCTTTTTTTCTTTGTGTTTTTGTGGCTGTCTTGTTTCAGAGAGCCAGTCTTCAAACACTGAGAGTCTTTTCTTAGCTTGGTCTATTCTGCTGTCAATACTTGGGAGTGCATTAGGAAATTCTTGTAGTGTGTTTTTCTGCCCTATCATGTCACTTTGGTTCTTTTTTATACTGGTTATGCTGTCTATTAGCTCTTGTATCATTTTATTATGATTCTTGGATTCCTTGCAATGGATTTTGCTCTTCTCCTGAATCTCGATGGCTTTCATTCCTATTCATATTCTGAATTTGATTTCTGTCATTTCAGCCATCTCAGCCTCGTTAAGAACCCTTGCTGGAGAATGAGTGCACTCATTTGAAGGAAAGAAGACACTTTGGCCTTTTGAGTTGCCAGAGTTTTGTGCTGGTTCTTTTTCATCTCTGTGTGTGGACGTTCTCTTAACTGCGGTGTAAATTGAGTACAGTCAGTAGATTCCTTTTCTGGATATTTTCAGAAGGCCAGAGGTTTGTGCAGAGTTTTTATTTGTATGTGACTTCTTGTTTTTGGTTTCACAGGCTGGTGTGTTAGCAAACTATTGCTGGAGTTGAAGTTTTGGGGTGTGTTCCAGTAGGTGGCACTTAAGCATAATGGTCAGTAGATGGGCTCTTTCTCAGTTGTGTTGCTCCTCTGTATTTCCTCACGGTTGCAGCCGTGCTCCCTCTCAATGCTCTCAAAGTGTGGGCTCCTCTCCCACTTCAGGGCTGGCTGCAGATCATGGCTTGGCGTTCCTGGGCTGCCCATCACAGCTCTAGAGTGACCTCAGGGTTTATGTTCCTTCCCCAGCCTGGAGACATCAGAGGAAGGGGCCTTAGCAGTGGTATTGCCAAGGGTCTTTCACTTGTCTCCTGGAGCTCCATCCCAGAGAGATGCAGAGCTACAATCAATCAGTGTGATTTACCCAGGATGGGGGTTCTGCAATGTGGGCCAAAACCAGGAGGGGAAATGAGGGAGAGGCCTGCCTGGTGATGAGCAGGGGGAGTGGGTGGGAACTGTGGAAGACAAATTGGCCTCCTTTCCTTAGGGCAACTGCGGCTTGCTGGAAGTGTGGATAAGGCACCTCGAGACTTTACTCCTTCCCAGTCCAAGGGCAGCAGGGGTAGAGGGACTTTTGGTTGCCCCAGGGAGCTCCACCTCTGATAAACGTGGAGCCACTGCTACTGGGAGTGTTCAAACAGAGGATGGGGCAGCGGCACTGCTGGCATGAGCTGGGGGCTCCACTTGTTGGGAAGCTGGGGATTGAGGCCTCAGAGAGGAGAGGCTGGTCTCCTCACTGTACGGTGATGGTGGCATGCTGGAAGCTTGAGTGTAGCCCTTGGGCTCTTTGTTTCTTCCCGGACTGAGGGCAGCAGGGGCAGAACCACTGCTGTAGCAGTGGCAGAGGGGATGTTGGTTGCCTCTGGGAGCCTCTCCCCAGGAACACTCAGTGCCACTACCAGTGGGTATGCTCAGCTGTGGGTGGGGCAGCTATTCTGGGGTGACGTAAGAAGATACCAAGTGAAGAGTGGGAACTGGGGATATCCAGGGAAGAGGAATTGGACTCCCTCTCCATATGGTGGCTGTGGTGTGCTGGATGTGCCAGTGTAGCAACTAGACCCTTTGTTCTTTCCCCAGTCCAAGGGCAGTTAGGGCGGTACCACTATAGCGGCAATGGCAAAGGGGTTACGGGTTGACTTTGGTATTTCCTCCTTAGAGGAATGCAGATCTGCTTCTGATTGAAGTGTTCAGGCTGCAGCAGGGTGGTTTGCTGAGGTTGGGGGAGGCAGCAGTCAGGCAGCCTGCCCAGTGAGAAAAAGCGAGGACAGGGACCTGCATGGAGAACAGTGTAGCTGCTTTTCTGTGAGGTGGCTGCACTGTGATGGGGATCCACTCCAGCTCCTATTTCCTGCAGCCTCCAGAACCTGGAGACAGCAAAGGCGAGGGCTGCAAGACAGCAGAGATGGCAGCCCACCCCTCCCTCTGGGAACCTCTGTTCCAGGAAGTTACAGAAGTGCTACCAGCCCAATAGCCCCAGTGGAGGGTGGCTGGAGTCCCAGGTCGGGAGGTGCTGCCCAGTAAAGAGAAATGCGATCAGGCACTTGCATAAAAAACAGTCTGACCAAGTTTTCCATAGTGTGGCTGACTGTGCTATGGGTCTGCACCAGTCCCTCGTCACCTTGGACTCTCCAGAGAACTGAAGACAGCAACAGCCAAGGCTGCAAAACAACAAAGATGGCACACTTCCCCCTCCCCCTCCTCTGGGAGCTCCATTTCAGGAGTTGAGGAGCTGCTGCCAGCCCAAGAAGACTGGTGGGGGCCAGCTGGAGTCCCAGGCTGGCAGGTCCTTCTCAATGAGGAGAAATGGGATTGGAGACCTACATAAAAAAAATCGTCTAGCCGCTTTTCCGTATGGTGGCTGCACTGTGCCGTGAGTCTTTGCCAATCCCTAGTCACCTTGTACTTTCCAGAGCTACCTGCATACAAAACAGTGTGGCTGCTTTTCCATAGGATGGCTGTAGGGTGCAGAGGGTCCACTTTAGTCCCTCCTCACCTCAGGCTTTCCAGTGCCCAAAGGCAATGAAAGAGCAAAGATGGTGGCCCGTCCCTCCCTCTGGGAGCTCCGTGTCAGGGAGGTGTGGATCTGTGCCAGCCTGAGAACACTGGCGGTGAGCAGCTGGAGTCCCAGGCCAGTGGGTCTTAGCCCATGAGGTGCCGTGAAAGTGAGGCCTACTGACCATGGCTGCTCAGCCCCCTGGATTCAGCCCCTTTCCTGGGGGTGTGCGAGGGAGCCTAACCTCCCCTTTTTCCAGAGCTGCAACTGCTATTGCTGGGATACCTAGGGGCCCAAGGCTCCCAGGACTGTCTGTGCACTGGTGGCTATGCCCAGATTCCATGTAGCGCTGTTCAGATTCCACATAGCTCTCTGTGTCAGCCTGAAGGCACTGGTGGAATGGGTTTACAAGGGGATCTCCTGACCCCAGGGTTGCAAAGATCTGTGGAAGAAGTCCTTTGGATCTCTCACTCACTCACCATTTCCCTGCAGAGCCGGGACCTCCCCTGGCTTCATGTCACTCCCAGGTTGGCAGTCATCCTGTCTTACTTTTCTCTGTTCTACATGGGTTGAGTTGTTTACTTGATGAATTCCAATGTGTGCACCTGGATGTTTCAGCTGAAGGTGTTGTATTTACTTGTTCCTTTTTTTCTCTGTGAGAGCGGCACACACTAGCTGCTTCTGGTCAGCCATCTTCAATCTTTTCAATGGCCATTTTGGTCAGTGCGCAGTGACATGTCATTGTGGGTTGAATTTGCTTTTCCCTGATGAGTATTGAAATTTAGCAACTTCTGAAATATATCTTAGTCATTTGATCATGTTCCTTGTGAAGTTCCTGTTCAATTATTGGCCCATTTTTTAAAATTCCATTGCTCTTTTTTTTTTTTTTCTTATTGATTTTTAGAAGCTTTTTTATATATTCTGGGCTTGGGTCCTTTTTCCAAATATCTGTATTACAAATATTTTCTCCTAGCCTGTGACTTGTGTTTTTACTTTTTAATTTAATTTATAAGTCTCCACTCAGCCTACCTTTCAAATGAATATGAAAGCAAAAATAAAGATGTTTTTAGATGTACATGTCTCAGGGCCTCCTAAGATCCCATCTTAGGAAATCCCATCTGGGATGACCTTGAAGAAAACTGGAACAGGGAAATACAGATTCGGGGAGGGACATCGCTGGGGCAAAAGCAGGACTCCATACACTGTACAATATGATTGAAAGTCAAGGTAAGCTTGAGAAGAAGGTAAGGGTGCATCATTCTTCTATCAAGAAAAAAGAAAGTAAGTACAGACTTCAGGAAAAACAAAAAGGTTATGCAAGCATTTATGGTTTGGATATTATGAAATAAAGTAAAATATGTCACAATTTTTTCATGTGGTGTCAAAGATAAACACAGACATTTGTTAAAGTAGTGAAAACAGATTTTATCCAGTAATTACTAACGGGAGGGGAGGTGAGCTCCATTTTGACCTGTGCCGTGATGACTAGGCACTTAAAAGGGAGACTGAGAGAGCTCTAACAGAGTCAAGGAAGTGAAAAATTACACAAAGCAGGAAGAGCAGGGTGGTCATTAGTCCAAGTGAAACCATGTGGATTTGCTAACTGGAACTTTGGAAAGTTAGGCTCCTACCATCCTAGAGAGGCTGGAAGACAGGTCTTTCTTCAGGTGTTGGCTGCAACAAGCAGCAAGTACTTTTGGCAGCTTTGAGTTTTCTCAGGCAGGTGCTTTAAGGGAGGATAGAGTCATCCTGGGGATGTGGCCTTGAGCTGTTAGAAACTGAGTTTTTTTGCCTTAAGTCTTTATAGGCCAAGGTTGAGACCCAGTTAAGAAATGGCTCAGAAGAGCATAGCTAGAGTTTGGCCACAGAGAGAATCTTTGTCGGTGCCATGATATGATTTCAAATATTTAATTCATTAGGTACAAGAACAGAGAATTCACTTTAACCTGGTGCTTGGAATAGGAATATTCTCCATTAATTGGTTCAGGGGTCATGCCATAAGACCTTTAAGAGAAGGAAGTATAATTATAGTACATTTCTTGGCTCTGCAGTTAGCAGCATTTACATCGTTATGATAATGTAAATCTGTTTATGGATTTTTGACTTTTGAATGAAACTAAACAAAACTTGGAAGACCTATTTATATTCGGAAAAACAGAATTTGAAAGTTAAAAATTCTGATACTGTACAAAATACAAGTATAGCTGTAAAAGTTAGAAGAGTAGGGTATCTTACATCAATAGAAAGGATTATCTTACATCAACAGAAAGGAGTTAGTTGAGACACTGACTTAGGTTAGAAAAAGAATAAAGAGGGTTGGGCAAGGTAGCTCATGTCTGTAATCCCAGCACTTTGGGAGGGCGAGGCAGGTGGATCATGAGGTCAGGAGTTCAAGACCAGCCAGCCAAGATGGTGAAACCCCATCTCTACTAAAAATACAAAAATTAGTTGGGTTCAGTGGCAGGTGCCTGTAATCCCAGCTACTCGGGAGGCTGAGGTAGGAGAATCGCTTAAACCCAGGTGGCAGAGGTTGTAGTGAGCTGAGATGGCACCATTGCACTCCAGCCTGGGCAATAGAGTGAGACTCCATCTCAAAAAAATAAGAAAAAGGAAAAGAATAAAGAGAACATAACGTTAGAACATGAGCTCCGTGGGGGCAGGGATTTTTTTGTGTGCGTGAGGGATTTATTTGCTGCTATATCTCTGGCACCTAGAATAATGCTTAGGAATACAATTTGCCTTTAACGCAAATGTGTTGAGGGAAACATATATTAGAAGTTTCAAAGGGAACAGTTGGTGGAACAAAATATATGCTGCCTCATACTTATGCACCTTTGTCTACTCCTTCACAAGGCCAGGTGTGGAGTTCCTGGCTTTGCTTAATAGCCCTGGAAAGAATTTTTAACATGCCTCTCAGTTCCAATCTCTGCAGCCCACTGGCTCTTCCTGTCTTAGGTCCTCACACACAGCTCCACTAAGTTCAATCACCCAGAATGCAGGCTGGTTGGTGAGGCAAATTTGGACAGAAGAAGTCAGTGTCCTACTCCAGCTTGGTGCCAGAACCCAGGAGCTGGGGATGTGCCCAGTGACCTGCATCTGCACCAAGAATAGGGCCCACCCCATATTCAGGATGAAATGTAAATTTTGGAGGTACTAAGGCTGAAAAGGCCCATGTGATCCAATGAAACAAAAATGAATTGGCACCATCTGAGAACGTTTCTTTGAATTTCTCAATTTTCTCTCAAGAACTAAGGATATGTCTAGCAAATCTTAATCTGACCATGCTCACCTTTTCTATTTTAACACGAGAAAAAGGAGCTTGTTGCATTAATCGATTTGAGACTTTAGGGACTAGAATCACATGGGCAAAACCCTGGAAAGTGTAAGGCAAGAAATAGAATGCTTTAGCAGGAAGTCTCATTGATATTTCCCTTCATTTTATAAAAAAGAAAAGAAAAGAAGGGTCCAGAGAGCTTTGAAGACTTGTTGAGATCCAGATACAAATGAGGTTTGAATGAATAGCTCAGAGTCCACTTAAATCCTAGGCAAGTGATCTTCTTACATGGTAATGCAATTTCTCACGTTCTTGCCCATGATCAGCTACAGTTGACCAGAGGTAAGTGATTTCTGTTGGCCCATGTACAAAATCGTGATTTTTGTCATCTCCATCTAGAAACCCTTGAAATATTACTTAAATTTTTAAATAAAGGGGGAAACTATGAACATCAGTGAGAATACATAAAGACTGTAATGAAAATAAGAGAAAAAGTTCTGCTGATAGAAAGCATACTATCAAGAAAAATAAGAGGAGCAGGAGAAATTCTCACATTGAAATTTTTCTGGTGTGGATTTCATGAATGCATCTATGCTTTTTAAAAAATAGGCCGGGCGCAGTGGCTCACGCCTGTAATCCCAGCACTTTGGGAGGCCGAGTCGGGCGGATCACGAGGTCAGGAGATCGAGACCATCCTGGCTAACACGGTGAAACCCTGTTTCTACTAAAAAATGCAAAAAACTAGCTGGGCGCAGTGGCGGGTGCCTGTAGTCCCAGCTACTCAGGAGGCTGAGGCAGGAGAATGGTGTAAACCCGGGAGGCGGAGCTTGCAGTGAGCTGAGATCCGGCCACTGCACTCCAGCCTGGGTGACAGAACGAGACTCTGTCTCAAAAAAAAAAAAAAAAAAAAATAGTTTTAAGTTGGGAAGTCACATGCTAATACTTTAAAAATATCTGATTGAGTCTTTTAAAATACTCCATTTTATCAGGTTGTTTTAAAAATTATCCATTTTCGCAGCTTCATTACATTTGTTTATCAAACCTCTTTGATAGGAAAAAAAATCCCATAAAAGAAACAAACAAACAAGAAAAGGTTACATCGGGTATGCTGGTACATACCATAGAGTTCTGGAACTATCTGCAAGAAAGGTAACAAGGGTTCTTCTAAGAAGGAGAGCAGAATCACTATCAAGAGGCATAGGGAGACTTGCATTTCAGTTTCTTGCACCTTCTGAATTTTGTACCACATACATGAATTACTAATCCAAACATTTTACACATAAAATTTATTTAAAATAAAATAAAGCTAGTTAAGTTGAGAAAATGTTACATTTGAGGGACACAGTAAACTGTCTTGCTGCAGCTGGGGCTACAGTGTCCTGAACTATCTTGGAAAAAAAAATCTAGAATCATTTTGTAGGGCTGGTGAGAAGGAGAGACATGGCGCCTGCTAGTACTGAGCTGCTGTGTTTTTTTAAAATTTACTGTACCTGTAACACTGTGGGATGCAGGGCCCACAGAAGAGAATACTGCACCTTAATTACTGGCAGAGGATGCCTTGAGAAGCTTGGTTCCGGGCCATGTTTTTCCAATAAAAACCGGCTTCATGCTTCACTATCTTTTCCCACCCCGCCCCACCCCCGCTAAGTCCATACAAATGTCAAAATTGCATTCACATTTCCAACTATAAAGTTAACATGACCAGCAAAAGGGGAAACTGTCTGCTTCCCAAGACTTGCCTTTACTACGGATTTTTCAAGCATGAAGCTTTTAATAAGCCCTCTGCATGCAGTATTTCATTTCCTTCAGACGAGACGCTACCTCACGGCCTGGACACACCCTCCCCTTTGCTCACGGCAGCTGCCATGCCATGTGGAACCTGCCCAGGGTGGTGTCCAACTCTCCACAGAACCCCACATGTTTGAAGAAAAGAGATACAGTAATTAAACTTCTTTAAAGTGGCATATGTAGCTGCCTCTCTCTAAAACAACATAGTTAGGTGTTTATGCAATTTTGGAGCCTAGCTGGGTACCTGAGCATAAAGCCACCAACATGACAGGGACTACAAATATTGGAGGGCGCTGCTGGAGAGGATTTGGGACTTGGCACTCCTGGGATATCAAATGTTTTCTTTTCTCTTTCCCACTTTCTTTGTTTTGGACTCCCTAAACAACAAATACTATTTTTTTTTTCTTCCTGGATCAAATGTGGAATTTAGAGATGAACCTCCAAACTTTTTGGACACCAGTTTTTTATTAAGCATCAGGTGGAGTAGGGTGAGTGTCTCCAGAGACAACTGGCCAGGGAAGGTGGTAAATCAGCATTTTTACAATCTACCATGAGCGTTTGAAAAGGCAAGAACTTAAATGATCCTGCTAGAAATTACAGACCTTGCTGTAATTGCACACTGGGGACATCCATATGAGAGGGAGCTTTTAATTTATTCCTCTAGTCACATCTTTCCTCTGTTTGGATCGGCAGGGACTGGGCAGGGACTGCCTGCATTACATCCAGGTCCCATCACTGCCACGTGTATCATCCGTGCAACATGAGTGAAGGATGTCGTTTCTCCCCTGCCGGTACTGCTTCCTTCTCTTTGGGAGGGCAGCTGGAGGATGGGGGAAGAACTTGAAAGTCATGGAGCAGGTTGACAGCGGAGAAGAAAGGGTAGGGATCACAGTCCTAGGACCCCTTCGTGTGTTTTGGGCCCTTGCCAAAATACCAGCATTGGCTTCCACTTAGAGGAGGTCTAATTTTGGTTCTTTAACATTAGCAGCAAGGCAGAAAGTTCAGGACACGAAGAGACACCAGGGACTCTCCAAAGGGTTTTCTACTCCCCTTTCCTTGGTTAGCTGTCTGCATAAGATTGTTTCCTTTGTTACTGTTATTTTCCTTTTGTTTTTCATTATCTAAGGATATGTGAAGAAAAAGAGGATTTGGCAACAACCTCGTGTCTGCCTCCAAGTTAGATGACTGGGGACAGGGCCTTTTGTCCCTTTTGGTTACTTCCCTTTTGGGGTGGGGGCTGGGAGGTCTAGAGAGGTAGAAGTGATTGACTGCTGAGGAAAACACTGGACTGTTTTTAATGTGGTTCCTCTGGGCCTGTCCTCTTGACTTCAACAGCATCGTTAAACGACGACAGAGACCAGGTTTGGATAGAGAAACTTCTCCCGGGAAATTTGCAAACGTCATGTGTTCTGTTTATTGCCACAGTGTGAAATTCATCTTTCTGAGAAAGGTACATGAAGATCTCAGTGTACCTTGACTTCAATAAAGGACGTAACAGTTACAATTTACTAATCCCATTTGTTTCCCCAAAGAGGAAAAATATCACCAATTTTACAGCAAGTACCCCATATTTCATGGAATATAATGTCACTGACTATAAGGAACATTAAGATTACCGAAAAAGTAAGAATGCTGCCAGTTAAATTTATATAATATCCTTCTCTCACTTAAAGTTTTTATTTTCTGCTTATTGAAAGAACTATTTTAGACTTGTCTAGGCATAAATTTTTATGGTATAGCACTCTTAGGCATTTCTAAAAAAGAAAAACATAAGCAAATTAAATTGGTTAAAGTATTCCTAAAACTTCTTTACATTCAGATATTGACTGTCTGGAAAACTTTGACTCAAGGCAGTAGATATGATTTCTTTTCACATAAAACTGTCATCTACAGCATCATGAGTGTTGGTGATGTTGCATTTTTTAAGAAAATGCTCCAACCAACCTTTCCAGGAATTCCATCCAAACCACTGACATCCACCTTTCTACTCTGGATGCACGCACACACCATGGCACCCACATCCTGACTGCTGTCAGACCAGCAGGGATTGAGAGATGCCTCCCCACTTCAGAGATGTAAAACATGGAGTGGGGGAATCTGTGCGATAACTGTAACATCTTGCCCTATAGATTGGGATTTGACAATGGTTTCCCATATTACTATGATGGTCTATGATGGACAGGTACTGATCTTGTACATTATATGCCATCATACCTCAGTCCAGTTGTAAAATTCATTTATTCATTTATGCATCCATCTGTGTGTCCAGTCATATAACACAGGGTTCCCCTGGTAGAGGTCTATGGCCTGTTAGGAACTAGGCCACACAGCAGGAAGTGAGTGGCAGGCAAGTGAGCATTACTGCCAGAGCTCTGCCTCTGGTCAGATCAGTGGCAGCATTGGATTCTCACAGGAGCACGAACCCTATTGTGAACTGTGCGTGTGAGTGATCTAGGTTGCCTGCTCCTTATGAGAATCTGATGAGGTGGAACAGTTTCATCCTGAAACCATCCATCCCTCCCTCATTCATGGAAAAATTGTCTTCCACGAAACTCGTCCCTGGTGCCAGAAAGCTTGGGGACCACTGATATAACACATTTCTTGAAGACCCAATATTCCTGAAGCAAAATGGTAGGTACTGAGAGTACAAAGATAGTTAATATAGGGTCCTGGTCTTATGAAATTGCAATAAAATTGAAAAATAGAAATAGACTTAAACCCAGTAGTGATTAATACATTATGGTGTCATCAGTGAAACAATGGAGATATGTAAAATGTACTTATTACCAAAAAAAAAAAAAAAAAAAAAAAAAAGCAATAGTTAGAATATGGTGGGATCAAAGAAAGAAACATGTAATAGGTACTTATTACAAAGAAAGTATCTGCTTGGGTGGGCTGAACAGAGGAGACCTAGACCTGCTGTTGAGGGCAAGGAGATTGCTGGTGGAGTAAAGAGCTTGCCTTCTTTAAAAGCAAGCCATACGCATGTCTTAGCTATATTGCGCTCAGGTAGAGAGCACTGCCTAGGTAGAACCACTGCTGTTCATCCCTGACTGGTGCTATTGTGCTGTTCACAATGCAGTCAGGCCCTTCACTTTTGTAGACCTCTCAAGATTGGTGAACCATAGCCTTAAATAGGCAGCATGCTCTAACTTCAACAGCAAATCAGGGGAAATCAGAGAGAAAACTGGAAACATGTGGGCCAGAGCCAGCAGGGCTAACCCTGGTATGCAGTGGCCCCAGAAGAAGCTAAGCCACAGTGCACATGGCATTAAACCAGGGGCATGTGATCTTGTGGCTGACACTCAAGGGGTAATGATAGCATTTCCGGGCAGACACACTGTTATGACTAGCCAGCCAGCAGCATTGTCTTTGTAGTGAAATCCAGTCAACAACTGCAAGGGGAAAACAGGTCTTTCCCTAGAGCCATAGGAAGAGTCACACCTTAGTCATAGGGGTTCCACAGATGTTCCAACCTAGGGCAATTGGAACAGTTAAAGGAATCAGGGTAGAATCTAGTCCTGGGAAAACCCGGGAGGACTTAGAAATATTGTTCAATGTGCCCTGCTATAATTGGTAGCTTCTCCCAGGCACGTGGCGTCATGTTGCAAGACTAGCTCTCAATCCTGTCCTGTTTGTCACCTCTTTGGGAGACAGGAGACCTCTAAGAGACTCCCAGAACTGCTCAGGATTGGCCCAGAGAATTTCTCAAACTAAACTCACAGGGAGCACCCCTTTGGCCCCCATAGGTAATGGAAAGTGATACTCATAGTGTTTAGAGGGAACGGAGAGTCCTAGATGATAAATAACCACCTAAGTTTATCCAGCTAGTTAGTTGCGGGGTTTGAACTCAAGCTTTCAGATTCCAAATTCCTTAGGAGGCATGCTGATATCTGGTAAGAAGGGAGACTCCTTCTCCCTTGAAATTATCAGCCTTGCCCAAAGGGAAAATCTAATTTTTCCCAAGCTTCTTTTCTTTTTCCCAGTCAGAGGAATATAAGAAGAAATATTCATGGCCCCAACTGCAACTTTCTTACTAGACTGAGTAAATTTTCCTTTTCCTTTTCCTTTTTCTTTCCTTTCCTTTCCTCCCTTCCTCTCTTCCTTTCATTCATTCATTTTTATTTTCTTTTGATTGGAGCCCTACTTTCACTGGGTTACAGTTCACTAGTGGATGGGTTCACTGCATTGCCAGCAGAGCAGCATCAGTGACTGGTGTTTCCTCCTGCTTCTGATGGCAGGCACCTTGATCACACTCACTTTATGCATTCTTCCCTGGTGCTTTCTGCTTTCTTTTAAAAAAAAATTTCTTTTTGAGACAGAGTCTCGCTCTGTCACCAGGCTGGAGTGCAGTGTGCAATCTTGGCTCACTGCAACCTCCACCTCCCAGATTCAAGCGATTCTCCTGTCTCAGCCTCCCGAGTAGTTGGGACTACAGGCACATGCCACCATACCCAACTAATTTTTGTATTTTTAGTGGAGATGGGGTTTCACCATATTGGTCAGGCTGGTCTTGAACTCCTGACCTCAGGGAATACACCCGCCTCAGCCTCCCAAAGTGCTGGGATTACAGGCGTGAGGCACCATGCCCCGCCTTCCCTGGTGCTTTCTGTTCTCAAACAGTAGGGCCACCTGGGCACAGATCTTGATCCACTTTACAGAGGCAGGCTGCACCAAGGCCTGTCCTCCCATAGAAGAAAGCCACCCCTCTCTTTGTTGCTCCATTTTATCTCACATGGCACCTTCCTATGCGTTAACAGCCCAGGCTAGTGGGGGCTGGGTAGCCTAGGGAGCTAAAGAGTAAGAATTGGCAAAAACTACACGATATTTTAAGTATTTCTTGTTTTCTTGACACTGACCCTGCTCAATGTATTTTGAATTGTCTTTCCAATGGGGTAGAGGTGAAGGGGTGGATGTTGGCGTAGGCTGAGACCTTATTTAATCCTCTCGGCATTAGCCATGCTACCAAGTCTTTGCTAGAGCAATCTTCATTAGCTGGTGTTTTCTAAGATATTTGGCCATATTTCCTCTGTCTTTAATACTGTTAGCATACAACTTGGAGGATGGAAGAGGTAAGTAATAGAATTTGAGCCCTAAAACCCAAACTCAACCTTAAACCCCTAACAACGGCACCATCCATGATCAATAGTAGCTACTCAATTAATGGTAGGTACATTTCAGTAAATGCTTTATTATATAAATTCATGTCCATGTGTATCATTACTGTGTTTCTTCATCTACAGCATTCATTAATTTTCACATTTTCTAATCAAGTAGTCCAAACACCTCTTTTACCTCCTAGAAACTAAGATTTGACATTTAGCATATATTATGCTCATTCAGTTTCCACATGAGGCAGTGATATTTCTAAACCATACCATAGGCTATTATGAGTTATTTTCATTCACTAGAAGCCAAGATAAACAGTGCATCTTCTGCCTTTTGAAAGCAATTGTTTGTTTGGAAAAAATGTTTTCTCTGGTAATGTGGCATGAAAATAAAATTACAACAATCAGAAAGTTCTGCACACTAAAGAGAAACAGTGCAGAGTTAAAAGCAGGCCATGAGTCACACTGCCGTTTGGAAAACAATTCCTAAAACACACTTGCAAAATGTCAACTAAAGAGACATTCAGCCACAAAGTAACAGTTTCATCTGATCCGAATTTTTGGCACAATGTAAAATTATTTTCTATGATTAGGGCTTCTTACGTTAAATAACTTTTTTTTTTATTTTCATGAGAGCATTTTTGAAAACAAAAAGAAACAGAAGTATTTTCCTTTGTAGCAATGTCTGCTTAGGAGTGCCAAAATGTTTCTTTGATTTAAAACAATATCTCAAGTTGAAATTTTCAAGTTAGAAACAAAGATTTCCTCCAGTGCATTGAGGTGTCTTCACAATGCAAAGTTGTTGGGCCTAATTCATGTTTCCAAAAATATTGAGAATCTTTGCCGTCTACCGAGCACTCACTTTGGCTATTTATCTAGTTGATAATAAGTAACTGTTTTGACTCAACTTTGTATTTTTTGACGTGTTCTTCAATGTTTCAGAAATTGAAAATTATTTCGGGGAAAAGAGCCCCAGGCCTGTGAAATATCCTCTGAATGTATAACTGGTTAATTTACTGTGTGACTTTGCACAAGTCAATTAAATTTGCTAGGCCTTAGTTTTCTCATTTGTAAAATTAAGAGGTTAAACTAGATGCCCCTGTTGGAGATTCATCTTTGTTTTTAATTCTCTTTCCTTTATTGCTTATTTTACTTTGGAAAAGAAGGCTATATCTTATAATACTAACAACTAGGTGCAGCTATTGCATCTCTCTTTTACTCTGACATTTATTTCCATTCTCTTATTTCATTGGCTCTTATTTGCAGTAACAACAAAATGTAGACAAAATGCTTCATGTGTATGAAATAATTTCAGTCTGAGCCTTATTCTCTAACATACTCTGACTTTTAGGAAGAAACCTATGCTTTAGCATTGTGTGAGGACTGGCAAAATGACATTTGCACTACATTTTGGAGTGGAAAAATAACAGCTACGTACCGCTGAAAAGCCTCTTATTTTTATCAGCTAATGTGCCAACAAGAAAACAATACAACACTGAGTTCTCAGACTGTTTGGCTGGGTATGCTGATCTGAATGCATATTCTTTGAAATATCATTTGCATGTTTATAGTTACTCCTGAAATGCCTTCTAAACAATATGCCATTCTAGTTTGCAAATTGTCGCAGGCAGCCTCTAAGTTTCCCCCAGTGAGGCTCACTTTCCCTGTTAAATAGGATTGACCAGCTGGAACCAATAGGAGATTGTGGAATTGCTGGTGTGTGACTTCTGAGGCCAGATACTAAAGGACATGTGGCTTCCGCCTTGCACTCTCTTGAATTACTCACTTGAGTGGAAGTCAGCCGCTAGGCCATAAGGACACTCTGGCAGCTTTGTGCAAAGGTACATGTGGTGAGGAAGTGAGGCCTCTTGCCAGCAGCCAGTATTGACTTGGCAATGACCGACAGAACCGTCTTAGAATCAAATCTTCCCACCCCAGTCAATCCCTCAGATGACTGTTGTCCCAGTTGTCATATTTACAGCGATCTCATGAGTCTTCGGTTCAGAGCCACATAGCTAAACTACCCTGGAATTCCTGAGTCACAGAAATTGTGTGAAATAAATATTTATAATTGTTTTAAGTTGCCACAATTTAGGAATAATTTGTTCACTGCAACAGATAACTAATACACAAGCCGAAGAAAATGTAGTGCGTATTTATTTTTTTGGCCAGAAATTCGTGTGTGGGAAAGAAAATAATGTTCTTTATTATTCTATAACTCAACTTAATCTCTGTTTGAAACTCCATTCTGTCTGATTACAGGGAAAAATAACCTTAATAAATATATTCTGGGATAATTCAGTAACTTCAGATTTTAACTCAGTTAATTTAGAACTTTTTTCCTTCATACTCCCATTTGCCCAAGAGTGGCATCTCTTATTGGAGGCTTACCTAGTGTCATGGTATCAGGAGTATGTATAGCTGTCTTATTCCTAGCCTTTGTAATATGTCCACTTAAATATTAATGAAAGACATAGGTGACCATAGGTGCATTACCAATAAGAAATATAAAGATAGACTTTTTAATATTCTTTCTAGGTCAATGCTTTTTACTATTTTATCAGCTCTAATATTTCATTAAAATCCAGGGGAATTGTAGAGGGTGCAGAACAAGCCCATAAAGTCCAAATTAAAATTCTATGACTTCCTGCAGAGTTAGAAGGCCAATATTAATCTAAATGTGTGAATTCTTTCAAAAATTCATTCTCTTGCTGTGTGTCATGGGCTATCCATGAAGGTTTGTCAATACCCTAAAGCTGTTCTAGATGCACAGAAAATGTGAGAAGCTACTTTAACCTGAGTTGATTCTTTAAAGTGAATGCTCATTTGGGTAATGACCCTCAACGCCTTAAAGTGCCTTCAATATTTTAAAACAAAAAAAAATACTTCTTTTACCTGCAACTTTACTCTTTCTGCAATAGCTGTCACTGTTCTCCCCTATAGTCAGATAGAAGTGAGTATGTTGGATAAATGACAAATAAAAAATATCAGTGACAGAAATGTGGATTATTAGCATTTGAGATCGAAGTTGCCACACAGTGAATCATGTACTTAGAAGGATATAGCATAAGACTCTCGAAAATACCATTAACTATGACAGTCGATCATGACAAACACTAACGTATGACACACGTCTTCATATGATACACCTCAGAAATCAACAAAATCAACCCTTATATTACATCTCATTTAAAGGCTTTCCTTTTTGTTTCGTAGCCTTTGTTTCAGTACTAGAATTTAAATGACTTTGATCACGTTCCATGTTCAGTTTTATCTCCAAGTTTAAGCCATTTCATCAAAGTAACAGCCTAAGACACGTTACTGTGCACAGCTCTCTTTCTATTTTTATCACGGCAAAGCAATTCACCTGATAGCTTCTAAAATTCTTATATATGCTGAAGGGTAAAAATAAAAAAATTGAGAGAATAATAATGAGAGAAATCCTCTCCTTTTGGAAGACAGAAAATTTCATGTCCCATTTGTTCTTTGTATTTTTCTTGCTATTTCTTAATTTCGAGGTAAATATTACTTGTAAAAATAATCTGAGTTCTCAAACCATACTAATGCACTGTTTTCCATTACATGCATTTAGATGTGTATTTCGTTTTCCGCAATGCATACTTTTCTTTGTTTTTAAATTACCTATTTTGAAATTGCTTTATCATTTCATATGATTGATTCTGATATACTTTTTGGTATGTGAAATCAAGTTATAAAGGAATATTATGACAAATTGCAAAATGTGATGATAGAACAGTATTAAGTTCTACAATAATGATCAAATAAAATAATAAAAAAATACTGTTACTATAGGAAGTGTTATAACCAAGACCTTAAAATGAGATTATTTCTATTGTATTTCATATCTAAAATTAGTTATAAAAACATGTAAATTATAATGCTTGTGTCAAGGTGAAAGGTAAGGAATACAAAGAGAACAGGGGGTATAATTATTGCAGTAACAAGTGACATGCTGAATTGAGGGAACCGTCAATTATCTTGTCCTTTTGAATTTCCACTGCAACATTTGAGACTATCAGTGAAATGTATTCTTAGAGAGATACAATATTCTATTTAAAGTCAGGGACTCCTCCGTGAACAAGAACACCCCATTCCCAAAAATAATTTTCACTGTGATATTTTAGAGCCTTAGAAATACTATTCTGGTTTGAAAATGCTTTTATTCTCTATTGGCTGTGAAGACATCATTTGGAAACATGTAGACTTGATGTAATTATGGTATCTATGATGGGCTCTGTAATCAGAGAAGACTCCCTTTATCTTCCAAACCATAACTTTAAAGTGGTATTTTTCCAGTAGAAAAAGACACTCTGTCAATGCTATTACTTTCATTATCAATATAAAAAGTATCTGTTGAATGGCTAGTAAATATCTGTTCCCATACAAGTGTTGTAGTTAGCTAGCAATACATACTAATTGAAAAACACAGCCTGGCAGGTTGCTCATAACCTTATTTATTTACTTCATAGACATAGTTGGAAAAAGCCTAAACAAAATATCAAACTAAATTTAGTAGAATAAAAAGAAGCTGTTATATCACACATGTAACTGAGTTTATCCCAGAAATGCCTAGTGGTTTAACATTAGAAAAAAATAAATGCAATTCATCATATTAATGAAGTAAGGAAGAAAAGTCGCATACCAACTAAATAGAAGCAGAGTAATCATTAAATAAAATACAACACATATTCAGCTTAAAAATAATTCAGCAATCTCTGAGAATAGAAGAAAACATTTTTCTCTCAACAAATATTGTATAAAAATACTTAAAGCAAACTTCATTATTAATAGAGAAATGTTGGAAGTACTCCCTTTAAAATTAAGACCAAAATAAGGTGCTCTATAACTGTGTATATTAAACATTTACCAAAGCACCCTGTCAATTTAGGAGGAAAAGAAGAAAAAAATTAAAGGCATAAAGATCAGGATGAAAGTAATAATGCTCATTATTTTTAGATTGATGATTTACAATATTTATTAGAGTAAAAAAGAGAATAGAGCAAAATGAGTACAAGATCAACATACAAACATCAATTGCATTTTTAAATACCAACAAAACTTTGTTATTTCTAAAAAATGGCATTTAATATTGCAATGAAAAAATATAAGATTCTTGGGAATCTAACAAATTGTTCCAAATCTGTTTGCAGAAATTATAAAACTTCATGGAAAGACATAAAAGACTTACTTTGTTAAATTTATCAGATATACAGATAGAAAGATCTAATATCATAAAGATTTTAATTCTGCCTAATCTGATGTATAGTGTCAGTACAATTCCAGTAAAAAAAAAAATGTTGAATTTTTAGACAATTGAAAAGTTATTTCTAAAAGGCAAATCAAAGAACAAAAATCTCAGAGTAGACAATGAGGCAGAGGGATTTACCCCATGCACATCAGTACTTATTAGAAAGCTTTACTAGTTATGGCAGTGTGGTATTGGGGTAGCCCGTGTTACAAACAGAAAAGAAAACCCAGAAACATATGCACATTCATCAATACTTGATATATTATGGAAATATGCAGGTTTGTTACATATGTATACATGTGCCATGTTGGTGTGCTGCACCCATTAACTCGTTATTTGCATTAGGTATATATACTAATGCTATCCCTCCCCCCTCTACCCACCCCACAACAGGTCCCAGAATATGTTGTTCCCCTTCCTGTGTCCAAGTGTTCTCATTGTTCAATTCCCACCTATGAGTGAGAACATGCAGTGTTTGGTTTTCTGTTCTTGTGACATTTTGCTGAGAATGACGGTTTCCAGCTGCATCCATGTCCCTACAAAGGACACAAACTCATCCTTTTTTATGGCTGCATAGTATTCCATGGTGTATATGTGCCACCTTTTCTTAATCCAGTGTCATTGATGGACATTTGGGTTGGTTCCAAGTCCTTGCTATTGTGAATAGTGTCACAATAAACATATGTCTGCATGTGTGTTTATAGCAGCATGATTTATAATCCTTTGGGTATATACCCAGTAATGGGAAGGCTGGGTCAAATGGCATTTCTAGTTCTAGATCCTTGAGGAATCACCACACTGTCTTCCACAATGGTTGAACTAGTTTACAGTCCAACCAACAGTGTAAAAGTGTTCCTATTTCTCCACATCCTCTCCAGCACCTGTTGTTTCCTGACTTTTTAATGATTACCATTCTAACTGTTGTGAGATGGTATCTCATTGTGGTTTTGATTTGCATTTTTCTGATGGCCAGTGATGATGAGCATTTTTTCATGTGTCTGTTGGCTGCATAAATGTCTTCTTTTGAGAAGTGTCTGTTCATATCCTTTGCCCACTTTTTGATGGGGTTGTTTTTTTCTTGTAAACTTGTTTGAGTTCTTTGTAGGTTCTGGATATTAGCCCTTGGTCAGATGAGTAGATTGAGTATTTTGCTGTGCAGAAGCTCTTTAGTTTAATTAGATCCCATTTGTCAATTTTGGCTTTTGCTGCCGTTGCTTTTGGTGTTTTAGACATGAAGTCTTTGCCCATGCCTATGTCCTGAATGGTACTACCTAGGTTTTCTTCTAGGGTTTTTATGGTTTTAGGTCTAACAGTAAAGTCTCTAATCCATCTTGAATTAATTTTTGTATAAGGAGTAAGGTAAGGATCCAGTTTCAGCTTTCCACATATGGCTAGCCAGTTTTCCCAGCACCAAATAGGGAATCCTTTCCCCATTTCTTGTTTTTGTCAGCTTTGTCAAAGATCAGATGACTGTAGATGTGTGGTATTATTTCTGAGGGCTCTGTTCTGTTCCATTGGTCTATATCTCTGTTTTGGTACCAGTACCATGCTGTTTTGGTTACTGTAGCCTTGTAGTATAGTTTGAAGTCAGGTAGCACGATGCCTCCAGCTTTGTTCTTTTGGCTTAGGATTGTCTTGGCAATGTGGGCTCTTTCTGGTTCCACAGGAACTTTAGTATTTCCAATTCTGTGAAAAGTCATTGGTAGCTTAATAGGGATAGCATTGAATCTATAAATTACCTTGGGCAGTATGGCCATTTTCACAATATTGATTCTTCCTATCCATGAGCATGGAATGTTCTTCCATTTGTTTGTGTCCTCTTTTATTTCATTGAGCAGTGTTTTGTAGTTCTCCTTGAAGAGGTCCTTCACATCCCTTGTTAGTTGGATTCCTAGGTATCTTTTTCTCTTGGAAGCTATTGTGAATGGGAGTTCATTCATGATTTGGCTCTCTGTTTGTCTGTTACTGGTGTATAAGAATGCTTGTGATTTTTGCACGTTAATTTTGTATCCTGAGACTTTGCTGAAGTTGCTTATCACCTTAAGAATATTTTGGGCTGAGACAGTGGGGTTTTCTAAATATACAATCATGTCATCAGCAAACAGGGGCAATTTGACTTCCTCTTTTCCTAATTGAATACCCTTCATTTCTTTCTCCTGCCTGATTGCCCTGGCCAGAAGTTCCAACAGTATGTTAAATAGGAGTGGTGAGAGAGGGCATCCCTGTCTTGTGCCAGTTTGCAGAGGGAATGCTTCCAGTTTTTGCCCATTCAGTATGATATAGGCTGTGGGTTTGTCATAAATAGCTTTCATTATTTTGAGATACATCACATCAATACCGAATTTATTGAGAGTTTTTAGCTTGAAGGGCTGTTGAATTTTGTCAAACACCTTTTCTGCATCTATTGAGATAATCACGTGGTTTTTGTCTTTGGTTCTGTTTATATGCTGGATTACATTTATTGATTTGCGTATGTTGAACCAGCCTTGCATCTCAGGGATGAAGCCCAATTGATCATGGTGGATAAGCTGTTAGATGTGCTGTTGTATTCGGTTTGCCAGTATTTTATTGAGGATTTTTGCATCGATATTCATCAGGGATATTGGTCTAAAATTCTCTCTTTTTGTTGTTTCTCTGCCAGGCTTTGGTATCAGGATGATGTTGGCCTCATAAAATGAGTTAGGGAGGATTCCCTCTTTTTCTATTGATTGGAATAGTTTCAGAAGGAATGGGACCAGCTCCCCCTTGTACCTCTGGTAGAATTCGGCTGTGAATCTGTCTGGTCCGGGACTTTTTTTGATTGTTAGGCTATAAATTATTGCCTCAATTTCAGAGCCTGTTATTGGTCTATTCAGGAATTCAACTTCTTCCTGGTGTAGTCTTGGGAGAGTGTATGTGTCCAGGAATTTATCCATTTCTTCCAGGTTTTCCAGTTTATTTGCGTAGAGGTGTTTATAGTATTCTCTGATGGTAGTTTGTATTTCTGTGGGGTCAGTGGTGATATCCCCTTTATCATTTTTTTTATTGCGTCTGTTTGATTCTTCTTTCTTTTCTTCTTTATTAGTCTTGCTAACAGTCTATCAATTTTGTTGATCTTTTCAAAAAAACCAGCTCCTGGATTCATTGGTTTTTTGAAGGGTTTTTTGTGTCTCTATCTCCTTCAGTTCTGCTCTGATCTTAGTTATTTCTTGCCTTCTGCTAGCTTTTGAATGTTTTTGCTCTTGCTTCTCTAGTTCTTTTAATTGTGATGTTAGGGTGTCAATTTTAGATCTTTCCAGCTTTCTCTTGTGGGCATTTAGTGCTATAAATTTCCCTCTACACACTGCTTTAAATGTGTCCCAGAGATTCTGGTATGTTGTATCTTTGTTCTCACTGGTTTCAAAGAACATCTTTATTTCTGCCTTCATTTTGTTATGTACCCAGTAGTCATTGAGGAGCAGATTGTTCAGTTTCCATGTAGTTGAGCGGTTTTGAGTGAGTTTCTTAATCCTGAGTTCCAGTTTGATTGCACTATGGTCTGAGCATCAGTTTGTTATAATTTCTGTTCTTTTACATTTGCTAAGGAGTGCTTTACTTCCAACTATGTGATCAATTTTGGAATAAGTGTGATGTGGTGCTGCGAAGAATGTATCTTCTGTTGATTTGGGGTGGAGAGTTCTGTAGATGTCTATTAGGTCTGCTTGGTGCAGAGTTGAGTTCAATTCCTGGGTATCCTTGTTAACTTTCTGTCTCGTTGATCTGACTTGTGTTGACAGTGGTGTGTTAAAGTCTCCCAGTATTATTGTATGGGAGTCTAAGTCTCTTTGTAAGTCTCTAAGGACTTGCTTTATGAATCTGGGTGCTCCTGTATTGGGTGCATATACATATATTTAGGATAGTTAGCTCTTCTTATTGAATTGATCCCTTTACCATTATGTAATGGCCTTCTTTGTCTCTCTTGATCTTTGTTTGTTTAAAGTCTGTTTTATCAGAGACTAGGATTGCAACCTTTGCCTTTTTTTGTTTTCCATTTGCTTGGTAGATCTTCCTCCATCCCTTTATTTTGAGCCTATATGTGTCTCTGCACGTGAGATGGATCTCCTGAATACAGCAAACTGATGTGTCTTGACTCTTTATCCAATTTTCCAGGCTGTGTCTTTTAATTGGACCATTTAGCCCATTTACATTTAAAGTTAATATTGTTATGTGTGAAGTTGATCCTGTCATTTTGATGTTAGCTGGTTATTTTGCTTGTTAATTGATGTAGTTTCTTTCTATCATTGATGGTGTTTACATTTTGGCATGTTTTTGCAGTGACTGGTACTGGTTGTTCCTTTCCATGTTTAGTGCTTCCTTCAGGATCTCTTGTAGGGCAAGCCTGGTGGTGACAAAATTTCTCAGCATTTGCTTGTCTGTAAATGATTTTATTTCTCCTTCACTTATGAAACTTAGTTTGGCTGGATATGAAATTCTGGGTTTAAAATTCTTTTCTTTAAGAATGTTGAATATTGGCCCCCACTCTCTTCTGGCTTGTAGAGTTTCTGTTGAGAGATCCGCTGTTAGTCTGATGGACTTCCCTTTGTGTGTAACCCGACCTTTCTCTCTGGCTGCCCTTAACATTTTTTCCTTCATTTCAACTTTGGTGAATCTGACAATTATGTTTCTTGGAGTTACTCTTCTCGAGGAGTATCTTTGTGGCATTCTCTGTATTTCGTGAATTTGAATGTTGGCCTGCCTTGCTAGGTTGGCGACGTTCTCCTGGATAATATCCTGCAGAGTGTTTTCCAACTTGGTTCCATTCTCTCCATCACTTTCAGGTACACCAATCAGACGTAGATTTGTTCTTTTCACATAGTCCCATATTTCTTGGAGGCTTTGTCTGCTTCCTTTTACTTTTTTTTCTCTAAACTTCTCTTCTCGCTTCATTTCATTCATTTGATCTTCAATCACTGATACCCTTTCTTCCAGTTGATCAAGTTGGTTACTGAAGCTTGTGCATTTGTCACGTAGTTCTCGTGTCATGGTTTTCAGCTCTATCAGGTCATTTAAGGACTTCATTACATTGGTTTTCCTAGTTAGCCATTCGTCAAATCTTTTTTCAAGGTTTTTAGCTTCTTTGCAGTGGGTTCAAACTTCCTCCTTTAGCTCGGAGAAGTTTGATCGTCTGAAGACTTCTTCTCTCAACTCGTCAAAATCATTCTCCATCCACCTTTGTTCCATTGCTGGCGAGGAGCTGCATTCGTTTGTAGGGGGAGAGGCACTCTGATTTTTAGAATTTTCAGCTTTTCTGCTCTGTTTTTTCCCCATCCTTGTGGTTTTATCTACCTTTGGTCTTTGATGATGGTGACGTACAGATAGGGTTTTGGTGTGAATATCCTTTCTGTTTGTTAGTTTTCCTTCTAACAGTCAGGACCCTCAGCTGCAGGTCTGTTGGAGTTTGCTCAAGGTCCACTCCAGACCCTGTTTGCCTGGGTATCAGCAGCGGAGGCTACAGAAGAGTGATCATTGCTGAACAGCAAATGTTGCTGTCTGATCATTCCTCTGGAAGCTTTGTCTCAGAGGGGTACCCAGCTGTGTGAGGTGTGAAGTGTCAATCTGTCCCTAGTGGGGAATATCTCCCAGTTAGGCTACTTGGGGATCAGGGACCCACTTGAGCAGGCAGTCTGTCCATTCTCAGATCTCAGACTCCATGCTGGGAGAACCACTACTCTCTTCAAAGCTGTCAGACAGGGACATTTAAATCTGCAGAGGTTTCTCTGCCTTTTGTTTGGCTATGCCCTGTCCTCAGAGGTGGAGTCTACAGAGGCAGGCAGGCCTCCTTGAGCTGCAGCGGGCTCCACCCAGTTCGAGCTTCCTGGCCGCTTTGTTTACCTACTCAAGCCTCAGCAATGGCAGGTACTCCTCCCCCAGCCTCACTGCTGCCTTGCAGTTAGATCTCAGACTGCTGTGCTAGCAATGAGGGAAGCTCCGTGGGCATGGGACCCTCTTAGCCAGGCACAGGATATAATCTCCTGGGGTGCCATTTGTTAAGACCCTTGGTAAAGCACAGTATTAGGGTGGGCACTACCCAATTTTCCAGGTTTTGTGTGTCACAGTTTCCCTTGGCTAGGAAGGGGAATTCCCTTCCACCTTGCACTTCCCAGGTGAGGCAATACCTCACCCTGCTTCAGCTCTCACTCAGGGGGCTGCACACACTGCCCTGCACTCACTGTCCGACATGCCCCAGTGAGATGAACCCGGTACCTCTGTTGGAAATGCAGAAATCACCCGTCTTCTGTGTGACTCATGCTGGGAACTGGAGGCTGGTGCTGTCCCTATTCGGCCATCTTGGAACTGCCTCCTGGGACTCAATACTTAGCTTTTTTAAAGTATAGCTTTTTAAAAGCATTTTTTTAAAAATACAGAGCTTTTCTGCTCTGCCCTGCCATCCATGGACAGCTTAAGTGTTAACAGCTCAGTGGGCCCTTTGCTTTTTTGCACAAGGTGACTGCCTTCTGCCAGCAAAGGGTAAGTTTGACAGTCTTTTGTATCTGTACTTGTGGCACCTGAGCTCTTGTCCGCTGTCCAGGGGAAATCAGGTCACAAAAACAAATTGAAGAATGGTAAATGTGGGGGACTTTATTGCCAATGAAGTGGCTCTCAGCAGGAAAGCGAGTTGAAAAGAGGATGGGGTGGGAAGGTGGTCTTCTCCTGAAGTCAGGCTGTCTCCAGCCAGTTTCTTCTCTGAAGTTATGCCATGAAGCTGTCCCTATGTAGTCAGGCCTCTTTTCTCCAACGTCCAGCCATAGTCTTCGACATCCAGCTGCTACTGCTGTCTCTGCCAGCTGAGTCTGGGGTCTTTATAGGCACAGGATCAGGGCTGGTTGGGGCCATACACGGTTTTGGAAAACACAACATTCAAGCAGAAAAGCAGGGATAGAAGTTCTCACTTTGGGCCACAGTTTCAGGCTTTTTGGCTTGAAGCTGGGGCTTTTGCCAGGGACCTACCTTTTTCTGCCTAGAAATTTTCTGCCTCGAAATTTTCTGCCTCCTGTCCCCATCATTTCCCCTGCCCGAAGAGGCACATCTAACTGCCCCTAGAATACAGATGATGGCTGATTTTAGCTACTTCTTGCTAACAGGACGTGTGGTTTTGGGGAGAACGGGCAGTCAGATTCCTCCCAGAAGTCTACCTAAGGGTCTGCAGCAAAAGGGAACCATCATCCAAGGAGCCAGTTGCCCGGTTGCCCGACTGTTTGGAGTTTGATGGCATCTAGGCAAAAAGAAACAAGTTTTACAAGGTTAAGTATGCATTGGTCAAATATGTGTATTATACAACAAGGGGTTAAAAGGAAAGAATCTAGTGCCAAGGATAACAGAAATAAGAAGTGAAATATACGAATCATTCTGAAAACATTACTGTACCCTATGGTATAGAACAGAGTGAAGGTAAGAACAGCAAGCATAGGCAAGACCATAAAAAGACTATCCATGGAAGGTTAATTATTAACGCTCATCTTTTGTGATTTTTAGCTTGAGGTCCCCGATCTCTTCACGTTGGTATTTTTGGTGCTTTTCTGGGTTGCTGGAGGTAATTCTGTCAGCTTCCCAGGCCTTTACTCAGATATAATAAATTCAAGGATCTATTCCAGTGACCTATTCTAAAAGACCAAGGTGTCACTTTCAGAGGTTCTGTAAAGTACTGTCTGGTCCCAGGGCCTGTTTCTGTAGTTTCCTCCTGATATCAGGGGCTGCTTAAGTAATAAATTTATCCTTTAAAATTAGTTGTCCCCCAACTGAATCAGGAGATACAGATGTGTTGCTTTGTCAAGGACTTTCTTAGCCTTTCCAGGAAGGCAGTGGGATTCTCATCAAATCCCTGGTCTATCGTGGATAGCTTGGTATAGTTGAGAGGCTTAGTTCTAGTCTTACATAAGCCTCTATTATACACACCTGAAAACGTCTCCTCTTCCATTCTCCCATCTTGTCATTGGGATCCCATTTAGAGTCTGCATCTCTCCCAGATGGATAAAGTTCGGCCCCTTCCCTGACACTATATGTGATACACAGCTTATCCCCAAATCTGTCTGCTGCTTGCAAATTGGCCTTCTTCTCAGTGCTAGGGTTTGATTCAAAAGTAACATAATGTCTTTCCAGAAGAGTTCAAATACTTGGTTTAAATTCTGGAAATCCTCTGTGTATCTGTCAGGGTCATCTAAAAACTTGCCAAGATACCCACTTAATTTTCCTTAAGTCTTGTACAGAAAAGGAGACCTGGACCTTATTGGGACCAAATTCACCAGGCATCTGTTGGAGGGTCAAGAGTGAGACTAGTGCTTGTTTAGGGTGAGGATTTCTAGGAGGTGCAAAAGACAGAAAAGAAAAACTGGATAGGGAGTGTAGAATGGACCTGGAGGAGCAGGGCTAAACGGAGCTGGTTCCCCTGTTGGAGGTACCTCTGGGGTTTGTTTCTTTAGTTCCCTGGGATTGCCCCTTGCAGCCGCCCCTGAGATGGCAAACAGGAAGGCTGGCTCAATCCTACACTGTTGGCAAAGGTCTGGGTTAGTCTTCAAGGTAAAGAAAGCCTGCACATGTGGAGCCTCAGACCACTTGCCCTCACTTTTACAGAAAAGGTCCAAAGGCAGGATGATTTCAAAATGAGTGATTCCTTCCTGAGGCCAAGTCAGTCCTTTCTGCAGATCATAATTTGGCCTAAGCTTTGTGCAGAGAGCTATGAGGCATTTTTCCTCCAGAGTCTCAGGGTCAAAGCAGTCCCGGTGATTAAGGATACACTCCAGAGGAGAACAGATTGCAGATGGTGAAGATAGTTGGTTGCCGGTTCTGAAAGAGGGAAGAAGGCATCCCTCATTTCCCTTCCCTCTTTCAGCAAAAACTCTGGGTGTGAGGGAGAGAGAAAAAAGGCATCCCTCTTTTCCCTTCCATCTTTTTATCCCCAAGACCCAGCAACCTTGGACAGATGCCACCCATGGGTGCAACTGCAGCCTGCACTCGTGAAGCAGGGAGGGCCTAGAGAATAGTAATTACCTGCACTCACCGATGCCTCTATACCTCCTACTGTGGCAACCTTCGGTTTCCCTAGGCCTTATCTAGGCCGTGGTGCATGGTCTCCTTTCATGAAACGGGGGCTTAATCGGAAGGAATTAGTCCTGCCCATTTACACTGTGTCTGTTGCCTGGCTTTGGATCCCTCAGATATGGTTTTCCTTTCTAGGACTTCAACCCAAAGTTTTTAATTGAATTTGGGACCAAAAAAAAAGTGTCTCCGGGGGTGCAAGGATTCATTTAGATTAAGTCCCAGACAGGCTTTGCCAAATTTACAGTTATTAGTCAGTGAGGTCGCTCCTCTGCTGGTTCCCCATCATAAGCAGAGTGCTGAGGTAGGAAAAGAACCTTGTTGCATACAGAAGGAAGGAGGAAAAAAAATACAGTTTAAGGCGGGGAAGAACCTCTTGCTCTATAAAACGGATACAATGGGGTTCCTTTAATCACCGTATCCTTCCCCGGGTTTGGACTGAGCTGAGGCCCTCAGCCAGGGGAGGAAAGACTCTGTGGGTGTGTGGCGGGAGGGGACAGCGAGTGAGAAACACTGACCAACTGGCTGCGTGGGACACCTAGCCCCTGACAGTGCCCTGGGGCCCTGGCAGCAGCTGCGGTTCTCTCCCACTGCATGTGGCCATTGGGTGTGGCACGTGCATGCTTTGAATATGCCCAAGTGCCGCGATGGGAGGGGAGCGGGGGAGGAGGGGAGCCGCTCTGTGCCGCACGTGCCTGCGGGTGTTGGGGTGGGGGTGGGGGTGGAGATGGCACCTCTCAGAACAGATGGCAATCACATTGTTCTGAATTATGTATCTGGTGGCTGGGCCAAATGCTTATTCTACCTAATAACACTTCTGCACTTTGCAACAATACCCTTGTCATTATAAAAGAAGAGATAGGAGTCATTTCAAACCATGAAAGAAGGAAAGGAAAGATACCATAGAAAATTCTGGGGGTCTTGGTAGAGGCCCTAATAGGCAGTCAGGGATAGGGTCCAGTCTAGAAGCCTTGTAGCAACAACAAGGAGTGTCGTTGACCAAATGCTTTCAATTGCCCCAGGACTTTATTCTAGTTCCACCCAACGGCTGTATCTCTGTGAAGGGAAACAGAGCCAACATTCCTTTCACCTGAAAGAGGTGGCAGGGTTGCATCCTGTCCTCTGCAAATGGCATAGCTCAGTGAAGAGACAGATCCGGCAGATCCTCATTTACTCACCCTTTCGATGTATCCCAGACGGGCCCCCAGACGAAGCAGGATATTTCCTTGACCCTTTCGTGGGACTTGTGATAGTGGTGCCTCATTTACCCAGCCTACAGCTTTCAGCTCCTCATGGTAGGGGACCATACAAGTGAATGAGGCGGGAACTGGAGTGCATGAACACTGGAACCATCAGCCAGCCGCTTTGGTGCCAGCAGGGGTGAACTCCACTCACCCAGACCCATTGTGTTCCACCCCTCACTGGAGGGAGCACCCAGGGGGAGGGGTGCAGGAGTTGGGGTGAGTGCTTTGGGGCACCGGCAGGAGCCAAACCCTGTGTAGGCCCTATAGCAGCATCTGACAGGGTGCCTGCAACCCCTGAAGCCCCAGAGGGAGTGTAACAGTGCTCTTTTAGCTCTGCTGTCTGCAGACACTTAAGTGTTAACAGCTCCTTGATACCTTTGCCTTTTCACGTGAGGCAGCTGCTTTCCACCAGTGAGGGAAAAGGTCAAGTGTGATGGCCTTTTGTATCCACACTTATGGGTACCTTAGGTCTTGTGTGGCGTCCAGGAGAAATGAGGTCACATGAATAAACCAAAGGATGGTAAATGCAGGGGATTTTATTGCCAATGAAAGTGGCTCTCAGCAGGAAGGGGAGGTGAAAAGGTGATGGGATGGGGAGGTAGTCTTCCCTTGAAGTCTGGCCATCTCCAGCCAGATTATTCTCTGAGGTTACCCTGTCAAACTGTCTGTCTGAAGTCAAGCCGTCTCTGACATCCAGCCATAGTCTTCAATGTCCAGCTGCTTTTCCTCTTTCTGCTGGCTGAGTATGGGGCTTTTATAGGCACAGGATGAGGCAGGGAGAGGCCTTGGGTGGCTTTGGGAAAGGCAATATTTGAGCAGGAAAACAGGAAAGTAAGTTCTCACTTTGGGCTGCGGTTTCAGGCTTTTCGGCTTGAGGGTCAAGCTTTCACCAGGGACCCCCCCCCCTTTTCTGCCTAAAATTTCTCTGCCTCCTGTCCCCATCAGTGGAAGGGACAAGTAGTTGTTCTGGGTCCCTTTTATAAGTACTAATCTCATTGATGAGGGTTCCACACCCATGAACTGATCACCTCCCAAGGGCCCTACCTCCTAATTCTGTCACCTTTAAGATGAGAATTTCAACATATAAATTTTGGGAGGACAAAAATATACCATAGTAGAAGCATTAAACATAAAAAGAAAAGATTTATAAATTTGCCCTTATTAAAATCAAGAACTTTCTGTCAACCATTACAATAAAGAGAATGAAAAGGCTAACCAAAACAGTGGGAAAATGTTTGTAAACAATATAATTAATGTATTAAAAGATCTACACATCTTAAAACAGGAAAACAGTCACACAGAAAAATGGGTAAATCATGTGAGCAGGTATCCTCTAAGAGAGAAAACATGAACGGCTAATAAACATGTAAGAAGTTTCCTATCCTTATTAGTAACCAGAAAAACGAAAACTAAGACCACAGTGTAAGTGCTATTTTTCATCTACAAAACCGGCAAAAAGTAGGAAGTCTGAAACACCAAGCATTGGCAAAAATATGGATAAGCATATACTTTATATTTTGATGGTGGGAATGTAAATTAGTAACAATGCTGCGAAACACTTTGGCATTATTATGTAGAGATCAACTTTCTCATAACCTGCAATCTGGCAATTCCACTCCTAGGTAATCTTGAACTTCCCAGCCTCCCGAATTGTGAGAAATTCTTGCATGTGTGCAGCAAGATCTAAGTAAAAGAGTGCTCATCAAAGTATTGTTTATAATAAAGGAAATGAAATAACTCAAGTGCCTGTTAGGAGAATGGAATTAGGTCCTATTCACACAATGGAACAAGATGGTTGAATCTTGAAAACAAAATTGTGAGTGAAAAAAAGTCCCAGAAAACTGCACATATTATGAATCAATTTTTATAAATTGCAACACAAACAAAACTAAACAATATGTAGTTTAGAGGCATACACTTATAGATATATTTTTGTATAAGGCAAGGGAATGATCAACAAAATTCAAGACAGTGTTCATCTCTGTGATACAGAGAAAGTGCTGGGATAGCAGAGAATAATATTTTTAGAAGAAAGCATCCTGGAAAATTTCTGATCTCTAGTGAGGTGGAAAGTTTAGAGGAGTTTATTTTATTACTATGTTTCCATGTGTCAAATATTAAACAATAGCCAAAACGAAAGGTCACACCTTACAGCAAGAAAACATATAAACACATTTAAATACTTCTGATTAATGTTTTTTAACTTTAAAAATCAAGAGAGTTATTATTCAGTGCTAAAAAGAAACAAGATTTCAAGCCATGAAAATACATGGAGGAGCCTTAAATGCATATTGGTAAGAGAAAGGAGCCAGTCTGAAAAGGCTGCTTCCTGTATGATTCCAACTATATGACATTATGGAAAAGGCAGAACTATGGAGAAAGTGAAAATAATCAGTGGTTACTAGGGACTATAGGGAAGAACAGATGAATAGACAGAGGATTTTCAGGGCAGAGAAACTACTCCATATGATACCATAATGGTAGATACATGTCATTATATGTTTGTTCAAACCCATAGAATGTCCAACACCAAGGTGAATCCTTGGAATTTGGAGCTGGGAGATAATGGAACTGTGAATTTTGGGTAATAATAATGTGTCAATGCAGATTCATTGATTGTAACAAATGCTTCGCTCTGGGACAGACTGTTGATAGTAGGGGAGGCTAAGCGTGGGGGAAGAAGGGACGCGTGGAAACTCTGTACTTCTGTTCAATTTTTCTGTGAACCTAAAACTTCTCTAAAAAAGAAAGTCTAGTCAAATAGGGAAAAGTGAAGATTTCTGAAGCAACAAAAGGAAAAAAGATCAAGTTGTCCTTAGACTTCTCACAGTAGAATTTAGTGTCAGAGACTGTGCAGAAATAGTCACACAGTTCTCTAGGAAGGAAAAGTTAGGCTCAGCCAGCTGCCATTCAAATTTCAACACAAAAGGCATTTTCATATACAAAAGTCTAGAAACATAGCACTCAGGAGCCTTTCCTGGGGGAAAAAAACTAATTGTTGCCAAAATCCAGTCAACTGGAGATTAAGTAGAGAATTTAGATACTGGGAAGTCCTTGTTAAGAACAATGGATCCATCTTAGTAAAGAACTAAGAATAACAACTGAGAAGACCGTGGTTACAAAACAGAAGACAATTGTAAACTCTGACCAAAAACCAAACCAAAACAAAAAAACTAAAGAAGAAAAAACAATAAAACAACAAACAAATAGTCGATGTAAAAGGGGAGGATAATAGCATTGCTATTCTCTCTATTTCGTAGCAGGGCATCATATTGTCAACAACTGAACTGAACTAGCCAAACACACACACACACACACTCAGTACAGCCTCATGGTCTTCGTGGTGCTATTTCTTTTTCAAAAGGCTCTTTCACAAATTAACATCTTGAGTAGTAAAGAAAAATTTTGTAAAAATTAACAATTCCTTCTGTTTTAGTTCATTTTCTTCTGCCAAATTAAAAAATATTTTAATGACTTCTTATTAAAACACTGTAAATAGTATTATCCCATTTTTGTCAACTGATTTTTTCTCCCTATATTTCCACATGACTTCTATAATTTCTTCTGTCTATGTAGACATTCACCCAGTAACACTGATAATTTCTGGTAGTGGTATTTGAGGTGATGTGTTGCTTTTTTCATATCTTTTTCAAATTCTTTGAATTATTTATAGTATATGTTTCATTTTAAAATGTAGCAACAAAGTAATTACTTAAAAATCATTATTTTTTGTTAAATGGAGAAATAAAACATTTGAAGGTTTTTCATGTCAGTGGATTAATTTAGTGCTGTGGTAATGCATAAGATTGCAATATTCTTAAAAGAAGAGCTCAGCATTATGTTCACATCCCTCACAACATCATGTATAAAGCAAATGTCAAATAAGTGTTTCTTAAATAAAATTTCATAGTATTTGTCTATTTTCCTTTTAGATTTGAGAATAGCCTAAGAAAACAACACCTCTAAGAAATCATTATTTCAATACTCTACAAAGATTCCTATTGAAGTTCATTGACTGTGTCTCCTCAAATCACAACTTCCTCAATTTGTCTCTAGGTGGATGCTAAGCCCTGGATAATCATCTTTTGAATCTACATCTTTTGAATCATCTTTTGAATCAGTTATTTATTTGTTCTTTAATCATCAAGTATTTATTGAGGACCTATTGTACATAAGTATCTTTACATGTATGCATACAGTAGTGGATAGAAAAGTATCCTTAAACAGTTTACATTTTTATTTACAAAGGAAATAAATATATACATTTTCAGATGGTAACAATGCTATGAAAACTGACAAGGTAGAGGACATAGGGTGGTTTCAGAAGACCTCTTTGATAAGGTAACATTTGAGCAGAAGACATGAGTGACCTGAGGGCATGAAACATGTGGATAGCTGGAGGAAGATCCTTCTGGACAAAAGATTCAAGTGCATAGTACAAGGGTTGATCACAGGTGTTGGCCTGAGCAAAGAAATGAATGAAGGTACCATTTAATGTGATGAAGACAGGTTTCACAGGATGGGTGGAGCAGAAGTGTATGGAAAATTAAGACTTTAGTTTTAGATATGTTTAGCTTGAGATACCCATTAGGCAACTAAACTGAAGGGTTGAGTAAACAATTGGATAGATGAGTCTGGAAGTCAAAGTACATGTTAAGCAAATAGTTGGATATATGAGATTGTAGGTCAAAGCACATGTATAATTAAATTTAAAATACATATAAAGCTGAGTAATGTAACACAGGATAAAATAATAATGAATATTCTTCCCTATCAAATAATCCACTGCTTTCAAAATAGAAAATAAATTTCAAGAACAGTTTTCTTTCTAAGCAATTTACTCTTTCAACGTATGTACAGGAAGAAAAATTTCTGGTTGAGAGCTGTGGTGGGATTGTCCTTCTGTGTGGTAATTTTAAGCAGCAAAGCAGGGGCTTATCGATAAGGCTTTGCAGAACGGAGGTGAGATCCTTTGCCTTATTGAACCCTATGCTTGCTGGCCTGGCTGTGCACAGCATTCTGTCGCACCCAGTGTTTTTCAAACATAAAGGCCCTGCAGGTTGAAGAGTCACTGTGTCCTTGGAACCAGTGTTTTGACAAGCCAGTTTCCTCCTGCAGTGCGTTTTCAGTGGAGCAGAATAACAAAGAGAAAATTCTGCCAATTAGTGAATGATGGTGGGCTGCAGGGCAAACTGTGCAGAAGCTCAGTGGCAATTGCACCTGAACACAGGAACACTCCATTCCCTCTCCCTCTTTGTCTCATATGGCTCAAATGCCAAGGTTTCAGGTTAATGTTAGTCCCAAGCAGCACCTCAGCAAGACCTCCTCTTTATGCCCTCCCACTTCTGATTATTAACACTGAGGTTAGGGAATCTGTGGATTTCAGTTAAGTTGCACGTTGTGACTCATGGCCAAAATTTGGCCCCAACAGCAGCTAAAACTTCCAACCTTGTGGAAATCCAAGCTACATGACACAATTCAGAGTATGGAATGTTATAACGCTTCCTATCTAGAAAATGAGGACCATTCCCATATGCCTCACAAAAAGGCAGGGATACATGTCATACAAAATGTTTATCACAAGGATGTCTAAATATAGGGATAAATGATAGGCATTACCCATTTGGAAGCAAGAAGCTATCTATTATGTCCATTGTGCAGAATTTATAAGTAAAAACCAAATGTAAACTGAGGTTTCCATGACCTTTGCAGATCTCAATGTCGACTCAAACTCAACCCCCATCTCCCCATTCCATGACCGGAGACAATCCAAGATCTTCCTCCTGTAATTTCAGTTGGTCCTAAAAATCTTTAATGCTTCATGGTCCTCTCTCTCCCTGGTACCTGTGTTCACTTGCACTGTCTCTCCTTTCCCCCATGTCAAGTCATACTCAAAATTGAAACCTTTCATTAATTTTCACAAAACAGATTTACTTCCACAAAACATCTTGTGGGTTTGGTGGCTTTACTAGAGATTCGAAAGGTAGCAGGCAGGTGTCGGGGAGTGGGAGGGGCATTGAACATTGTTCACTACACAGCTTTGGTAATCTCAACGGCTTTTTCCCTGCTCTCCCCCACCTCCTTCACCCCCAAGGCCAAATGCATTTTTTACTGATCTTGGGCAGAGTAGTTGCATTGTCTTCTCCAAAGACTGGATGCCAACAGCCAACAACCATGCCTCATAGGGACTTGCTTATCTCCAACAAATTTATCAGTATTTAATCCCAAAGGAACGCAACTGTCGTTTTAAGTAAAAATCTAAAATTGGCTGCCAAGAAACATCATTTTCTCCATCTTATTACATCGGACTTGAATTAATTTTCTGTTATGTGAAACTTCTACTTTTTGGTAGGAGGGAGATTTGCATGAAAGTTAGGTTAGTGTTTCTTAATTCTGTGTCCAGAATTTAGAACCACTAAGTTCTATGTTGTGCCCTTTGGCATAGATGCCCCTTGTCTATTGAACCAGTTGTTCTCAATCTTGGCAATATTCCTTAGAAGTACTTGAGGGGCTTTCAAAAATCCTAATGGTCAGGATTACCCTAAGCCGATTTCTTGTGAGTGGGATCCAGGTATTAACACATTTCAAAGCTTTCTAGGTAATTTTTATGTGTGTTCAGTGATTAAGTCCATTATACTAGATCTTCACAAACTGTCTAAGCAGAAGAAAGAAAAAAGGAATTACTAGGAGTTTGAGGTTAGATGAATTTTATATGTAAGGAAGAGTCTGTGGAAAGTAAGGAAGGTGAAATAGCAAAAGTCCTTTGAAAGACGTGTGAAATTAGTCTACACACAAAACCATGGCTAAGAAGACAAATTGTCCAATATGTTCACCAAGGTATTTCAACTTACTCTATAATTCCTCATGAATTTGGGAGGGGACAAGAACATTTAATTAGGATTGTTATGGCTCGAATGTTCTTGTCACCTCCCAAATTCATGATGAAACTTAATTCCAATGCAGTAGTATTGAGGTGATTGGGTCATGAGTGTTCCACTATTATGAACAGGATTAGGTGCTCTAACAAAAGGGCTTGAGGAGGGAGTTCACACCCTTTTTTGCCCCTTGTGTTTCTTCTGCCCTGTGAAGACACAGCACTTTTCCCTCCAGAGGAAGGTGCAACAAGGCACCACCTTGGAAATAGGGAGACTAAACTTCACCAACCAGTGTCTTGATCTTGTACTTCCCAGGCTCCAGAACTGTGAAAAATAAATTTCTTTTGTTTGTAAATTACCTGGTCTGTGGTATTTTGTTACAGCAGCACAAATGGACTAATACAGGGATCTTTCCTTATTAAAAATTGCCTAATGTGGGGGGAAAAGGGAGATAGAATTTGCTTGGCAAAATGTGCTGCCTACCCAATTCAGCTAGAATTTGTCCATGACTGAGCTAATTCTCCTCCTTTGCTTTTCACTTATTCTTCTTTTTCTGCCATCTAATTATTCAAATCTGCTTAACTCCTGCCTCCTTGAGTTCCAATTATTCCTCTTAATGCAGAAATAACACAATAAACAAAATGCATTTATTTTATGCACTATAATTTGTTGAACACATATTTATAAGTACTGTCCTAACTATTCACTATTTTTTCGGTTTTAGAACCATCTCCTCACACCCCACCACTTTTAAATGTATATTTTTTCTTTGTATTACTTTCATGTTAAATAAAATATGACTGCTTTATTCTTTTATGAAACTGAATACAAATTTGCGAAGCACGTAATGACTACAACAATCGTCATTACTTATGTTACATATGTTGTCCCTCTCATGTAAACACTATCAAACTTTGCAATATGTTTATTTTCTAGATATATTCCTTGGTGGAGAGAAAATCTCAAATGCTGACATGGCAGGTATGTCAAATGTTAACTTTTTAAGTGAATTAATAAATTTATCCTCAAAAACTAACATTGATAACCCTCATGCTATTCACCCCAAGTGCTCTGCTCAGTATATATGTGTTAGGTGGATAATACATTATTCTTACCTTCATTAGAATTTATTAAAGACTGATGTGTTTTCTGCTATAAGAGCATTCTGAAGGCATTTTTAGATAATTTTTGTTGGGTATCATTGCTTGTGTCCTAAGAACTACTGGCATGCTCTTTTTATAGGAACGCCTGCTCTGAAACTCTTTGTAAAACTTCTCTACATTGTTATAATACACATGTTAGTATGAACTGATTCTGCAGTACAACCATGCTTTACGTAATCTTGCTGTCTTATTCATTCCCATATTACAGGGCACTCATGCTACAGTTTACACATGATTTAGTTATAGTTGATGTGATTCATGAGCCAGATTTTCTTTTGAGGGCTGATGTACTTATTCTCCCAGCTAGGCAGAAATGCTGGCTGCTGAAAGCTTACAGCTGAGTCCTCCTCTAAGAGTTGCCCTTCCAAAGAGAGTCACTTCACCTAAGGTTAGAGGCAACCCAGATCCAGTGACTAGGCAAGGCCACAAATGTCTGAGTCCTTGTTTCAATTCAGGACAACTGGAAAGGCCCATCTCAGCACCAGGGCTTCCCATGGTTGTGGCTCGGGCCACATTTACAACTACATTGCTTTTCAGTTTCTCCTTCTGTTCAGTCCTGATTCCCTCACTGTTTACAGGGATCATTTCTAAGAGGATTCCCAAGTAAATCTCCTATAGACAGATTACCCTCAGAGTCTTTCCTGGAAACCAACCGAAGATGTTTGGCACCATAAATGGTCCTAGGAAAGCACCTCTGAAATGAGGTTTTGAAAGTGGATCACTTGATGAGCTGGCTTGTAATAAGGACCACATCACAAGCTGTAGGAGGACTATTGACAGATTTTGGCATGCTGAAGCCATGCAGTTGCTTCAGCTTTCTTCCATTATAATGTTTGCTTTTTCAAACGCAAGAGGAGGAAATCTCTAGTGCATGCCAGCTAGACTATATTATATTATCATCTATAATATAATGTTAGATTATATATGTCATAAATATAACACATGTATTTTTATGTTTATGTGCATACATGTGTTATATTTATGGCATATTATATATATAAATATGTGTATATATATCCAATAATGAGGGTGACAGCTCATCTTCTTTGCTATATTCTATTGGCTAGAAGCAAGTCAGAGATCTTAGCCACACTTAAGGGGAGGGGATTACATGGGGCATAACAGAGGGGATGGATCATGGGGCCAGCTTAGAATTCTGCCTACCATAGTGTTTTTTTCTTTTGTACTTAATGTCTAAGTAAAGAACAATTAAATTTTTAAATTATTATCAGGAATTTCACCATTTGTTATGATATTGCACAATGTCAGTTTTAAAATACAAATATGAGAGCATTTAGCTCAGATGTGAAAACACCAAAATTACACAATTCCTATTTCATAGCTCTTACATGCCTATGCCTTTTACTCTTACCAAAACATTGGAAATACTGCATAAAACTCACTCAGCTGGATGTTTGTTTTTTTTATGCTTGTTAAGCACACATTCAACCAACATTCTCTACTGTCAGTTTACTGATGAGTAAGAAAAGACTGAAAATAAACTATAGTCGTCCTGTCTTACCCTTTCCCTCTGTGCATGTTTTAAGCATTAGTGGTTGGCTAAAACAGGGAAGTAAGCTGGGTAAGAAGGGACATGATAGGGTTTCTCAGTCATTTTGCTTCTTAGGACGCCATTGCCTTTTTACTCTATTCATAGCAAGCTCTGGCTCTTTTTTTTTTTTTTTTTTTTTTTTAAGATGGAGTCTCGCTCTGTTGCCAGGCTAGAGTGCAGTGGTGCGATCTCACCTCACTGCAACCTCTGCCTCCCGGGTTCAAGCGATTCTCCTGCCTTAGCCTCTTGAGTAGCTGGGATTACAGGCTCCCACCACCATGCCCAGCTAATCTTTATGTTTTTAGTAGAGACAGGGTTTCACTGTGTTGGCCAGGCTGGTCTCAAACTCCTGACCTCAAGTGATCTGCTAGCCTCGGCCTCCCAAAGTGCTGGGATTACAAGCATGAGCCACTGCACCTGGCCCTAGCTAGCTCCGGTTCTAACAGAAAGGGCGACCTCTATGAATTGTCAATACCCCCATTTACTCAGTCATAAACATGATATAATTAACCTTGCATTTGCTTTGAGTCCCTCTGAACTCCCACGTGTCATGGGTCCACTGGAATTTCATATTCATGGGATATCACAATTACTATATGTAAAAGGGGCAACAAGGAACAGCAGACACACATATTGCACATGTGTCCTTTGTAAATGCATGCTTTCTTGTCTCATTGAAATTTATTTCTGAAGCTGACGTGGTTTGGATGTGTGACCCCTCCAAATCTCGTGTTGAAATGTGATCTCCAATGTTGGAGGTGGGGCCTAGTGGCAGGTGTGTAGGTCATGGGGGCAGATTCTTCATGAATGGCCTGGGGCCCTCCTTGCAGTAATGAGTGAGTTCTCATTCTTGAGTTCACATGAGATCTACTTGTTTAAAAATGCATGTCATGTCCGGGCGCCATGGCTCATGCGTGTAATCCCAGCACTTTGGGAGACCGAGGCGGATGGATCACCTGAGGTCAGGACTTCGAGACCAGCCTGCCCAACATAATAAAACCCTGTCGCTACTAAAAATACAGAAAATTAGCCGGGGGTGGTGGCAGGCACTTTGGAGTATGAGGCAAGAGAATCGCTTGAACCCCAGAGGCAAAGATTGCAGTGAGCTGAGATCATTGCGCCACTGCACTCCAGCCTGGGGAACAAGAGTGAAACTCCATCTCAAAAAAAAAAAAAAAAAAAAAAAAAAAATGCACGTCACCTCTCCCCTCTATTGCTCCCTCTCTCACTGTATGACACACTGGCTCCCCCTTCACCTTCTGCCATGATTGTAAACTTCCTGAGGCCTCATCAGAAGCCAAGAAGTTGCTGATACCTTGCTTGTACAGCCTGCAGAACTAGGAGGTAAGTAAAACTCTTCTTTAGAAATTACCCAGTCTTGGGTATTCCGTTATAGCAATGCAGAGTAAACTAACACAAATGCACAAGTTCAAAGGTATAAAGTTATTATGAATTTCAAGATGGCAATAGTAGAGTATTACATTTCATGCAGGGCCTTTCTGAGCACGGTGCCTTAGGCGACTGTACAAGTTACATGCCCATGAAGAAGAGTTTGCATCCTGTCCAAACCAAGTCTTCAAATTTTTTCAGCCCTAACTGATGTCTAATCGAACCTTGTTAAATAGCAAACCAGAAACACCTCAAGTGAGCCTCTCCCAAATATGTGACCCATAGGAACTGTAAGACATAATAAATATTTATTATGTAAGAACAGATAACTGATATATGAGTCTCAGTAAAGTACAGACTCATGGATCATAATTCAGAGTCAGGTTGTGACCTAAGAATAGACATTTTAGCAATAATCCCAACCATCAGGAAAACGCAAACCAAACCACAGTGAGGTACCGCTTCAGACCCACTAGACTGGCTATATTGAAAAAGATAATAACAAAGGTTGGTAAGGATGTGGAAGAATTAGAATCCTCACATGCTTCTGGTGGGGATACACAATGGTACAGCCACGTTAGAAACAGTCTGGATATTCCTCGAAACATTAAACATAGAGTTACCATGTGATCTAGGAATTCTATTCCTAAGTATATACGCAAGAGATTTGAAAATATGTCTCCACAAAAAATCTTGTACACAAATGTTCATATTAGCATTATGCACGATAGCCCCCAAGTTAAAAACAATCCAAATGTCTGTCAACTGATAAATGAATAATACATGTGGTACATCCATACAATGGAATATTATTCAGTAATAAGAAGAAATGCAGTATTGATACATGCTACAACATAGATAAACCTTGAGAACATTCTGCTAAGTAAAAGAACCCAGTAACAAAACACCAAATATATTATGATTGTGTTTATATGAAATGTACCCAATAAGTAAATTCATAGAAGAGAAAGATGAGTAGTTGCCTAGAGCTGAGGGGGTTGCGGGTATATAGAGAGTGACCCCTAATGGGTAGGGGGAGTTCTTCTGAGGATGGTGAAAATGTTCCGAAATTGATTGTATTGTTGGTTACGTAACTGTGGAAATACTAACAACCACTGAATTGTACACTTTAAATGAGTGAAATATTTGGTATGTAAATTATATCCCAATAAGGCTATTATAAAAAAATCCTCATATTCTTCTAATGTCAACAGTCTAATTGCCACACTTAACAAATGCCACTCTAGACTTTTAAAGTTGATGTTCATTTAAAATAAAAAGCATTACTGTAGTACTTCTAATAATGTTCTTATTATGCTCACCACTTACACCTTTCTAAAGAGAAAATATAACACGAGACAAGTGAGGTAAAACTTGGAGTAGAACAGATCTTTAGCTTCAATCCAAAATGACTTTTAACTCATCCAACTTTCTTGGCAAAGAACAAAAATAATGACAGTAGCAGTAAGGATTGAAATGAACCCTCAAGAAGAGAACAAGTGTGTCAGAAAGAGAAAGAACATTAGTAGTTCCTTTTCAGAGGCTGTAAAGAGGAGGCTTAATTTCTCCATGAAGTGTCATTCTTGCTCATTCTTAAGATGCTCTGCCTAGGCCTGGACACCAGGAGTGTCATTCATTTTGCTTTCTCTTTGAGATTAGTGAGAGTCTCTTCTTTTAGCTGGGACAGAATGACAAGAAACAGGATGCATCTTATAATTTCAGTGAAAGCAGTTTTTATTCTGACTTAGTGTTTGTTGATGCCTAGCATTCCATCTTTTGTCTGTAGAGCTTGCAGATACAGTAATTATTTAATTGCTTGGGCTCTATTTGTCATATGTATGGTTTAAGCTCTATTGAAGCTGAAGCTGAACTTGCATAGAGAAAAGCAAGAGGCTTTTTGCAATGAAGAGCTTTCCTCTTGAGGTTGGCATAATCCTTCCTTTCTTGTACAAAATGGGGAAAGTCAAAAAGTCATCCCATTTCCACCTTCTATTCTTTAACCATAAAATCTGAACTCTTAAAAAAACTAGTCTTTAAAAAAATGTTTTGCCTCTATGCAAGGGATAGAAACACTTGCCTCCCTCTCTGCCTCTGTCTGTCTCTCTAGATATAGCTATAGATGTAGATGTACAGGAATACCTCATTTTATTGTGCTTCACTTTATTGCACTTTACAGATAATATGTTTTTAATAACTTTGAGTTTGAGGGCAACACTGCACCAAGCAACTCTGTCAGCATCATTTTTCTAACAGTATATGCTCACTTCGTTTCTCCGTGTCCCATTTTGATAATACTCACAATATTTCTAACTTCATTATTATTATTATATCTGTTATGGTGATCTGTAATTAGTGACCTTTGATGTTACTACTGTAATTGTTTTGGGGCTCCATGAACCACACCCACATAAGACGGTGAACTTAATTAACAAATGTGTGTGTCCTGACTGCTCCACTGACTGGCTGTTCTCCCATCTCTCTCCTCTTCTTGGGCCTCTCTGTTCCCTGAGAGAAAACAATAGGTCAGTTGAATTAGGTCTGTTATTAACCCTACAGTAGCCTACAAGTCATCAAGTGAAAGAAAGGGTCACATGTCTCTCACTTTAAATCAAAGGCTAGAAATAATTAAGCTTAGTGAGGAAGGCATGTCTAAAGCCAAAATAGGTTAAAAGTTAGGCCTTTTGCACCAAACAGCCAAATTGTGAATGCAAAAAAAAGTTCTTGAAGGAAATTCAAAATGCTACTCCAGTGAACATACAAATGATAAGAAAGCAAAGCAACCTTACTGCTGATAGGGAGAACATTTAGTGGTCTGGATAGAAAATCAAACCAGCCACAACATTCCCCCAAGCCAAAACCTAATCCACAACAATTCACCAACTCTCTTCAATTGTATTATAAGAAGGTTGATAGAGGTGAGGAAGCTACAGAAGAAAAGTTGGAAGCTAGAAGAAGTTGATTCATAAGGTTGAAAGAAGCTGTCTCCTTAACGTAAATGTGCAAGGTAAAGGAGGAAGTGCTAATGTTATAACAGAAATTACAGAAAATTATCCAGAATATATAGCTAAGATCACTGATGAATGTGGCTGCACTAAACAACAGATTTTCAATATATATGAAACAGCCTTTTATTGGAGGAAGATGCTGTCTGTGCCTTTCATAGCTAGAGAAGAGAAGTCAATGTGTGGCTTCAAATCTTCAAAGGACAGGCTGACTCTCCTGTTAGCAGCTAATGCAGCTGATGACTTTAAGTTGAAGGCAATGCTCATTTACCATTCCCCAAATTCTAGGATCCTTAAGAATTATGCTAAATATACTCTGCCTGTGCTCTATAAATGGAACAACAAAGCCTGGATGGCAGCACATCTGTTTATAGCTTGGTTTACTGAACATTTTAAGCCCACTGTTGAGACCTACTGCCCAGAAACAATGACTTGTCTCAAAATATTGCTCACTGTCAATGATCTGGTCACTCAAGAACCCTGATGGAGATTTAGAAGCAGATTAATGTTGTTTTCACACCTGCTAACACAACATCATTCTGAAGTCCATGGATCAAGAAGTAATTCCTCCTTCCAAGTCTTATTATTTAAGAAATATATCTTGTGAGGCTATAGCTGTCATAGATTGTGATCCCTCTAGTGGATCTGGGCAATGTAAATTTAAAACCTTTTTGAAAGGATGCACTATTCTAGATGCCATTAAGATCATTTGTGATTCATGGGAGGAGATGAAAACAGCAACATTAATAGGAGTTTGGAGGAAGTTGATTCTAACCCTCATGAATGACTTATTCCACGTGGGTTCTTTTCTATTTCCCTAAATGTCAGCTGGCCTGAGAAATAAAGGGAAAGAGTACAGAAGAGAGAGATTTTAAAGCTGGGTGTCCAGCGGAGATATCACATGTTGGCAGGTTCTGTGATGTTCCCTGAGCTGTAAAACCAGCAAGTTTTTATTAGCAATTTTCAAAAGGGGAGGGAGTGCACGAATAGGGTGCGGGTCACAGAGATCACATGCTTCACAAGGTAATAAAATATCACAAAGCAAATGGAGGCAGGGAGAGTTTAAAATTGCTAATGAAGTTTCAGGCACACATTGTCATTGACAACATCTTCTCAGGAGACAGGGTTTGAGAGTAGACAACTGGTCTGACCAAAATTTATTAGGCAGGAATTTCCTTGTCCTAATAAGCCTGGGAGCGCTACAGGAGACCAGGGCTTATTTCATCCCTTTGTCCTTGACTGTATAAGACAGCCGCCCCCAAAGCAGCCATGTCAGAGGCCTACCCTCAGGGCGCATTCTCTTTTTCAGGGATGTTCCTTGCTGAGAAAAAGAATTCAGTGTCTCCTATTTGCTTTTGAAAGAAGAGAAATATGGCTCTGTTCCACCTGGCTCAATGGCAGTCAGAGTTTAAGGTTATCTCCCTTGTTCCCTGAACATTGCTGTTATCCTGTTCTTTTTTCAAGGTGCCCAGATTTCATATTGTTGAAACGCACATGCTCTACAATTTGTGCAGTTAACACAATCATCACAGGGTCCTGAGGCGACATTCATCCTCAGTTTATGAAGATGATGGGATTAAGAGATTAAAGACAGGCATAGGAAATCACAAGAGTATTGACTGGGGAAAGGATAAATGTCCATGAAATCTTCACAATTTATGTTCTTCTGCTGCGGCTTCAGCTGGTTCCTCTGTTCAGGGTCCCTGACTTCCCGCAACAGGGATTCAAGACTTTAGTGGAGAAATTAACTAAAACTATGGTAGAAATAACAAAAGAACTAGAACTACAAGTGGAGCCTGAAAATGTGCCTGAATTGCTGCAATCTCCTGAGAAAACTCAAACACATTGAGTTGGTTTTTATGGAAGAACAAAGAAAGTGGTTTCTTGAGATGGAATCTATTCCTGGTAGAGATGCTGTGAACACTGCTGAAATTACAACAAAGGATTTAGAATATTACATAAACTTAGTTGGTAAAACAGTAACAGGGTTTGAGGAGTTTGACTCCAATTTTGAAAGAGAATTATTGTGGGTAAAATGCTATGAAACAACATTACATGCTATAGAAAAATCATTCATGAAAGGACAAATCAACTGATGCAGCAAATTTCATTGTTCTTATATTAAAAAATTTCCACAGCCTCTCTAATCTTTAGCAACCACCACCCTGTCAGTCAACGACCATCAACACAGACGCAAGACCCTCTACAGCAAAAAGATTATGACTCACTGGAGGCTTAGATGATTGTTAGCACTTTTTAGCAATATTTTAAAATTAATGTGTGTACATTGTTTTTTATAGATGTAACACTATTGCACACTTAATAGACTACAGCATGGCATAAACATAACTTTTTAATGCACCAGGAAACCAAAGAAACTTGTGTGACTCACTGTATTGTGAGATTTTCACATTATTTCAGTGGTCTGGAACTGAACCCACTCTATCTAGGAAGTATGCCTGTATATGTGTTTCTCATAAAACTCATAACTTAAGAATGGAATAATTTGTTGGGACTTCAGAAATTCCTTTTTAAATATCCTAGGTGATATTTAAAAAGTGATATCATTTGAAAAACTGTGAAGTGGAGTTATAAATAGGGGAGAAAAGCAGATTCCCGTGACTGTACTTATTATACAAAAGTTTTACGTTATCAATTTTCTGAGTTATTTAATATATGCTATTTTATTCATTATCAAAAAATCATTTGAGAAAAAAGAGCTAGTCTTCAGCCTTGAGCACCCCCCAGGGAGGACCTGCGTTATGTATGTTGGCACTAAGCCCAGACGTAGCACAGTACCTGGAAGGTGGCTGATGTTTAGTAAATATTGGAGCTTACAGAATTACCTAGACAGCTTCTCTATTTCACCTTTAGCATCTCCTTCTCTGCTTTCATCCATTCAAAAATCTTTGTTCTTCAGATCATTTCAAGTATTGCCTTGTGTGGCCTCATCTGCAGCATAACCCCTTCGGTGGCAAGATGTTTTATAATGGGGTTTTACAGCATTTCACTGAGAGTTGTGTGCTGTGAAATGCATGGTAGCAAGGTAATTTTTTAGGAATGGCTGGAATTTACACATTTTTCAAACTGTCTCTCCAAAGAGCTCTATTAGGTCAGTTTTATTTAGTGCTAGTGTCATTGTTTTGGGAAAAACTCTTAGGTCCCTCCTGGTTCTGCTCCTGGAAGCTGACTTTAGAGCTCCCTGCAGAGCATAGTGGGTAAAGGAAGGGAGTAAATAATGGAGCTACCAGCAGTAGAGCCCCACCAATCAGCACAAAAATCCCACTAAGTATCCTGTTATTTGGTCGGTTCTGCTGATTTAGCCATGGGCAATGCAGAGGGCTGTGGGATGCCATAAAGTGCAAGGTTATGGAACCTTAATCCATTAACTTTAGATGCCCATAAGCCTGAAGGAGAGACTTTCTTCTTAAAAACCCTTTATTTCCCATGAGGAGAATTCTATAAATAGGTTTTCTTCTAGTTGGGAAATATTCAGAAGGCAGTGGAGAGCAGGTTACAGTGAGAGGCCAAGATAGGATTTGTTAGCTGCCACCTTTTCTCTCTGCATCAGTTCGTAAATGTGACCTTCATGGGCCCTCAACAAATGAGAGAGGCCTGGAGAGCGGTCAGTTTCTTAGGGGACCCCTACATCTCTAGCAATGGAAAAAAAGCACCATCATTTTCTCACTGGAGAATCAAGTGGATTGCCTTACATTTTTGAAAGTTATTTTACTTTTGTTTATTCAGGAAAACACACTCCACTTTTGACACTTAATTCTAGAGAAATTCTATTTAAATAAACAGGAGAAAATCAGAGAGTTTAATAGAAAAGGATCAACTTTAGTTTTAAAAGTGTATTGAAGCAAGCAAAAACAGCAATGAAGCATGCTGTCATCATGAGGAGTTAGATTGCTAGAAGTAAAAAATAGTCTTGTGTTTGCACAGATCTCCATAATGTGCTTTGTACTGACTGTATGAGGCTGGCTTCAACGTGTTCTCATTTTTCTTCTCACTCATGATCGCTTGATTTCTAGTCCTTCACGTAAAGACTGGAAGAATGTATCTGAGCCTGACTGAGGGAGCAATTTTTAGGAAGCAGAACGGGAGCATTTAAGACACAAAATGCGACTTTAGAGACCAAACTCCCCTGCTTCCCTGAAGTTCAGTCTCCTCATCCATGAAACAAAGGGTCCGACAGAGTCTTTAGGCTCCCCTTCGATTCTAAACCTAACGATGACGACAGCACTATACCTATTAGCCTAACTTCTCCAGTTCACTTTTTAAGTGTCCTCTTTTTCAGTGTCTTCTTTTCTATTTATTCATTGGAGTGTTTTGTAAAGAACATGGGCTTTGAGGTCAATAAACCTGGGTTTGAATCCCTATTTGGCTCTTTCCTAGCTGTATGACCATTGACAAGTTACTTAACCTTTCTGAGATTCAAATTGCCTCCTCTGAAAAATGGTGATACGGTACCAGTGATGTGGTGAGGACTGGACGAAATAAGCTATATACTTGCTACTGTGACTCTATCACTGTCCATTTTTAAATAAATAGTAGGATTATTTAGGATTATTACCGTTCACCAACTATTGGTTGGGTGCTCCAAGCTGGCCCCAGGGGTTGCAAAGATAAATGTGTCCAATCCCTTTCTAAAGAAGCTCATAGTGTTTTGGGGAGATAAATATATTAATAATTCACACACTATAGTGTAATGAATACTACAGTGACAGCATGTTCCTTACTGATTTTGCCATTTTCCCTTTCCCATATAAATTATGTGTTATCCTTAATTTTTTACCATTGGTCCTAGATGGGTTTTTTCACCTATTTCTTTCCCACTTAGTACTACATGTGCCAAGGTATTTATTATTTTTTTTTCCCTAGATGGGACTACCTAAATTCTCATTTCTTTACTCTCATTATTCAGATCTCTTATTTGTAAATTTTAGAGCCTCACTAACTCAATTACTGATTTCTGGGAGAGTCATCTGCCCAGACAATTCCAGTTGTTCTGAATAGCATCTGAACCTTTCCGTGTGCTATCGCTAAGCAGTGGCTTTCTTGGCCCCTCAACTGCATCAGGTTTCCATGACAACATGAATTTCCACTGATAGTTTTAACTTCTGTAGCTCTGGATTCCCAGTTGTTTTTCTCCCCACTTTCTCCGTTACTATACTTCAATCCCATGTTTTACTGAGTGGTACTCTGTAATTTTCTCTGTATGGCTTTAAATTGAAGTGTTTTAAATATGCAGGTGAAGTTTTTTTAAAACATGAAATGAATTTTATCTAGTATGGGTCATTTAGATTCTTGACAACTGTAGATACAAGGACAGGAGTGCAGTGATTGGAATTATCCACTGTCAAGCTATGGCAAACCCACCTGGTCACATTCACATCCAAGGATAATTAATGGGTGTGCCATATGTTCATTAAAATTATGACCCATCTTATCACTTACCACATAACCAGGAACAAACCTCTATTTTCTGTACTTTACGACATTTCTGTAAAAGAATTCTTGTGGAATGAAAAGCCTGTAGTGTTTTTCAACTCAAAAACATTTTTTTTTCTTACTTTTTTTCTCACCTGTATTATCAGTTTTTAATTCTTTCTTATTCTGGGAAGTTGGAAATCATCTTAATGGTGTTCCCAGCACATCCTACGTAAATTCTGAGGCATTTTTGCCTTTAGGGGGTTGTTCACATGCAATTTGTAAAACTTGGACCTGAAGATAGAGTGCAAACTTCAGAATCAAAAGATCAATTCTGTAACTTTGGAGGATGAGTGGTGGAAACCAACAACTGGGGGAAAAAAAAAAAAGGCAGTGGGCCTTGGGACGTGCACATTGTCAAAAAAAAAAAATGCAAGGGACTCAACTAAATTCTTTCAAACAACACACACAAAGACAAGTGAAAAGCTGGAGTAGAGGAGGCTGAAGAACTAAACCAAGACAGAAAAAAAGGAGAGTCCGCAGGAGGTTCTCTTAGGCTTAGCATCTGCTTTCTATTGCTTTCGTTTCAATTAAGAAATCATGCCCTCTAGCTTTAGGGTATCAGCCACATGAGACCCTTCCCTCTCATCTGTCCCCATTCCAGGTATCTACCATATTTCTCCATGTCTCTTTCTCTATAGCCATCATGCCTCTTGAGCTTCTCACCCCCTTACTGCTATATTCCTCCCATTGCCCCTTAGCTTTCCCTAATGATTCAGCCACTCTCTGATCTTCCTCTGTAGCATCATTAAATGAGATAGCACTTATAGCACTTAATACAGTGCCTGGCAGAGTAAAGTGTCAAAAAGTTTGGCTACCATTTTTCATCCCTCTAGCCTGACTTCAGAAACATTTATTTTATCGTATTACCCACATAATTGTGACTCCTCATGAGTTCCTATCTCCAAGCATAAATTCCTTGGCTGGCTATCTGAGGCTCACTTTTAATTGGCCTCGGCGTAAATTTTCAAGATCACCTCTCAGCATTGTTGTCTCTGACCCCATCAGGCTGACCAATGGCTTTTGTTTAGGTCTCACGCATCCCTGCTCTTGCATCTTCAGCTAGCACTTATATAACACTAGCTAACATTTATGCTTCTCTTTTATTTCTCATACCAATACTATGCAATCTATATTATGATTTTCACTTTACAGATTAAGAAACTAAAGCTTAGGGAGGTTGAGTAATTTATTTAAAATGACTACTAGGATATGGCTTAGCCAGAACTTGACCCGAATTTATCCAAGTCCAAAACTCATAATGATCACCAGGACTTCATTCTTTTCTCTAAGCACCACCAACTGAAAAATCCTCCCTACTCCCAGTCTCACTTTCTCTCATTAAGTGTCTCTTGACTAGTCTCAGAGACCTCAGTCTTTCTCTGTTAATCGTTTGAAGCCACAGTCTTCTACCGTCTTGGCATTTTTTTAGTGTTGGATGGTTTGTTGTCCCTATTGTCATCCCCTCAATCATTTATTTCACTTGTCTATGGCAAAGGTTGGTGTGTCTTTATTTTAATTATCCTAGTATCTAGTTTAGCACTTTGGGTGCAGAAGTTTACAGGAGGCAAAATGAATGAATGATTAGTATTAGAAGCATTGAGCTTTCAGCTGTATCTTTTTTTTCCCTTTGAACACTTGGAAAAGATGTTTCTGCCAAACTCAGTGACTAAATATGAGGAGATAAATGTTAAGGGGCTAAACCAAATCTTTTAAAATCTTAACCTTGGGAATTCCAGCAAGAAACATCTGCACTGGCTAAATGTGCAGCACATGACCAGATTCCCTGAATTACAGAGCAGTATGTGACAAAAGAAACTAGAGAAAAGGTCTGTGGGGTTCTGGCTTCATGCTCCCAAGACTGTTAACAAGGAATTCCTGTTGGAAGTAAAAAGGACACATCCAGCATGCAAAAGCATCAACAGCTTTGCAGACCTCAGTTGAGAACAGAGCAGAGGCTCCAGGAATAACTGTGGACTACGAGTTTTAAAAAATGCTCAAGCATAGGCTTTGTTTCCTTCCTGCATGAATTGAACCTCTGTAAAGTCTTATCTCTGTGTAAATATCACTATATCTAGGATATGCTAAAAAAAATAGCCTGCAAGATAAGAGATTCTATATGGTATTGGAAACCACTGCATTGCCAGCACCAGAAAGCAAATTCAAACTTGTGGCATGAAATTAATGCATTTGTTACTCTTCGTTTGTATTAAAGAGAATTTAGTGATGTACAAGATTGAAGAGCTAACTTTCACACCTGCCACCCAGGGCTTTCTAGTTTTTGGTTGGTTGAATTTGGTCCCCCAGTAGTCCCCCAGTATTCCAGAGTAGACTGGGAGTGGCCGATTGCAAGCTGCTGTTAACAAGTCTCAGTGCTGTTACTGTCCTCAAGGGGCAGAAGAGATTCTGGACTTCCAATTACCAGGCCAGGAGTGACCTTTGAAGAGAGAAGAGATGAGGCCAAGAGGAAGCATTAATTCAGGTTGGGTCACACCCCTTTAAAAGTACAGGTACTGACTTGAGATGATTACCTGCACTGGCTATCAGTTTAAGTGGATTCAACTAGACAGGAAAAGAGAATTTGAATGGGACCACTTAAATGGTCAAGAATTCAAGAGGTGCTATATGAATTTTAAACAGAACTTGAATGCTTTGGACCCACAGAATATTGCTTTGCTTTCTATTGATGCCGCCTTGGTCCTGTGGAAGACAAAGTGGATGCTTTAGTTAAACTGCATGTGTCCTAGTCCCTGAAAAGTTGGGTTTTATCTTTGTATCACATGCTGCTGTGAATGAGAGTAAGAAAATCCATCTTGCTTTTGTAGTTACAAATCAAGAAAAAGGTTTGATTGCACATCTCATCGGGAAAGATATTTATTACACCTACTGCCCCAATCCTCTTGTAATGCTTCCTGTTCTCTGCTTTTTAATTTTTTTCCTTTTGTAACCTGACATCAAATTCTTTATGTTATTGGAATGTTTCTTTGTGTGTTCTATTTCTAAGGAATCTATAAGTAGTATAGGAAGGAAAATCAGAATATTACTAATTATTACAGAATATTACAGAATACTCATAGTATTCCTTTGGGCTGAGCCTTTGCATGTTGTTCTGTTTCTTCCCCCTCAAATTCTGAGCTAAATCTCTTAATCTCTTTTGTGCATAAACCGATCTCCAGTGGGAGATTTAACTGCCAACTTGAGAAGGACTAAAACATTTAAAGTTTCAGTACCGCCTCACAGCTATGAGTAGTCCTAGTGGATGTGTCAAATACTGATGATTTTTGTAGGTTATATATTGTTTTTTAGGACGCTGATTTTAGCCAGTAAAACTGAAAGCATAATCATGTTAATTCATTGGCTTTAAACTATATTATGAAGGTTCCATTGTGACCTATTTATGATTGCAGAAGGCTGTGATAAACCACATCTGAGCTCTTAAAATTGTCATGCTCTGTTCTCTCATAGGTGGGAATTGAACAATGAGAACACCTGGACACAGGGCAGGGAACATCACATACTGGGGCCTGTCAGGTGGTGGGGAGCTGAGGGAGGGATAGCATTACAAGAAATACCTAATGTAAATGACGAGTTGATGGGTGCAGCAAATCAGCATGGCACATGTATACCTATGTAACAAACCTGCACGTTGTGCACATGTACCCTAGAACTTAAAGTATAATAATAGAAAAAATGATATTAACATTTTAAAACAAGAAAAAAATTGTCATGCTCATGGCCTTTTCTTCACTGTTGTCATATTTTTATGAGTATTCTCTAAAACTAATCCTTTCAATATTCTTTATTAAAGAAACAGCAGGAAGTAAAAATATTTTCATCAACATCTATTTTTTATTCAACTTTTCTAGGGGCCATTTTTTTTCTTCTGTGCTTTTGGTTGCTCTTCACTTTAACTTTAAACACTGCTGAACGGCAATGAAGGGGTTTCCAGGCTGATAACCCATAACTCAGAGCCAGTTGTACACATCTCCTAGTCAGGAGACAACTCTGGGAGAGATGAATGGTTTGGCAGAAGGACAATTACCACTGAACAAAGGAAAAGAGGAACTAAAGAGTTGCTATAATGGTGGCATTAGATATTTTTAACGAGCCAAGCTGTCCTAGAGATATAGATCTTCACTGGTGTTTCTCGTTGATGATTTATGATATGGTTACATTGAGTGTCCTGTGGCCTCATATGCAGGAGACATTATTTTGATTTTTTCTTTCAATTTTTTGAGCTTCATCTTATTCCACAGAGAGCAAAGAAAGAAAGCCAGAGAAGCTCCTGATTAATATACCACATTCCATCTGAGCAGGCTCCTTTGGTTGAAGAACAAGAGGGAAGGGGGACTGTCAAGTTTCATGTGGTAGAACAATAATAAACAATATTAGCACTAAATCATTCTCATCTTTACTGAAATACTACCCTTTATTCCCCAATATAATTTTTCTCCTTTTCCATATGCTTCTTCCCAACTGTTGAAATCGGCACAGAACTCGACATTGAAATAATTTTTGATTTATCTCTTCAATTGAGCCAGATATTTTCAAATATATCATAATTTCATTAACATCTCAACAGCCCTAGGAAATACTTAGAATCATTAAATGCATTACAGAAACTTACACATCACATATTTGGCAACTGGCAAAATCAGAATTCGAGCCAGAGCAGTCAAGATTAAAACTCGAAAGTCACATACTTCCCATTACATGGTGCTAAAATCTTTCTGAGTTTCTTTATATAATACACATTATTACTAAAAAGAAGAATTTCAGTATACCAATAACTCATCCTGGGCATACTTCTTTTAAAAACTCCAAGCTAAACTAGATGATATTTTTGCACTCTGGACCTTAGGCTCATTCTTTTTTTAAAACTGAAGGATTATAGTTAAGCACCAGGATAAGAAAGGGCATTTTAGGACAAAAAGGAAGAGACTGTTTATTTTAACTGATGTAGAAACATTTCATGTTCAATTATAAGCCCCTATTTAAGCCAAAGGAAAAAAATAGTTATTGTTTTGATGGCCTACTGTGATATTATAAAAGAAATCATTAAATCACATGACTCACAAAGAAAATGGCAACCCTTCACTAGATGGATGGTAGTAGCATATAATCAGGATCCCGAGATCAGGTTTCCCCCCACTTTGGAATAAATTATGGGTCTGACGTTTGTTTTTAGTTTCTTTCTTTTTAAACTTCAATGACTATAGTCAGTGGTTTAACATCTAGAGATTATGAGTTTCATTTTCATTGAGAAAAGAGAACATTCTAATTTGTTTATTGACTCAGTACTAACCACTCCTATTAGTGTTATATTTGATACTTTAGCTGGATTTTCTAGTATTTCAGGTTAGATTTTCCTAGAAATAGACTGGAAGCAAGCATTTGAGAGTAAGTAGTTTATTGGGGAGGTGATTCTAGAAAATACCAGTAGGGAAGTGGAAAAGTGAGGCAGGGAGGAAATAAAACCTATACTACATGTGTTTAGGAAGCCAGTTTCTATAGTAAGCAACTGTAGTGGATATTAGTTCTTACACTATTTACAATGAGATTAGAAATTGAGATTAGGCATTTATAAATGTTTATAGCAAGTTGATAGTGACATGATATAAAAATAGATTTGTATTGCATTTTACAAAAACTTTGGTCGGAAACAAACAAACAAAAACCTGGTACCTCAAAACTGGTGAATTTTTGCTTTTCTGGCCTGAGTTTTAGTGAGACATCAAAAAAAAAAAAAAACAAAAAAAAAACAAAAAACCAACATTACCAAGGCCAATGTCCAGGAGCTTTCCCCCTGTGTTCTCTTCTATTACTTTCATAGTTTTTGGCCATATGTTTAGATATTTTATCCATTTTGTGTATGGCGTCAGATAATGAATGGTTCAATTCCATTCATTTGCATATGAAAATCCAGTATTCCCTGCTTTATTTGTTTATTTATTTATTTATCTATTTATTTATTTTGAGAGAAGGGTTCACTCTGTCACCCATGCTGGAGTGCAGTGGTGTGATCATAGCTCACTGCAACCACAAACTCCTGTGCTCAAGAGATCCTCCTGTCTTAGCCTCCCAAGTTGCTGAGACTACAGGCACACACCACCATGCCCAGCTAAACTTTTCAAAAATTTTTTGTAGAGATGGGCTCTCACTTTATTGCCCAGGCTGGTCTCAAACTACGGGCCTCAAGCAATCTTCCTGCTTAAACCTCCCTAAGTGCTGAGATTACAGGCTTAAGTCACTGCATCTGCCCCCTAGCACATTTATTGAAGAGAATATTCATTCTCAATTGTGTCTTCTTGGTGCCCTTGTCAAAAATGAGTTGACTAAATGTTTAAATTTTAAATTTTTAGTTGACTAAATGTTTAAAATGTTTAAATTTACTTCTGGGCTCTCTATTCTGTCCCATTGGTCTATGTGTCTGTTTCTATGCCAGTAACATACTGTTTGATTACTATAACTTTGTAATGTAATTTAAAAATCAAGAAATGTGATGCCTCAAATGTTTTATTTCTCAAAATTATTTTGGCTGTTCTGGGTCTTTTGTGGCTCCATATCATTAAAACAAATTTTTTCTATTCCTCTGAAGAATGCCATTGGGATTTGATAGGGATTGTGTTAAATCTGTATATTGCTTTGGGCAGTATGGACATTTTAACAATATTGACTCTTCCAATCTATGAGCAAAGTTATTTTTCCATTTATTTATGTGTGTCTTTTTCAATTCATTTTACCAGTGTTCAATAGTTTTCATTGTGTATTTCTTTCACCTTTTTTATTAAGTTTATTCCTAGGTATTTTTTGATGCAATTATAAATGGTACTATTTCTTAACTTCTTTTATGGTTAGGTCATTATGTGTGTATAAAAATGTTACTCATTTTTATGTTGATTTTGTATCTTATAACTTTACTGAATTTATTTCTTAGTTCTAACAGTTTTTTGTGGGATCTTTGGGGTTTTTAATATATATAAGATTATGTCATCTGCAGTTAAGACAATTTTACTTTTTTCTTTCTTACTTGGATACCTTTTCTTTATTTTTCTTGTCTGATTGTTCTTGCTAGTACTTCCAATACTATGTGGAATAAAAGTGAGAGTGAGCATCCTTGTCTTGGACCAGACTTAGTGAAAAGGCTTTCAGTTTTTCCCCATTGATTATAATGTGAGCTGTGGGTTTTTCATAAATGGCCTTTATCATGTTGAGAAACTTTTCTTCTATATCTAAACTGTTAAGAGTTTTAATCAAAAAAGATTTTATAGCAAGTAAAATTATCAGGAATAAATAGGGGTATTGCATAGTAATAAAGGGGTTAATTCTGTAAGACGATATAACAATCCTTAATGAATATACATCCAACAACAGAACATAAAAGTACATGAGTCAAAAACTGATTTCAAAGAGAAATAGATTAATTCACTATTACCTTTAGCGACTTCAACATGCCTTTATTAAAAATAAATAGATCAAGCAGGTAAAGTACTACTAAGGTTGTAGCTGAATTCAACAACTGGATGTTAATCAACTGGATATAACTGATATCTATAGACTACTTCATCCCACAACAGCCAGTTATGTATTTTCCTGAAGTTTACATGAAACATTTACCAAGATAGACCACATTCTTGGCCATAAAGCACAGTTCAACAAATTTAAAATAATAGAAATTACACAGTATCTGTCTCAGACCACAAGAGAAATAAACTAGAAATAAATTTCTTTTTTTTCCAGAAAGACAGCTGGAAAATCACCCAAATACTTGGAGATTAAATAATACATTTATAAATAACACATGAATCAAAGAAGAAATTTTAAGTTACATTTTTTAAATTTTTGAGCCGAATGAAAATGAAAACAAAACTTATTACAAATTTCTGAGATGCAGTGAAAATAGTGCTTAGAGGGAAAGTTATAGCATCAAACATATATACTAGAAAAGAAGAAAGATCTAACATCAGTACTCTATGCTTTTACCTTAGGAAACTAGGGAAAAAAAGAGCAAATTAAATTCAAAGTAAGCATAAAAAAGAAAGCTAAAACTTAGAAATTAATAAAATTATAAATAGAAAATTAATAGAGAAAGTCAACAAGACCAAAACCTGGTTTATTGGAAAGATCAATAAAATAAATAAACCTCCATCCAGGCTAACTAAGAAAAAAAGAGAGAGGATACAGATTAAGACAAAGAAAAGAGAGACTATCACTATGAATTCCATAGACATTGAAAGGAAAATAAAAGAATATTATTAACAACTGTATGCCCACAAATTTGATAACCTATTAGATGAAATGCAACAATTCCTTGATAGACATAATCTGCCAAAACTCACATGAGAAGAAATAGATTATCTGAGTAGACCTGTATCTATTACATAAATTAAATCAATAATTACTAATCTTTAAAATAGAGGCCACTGGGTCTAGATGGGTTCACTGGTAAATTCTACCAAACATTTAAAAGAGAAATTATACCAATCTACAATCTCTTTCAGAAGACAGAAGAAGAGGAAATACTTTCTAACCCATTCTATGAGTCCAGCATTGCCCTAATAACAACGAAAAAGAAAAAGACATCATAAGAAAACTATACACCAATATCTCTCATGAAAATAAATGCAAAAATTCTCAATAAAATATTATCAAATAGAATCCAAAGATGTATTTTAAAAATTATAAACCACTACCAAGTGGGATTTATTCCAGATATGTAAGCCTGGTTCAACATTTGAAAATCAGCTAATGTAAGCCATTGTATCAATGGGCTAAAGAAGAAAATAAAAATATGTGATCAAATCAATAGATGCAGAAAAAGCATTTATCAAAATCTAACATCTATTACTGATGGAAAAAAAAAATAAAAAAATAAAACCTCTGCAAACTAGGAATAGCGGATAACTTCCTTAACTTGATTAAAAACACTTATAAAAGAAAACATATAGGTAACATTATATTTAATTATAAGAAACTTAAAGCTTTTTCAGTAAGACCAGCAGCAAGGCAAGGATGTCCCCTCTGACACTCCTTTTCAGTATCATACTAGAAGTTCTAGCTGATGCAGTAAGACAAGAAAACGAAATAAAATGTATGCAGATAGGGAAGGAAGAAATACAACTATCTCTGTTTACAGATGACATGATTATTTCTTTGGAAAATCAAGGATTAATTCAAAACTCTCTTGGAACTAATAAGTGATTATAGCAGGTTTGCAGGATATAAAGTTAATATACAAAAGTCAATCACTTTTCTATATACCAGCAATGAATACATGAAATTTGAAATTAAAAGCACAATAGTATTTACATTAGCACCCCCAAGTTAAATACTTAGATATAAATCTATGACAGTATGTACAAAATCTACATGAGAAACTAAAAAATTTGATGAAAAAAGTCCAAGAAGAGCTAAATAAATGGAGAGCTATTTCATGTTCATGAATAGGAAGGCTGATATAGTCCAGATGTCAATACTTGCCAACTCGATCTATAGGTTCAATGCAATCTTAATGAAAATTCCAGCACATTAACTTGTACATGTAAACAAACTGTAAAGTTTACATGGAAGGGACAAAAAATCCAGAATAGCCAACACAACATTGAAGGAGAAGAGCAGAGTTAGACAACTAATACCACCTGCCTTCAAGACTTACTATTATATAAAGTTATAATAATCAAGATAGTGTGATATTGGCAAAAGAAAAGACAAATAGGTCAGTGGAACAGAATAGAGAAGCCCATAGACCCATGTAAATGCATTCAATTGATCTTTGACAAAGAAGCAAAGAAAATATAATGGAGAAAAAAATTCTTTCAACAAATGGTGCTGTAATAGATGGACATATGAGAGAAGGAAAGGAAAGAGAGGAGAGGAAAAGAGAGGGGAGGGGAGAGGAGGGGACAGTCTAGGCACAGACTTTACACACTTCATGAAAATTAACTCATTTGGATCCCAGACCTAAATGTAAAACACAACTATAAAACCCCTAGGAGATAACATGGAAGAAAATCCAAATAACCTTAGGGCGGACAATGGCTTTTTACATATGACACCAAAGGCACTCTCTATGAAAGAAATAATTGATAAGCTGAACTTGATTAAAATGAAAAATCCTTTCTCTACAAAAGACACTTTCAGGAGAATGAAAAGACAAATTATGAACTGGGATAAAATATCTGATGAAGAACTCTTATCCAAAATATGCAAAGAACTTTTAAGACATAACAATAAGAAAACAAATGGCTCAATTAAAAAATGGACCAAGGACCTCAACAGATACCTCCCCAAAGAAGATACACAGATGTAAAATAAGCATATGAAAAGATGTTTTGCATCATGTCATCAGGGAAATACAAATTAAAACAACAGTGAGATACTACTACACACCTATTAGAATGGCCAAAATCCAGAACACTAACACCACCAAATCCTGGTGAGGTTGTGAATAAAGAGGAGCACTCATGTATTGCTGGTGGGACTGTGAAATGGCACAGCCACTTTGGAAGACAGTTTGGCAGTTTCTTACAAAACTAAACAAACTCTTGCTGTATGGTGTAGCAATAATGTTTCTTGTTGTTTTCCTAAAGCAGCTGAAAACTTATGTCCATAAAAGCCTGTACAGAGATATTGATAGCAGTTTTATTTATAATTATTAAAACCTGGGCAACTAAGTTGTCCTTCAGTAGGTAAATGAATAAGTAAACTGTGGTACAATTAGACAATAGAATAGTATTCAGAGCCGAAAAGAAATCAAGTCATGAAAAAACATGAAAGAAACTTGATTGCATATTACTCAGTGCCAGTGTTAATAAGCTACGTATTGTATGATTCCAAATATATGGCATTCTGGAAAAGACAACATTATGGAGGCAATAAAAACATCAGTGGTTGCCAGGGGTTAGAGTAGAGGGAGGGTGATCACTGCAGAAACTTAAAAAATGTTGTAATGAAGAGACTATTATAAACAACTTGGCGCCAACAAATTTGACACTTAGAAGAAACAAGAACAAATTTCTTGAAGAATCCAACTTACAAAATTAACACAAGATGAAACAGAAAATCTGAATAACCTTCCATCAGTTAACTCAATTGAGTTCATTATCAAAAAGCTTTTTGACCAAGAAATCTCCAGGCCCATAGGGTTTCACTTAAGAAGTGTATAAAATGTTCAAGGAAAAATAATACCAATCTTACACAAAAATATTTTAGAAAATAGATGGATATGAAACTTTTCACAGCTTATTTTATAAGGCGAGCAGAACCCTAGCACTAAAATCTGACAAAGACATTACAAAATAATAATAATAATAATAATAGACAATACACACACAAACCCTTTAAACATAAGCCAATCAGTATTTATAATTTATACAATACATAAAGGGATAACATATCATAACTCGGTAAGATTTATCTAGGATAAGCAAAAATCGATTTAATCTACCATAGTGACAAAATAAACGGGAAAAAACATATGCTCATTTTATTTTATTTTATTTTATTATTTTTTTGAGACGGAGTCTCGCTCTGTCGCCCAGGCTGGAGTGCAGTGGCCGGATCTCAGCTCACTGCAAGCTCCGCCTCCCGGGTTCACGCCATTCTCCTGCCTCAGCCTCCCGAGTAGCTGGGACTACAGGCGCCCGCCACCTCGCCCGGCTAGTTTTTTGTATTTTTTAGTAGAGACGGGGTTTCACCATGTTAGCCAGGATGGTCTTGATCTCCTGACCTCGTGATCTGCCCGTCTCGGCCTCCCAAAGTGCTGGGATTACAGGCTTGAGCCACCACGCCCGGCCCCATATGCTCATTTTAATAGCTTCAGAAAAAGCATTCATCAAAATGCAATATTCATTCATTATAAATACTCTCACTAAACTAGGAATACTAGGGAATGTTCTCAATCTGATAAAGGGCATTTACCAAAAAGCCTATAGCCAATTCATACTTTATGTAGAAAATCTAAATTCTTCTCTTCTAAAACTGGGAACACAGCAAGAATACTTATTGCAGTAAGACCTACATAACACTGTACTAGGGTTTCTAACCATTGCAATACAGAAGAAGGCATAAGGAGCTGAGAAGAGAAGTAAAACTGTCTCTATTTGTATACGGTGTGATTGTTTACATAGAAAATTCAAATTAATGTATGAAACAATTACCAAGACTAACAAATGAGGACTAATAACCTTAGCAAGCTCACAGGATACAAAGTTAATATTTAGTACTAATATGTGAATTTAGCAAGGTTAGAGGATATAAGGTTAATATGTAGAAATCAATGTTTTTATATACTAGTAGCAAAAAATGGAAAATTAAATTTAAAAAATTATTTACAATAGTGTAGAAAAACACAAAATATTTCATAGTAAATTGAGGAAGACATGAAAGACCTCTACACTGAAAATTAAAAAGCATTGCTGAACAAAATTAAATAAGCCAAAATAAATAAAAAGGTATACTATGTTCATAGATTGGAAGACTTAATATTGTTAAATGTCAAATTCCCCTACTTAATCTATAAATTCAACCCAATCTCAATTAATACGTGTGATGATTAATTTTATGTGTAAGCTTGACTTGGTTAAGAGATACCCTGCTAGCTGGTAAAACAATATTCTGGGTGTGTCTTTGAAAGTATTTCTGGGAGAGATTGGCATTTGAATCAGTTGACTGAGTAAAGTTCTGCCATTACCAATGTGGGTGGGCACTGGCCAATCCATTGAGGGCTCAGATAGAACAAAAAGGCAGAGAAAGGGCAAAATTTTTTTCTCTTTTTTTTGAGTTATTCTTCCCTGGGACATTAGAGTTCCTGGGGCCTTCAGATTGTGGAACTTACACCAGCCCCTCATCTTCTACACTCACCATCCCCTGGGTTATCAGACCTGTCTGGCCTTATGCTGAATTATAACACCATCTTTCCTGATCCTCCAGCTTTCAGGCAGCATATCGTAAGACTTCTGAGCTTTCAGAATTATGTAAGCCAATTCCTGTAATAAATCTCTTCTTTATATCTACATACATCTTATTGGTTCTGTTTCTCTAGAGAACCCTCATACAATATCTCAATATTTTTTGAAGATACTGACAAAGATTTCTAAAATGTATATGAAAATGCAAATGATTAGAATTGCCAAAGCCAAATTTAAAACTGAAAGGAGCTGGAAAATGTATTAGTCCATTTTCACACTTCTTTAAAGACATACCCAAGACTGGGTCATATATAAAGGAAAAAGGTTTAATTGACTCACAGTTCTGCACAGCTGAGGAGGCCTCAAGAAACTTACAATCGTGGTGCAAAGTGAAAGAGAAGAAAAGGCACATCTTACATGGGGACAGGCAAGAGAGAGTGTGTGAGTGAAGGGAGAAGAGCCCCTTATAAAACCCTCAGATCTCCTGAGAACTCACTCACTATCATGAGAACAGCAGGGGGGGAAACTGCCCCCATGATCCAATCACCTCCCACCAGGTCCTGCCCTTGACACATGGGGATTACAATTCAAGATGAGATTTGGATAGGGACACAGAGCTAAATCATATCCTAAGACTTATATAAGCTGACTGTAAGACTTATTATTAAGCTACAGTAACTAAGACGGTATGGTTTTGTCAAAAAGATAAACATACAGATCAGTGGAGGAAAATACAGAATCCGGAAAGTGAAACCCGTGTGTCATGATGAATTAACTTTTGACAGAGACACCAAGGCAATTTAAGAGGGGAAATGATAGTCTTTTCAACAAAAGATATTGGAATAATGAGACTATCTATATGGGGAAAATGAACACCGACTCTTGCCTTACCTCGCACTACAAACAGCAATTAAGTTGAAATGGAACACAGACCCAGAAGTAAGAGATAAAGCTATAAAACATTTGGAAGAAAACGAAAAAGAAAATACTTAAGACTTTTATATAGGCAAATATTTCTTAGCTAGAATAAAAATAACATGAATCATAAGAGAAAAAATTTGAAAAGTTAGACTTTAACAGCATTAAGAACTTTTGCTCTTTGAAAGACATCATAAAGTGAAATGGCAAGTCAAAAATGTAGAGAAAATATTTGCAATACTTATATTTGACAAGGGCTTTTATCTAGACTATATAAAGAATTCTTGCAATTCATTAAGAATAGGAACCGCCCAGTAAAAATATAAGAAAAATATTTAAACAGACATTTAATAAAAGAAGATATAAGAATGGCTGATAACGACATTAAAAGATGCCCAACATCATGAGTCATCAGGGAAATGAAAATCCAAACCGCAATGAGATATCACTACTCACCTACCCATGGAATAACTAAAATTTAAAAAAGGTTGATAATAGGAAGTATGGGTAATGATGTAGCAACTGGAATTCTCATATGCCACTGTTGGGAATGTGAAATAATACAGCCCCTTTGGAAAACAAGCCAGCAGTTCCTTAAAAAGTAAAACATGCACTTACCAAACAACCCAACCATTCCGTTCCTTTACCTTACAGAGAAGAAAACATATGCCCACAAAAGACTTGATCACAAATGTTCGTAAAAGCTTTATTTCTAATTGTCAAAACCAACCTCTGCATCTACTTAAAATGTAGAATACTACAAAGAACATCTCCTTTAACATAACAATGAGAAAAAGTTAAATAAAAATCATAACACTTATGGAGCCCATTGGAGAGCTGAGGTTGCAAGGCAACCAGTGAACTGATTTTAAAGGACAAGCCTTTTCATGGAGAGAGAAACACATGAACCATTTCACTTTCAGCAGAGGATGGGAGAGAGAGGTGGCTTTCATACAAGCAGGCTTTATCAACAATCCGCTGGAATTTTCACAAATACTTAAAGGTCATGTGCAGGCTAGAGTGGCAATTAAAAATAGGTAGTGGCCTTCTTTTTAGGTTTTCCAAGATAAAATGAGTAAGTTCATGAGACCTATATACTCTCTCATCTGTCCACAAAGTTCTGACCTTCTCGCCCTCATCTCCTCACCACTTTCTATTACTCCTTGTTGTGTTTGGAAAAGCGTTATCAGTTCTTTTCCCACCCTGGAAGGTAGCTTCCTGAGACAGTTGGCGTGCTGCCAAGCCTCTTTTTAGGTTCATAATAAAGAAGGCTTTCTCTGCTCTCTTCCCTCCTGGTTACCCCCAAATTTGGGCACATATTACAGGGACAGTTTCCTCCAAGACAGATAGTTTTTACTAGTGACATTGTAGATCCCTAGCACTAAAATCCTTAACATAAATTATTTGGCTTCCCTCCTTATACCAAAATGGGTCATCTGTAGTAGAAAGGCATTTTTACTCTCCAAAGTTGAGATTCTCTTCCTTCAGAGTACAGTAAACACGCTTGATAAAAACAAAACTGTTTTTAAACAAGCTTGTACAACTTCTCCCAAATTTAGTTTCCCAATTACCTTCCAAACATTCAAAATTCAATTAAAAGTTTCTTTTCTTCAAAAGCAATTTCCCAAATGATTCAAAGAGCCTTTTTCCATATTTAATTCTATGAATACACCGACATGCATTAGTATTAGTGTTGTCTGCTTAATTCATCAACTCCCTGAAGAAAGAAAAACATTCTGTTTAATTTACATATTCTTTATTTAAGGAAGAGATTTTAAAAAGATGAGGATGGGAGTTGGAGGAGGAGGAGGGAGAGAAAGAAGAGGAGAAGCAATGAGGGAGAAGGAAGAAATGAAAGAGAAGAAAATAAGGAAGGAAGGGAAGGAGGAAACAAGAGATGGAGAGTGAGAAGAAGGAAAGGAAGGGAAGAAGGGAAAGAGGAAGGGGAGGAGGAGGAAAAGGAGTTGGGGAAAGAGAAGAACAAGATGCTTCCAGACTGGACAAGGACAGAAATGTTGCAAGTAGTCACTCCGGGCAGTGTTTACATATGCCCTGGTAAGAAGGAATTAAAAGTCTGCATGAGAGTTCTATATTATTTCAGTCTGATTTTCTAAATATTTATGTTGACATCAAAAACTGTTCACCTGAAGATCTCCTACATTGCAATATATGTTGTAAAAATCCAATTAAGTTCTTTCTGTATTTTCATGAATGAGGTTCAATGCTTTGATCATCTGGTGGTGACGTTAATTTTATATAGTCAATGATTCTTTCCAATGCAGTGCTTTCTCCTTTAATAGTGATTGGTGACATGAAAACTCAAAATTGAGTACTGGTACCTGGGACTAATCCCTGTAGCGCTGGTGACATTGGTACTCACTGCTCCCCTTCATGGCTTGGGGAATTCTGCTCAAAGGACTTCCAGAATGAGATGTGAAGGAGACATGCCTGAGCAAGGAGTAGGTGCTAGCCTCAGGATTCACAGCTGAAGGTCAAGAAAGTGATGGTTATTTAGTTTGCTGGACTGTGGGAAATCTTAGGCTTTAAGAGATATTGAGCAGATTAGCAAATAGGGGCAAACTCTAAACCTGTGCTCTAAGGTTTCCATGGAAAATTCCATAGAAATTTTAAGGAAATTTCTCCAGGACACTCCAGATGTGAAGCTCTGTTAGAGCCCCTTCTCTGGATGTGTTCTGGAAGGATATACAATTATATCAGCAACCTGGTGTGGATTTGTATTTTCACCCTGATTCCATCTTTTCATCGCTCTGCCAGTAAGACCACTCTGTGGACAAGGGTGGGAAGAGCAGAGCTGTAGAAAGTCACATGTGGCCACTATACCTCATGAGGTTCTGGAAAGTTACCAGGCTTGGTATAAGTGCTTTCACAATCCAGAAGGAGAAATGGGGCAGTAGAGTGTGGCCTACAGAATACCACGTGGTCCTTTGACGTCACATGAGAAGCCCAGAGCCAACTCAGCCAGTTTCTTGGTCCCTTGCTATGGTTCTCTCTCCCTTGTGTAACATGTGAATTCCAGAACCTGTCCCTACATCCATCTGGTGTGCCATGAGGAATAACCTGTTGTTAGTTTCTGAAAATGGAGAACAATATAATAAAATGCCTGGGAAACCTGAATTATTTATTGTTTAATAATTTTGAGGGTCCTCCAATAAGAAGATGCATTTAATTCTGTTTTATTTTAGATATTTGTCCAGGCTCTATAAAGTACATGTTTATTAAGCATAAATTTATTGTGAAGTATCCTCTAGAGCAGAATTTATTCAAACATGGGACTCAACATATTACTTCTTTGTTACCATACATTTTTAGTTTTGCTTGAGGGAAGTCGAGTTGAATACATACCAAATATTCTGAGCTGATAGAGTGCTTTGGAGAATGCAGAGCTTTCTTGATTTCACGTTCTGGATTTAAAAGTTTCTAAATATAAACCTTAATAACACTCCTGGACATCAGCATAAGTAAGATAAAGTGAGTCTTTATTTAGTAACTGAAGCCCCATCATTTGGGTTTGAGCAGCACTCTGCCAGTGACCTTCTGATATACTATAGTTTATTTTTAAATTTACAATGTGACATTAGGTGTAAAATTAAAACTGTGATTGCATTACCCTATATGTTTTCATACAGTGGAAGCATAAAGAGGAACTTGCTCACAATGAGAGATATCCAAAGGTGAACATTGTTACAATGTTCCAGCTGTCAGAGGTGTGAGAGAGGTGGTGAGAATTTAAACCTCAGTGACTCTGGTGGCTCATTTACATTCTAAAATTAGATGACTGTTAATTTCAGATTTATTTGACTCAAATGTGAACATTACACTATTACACTATGAATGTTTATTTCACCACTGCCTTCAATATTTTCCACCCCAAACACCTCTGCTCTTCTCATTCGGCTGTCTTTGTCCATGGAGACTTTTGATTATGTATCTTTTCTTCTCCCCTTCATGTCTAGAGCTTTTATGTTCCTGCTCTAGTCCCCTGGCAGACAGACAAACCCAGAAATGACTAGCAGAAGCAGCAGGAAGTAAGGGACCTAGGAGGTGGGCAGTAAATAAAAGTTGCCTCTTTTAACTTTAAAGTGTATTGGGCTAGGAAAGTGATGGTAGGAAGGCTCTAAATGGGGTACCAGGACCTTGTAACTACATTAATCATTTATGAAATAGGCATAATTTCTCTCCTTCATGGAAGTAGTTTGTCTTCTGCAAGGTTTCCTTCTAAGCTTTTGTATTTTCACCTTTCTACAGGCACTTAGGGCTCTCATGCTGGTTTTTGGGGGTCCAACTTGTATTCACTGACAAAACTATATCCCATTCCCTCAGAATTATTGCCTGTAATGCTAACTCCCTAACAAACGAATCCTAGCAATGAAAATTCACAGTTACTGTGTCACCCTTTCCCAGAAAAGAATATTAGAATATTTTCTAAGTCTACCACAAGGGGATTCACTGGAATTTCTAAATTTCTTTGTGTGCCCATTAGCAGATAGGGCCTGGCTGGATTAATCATGGAGCCAGATAATACGTGATAAGGTATAGGGTAGAGAAAATTCCAGATGCAATGTAAGGAAAAGGGACATTGCATAAACCTTGATGGATTATGAGAAGAAATTGGAAAATTGGAAGTAGGGAAACAGATTATGAGACATGTTTGCCTTTACTTCCCCACCCCTGGCCACAGTCCTGGAGCTCCAGCCATTATGTCATGCATCCCAGCTAGTGGGAGGAAGAATGAAAAGAGGAAGTGTGCACCCATACCTTCTTAAGGAAATAATCTTTCGGGTAATAAACAGTATACTCAAATGAGGTAAGTGAACAGAATTTAATAAAAGGACTATTGACAACAGAGTTACCAGTTAAGAGAAAAATAACAAAGGATAGCCAGATACCTGGGACTGTTACCAGAAAGGGGTCCTGATCCAGACCCTAAGAAAGAGTTCATGAATCTCACGGAAGAAATAATTCAAAGTGAATTCAAACAGTAAAATGAAAGCAAGTTTATTAAGAAAGTAAAGAAATAAAAGAATGGTTACTCCATAGGCCGAGCAGACCCCAGGGCTGTTGGTTGCCCATTTTTATGGTTATTTCTTGATTATATACTAAACAAAGGGTGGATTATTCATAAGTTTTCTGGGAAAGGGGTGGGCAATTCCTGGAACTAAGGGGCTCTTCCCCTTTTTAGACCACATAGGGTAATTTCGTGATGTTGCCATGGCATTTGTGAATAGTCACGACATTGGTGGGAGTGTCTCTTAGCATGCTGATGTATTATACTTAGCGTATAATGCACTGTGAGGACAACCAGAGGCCACTGTAGTCACCATCTTGGTTTTGGTGGGTTTTGGCTGGCTTCTTCACTGCAATCTGTTTTGTCAGCCAAGTCTTTATGACGTGTATCTTGTGCCAACCTCCTATCTCATCCTGTGACTTAGAATGCCTAACTTACTGGGAATGTATCCCAGTAGGTCTCAGAATTATTTTACCCAGCATCTATTCAAGATGGAATTGTTCTGGTTTGAACACCTCTAATGTGACTATCAATTGAGAGAGGCATTACCACCACCAGGCCTGAAGACACCAAGAAAGGGAGTAGTTGTTGTACTCCACAGAGAGAGCTGTATCTGGAGAGGGTGATTATTCAGGAGGCTCAGCTTTTAGTGAAGGCATGTACCATACCAACTCATAGCCTGGCACATGGAGAGAAGACATTTTTCCAAGTGACTTTAAATTAAAATCTTTTGAAAGTAAATCCCTAATTAGAAATATCCTAGGAATAAAAAGAACTGCAAATAAATCATATAATCTTATAGTCAGTAGTAGTCCAAATTCTCTCCCCTCCTGTATTAGTCTGTTTTCACACTGCAATAAAGACATACGGAGACTGGGTAATATATAAAGGCAAAGAAGTTTAATGGACTCACAGTTCCACGTGGCTGGGGATGCCTCACAATCATGATGGAAGGCAAAAGGCATGTCTTACATGGTGATAGACAAGAGAGAACTTGTGCAGGAAAATTCCCCATTATAAAGCCATCAGATCTTGTGAGACTTACTATCACAAGAACAGCACAGGAAAGACCCACCCCCATGATTCAATTATCTTCCACTGGGTCCCTCCCATGACATATGGGAATTGTGGGAGCTACAATTCAAGATGAGATTTGGGTGAAGACACAGCCAAACCATATCACCTCCCATCTTTCAGAGTCTCCTCTTGGTGCCTTCCTGGCCAAGACCAAATGAAAGTTGGAAGTCAAGGGAGCCCATTAATGTGTTCCATAAAATTCCATGTCACAGGGTGGAAAGAATAATAGAGAAGGATGTAGAGTTGATTTGGAGAGGCAACCAGAGCAGACCCAGGATCTTCCTTCTCATTTCCACATACCAGTTAGGCTTACATGTCAAGTCACATGGCTATTTGGAAAATGTAATCTGTCTAATTGGCTCTATGACTGCTAAGCATCAGAGTTCTCATTATCAAGAAAGAAGGTCAGAATTGTTCCGAATGGCAATTATCAATCTCTGCAGTGTAGGCCATTTCCTGATATAGAACTATAATGGTACATTTATCTGTTGTCTTTAAATACATCAGCATATTTTAATAGTGACTGTTTACTATTGTCCTATGGTTAAAATCATGTGTACTACTAGACATTGGTTACTAAACTCTCCTGCCCTTGAATCAAACCTTTATTTCTAAGGGAGGGGGGAAACGCATAAAAAAACCATTCCCAACTGAGTGGAGGATGCTCTTTCGTGTACCTGAAAGAGACCTCCCTGCATCTGTCTCCTGGTCAGCAGAGCTGCTTTTCCAATGAGCCAGTGAGTTTGATGTTCCTACTGCCATTTATCATCTTTATTCAGTCAGGGTTTGCATGTGGTTCAATGGGTATAGAACGTAGAATTCCTCCCATATATCACCAATTTTCTGCCCTCCATGCTGACTCACAAGTGTTCCATTTAGTGCTCCAATTCTTCTTCTTAGACCATTTAAAGGGAGTCTGGCTCACATCTTTTTCATTTTTCTACTGATATTCTCCATGCATGTTAAGGTTTGTGACCTGAAAGTCAAGTTAACTCCCTTCTAAAAGCAGGAAGATTCAGCAGGAAGCTTATAGGAAGAAATTTCATGCTTTGTAGGTGGAGATTTTTATTTCTAAACTTTGCCATCTATGAGAAATAGGAACTAGGATATTCAAAGCTCTCCACTTGGGGTCATTGGTCTTAGTGCTTGGCAATTGTATATCCTGTTGCGATGGAAATTCAGCTACTAAAATAGCTCTCCAATGAAATGACCTTCCTTGAGGATTTGATCTTAGAAGCATGAGGAATATATTTAGCCACTTGATAAACTATTTTTTCTATGTTCTTGTAAAAGATATGATTAGTAGATAGTCTGGTTTAACAATTAATATCCTTTCAAATTAAGACTGCCAGAAACCAGATTATAAATCTTGTATCAAAAGGGTTTAGGCATGCACATAGAAAAAAAGGAAATGAGAAATAGATGTGGAATAGAGTAGAGTGGCATGTTTAATATGCAGGCCAAAAGTTTGGATCATTAATTAAAAGTCAGATATCTAAAAATTTTTATTCAAATCAGCTTGGTTTGCAAGAGACGTAGAAAACTTTAAGGTGAGAATGCATATTTAGCTTTACAGTGTTTGGGGAAGAACAAAGCAAACATCAAATACCTCGCTGGTGTATGCTGATGAGACTTGAGTTACATTTTCACACAATGGCAGATCCGCATGACTGAAATTAAACTGCTGTACCACATCAAAGTAAATCTACAAAGGTGAAAATAAATTGTTGGTTCGTTCTTATTTTCTCCCGGGAGATTCTATAGTAAGCCATTATTTTTCTTCCCCCCATCTGCCCAATTTTCCTCCCTTTATTTTCATAAATTAATAGGGAAAATGTCATCAGCATCTAAACTAATTTGGTCTTGCGGTTGTAACTGCACAGAAGATTAAGTTGTCAATTAACAAAAGAGTGACTTAAAAACCATCTCACCTTCTTTCTGTATTCCCTGATGAATCATTTGACAGGATGTCCCCAAAGCAGCTTGGTTTACAAGAACAGTATTAGTGTGGACACAAGCAAGAAGCTCAGTGATGATCATTAGCCATAGTATGTCTGCTTTTTGCATAGTGAACGCATCCATTTCTAATGGTTCTTAATTATGTGTGACATGCTGATATGAGGTTTGTAAATGGGAAAGGTGAATTTTACTGACCTCCTTCTAATGCCACACACACAACCGATTATATAGAAATGTATTCAAACAACACCCCTGTTTTTATCAAGAATAAAAAAGAGGAATAAAAAGAATAATTGGGGGATAAGGTACAATGGAAAATCAAACAGTAAAATGTCTTAAAATTGTGGAGAAAAGCAACTTGTGAATAAGGCAATGGGTCCCCCAACCATTAAAAGAGAGTAGGGAAGATGCAGGAAAGGCTATTTCCAATGTCAGGATCTATGGGATTAGAAAAAAAGAAGTTGTCTTAAAAACAAAGAAAATCATAAAATGACACCACCGGTTAACAAATTAAAGCGCAGTATTCTAAGCCAAGTGCGGTAGCTCACGACTGTAAAACTATCACTTTGGGAGGCCAAGTTGGCAGATCACTTGAGGCCAGGAGTTGGAGACCAGCCTGAGCAACATAGTAAAACCCCATCTCTACTCCCCCAAAATAGAAAAATTAACTAGGCATGGTGGCACGAGACTGCAGTCCCAGTTACTCGGAAGGTTGAGGTGGGAGGATGGCTTGAATTCAGGAGGCAAAGGTTGCAGTGAGCTGAGATTATGCCACTGCACTCCAGCATGGGCGACAGAGCCAGACTTTGTCTCAAAAGAAAAAAAAAAAAAAAAGAGAGAGAGAGAGGAAACTGTCCTGAGCCACTGTTTTATGGGACATGTTAAATTTCAAAGAAAGCATCTGGCAACGTCAGATGTGTCTGGGGTGAGTAGGTGAGTATTTAATGTTTGCCAATAGACCCAAGTGTTAGCACTTAAACTTGGTGGTTTAAACATCCTCAACTTTATGGTCTCATAAGCTCCAATTCAACTCTTCGAATATGATTAGACATAGGGATGCTGAGTTACACAAATCAAACTCACAAGGATATGTTATTTATAAACACCATAACAATTTCATAATTTACAGTGAATAGCAGAGCTTTCATGACGAGCGGATTATTCTTTTTTGCATGAAAAGCCCATTTTCTTCCTATTGAAAAGTCATACAAAAAGGCAAATAAAATTCAAATGGTTGCTTCATGAGTATGGAAATTAACTACGGATTACAAAAGTTTAATTTTTAATTTCACTTGAGATGGAGAAACTGGTGTATTCATATTCACAACAGGGATTAGTTGCAAAGTGGGTTTTTTTCTTGTCCGAAGATAGTGCATTTTTTGGACATTGCTTTTGTGATTCTGGTTTTTTATGTTTGTTTGTTTTTTTTACTCTCTTTTGTCTATACTTCATTGCTGCCCACTTTCTTCCTTACCTTTCTGACGTATGTATTCTTTCTTTAGATGATAGCAGCATCCGTCAGGTATTATTATTGTTATTGCTGTTATTATTATTAGTCTGTCTTTTAGGCCATTTTCATTTCCCTAAAGTCCTCTGAAGCACCCTACAACTCAAAGTTGTAAGGGGGACCAGCAGCATGGGTGTCACCTGGAAGCTTGTTGGAAATACAGAACATCAGTCCCATTCCAGATCTACTGAATCGGATTGCTCATTTTAATATGGTCTTCAGGGATTTGAGTGCACATTAGAGTTTAGAACGCACCTTTCTACCTCATGCTCTCCATCCCTACCTCTCATTCACTTTCTCTTCTACTTTTGCCTTTACAACTGGGTTAACTCCAATTTAGTAGGGAATATAATCTCTGATATAATCTCTTCTCTACACTGGCCCACTGTTTTATGTCTTAGGTCTCAAAGGACAATATTCACTTCAGATTTTTGAGGTGGCTTCACTCTTGCGTCCGAGAAAACAAGCTCTCTGAGCACGGGGCCTGAAATTGAGCCCCACAGACCTCAATGGTGTACCTGAGACAGGTAGACATACCCAAGGCATACCTGAGACATAGCTCTGTAATTGAATGAATAAACCTAAATTCCAGCTGAGGTCTCCTGTCTTTGAATTAGTCAGGAGTCCACCAGCTGGACATTACAGAAAAGCAGCTAAAACAGCCTTAACAAAAGGAGAATGATTGACTCTCATAACCAGCATGGGCTGGAGTTTATGTCATTGATGACATGGGAACTGAGGGCATCATGTTACCATGCTCTCACTCAGCACCTATCATGCCAGCTTTACTCTCTTCTCCTGCAGAGAATTGTTCCTTTGACAATGGTTGCCAGCACTTAGCAATTCAACTGGTAGCTTTCAGCAATTCAAACTGGTAGCTTGCACTCTGATTTTCCAGTGTCTTGCAATTTGCAAGACATTTTTTCTTACTACTTGAAGGGCTGGAGTTCTGATATATTTCTGATTAAAATTAACTAACTAATCCCATTACTACTAAGCCAACCATGGGAAGCTGAGGAAGATAATTACTAAGTGAATTTCTAAGCAGAAGCAGCAGAAGAAAGGGGGAGGCATGGTGGATGAGTCTGGGCTTCATCCCCATTCTGTATTTACATCCAAGGATGCGAAGACTCACCCAGGAGTCTTCTCATGATCAGAGCATAGGCTCATGATTAGTGGTCACTAAGATAGAATTCTCTTTCTCAATTAAGTGTTTGTATTACTTCAGTTTATAATCCATTCATTATTGAGATTTTAAAAAAATTATTGACACATACTATTTGTACATATTCATGGGGTACATAGTGATGTTTCAATGCATGTCATGTATAGTGATCAGATTAGGGTAACTGGCATATCCATCATCTCAAACATTTTCATTTCTTTTTTTAAGGAACATTCAATATCCTCCTAGCCATTTGAAACTATGTTATTGTTAACTCTGGTCACCCTACAGTGCTGTAGAGTTCTAGAACTTATTCCCCCTGGCTAGCCATGATTTTGTATCCTTTAACAGCAACAACCACAGAGTTGATCTCATAGAAGTGAAAGTAGAACAAGAGGATACTAGAAGATATTCGTCGAAGTAGTTAGATTTTTTAAAATCTAGCAAGAGCCGAGATGCCTTTAGCTTATCTGAACCCTCTAAATTGTTTACCATATATTTAAGATTGAAAGCAAATAGTTTTCCATAACTTTATTCTAATCACCACATCATGGAACTTGCTGTATTGAGGTTTGTGTGTAGCTCCCACAATATAATTTTTACATATGTATGAAAACAAGAACAAACCACTTTGGGGGAAAAGCTTGTCAAGTTTAATCTTATTTCATATTTGGAGTGATGTCTCATTCAGGGAATATAAACTTACTTAACAATGCTGTTTCTCCATAAAGATAGCTTCACAAGGAATCACATAATAAAAGCCCAAACTTTATGAATAAAATTATAATTAATCATCCTTGGGAGAAATTACTTGAACTGTTGACTAACAAGAACAAGAATGGAAAATGGATCTCACAGTGACTTAGTTTTTGTTTGTTTGTTTGTTTGTTGGTTTGTTTCAATTTTCTTCCCCCAGTCAAATGCAGCTTGCTTTTAAAAGCATTTGTCTAAGGTTAGGATGGAAGTTTACACTCCGGGTGTAAAGTTGGTTGGGGAAAAACCTTTGATTTGGGGGAGTTATATTGCTTAATTTGCTGGAATGATGCTGTGCTCAGTTGACTCTGTCCTATGGTAGAATACAGATTCTTCAAAGTATAACTTAGAGGCAATGCAAATATGTTTTTATCACAAAGGTCAGTGTCATTTGATGAAGGCAGGTGCTGAAAAACTGCACGAATTTGAATAGCACTCTTGAAAATGACTGGAACACTCAGCTATTCAAGCAGCCCTGTTCAAATGAGGCATTTAGAGATGGTCCTGAGGGCCAGCTGTCCTACCATAATAATACTGAAGGTTACATATTGAGGACTTAAAATAAGTGTATCGGTCAGACTAGCAGAAGAAAACAGATGGCACACTCCAGTTGGGTAATTAGAGCAGAATTTAATAATAAATAGGAGTGTGTAGGCTGTTAGAAAACCAAGAGAAAAAGTGCAGTGCCCTGAAGCTAGCAATAATGGGACACCTTAACTACTGATAGGTGGGGACCTGAAGAGAGAGCTATGCATGGTGAAGTGAGTGGGGTGCAATTTTAAGGAGACAGTCCCAGGGTCCCTTCTCTGGCTCTTGCTCCCTTACCCCACCTTGCTGAATGACCACTGCCCCCTGGAGGTGTTTATACTTGTTTCTAGATCTATTACATCCTAAGACAAAACCTTGAGGGAGAAGGTAGGAGGACTAACAGAGGAAGCTTGTCACTTGTCCTAAAATGCCGCCATTGTAAGGTCAGTCTTTGCTCCCTCATTAGAACTTCTGAGAGCAGAAGTAAGCTGAAGGGACATAGCCCCTGGCCCCATAGCCACACCCTCTCTAGACCAAGCCCCAGATGGAGAATTGCCAGGCACACTCATCAGCATCTTACTATTTTGCCTTCTGACTCTCCCATCCCCATATCAGCAAGTCCAGAAGATCTCTATCACTTCAGAGACAGATTAAACACACTACGCATCATGCATTTGGATAGCTACATTTTTCCAATAGTGAAAATAAAAATTTTAAAAACCCTTTTCTTTCAAGCTAATGTCTCTATCACTATTTATGATATTGACTTTAAAACTCAAAAGTTAGATATTTTTTCTTCATTTCTCTCTGCTGTAACAGCGCTACCCTGAACTGGGGAATGTGGGAGAAGAAGGTTCGGAGCAGTGGGACATGTCAGTCAAAGAAGCATGGGTTAATGTTTCAAAATATAATCTGATACCCATATACATACTGGCAGGCAAAATCATTCATTTCTGGATGTCGTCAGTCTTGACCAAAGCCCTTATTTAGTGAAGAGGATGGTGGGTTGACCTACTCAATCTATCTTCTACTTCTACAGACTTTTTACCTCCGCCCCACCCCAGTGAAGGTCCTGCAATGACAGACTGACTCTCAAGCTTTCATAATGGAGAATCTGGATGAAAAGAAGAAAAGAGGAGCCTGGGAGGCACTTAAAAGGAAGAGTTGCAGAGGTTGAATAATTGAGTTGAGGAAAGCAACTACACTATGTGATGGTAGTGTTCAGAGCAGAGAAAAAGACAAGGGATTTCAACAAATATTGCTAGAAATAGTGAATCCTTTTATAGTGCTCCAGAGATATAGCTAAAGAACTTGAGTTACTTCTCAATTGCTTTTGATTACCTGGATTATGTTCTTTTGACCGCAACTTCATTCTAGGATTGAACCACATGAATCACATCATGTTAGCATTCTATATCTCTCTGTTTCTCCTTTCTCACTTCTCTCTCCTCCTTCTGACATCTCTTTTTCTTCCTATGCTTCTCACCAGGGCACTGCTTTTTAAGGTGAGTTTTTATGGACTTATAGACTATAAGAGCTGGGGCATTAGCATTTCCACAGGTTTAGAGCATGATGATGAAAGAAAGGCATTATCTCAAATATCTGTATTTAGCCTTAAAATTTGGCTTTAGCGTATTGTATGTCATATATTGTGTGGTACATATTACAATCCTAATGAGTGTTGCCAAGTCTTTATTCCACCTCATTCTTTCTGCCGAGAACCTACACACTCTAAGGGCCACCCTTGTCCTGAACTTGCTTCCAGACCAAGTCCAATATTGGCCAGCATCATCAGCAGCCCTTCTCCTTTGATTGCATGTTTGCATTACAATTTATATTAGATTCCTAGGAGTGCCTTCACAAATGATCACAAACTGGATGGCTTAAAACATTAGAAATTTTCTCTTCCACAGTTCTGGAGGCTAGAAATCCAAAATCAAGACTTGAGTAAAGCCCCGCTCCCTCTGAAGGCTTTGGAGAAGCATCCTTCCTTGCCTCTTCCTAGCTTCAGGTGATGGCCAGCAATCCTTGGTGTTCCTCAGCTTGTAGCTGCAGACTCTAATTTCTGCCTGTGTCTTGGTATGGCCCTTTTTTCCCCTCTGTGTGTGTTTCCACTATATCTCCGTGTCTCATAAGGATGCCAGTGATTGGATTTATAGTCATCCAGTATGACCTCATCTTATCTAGTTGCATCTGCAAGGATCATATTACCAAAAAAGGTCACATATCAAGGTTCCAGGTAGACATAAATTTGGGGGCACACTACTCAACTCAGTACCCAATTTAATGTCATGCAATAAGCACTTCCTTTCTCCTTTACCTGTAGATTCCACACCAGCCCCGGGCTCCCAACTC